>NC_082652.1:19142345-19819130 GCF_028023285.1 Balaenoptera ricei
AAGGAAACATCTCTCTGCAGAAATTCTTTTTTTTTGGGTTTTTTTTTTTTTTTTGGCAGCGTTGCGCAGCTTGCAGGATCTTAGTTCCCTGACCAGGGATCAAACCCACGCCCTCGGCAATGAAAGCGCGGAGTCCTAACCACTGGACCGCCAGGGAAGGCCCTCTGCAGAAATTCTTGAAACAGGACCCCTAGGGAGAGCTGCGGGTCAGGCTGGCGTTACAAGTGCATTCACTGGGCACTTGACGTCCACCTGCTGAAGGAACTCAGCTGCCCAATTATCTGTGAGTTGTCTTCACTCTTTTAGTCATTAACTAATGGTGACCGTGGAGGCAAAAGAAGTAAAGAGGCCGCACTGAAACTGACACTAGCATGTCATCTGTTTCGTTCTGTGTCTTCAAAATTTCTGGCCCCCACAGTTCCTCTTAATTCAGAGGGTGATGTTTAATTGCTCGGGGGAGTCGGGCAGGTCGCTCAGCTGAAGCAGATGTGAAACAGGAGGGTACGGAGGCAACTGCAGTGAATTGGAGCGGGCCTGTGCCACCTCAAAGCATGGCATTCAAATTTTTTTCTTTAAACATTTTGCGGACGAAACCAAACTCATCTGGGAAAAAGATTTGGTCCGTGGGCTGCCAATTTCCTCAGCAACTTAGATGGACGTGGCTGTGGCTGCAGAGAGCCTCTGGGGGTAGTCGGCAGAGCTCAGGGCCGACGGTGTGGGAAGCGCTGTATCAGGACACGTGAGCCGGCTTGGGAAATGGCACTTGGGGTTAAAGCCATACCTTCGTACAGTTGTCACATACGACATCCCGCACGGATTCCGACGAGATGAAGTGGTGAAGGCAGTGGTCCAGGGTCAGTGGATGACCCTACGGCACAAGAAGAACATTCATGATTACAATTCAAGGAGAGCTAGACTGAAACTGTTAACAGTGTGAAGCCCAGAGCTTTATTCTGCTTAGGCGGGCAGTGAAGCTTCACAGACACAACTGGGTGTTTCCTGAACAAATGGGGAGCCCAGAGCATCCTGGATTTGCTCTTATGGACGGATTCAAGGGTATAAGGACATAACACTGCAGAAAGTTATGGGCTTCCATGTTCTTGTAGATAGCTTTGAATTTGAGACTAATGTGTGTGTGTGTGTTCAAAAAAGCCAAAATTTCTGCAGCAAGAGAGAAAATGCCCACCTTCTCCCCCCAAGACAGGCCATGGTACCACAGATTAAAACTAAGACGGGTTCAACCAACCATGTGTCTGAGTCATGTGTAGTAGCTGAGCTACATGAAATGTCTCAGAGCCCTTTCAGATTCAAATGTCTCCAAAACAGACCTCAAGTAAACCACAGATCAGTACATACCCATGTGGCAGCTGGAATACTTAGTGAAAGGCTATCGAAGGTATCAAATCGAACGGGACTCTGAAACACATATTGCAGAAAATCCAGAAAGGACTTAGGTTCAATTCAAAGCTTTATAGATGGGAAGATATATGCCTATAAAACAGTTTAATATTTACATGCCCAACAGTAACATAGTCAAACATAATGTACTTACCTAGAAGCAAATTGTATTAAGAACAACCTTGTAAACATAAGAACTACAATAATACTAAAGGATATCTTGGAAAAACTATACAATAGCATACCTGACCCAGCAATTTTGGGATTTTTATCCTAAGGAAATAACCATGGATAACATAACTACAAGGATGTGGTTATCACAGCATCATTTATGACAGCAAAATGAGAATTGGTGAAAATTCTAGGGAATGATTAAATAAATTATATCATGTCCATATATTATAGAATGGAATACTATATTAAAAATAGTGTAGTAGAACTATACATGATTATATGGAAAGATGTGCATGTTATATTATTAGCTGCAAAAAAAGCCCCAAAACAACAAATGATAAAACAGGGTTAAGAGTTCCTGCTTTCGGACTTCCCTGGTGGCGCAGTGGTTAAGAATCTGCCCGCCAATGCAGGGGACACAGGTTCAAGCCCTGGTCCGGGAAGATCACACATGCCATGGAGTGACTAAGCCCATGCGCCACATCTACTAAGCCTGCGCTCTAGAGCCCGTGCTCCACAACAAGAGAAGCCACCGCAATGAGAAGCCCGCGCACTGCAACGAAGAGTAGCCCCACTCGCCACAACTAGAGAAAGCCTGCATGCAGCAATGAGGACACAACACAGCCATAAATAAATAAATAAATATATTAAAAAAAAAAAAAAAAAAGAGTTCCTGCTTTCGATGATGGCACGGTAGGTTGGCTAGACTAACTCTCCTTGACATAGTAACAGTTGTAAAATCTGGACCAAAACAAAACAATTTGAACAACTGGAGGGCTACCAAAAGCAGGAAGAAATGGAGAAGAAGTCAATTCTTGGAGAAACAGGACCTCCGTGGGTGAGATTTGTACTGTGTGGCTTCTTTGCCTGAGGGTACCCCCTAATCCATGCAGTTCAGTGTTGGGTGGGAAAAAGCAGCAGTCTTACAGGATTAAGGTGTCAGAAGACAGAGTTCAGGGCTGGTACAGAGGCTGGAGGAAATCCCAGAAAGAGAGGAGCCAAGAGAGGATAAGCCCTAAAATCTGTGTATAAACCCTGCCTGATTCCATGGCTGATCCCTAAAGCACACAGACACGGAAGAGGCTCCAGGGACTCAGCAAGAAGCTGCGGCTGGAGGCTGAGAAAACTGAGCAGAGGTTCTGCCGCCCATTGTTGGGAGAGATGGGGTTTGGAGTTTGAGCTCAGCCAAGGCAACCGCCTGCTAGAACAGAATTCATTATTTCTCAGAGAGACATACCAGAATCCAGAGTCTCTACTACAGTGTCAATATTAAAAAATTACTAGACATACAGAACAAAGAAAGAAGAAAGTGTGACCCATGGTGTGTAGGGAAGAGGAGGTGATGACCTGGATGGTGAAATTAGCACAAGGACCCTAAAGAAGTATCATAAATATGCTCAAGGGGACTTCCCTGGTGGCACAATGGTTAAGAATCCGCCTGCCAATGCAGGGGACACGGGTTTGAGCCCTGGTCCGGGAAGATCCCACATGCCACGGAGCTACTGAGCCCACGTGCCACAACTACTGAAGCCCGTGCCTAGAGCCCGTGCTCTGCAACAAGAGAAGCCACTGTAATGAGAAGCCTGCACACCGCAACGAAGAGTAGTCCCCACTCGCTGTAGCTAGAGAAAGCCCACGCACAGCAACGAAGACCCAACGCAGCCAAAAATAAATAAATAAGTAAATAAATTAAAAAAAAAATACGCTCAAGGACAAAAAGGAAGAGAGAGTTATTTAGATCTAGCGGAGGACAAATAGAGAATCTCAGCAGAGAAATGGAAATTATAGAGAACCAAAAGAAATATATAATTAAAAGGAACAATAACTCAAATGAAAAATTCACTGGGCAAGCAAACAGAGATTGAAGATGGAAAAGACAGTCAGTAAATTTGAAGATAGGTCAATAGAAATTATCTAAATTGAAGGACACGGAGGAGAAAGACTGAAGAAAAAAGAACCAAGCCTGAGTGACCCTGAGTGACCCTGAGGGACAATATCAAATGGACTAACAAGTCGAGAATGGGGCATACATTTTTTTGAAAAAAATAATGGCCAAAAAAATGTTCAAAGTTGGTGAAAAGCATAAATGTACATAAATGTAACCAAACCAAAACAACAGCAACACTGTCAACCCAAAATTCTATACGCAGCCAAACCAGTCTTCAAAAAGAAGAAGGGCAAAACAAGAACCTTTTTATATAAATGAAATCTAAGTGAATTTGTCAACAGACCTGCAAGAAATGGTAAAGGAATATTTTTAGACTGAAGGGAAAAAAACATCAAATGGACCTGGATCTACAGAAAGCACTGAGGAATACTGAAAATGGTAAATGTGAAATTTTTTTCTTTTAATTTCTTTTAAACACATATAACTGTTTAGAGCAAAAATTTTTATGACAGTGTTGTGGGGTTTATAATGTATGTAGATGTAAAGAATATATACGACAAAGCACAAAAGATGGGGTAAGAGAACTATACTTTCATAATGTTCCTACATTTTACACAAAGGAATATGATATTAACTCTAAATAAACTGTGATAAGTTAACGCTGCATGATGTAATCACACACACACAAATGTAAAAAAAGTGTAGCTACAAAGCTAACAGAGGAATTACAATGGAATACTAAAAAGTATTCAATTAACCCAAAAGAAGGGAGGAATGGAGGAACAGAGAAACAAAAACTATGTGAGACAAGTAGAAAACAAACGGTAAAACAGCAGACCTAAATCCACCCTATAAATACCTATGTTAAATGTAAATGGACTAAACACACCGATTAAAAGGCAGATAGGAAGCTGGATAAAAAGGCAAGACCCGATTATATGCTGTCTACAAAAGCCACACTTTAAATACAAAGACAAAAGATAGGTCAAAAATAAGAGCACAGAAAGAGACATACCATAGAAACAGACAAAATAGACTTCCAGACAAGGAGTCTTCCTAGAGATAAAGAGGGACATTTCATCACGACAATAAGAGTCAACTCATCATAATTAATTCATGTGTATGTGCCTAATAGCAAAGTCTCAAAAGAAATTCAGCAAAAATAGAACTATAGAAAGAAAAAGAAACAAATTCCAGCAAACACTTAAGGAAAAAGCAATACCAATATTACCCAAAGACCTTGAGGAAACAGAGGCAGGAATACTTCCCAGCTTATTTTATGAGGCTAGCATAACCATTATAATATAACCTGAGAAAGACATTACAAGAAAATCATAAACATAAACCACGAATAGCCTTCAGAAAATGTTAGCAAATCAAATCTAGTAATATATAAAAAGAATGACATCACAATAAAATGAAATTTATCCCAGAAACACAAAGGTAGTTTAACATTAGAAAAATCAATCACTGTAATTCACCATATTAACAGAATAAAAGAAAAAAAAAAGATCATCTCAATATATGTAGAAAAAGCAAGACAAAATCCAATTATTAGTCATGATAAAAACTCTCAGCAAACTAGGAATAGAAAAGAACTTTCTCAGTGTGATAAAAGGAGAATATGAAAACTCAAAGAAAACATCATACTTAATTATGAAACACCAAATATTTGTTTCTTAAGATTTGAGATGAGGCAAAAGAGAAAACAACCCAAATGTCCATCAGCTGACGAATGGATAAACAAAATGTGGTCTATCCATACAATGGAATATTATTTGGTAATAAACAGGAATGAAGTACTGATACATGCTACAACATGTGGAAGAACCCTGAAAACATTATGCTGAGTGAAAGAAGCTAGTCTCAAAGCACCATATATTATATGATTCCATTTATATGAAACATCCAGAATAGACAAATTATATAGAGACAGAAAGTAGATTAGTGGTTTCCTAGGGCTGACAGAGTGTGGGGAGAAATGAGAAATGACTGCTAATGGGTACAGGGGTGGTTTTTTTGTGTGTGCGGGAACGAGGGGTGGGTGATGAAAAATATTCTAAAATTGACTGAGGTGACAGTTGTACAATTCTCTATTTTTGCATCATGCTCAAAATTCTGCATAATAAAAATTTAAAATCTCAAAAGCAAAACACACACACACACACACACACACACACACACACACACACCAAAAAACCAGCCCTAGAATCTGTTGTGTTCACCATGGGTATAGACCCAACCTTAGGACTCAAAACCCTGCCAATCACAATGGGTCTGCTGCTCTTGGTACAGAAGATGCCATCTGAGAATCAACTGATATGTCAGCACTGACCAAGGGTGGGCAGTCGGTCCACCAAGCCTACAGACCCCAGAAAAATCACAAAAGCCAGACACCAATGTCAGTCCCCATGCTCTGGATCCTTCATGAATCTTAACTTAAATAAAACCTTGCCAGAAAATATCAAGTATTGGTATTGTATTTACCTGGTGCTCACAGTGTTTGCAGACCATGTTACTAGTAAGTCTTCCATGAAAAGGATGCTGGGACTTCCAGTGGTTGGATGTGGGATGAGGTGACCCTGGAATACAGAACACCTTTTGAAAGGCCACCTCTAGCCCACTGGCACCGACCTCAAAATTCACCCCCCTTCTTATTAGTATGTGGTAGACACACCTTCTTTAGAAAAAAAATTTTAAAAAGTTCCTGAAAAGGAAACTGAAAGAGCTTCCCTTATTGAAATCCATCAAAAAGACAACCAGTTCCCTTCACAGGAGAATTTACACAGGTCCTTAAATGTGGTTTCTATATAATAGGTACAGCCACATTTAAAAAAGAAATTTGTGTTTGAGAACGTCTTTTTACAAACATTTGCTTCAAATGTTTGAGATGTCACAAGAATGATACCACTGGTGAACATTCCATAAAGTGAGATAAACTTCTGAAATCATCAGAATAAGCAGGTTCTGAAAAATGCGAGTTTTGGGGGGAACAGGACGGGGGCTAGCGGAATAAACACAGCAGCGTGGTGTGCTAGTTGGAACCACGGGCTCCAAGTCAGGCCAGCCTGGGCCGGGTCCTGGCTTTGCTTATTAGCCATGTGACCCAGAGCCAGAGACTTCATCCCTGTAAGCCTCAGTTTGCCGGAAATGGGGATAATTATGACCCCACTCTCCTCCATACCGCCAACTTCATAGAGCTGTTGGGAGGCTTAAATGAGATATTACGGTGCCTGGCACACGGTATGGACCCAAAAGAGAACTGTTCTCATTACTGCCAGTGTGCAAAGGAATTGACACGTCATTTTTTTTTTAAGTGTTAAGAAAACAATAATTTCCTTCTAAGGAGGAAGGGATCATTTGCAGGAATAGTTGGCCAAAGTGTAAATGCTGAGGACACGGCAGTTTCAGCTTATTAAGTTCACCGGAGGACCAATTCAAGAAGGTAAAGAAAAACCCTAGTTTGAGGGAGAAATAAGTCCGTTCAGAGGAAACTGAGCAGGGCTCGGGTGTGATGGAACAATTCAAGATGTTCACCAGGGGGACAGTTTAAAACTGTTTCCACAACACAAGTTCCTTTCAAGTACACACACTCCAAGTCAGAATGCGTGTCACCAGAAAAAACATTATTTTTAGAAAACATAAAGCAAATTATTGTCACATCTAAAAAGTACACATCTCACGTGTTATAGTTCAATGGAAAGTGACTACCTCTGGTGCGGCAGGTGATCTGTCTGGGAGTCACTTCTGACTGCTGCTGTAGGGCAAGAAAAAGAAAGAGGCTGAAAACCCTAGTGCAATCTCTCTGATCACCCACCCTCACCCCACTCTTAAATCTCACAAGTTTCTGTGCTGACTGCACAGCTCAAAATCAACTCTATTTATTTATATATTTTTTTACTTTTTGGCCACGCCGCTCGGCACGTGGGATCTTAGCTCCCTGACCAGGGATCGAACCCGAGCCCTCTGCCTTAGAAGCACGGAGGCTTAACCACTGGACCACCAGGGAAGTCCCTCAAAATCAACTTTAAACCAAGCTTCCTAAAAGGGGCCTTAATTATGCTCTCTGGTTGGTCACTGTACCTGTTCCTTCACCAAATGCAACTGAACATACTGCCTCTCTGGAATATTCCCCCCCTTTTACTAATTAACTTTTATCAACTCCCTAACATTTATAATGTGCCAGGGAAATAAGATTCATTTAGCATTCCTGTGGCTCCTTGTTCTCCTGTATTAAATAGGGGGGAAAAAATACATTCTTTCATCTCAAGCCCAACACAAATTGCAGCAAGGAATCGTTTTTAAGAGCTTGACATCCCTAACCAAAGTCACCAACTGCCAAGTGTGACGTTTAAGACCCTCCCCCGGCCTCACTCCCACTACTGGGTTTTTATCAAATCTTACTTTTGAGTTTAAAGTTACACGAAAATTACATTTGTATTCCCTGTACCTGTTCAATATGCACAGACCGCATTCACTGTATTGAGAGTGTTAATGGTTTACCTCTAGGGAATGCACATCAAACAGATGTGTGACCCGGGGCTGGTGGTCCCGCTCATCCTCCAAAGACGAGGTAATGACATGGAATAACTCATGAGCGTCCTGTCAAAGGGCAAAGCATTCTTCAGAGTGGCCCGAAGAGGCCGCGGCAACGTCCGAACCACCCCTGTGTGGACCACCAGGAAGACCCCCTATGGCTAAGGTGGGCAGAATTTGCTTTCCACCTTCTCAAGGCCCAGTGCGTTAAATGGAAATGGTTACATCCTAGACATTTTCACGAGTAAAGGCCCTCAACTGAGAGGCCCAAGGGGAGAGAGAAGGAAAGAATGCTGGGTGGGCAGGCTTCACGCTGATCTGAGCCATCTCTGAGCCTGTTTTAGCTTTACTGAGGTAGTTCTGACCTCTGCTCTACCTGACTACTGTTTTTTTTTCATTGTGGTAAAGCACTCATCCAATTTAAGCTTTTTACGTGTACAGCTCATTGGCATTAAGCACATTCACATTGTTGTGCTACCATCACCACCGTCCATCTTCAGAACTTTTTTCATCTTCCCAAGTGGAAACTCCACGCCCACTAAACACTAACTCTCCAATCCGCCCCCACCCCTCGGCACCCACTGTTCTACTCTGTTGTCTATGAATTCCGCTTATCCTCAGATAAGTGGAATCATACAGTATCTGTCCTTTTGTGACTGACTTGTTTCACTTAGCACAATATGCCGATTCATCTATGATGCAGCGCAGAATTTCCTTCCTTTCAAAGGCTGAGTAATAACTCCACTATGTACACCTATCACATCTTGTTCATCCATCAGCCATGGATGGGCGGGTGAGCTGCTTCCGCCTTGCAGCTGTCGTGAACGATGCTGCTGCGAACAGGGCTACGCGAATATCTGAGTCCCCGCTGTCAGCTCTTCCGGGCGAACACCCAGAAGCAGAGTTGCTGCCTCATGTGGCAGGGGACTACTTTTTTTTTTTTTTTTTCTTATAAATTCATTTATCCATTTATTTATTTTTGGCTGTGTTGGGTCCTTGCCTCTGTGCAAGGGCTCTCTCCAGTTGTGGCGAGCGGGGGCCACTCTTCATCGCGGTGCGCGGGCCTCTCACTGTCGCGGCCTCTCTTGTTGCGGAGCACAGGCTCCAGACGCGCAGGCTCAGTAGTTGTGGCTCACATGCGTTAACTGCTCCGTGGCATGTGGGATCTTCCCGGACCGGGGCACGAACCCATGTCCCCTGCATTGGCAGGCGGACTCCCAACCACTGCGCCACCAGGGAAGCCCACAGGGGACTACTTTTTAAAGATCAACTCAAACGCCCCTCTCCCCAAAGCCAAAGCCACCCCGACTCCCCTGGGGTGGGCAGCCCGTGCGCCCTGAACTCTGACGCGGCTGATCCTCACTGGCTGCCACTCTTGGCTCCGTCCACAGTCACCAAAGCAATCTGTTTTTAAAGGCAAATGACTTTTCTGCTTTCAGCCTCCCGATGGCCTCCACCGCTGCAGTAAATGGCTCCCTTCTTAGCTAGCTGACCAGCCCTGACACGCCCCGGCCCCTAGAACCCTCTCCCCCACTCGCTGTGCCCCAGTCCCTGGCCTCCTCTTGCTCCATGAATGCGCCAAGCCGGCCCCCACCTCAGGCCCGGGTCTTCACGCGGCCGCCTCTCTCTCATCCTTCAGGGCTCCTCAGGGAACCCTCCCTCACCAGCCCTCCCTGACCTAACCTCAGCCCTGGCCATTCAGCAGCGGCCCTGCAGGCTCTCCCTCCGAAACACCCGCTGAATCCCTGAGGTCTCTCCATCTGCCCTGCCTCGGCCCCAGTCTGAGCCGGACCCTCTCCGGCCTGGGTGTCTGCACGGCCTCCCAGCTTTCCTCTCTGCTCCCGTCCTGCCCCCCTGCACGCCTGCTGTACACAGAGGCCGGCGTGGTCCCGTTCACAGGTTAGGTGGGGCCAAAGCAGCCCCCTGTCAAAGCTCCGAGTGGCTCCCCCGGACGCAGGGCAGAAGCCCAGCCCCGGCCCTCGGCCTCCCAGGCCCTGCACTCCTCACAGCCCCCCTCTCCACTGCTTGCCCTGCCCTTCCCGCGCTTCTCCAAACGCGGCGTCCTTGCAGCTGCTCGAGGCTTTCGCCCCGGCTTTGCTCCTCCGGCTGGCACACTGCGCCCACAGCACCCGGGCCTCGCTCCTCTTTAGACTCCAGGTCTCAGCTGAAACCTCAGGTCTCTAGAGAAGCCGCCCCCTCTAAAGGAGTCCCCCTGCCGCCTTCCTCTCACCGCCCGTCCTCCCACACTTTCTCACATCACCTTCTTAGCACACGTTAAGGTTACCTGTGGACGGTCAGCAGCCCCACCCTCACTACACCGTGAGCTCCTTGAGCGCAGGGCCCCTGCAAGTCACGCTTGCTGCTACCACCCAGCGCCCTCAGCAGGCCCTTCCCGAGGCCGGCATTCAGTAAGTATTTGTTGCACGTATAAATGAATCCCCTCTGAGGCTATGACCAGCAGTTGGCGAGAGAGTGATGGAGAGTCAAAGGTAAGTAAGGCAAGGCTCTTGCCCTCAGGGACTCACAACCCAGGGGCAGACACGGCAGCCTTGCTACTGTCTAGCAGTGCAATGCTATGGCCCTGTTATGACCAATGAGCCCTGGACGTGGAGCTGAGGGAGGATCATCTCTTCCTGCAAGGCTCGGGGAGCCCTGACAGACCAGGCATCTGGGCCAGCCCGTGAAGCATGAGCAAGGGTCCACCACAGAGAAAAATCCCAAGACAGGACGGAGTCGGATCCAAAACCTATTCCGTCACCGTCAGCCACGTGACTACTTGGCCTTGAGAAAAGGAACAGTATCGCAGAAGAGCTGAAGAGCAGCCACTTTAGTGCCAGACTGGCTTGAATCCTGGCTCTGTCACTCAAATAGCTGTGTGACTTTGGGCAAGTCACCTGACTGCTCTGAACCTCAGTGTTCTCATCTGTAAAATGGGGATAGTAACAGTAACTCCTTACAGGGCTGTGGTGAGGATCCAATCAGATAATTCACATACCTGGTCCAAAGCACCCGACAGCTCTAGCTTTAGACACTGAAAAGTGGTTGGATGACCAGATCATTAATAGTGAAGGTGTGGACAAGGCCCCACGCTAGACGCTCTGGATACCTTCAAAGAGGAACAGAACCAGAGAGAGACATGCTTTCTCCTTCCCATGCACACTACGGCACTCTGCGGCTCAGTGTCAGACACTGGAAATACTCCCCAGGAGCAGCTGGGACTTAAGTGGGTCCTTGACAGAAGAGCAGGACTTAGAAAAGGAATGTGGGCAAAGAATGTCGCCTGTCATATCAGTAAACAAAGGACGTTGCTGGCCACCAAGCCATCAGCTCCTGCAGCCGCCCCCTACTGTGTCCTCTGAGGGGATTCAAGGTGGAGAAAAGCAGGATACCAGCCCTAGACAGCTAAGGGGCACTTCGAAGGAATGATTTCAATGAACTCAGACCCTTGCATCTTCCCTTACACAGAAAAATGCTAAATTCATTAACTTGAGATGTCTGTTTTTTCTTTAATTAACAGTAATCTTTTGATGTTCTGACTACGTGGTTTTGTTTTTGCAAACACTTGATATATCCTCCTCCTCCCTTACCTCTTGGGAGCAGTCCCTCAGAGCTATCTGAGAGGCTGCCTCCCGGGCTTAAGTCCTCAGGACGTCAGTCAAATAAAACCTAACTCTCAACTTTTAGGTTGTGCATTTTTTTTTCAGCCAACAGGTATCTGATGTTCTTAAGGACTAAATCTCAGTCACTCTCTCAGTTTAGAGAAATGTAAAATGTAGCTAAATAATTCCAGTTACCAGAGGAGGATTTAAAAAGTATTCCCTAAATGGAAAACTATTTCAACATAGAATGGATTAATCGAGAAGCGCTGTAAGGAAGTATAGGATACTCTCAACGTCGTGTTTAAGAAGTAACACAGACATGCCTTCAGATCAAAGTGGAAACAGAGATCATCTCTAAAGAAGAGGGGAGAGAGGAAGCCTTCCCGCCTCACTTCTCCGTTTTTACATGCCTCCGGCTTCAGCCCCACAGTTCTGGGAGCCCAGGGGCTCTGGTCCAGGGGCTACCTGGGGGAGGCAGAAGCAGCCAACCCAGCGCTGCCCAGGGCCAGCCTGGAAATGTGGCAGCGGGGATGGACCGCCGGAAGTGTACAGCAACGGAAGCGAAATTTTCGGTCCCTAGAACTTCACTCTCTCAGCCTCAGCCTCGTCCTCTGGGGAAGAGGAGGAGGGTGGCCAGTACCAAAGAAGACAAGGAAGCTGTAGTCGTGGAAAAGGGGGGCGGGAGTGGCCGGAGGAAGGCCCTGGGACTGCATACGACAGCTGCTCAAGGTTTGCAGCCACTTTAAGCCAGCCTCCGAAGACTGATTTTTTTTTTTTTTTAATGAAGGTATAGTCTAAAAAACAGTCTCACCTGAACCTCTGATCCTCTAAGGTAAAGCCACCTGCCTCTCTCTAATAGGCCCCAGATGTCCCCACCATCCACTGAAATGCAAAGTCACTCAAGAACTAAAAAGATTTTCCCTCTTTGGCAGCTGTGTGCTCAGGCCCTATCCTGTGAACCTTCCCTCTCCCCTGATCGTGAGAGCAGGAATAAAGTTCACAATCTGGTCTCAGGACACTAAGGCTGTCTAAAATGTCACAGAAATGTCCACGCAGGGCAGACAACTGCAAGGTCAATGCTGGCGTTTATTCTTCCCGCTGCAGCAATGCAGCTGTTTCTGGAGCTCAGGCCCCACCTCATTAGTGGGAAAGATTCTCCAAGGAAACCTGCTTTGAATGTTGTGTTCACCTGCTCTTCAAACGAAGAGATCTGCCATCTGTACATTCTTAAGACGTCCAACAAGCAGCTTGCATCCAAGACCTCTTCATCAGTGACTTCTTGGCAGGATAAAGCTGGGAACAAAAAAGGAAGCACAGTTATTAAGTGAACCAGCACAACAACTAACCAGAAAACCTGCACAGCACAACGTGTCAAAGCTAATTAAAAATGTAAGGACTGTAAAATTCACCTTGGAATTATATCTCTTTCATTATTCTTCCTTGTAGCCTTACCCAATGCTTAGTACACTAGTAGACACTTCGTGTTTGTCGAATGAATGTAATTTTTCATGAGGCTGCAGCATTTAAATGAAGTAATTGACTTTCAGATATCTGAATTACTATCATCAATATAAATTTACTGTTGCAAGATTTGTAGTGAATAAAATGATCTTAACTCACAACTCTGAGGGACAGGAGGGCCTTTAAACAACCATCTGGTCCAACCCTACGCTCACTGCCCTAACCCCCTCCACATGACTCTCTCCTGTGGCCATAAGGCCTTCTCTTGGATTTGTTTGCATTTGAGTTTCTTCTTTTTTTTTTTTTTTGGGGGGGGGGGTTATTTATTTATTTATTTATTTTATTTATGGCTGTGTTGGGTCTTCGTTTCTGTGTGAGGGCTCTCTCTAGTTGTGGCAAGTGGGGGCCACTCTTCATCGTGGTGCGTGGGCCTCTCATTATCGCGGCCTCTCTTGTTGCGGAGCACAGGCTCCAGACACGCAGGTTCAGTAATTGTGGCTCACGGGCCCAGCCGCTCCGCAGCATGGGGGATCTTCCCAGACCAGGGCTCGAACCCATGTTCCCTGCATTGGCAGGCAGATTCTCAACCACTGCGCCACCAGGGAAGCCCTGCATTTGAGTTTCTGATTATCACCGCAAAGCATCAAGCTCTATGAGGCAGCCTGAAAACGTCTTCTGAGTGGTTTTCTTTTCAATCAAGGTAGAATCAAGCCTAATAGACAAAAATAAAATCTGATGGGCTTATGAATTTATATTACAATTACATCTAGATCAGGGTTGGCAAACTTTTTCTGGAAGGGGTCATCTAGTAAACATTTTAGGCTTTGCAGGTGTCTGTAGCAACTACTCATCTCTGCCAATGTAGCACAAAAAGCAGCCATAGATGACAGATAAATAATATGTAATATTACATATTACATAGATAATATGTAAACAAATGGCCATGGCTGTGTTTCAATAAAACTTTATTCACAAAAACAGGCGGTGGGACTTCCCTGGTGGTGCAGTGGTTAAGAATCCGCCTGCCAAGCAGGCGACACGGGTTCGAGCCCTGGTCCAGGAAGATCCCACATGCCGCGGAGCAACTAAGCCCGTGCGCCACAACTACTGTGCTTGCACTCTAGAGCCCGTGAGCCACAACTACTGAGCCCACGTGCCACAACTACTGAAGTCCGTGCGCCTAGAGCCACAACAACAAGCCGCGCGCCTTGCTCCACAACAAGAGAAGCCACCACAATGAGAAGCCCGCGCACCACAACGAAGAGTAGCCCCCGCTTGCCGCAACTATAGAAAGCCCACACGCAGCAACAAAGACCCAATGCAGCCAAAAATAAATAAATAAATAAAGTCATTTAAAAGAAGAAACAAAAAAAAACAGGCGGTAGGCCAAATTTGGCCCAAGGGCCATAGTTTGTTGATTCCTGATCTTGACCATCCCCCGTCCCATAGCATATTATTATGGACCAGTATATCACACTGGGCCAGTACTGCTAGTGCAGAGGAGATAAAAATACAGGAGCCTGCCCTCTCAATGCAGTTTCTGGGAGTTCAGCGATTCTCCAGATAAACTAAGCCAGCCTGTTTCTCCTCCTTGATTTGCAGTCAGTGAACTTGAGAGATGGCTCTGAATACTTCAGGCTCTGACTCTGGAGGGTCTGAACATTGCCAACGCCACCCCTGTCGGAACATGGCTGGTGCCGTGGGTGGTGACCTGTGGTGGAGAAGCAGCAGCGTTGGCGGCCAGTAGCCAGTTATCAGTGCAAATAAACCCTGAGGTCAGACCTTTACCCTCCAGTATGAAGGAGACCCATCAGGAGAGGTACTGTTCCTTCCTTCTTCCTCCTACATTCCCAGGCAGCCCTTCTGTTAGCTTTTACCCTCCCAAGGAAAATCTGAATGTCCCCTTCAGCCCAATTTTGCCTACAATGCTGTGTGGCAATGTGGCGATGTCTACTAATTTTCGTACCCTACAATCCAGCAGTGTGACTTTCTCAGGATCTACCCCAGGGGAAGAGGTGCCTATGTGCACGATGGGCACGTACCAGGATGTTCACTGCAGCCTGTTTACGTAGACAAGGCGCCGGAAGCAAAGGGCTAAGTAAACCGGGATATCTCGCGGTTATGGATGCTAGGCAGCTGTAAGGGTGCGTGACGTTTGTAAATCACATGTTTGATAAGGGCCTGAGAGCCAAAATATATAAGGAACTCCTAAAACTCAACAACAACAAAAATACTGAAAACCAAATTAAAAAGTGGACAAAAGATCTGAATAGACATTTCATTACAAAAACACAAAAAAAACCTAGAAATGGCCAATAAACACATGAAAAGATGCTCAACATAACCTATGATTAGGGAAATGCAAATCAAGACCACAATGAGATATCACTTTCACACCCATCAAAAAGACAGACAGGGCTTCCCTGGTGGCACAGTGGTTGAGAGTCTGCCTGCCAATGCAGGGGACACGGGTTCGAGCCCTGGTCTGGGAAGATCCCACGTGCCGCGGAGCAGCTGGGCCCGTGAGCCACAATTACTGAGCCTGCGCGTCTGGAGCCTGTGCTCCGCAACAAGAGAGGCCGCGATAGTGAGAGGCCCGCGCACCGCGATGAAGAGTGGCCCCCGCTCGCCGCAACTGGAGAAAGCCCTCGCACAGAAACGAAGACCCAACACAGCCAAAAATAAATAAATAAATAAAGCTTCCATTTAAAATAAATAAATAAATTTAAAAAATAAAAACGCAAATATAAGACCATTTAACAACAACAACAACAAAAAAAGACAGACAATAACAAGTGCTGGTGAGGATGTGGAGAACTGGAACATTTGTGCACTGCTGGTGGGAATGTAAAATGCCAAAGCTGCTATGGAAAGCGTATGGTGATTCCTCAAAATAGTAAACAGAATTACCATTTGATCCAGCAATTCCACTTCTGGGTCTATACCCCCCAAAATTAAAAGCACGGGCTTGAACAGATATCTGTACACCAGTGTCCATAGCAGCATTATTCACAATGGCCAAAAGGTGGAAACAACCCAAACGTCCACTGACCTATAAATGGATAAACAAAATGTAGTGTGTATATACATACATATACACACACAGTGGAATATTACTCATATTCAGCCTTAAAAAGGAATGAAATTCTGACACATGCTACAATGTGGATGAACCTCAAGGACATTATGCTAAGTGAAACAAACCAGACATAAAAGGACAAATATTGTATGATTCCACTTAAATATGGTACATAGTCAAACTCATAGAGACAGAAAATAGAATAGTAGTTACCAGGGTCTGGGGGTAGTGGAAAATGGAAGTTATTGTTTAATGGATACAGAGTTGCAATACGGGAAGATGCAAACTTTCTGGAGATGAATAGTGGTCATGGTTGCGCAACAATGTGAATATACTTAATACTACAGAACTGTTTACTTGAAAATGGTTATGGTGGTAAATTTTACACTATGAATATTTTACCTCAATTTTTAAAAATGGGCAAAGGATATGAGTTGGCAGTTCACAGAAGACAAAATACATGAGACCAGTAAACTCACAAAAAGAAAAAAAAAAACGGTGAATGAGAGGTAGAGCTACAAGTACTGAAATGGCCATTTTTCTAATACATATCACGTTACTTGGTCATGAAAAAACAAACAAAACAATATATCATTTCTGTGGGTACTTAGAAACATAGTTAAATGCACAGAAAATGGTCTGGAAGGTTACACTTATCTTTTACTTTTGGGAAGGAAGGAGGGGAGCCGGACCGGTGTAGTGATAAAGAGAATTTTAGCCTTATCTGTAATGCTTTAATTTTTTAACAAGAAGAATTTACTCATGCATTACTTATATAATTAAAAACTATTTCTAAAAACCAAAATAAAAGACACTTAGAATCAGAAGCAGAGAAGGAAGGATATAATGGGAGGACAACACCTAACCCTACATTATGACACCTATGTGGACGTGTCAGTTCTTCACACAGTGTTTGGGATGGTATTTTTTTTTTTTTAAACAGGGCAGTAAAAGAAATTATTTTCAAGTTGCCTCTTATACAGAAGAGCAGAACTTACTTTTCATAAAGGTTTCTGTGTCAAGCTGAGATCATACCTCAGTGAAGCAATATTTAGCTGAGTGTTTTTAAAATCCAATTTTTTTTTCTATGTGAGTAATACACGATTATTGAAAATTTTAGTAGTTTTTTTTTTTTTTTCATGTTTTTAAACTGTCACCTGCACCATGCCAAAATAGCCATGGCTAACATTTTGGCTTTTTCTGTCCAGCTTTTTTCTGTGGAAATTTTTGCTTTGGCTGAAGTAAAATTATACCATATTTCGTACCTCACTCTTTCAAACTTAATAGAATAGCCTATGCCCTCTCCCAAATTAAAAGCAAAACAAAACCATTCATAAAGATGATTCTTAATGGCTATGCAACATTCCATTGATTGCTTAATCATTCCACTGCTGGATAACCATATTCTTTCCTTTTTCCCCCCATTACCACTAGGTGTTGGAGATCTTTGCACATACAGTCAGCCATCCATACCCACTGGTTCCGCATCCTCAGATTCAACCAAGGATTGAAAATACTTAGGAAGGGAATTCCCTGGCGGTCCAGTGGTTAAGACTCCGTGCTTCCACTGCCAGGGGCCCAGGTTCAATCCCTAGTAGGGGAACTAAGATCCCGCTGCACAGTGTAGCCCAAATAAAAGAAAATACTCAGGAAAACAAATTCCAGAAAGTTCCCCAAAGCAAAATTTGAATTTGCCAGGCACCGGCAACTATTTACATAGCATTCTAGGCACCGGCAACTATTTACATAGTATTTACATTGTATCAGGTATTATAAGTAACATAGAGATGATTTAAAGTTTATGGGAGGAGGTAGGTAGGTTATACACAAACACTACACCATTTCATATAAGGGACTTGAGCATCTGCAGATTTTGGTATCTGCGTGTGGGGTTGTCCAGATGCTACAGGAGGAAACCCAGTTCTACAGTCAAAAAAAGTGGTTTCAAAATGAAGTTAGATTGGTGGCTTCTTAAAACCTTTACCAAGCCCGTGTACACTGTGACTCTCCAAGCTTGGGGCCAGTATTGGGCCATTCCCACACTTGTTTGCCCTGAGAACGCCACTGCAGGCTAGTGTAAATCATGGTCCACCAATTACTTGGTCAAATGGTACTGAACATTTTGCAAGCTATTACTGTGTGGTTCCACTGTTTTCCAGAAAGGCTGCCCCAAGTTACACCACCACCAGCACGTATGAAGGTGTCACCCAACAGCTGGTCAGGATTGTGGATTTTCCAGTCTTTGCTGACAGGCCAAAAAATGGTACCTCACTATTACGTTATTTACATTTCTTTGATGATGGCCAAATTGCTTATTTTGTTTGTTAGATGCATTCTGTATCTATCTAAATACAATTTGTATTATTCCTTTTGTGAATTACCTTATTTCCTAGGCTAAGACACTCTTTGTTTTCAAACTTTGATGTTTGTGAAACCAGAGTACTTCTTACAGTCGAAATGCTTAAATGGAAGTGGATTTTTCTCCTTCCCTAAAAAGCTGTTACTAAACTGACAATTTTTAAAATAAACGATTACAGATTTGATTTTAAAAAAAAATACCTGTCTCTATCTATTGGGCCCTTACGATCTTTTTCTACACAAAGGCTATTAACCTTCTGCCTGCCATCTGGGCTGCTGCTTTGAAAGTGCACAGCACGCCCTTTACATTTCCAGGTAGGTACCTTTCAAGAGGCGCAACAGTGTCAAGGACAAGTACTGGTGTTGGGGGCACTCCTTCTGATCCCTGGTGTACTGGGTGGTGAACTCTTCCAGCCACTTGATGAAGGTGGGGCAGGCAGACAGGCCTTGCAGCAGGGAGTTCATGAAGCAGGTGTTCCCCAAGTTGACAAGGCCAGGCACAAGCCCTAAAAAAGTGGGGGGAACGAGAGAACAGAGCATCACATTGGACCATCTCCTTTTTCTCCTCCCATCTGGGACCCAGAATTCCTGCACCGTGGCCTTGGACTGAAAACCCCTACCTCAGAAAGTCCTCATCTACAGAGAGCAGGGAGCCAGGTATCCTGTCCTAGCAGAGGCCCAGTCCTACTACCGCTCCTTCAGGAGACCGCAAGCCGCAGAAGGACAAGTCCGGGCCGCGTGTGACTACTGAAATGCACCAGAGTGTCTGGCACAGCCTGGCTTCCATTGAATGTTCAGAAACACTGAGTAACCTCTCTCTCTCTTTCTCTCCCTCACTCTCTCTCTCTTCTTTGTTAAGAAAGCAATGTTTCTCACAACAGAAGAAAACAATTGTTCTGTTCTTGTTCCCCAGGACAATGATTTTGTTCTTATAATCAGTGGGAAAGACACCACTACTGCCATTCTGATCAGTCCTTCTGCAAAGAGATCAACAAAATCTGACATACTTCCCTCTTCTGCTGAAATTAAAAAACAAAAACAAACAAAAAAAACACTTTTTATTATGAGAGTTCTCAAACATGCACAAAAGAAGAGCAGATATCTAATGAACCCCAGTTACAACCATCCCCAGATTTAACAGTGATCAACATTCTGCTACACCTGTCCCTTTTACGTATTTATTTATTTTGGCTGAATTTTAATCAATATAAGTAGAGCAACATTGACAAAGGGAGGCATTTTTAAAAATAAGGAAATAGACTTTTGTGTTAGTGAAGAAACGAACTTGAAACATTTACTTGTGACTAGCAGCTATTCAGTGAAAGCACAAAGGCGTCACACAATTAGGCAGCTGTACAACTGAAAAACACAATGGCCATAGCAATGAGAACACTTAAACAATTAAGCCACTTGAAATTTTTCATTACGAAGCATGTCTCAAACTCATGACCTTAGTGGGGGTGAAATATAACTCTTTTTACTATGGGGTATAAAATAATGAGTCATTAAAATTAACTTCTGTTTAAAAGAAAGTACTATTGACAAAACTGAAGATACAAGAGAACCAAAAACGTCCTCCCCTTTTTGTACTGTTTTTAAACAATAAGAGTTTGGGTCTGGTCTATAGACCATGATCCAAAGGCTTCATTCTTACCTTTTCTACGCTTCTTTCTTTCTGTAATGGGACCCCAAATAACATATATTCCTGCTGCTAGCGCAGCGGCAATTCCACCTATAACACCCCAGTTCTTCATGACTTTATATCTAAAAAAGAAAATAAGTTTACTGTCTTTCCTCATCACAAATGCAATATGTGTATATACAGGTACAGGTACACAGAAATAACATTTCATCAAAATAACCCACTGGCCTGCCAAATACCTAGCTTTCAGATTAAACTAATATACAGTATAGGATTATGTCTTGAAAATCAGCACATTTAGACATTAGGATTTAAAACCTAAGTCGGAGCACAACCTCCCCAGAGCCCCACCGGCCAGGGCTTTCCTCCTGCTCTGCCTCTCATTCTGCTGCCATTCTGGCCGCCACCCCGGCCACAGCCAAGCTCCCAACCCAGGGCCTCTGCACTGCTGCTCTCTCTGCCTCAGATGCTGTTCCCCCAGATCCCACCGCTTGGCTCACTCGCTCCCCATCCCTTCACTTCTAACAAACTACTAGAACCTGCACTCGTGGCCCTTTTACCCAGTTCTACTTTTTCTTTTTACCACAGAGCTCACCACCTTCCAACCTAACTTTCACTTATTCACCATGTTTATTTTCGGTCTCCCGCAACTGAAATGCAAAGTCCCCACAGGCAGGGATCTTTGTTTTACACACTAACATATCCCAAGTGTTTCCAAGTATTTAGATCACATAGTAGGTTCTTGATAATATTTATTGAATGATTGGGACCTGGAGAAATATAGAAATGGATTTATCTTTTAGGTTATTAAACAGAGTGGGGGAGAGGCATACAATAGTGTAAAAGATCTTCTAAATATTTATTAAATTACAGATTTCTTCATTTGAGGCTTGACTCGAATACTGAAGTTATTCTTTTACTACAAATAAAGAAATTTCACCAGTAACTTAAAACACTGTCTTCATACACAGTTATGTATTTCCACTAAATAAGGCAACCAATATATGTACCTACATATATCTGTGCAATATATACCTGTATATATGTGTTAGCTACATATATGTGTGTGTGTGTTTAAAATATTCTTATCCCAATAGATGGATCATGTGAGTATTGTTTTGATCTCAACTCAGTCAACATTAACTCAGGGAAGAGCCACTGGGGATACTAGTAACTCTGTGTACAACAACCAACATTTTTCCAATGTCATGGCTGATGTGATACACAACTGATGACTGAATTTCAAATAAATCTTTGTTCTCCCAAGACAGTGTTGGTAGAATGTGCACAGAACTTGGTTAAGAAAGTGGAATTCCGTAATCTGGTTCAGTTCTGGTTCTGCTATTCCCTACGGCGTCATTGTACCTTCTAAGCCTCAGCTTCCTCATCTGTACAATGGGGACAATTGTGAGACCTACCTTACAGAATTATTGTAAAGACTGAACAAGTGCTAATGCATGGGGTGCATAGTAAGAGCTTAATAACTGTTAGCTGCTGCAATTATCAAGAATTATAATCTCAGCTTCATTCATGAAAGTTATTCTTGAAGTTTCTTAATGCAACACTGTGCTGACTTTTACACAATAGGTATATTCACGTGAGGCCACGTGGATCTGAACTCATGTCTGTTGGGCTGCCAAGTCTGTGCTTCAAACCAGGAAGCTCATGGGGAAATTGAAGGACAGAATGTCAAAAGGATGGGAGAGAGGGCCTGCCTAGGTCCTAAGTACGGCATGGATAAAAAACCCAGGGCCAAGTGTAACTCTGGAAACCCCACAACACGAGGAGAGTAGTGGGGCCTGGGAGTGAAAAGATCTGGCTTCTCCCCGCAGCTCTGCTGTCAGCTCAGCTGTAGGACCACAGGCATGGCCACTGCAAGGCCCGTGTCCCAACTACAGAATGGGGGCACTGGACAGGATCGCCACTGAGGACTTCCAACCCTGGGATAATAAGCTCTTTAGACTGCTCCAGTTCCAGAGGGAGGAAGCTGACCTGAGCAATGGGTCTCAGTCATTTAGGGTCAGGAAGGGGGCTTGTGGGGAGGGACGGAGCCACAGTGCTCAGCTCTGAAGCCCGGAGCCCGAGGGAGGGTGGATAAGAGAAGGGACATAGGGACCCTGACAGGGTTGAGAACCCATACTATTGGGGGTCCTAGCAGGAATGTGGGATCTTAACAGGACTGGGAGCCTTAACAGGTTAAGGGGTCCTGATTGGTTTAGGTGCCCTTGCCAGATAAAGAGCCACTAATTAGATTAGGGACCCATACAGACTAAAGGATCCCTGGCAAAAGTGGGGGGGTGTGACAGGAAGAGGGGTACTGACAAAGTGCGGGTGGGGGGCGCTAGCAAGCCCGGGGCACTTTACAGGGTTGTGAGAACCATGGCAGGACTGGGGAGCTTGACAGGTTGGGGAACGCTAGCAGGCCAGGAACTGACATGACTAGGGAGCCCAGAAGGATTTGGGGTATCTTGAAAGGAAGAAGGGGTCCGGTAAGGCCTGCGAGACGCTGAGGGCTCCAAGGGGGCCATTGACAGGCTGAGGCTCCCTGGAAGTTCTGGGGACAATGACAGAATTAGAGGAGGCACTGGCAGGCGGAGGAGGGGGTGGAGGGGGCACTGATGAAACTGGGAGCGCCAGCATAACTGGGGAGTGCCGACAGTATCGCCGTTGCCTGGAGGCTTTGGAGGCCCGTCGCCCTTCCCGCCCCAAGGCCTGGGCCTCCAACACTTCGGGACGCAGAAACCTCCGGAATGCTCACTCCGGCCCCTGGGGACCATTACTAGGGCGTGAAAGGGCCGCCATAGGCCAGCCTGGGTACCCTGGTCCCTCTGGTCACGGCCTCCCCGGCCGTCCCGCCCCCCAAAGCTCACCTGACGGCCGCCCCGGTCCGCAGGAAGCGCTGGAGGGCCCTGTCGGCCGCGGTCATCGCCGCCTCAGCCCGGGAGCCCAGCATCGCGGCTGCGCGGGAGGCCTGCCGCCGCCCCCGCCGCGATCTCCGCGGCCGGACCCAGGGCTCCGAGGGCTCCCGAGACGGCGGAACCCGCGGCCAAAGTCCCAGCTCCTCCGGGGAGGGTAGACCGAAGGACGGGCTCCCGGAAGAAACGGAAGTGGTTCTCGCCGGAGGACCGGAGTCGACGGACCACCGCGTTGTTTTTCCTTTTCCCCCTTAGTCACTGGCGTCGGCGTCGGTTATTAAGGGAGGCCGTGCGGCCCGGGGCCGCTTGGTTTTCAAGTTTTGCTCGGGCCCTGTTCATAGTTACACATATCCCATTTGCAGAAGGGACCCTGGGTCATTTTTATTTTTCGGTGTGAAGAGGGCGACCCCCGCCTGAAAACGGGATCACGACTAGGCCACCGTTAGTTATAATTGTCGTCGGAGTGGAAGTGGATCGCAGAGGAAGGGCCTTTAATGAGCATGTGGCCCATCTCTGACGACACCTATAGAGAAACCGAGACCTTTAATAATAACAGCCACCAAACTTATTGTTTACTTAAATGCATCGCTAAGTACGTCACATGCATTATTCATATTAAATCTTCACAGTTTTTACATCCCAGGAAGTACAAGAAATTTAGAGAAAAAGTCTTTTGACACAGCTTGTAAGTGGTGGAGACAAGATTGGCAGGCAAGTCTGTGTGTCTCCAGAATAGCAGTGTCCAATAGAAATATATGGAAGTAAACATTTAAAATTTTCTAGTAGCCACATTAAAGTGAAAAACAATAAATAAAATTAATTTTATCAGTATCTTTTACTTGACCCAATGTGTCCAAAATATTGTCATTTATATGGAAAAATTATTAATGAGATAATTTACATTCTTCTTTTGTACTAAGTACCTCTCAATTTGAACCAGCCGTTTTTCATGTACTCTATAGCCACAAGTGGCCAGCAGCTACAGCACTGGAGCCAGAGAGAATTTGCCCTCCCTTTTAATCACTTCCCCCAACTCCAGAGCAAGTAGTTGCAACTGCTTTAGTAAAGAAATCAAAGTTCTAGCTCAGTGGTTCTCAAGAGTTTTTGGTCTCAGGACCCCTTTATACACTTACAAATTATAGAGAGTTTTGTTTAAGTGGATTATACCTAACTATACTTATACTATTAAAAATTAAAATTGAGAAATATGGAGAATCCTGACTCATACACTGGGTTTCACACTTTCCTTGCTGTAAACATAATAATTGAAACCGCTTGCTAAACACTTGCTAGCGGCTAGATCCCTGTGCTAAGTACCTATGTGCACTGTCCTATTTCATCCTCCCAACAACCCCACCAAGTAGGTTCTATTAAAATCTCCACTTCAGGGGCTTCCCTGGTGGCGCAGTGGTTGAGAATCTGCCTGCCAATGCAGGGAACACGGGTTCGAGCCCTGGTCCAGGAAGATCCCACATGCCGCAGAGCAACTAGGCCCGTGAGCCACAACTACTGAAGCCCGCACGCCTAGACCCTGTGCTCCGCAACAAGAGAAGCCACTGCAATGAGAGGCCTGTGCACTGCAACAAAGAGTAGCCCCCGCTCGCCACAACTAGAGAAAGCCCACACACAGCAACGAAGACCCAACACAGCCAAAAATAAAAACAAATAATTAATTTTTAAAAAAGATGACTTGCTAGAAAGTTGTGTTACATGTGCATAAAGCATAATGTATTAAAAAAAAAATCTCCACTTCACAGAAGAGGAAAGCCCAGAGAAGTAAAATGACTTGGCCAAGGTCACACAACTGGTTTGTGACCAGACAGGATGTCAGGAAGATCTGTGTGGATCTAAGGTCTGTGTCTTAGGCTGGACACTTCTGCCTCAGACTTGAGTCCATCAAGATGGGACCATTACTACCCCACACTGTGATCAACACTCCACATTGTGTTGGTTTCAAGTACCCACTTGGGCACATGGCCTTGATTCCAGCTGGGGTAGTTAGGAAGGAAGCATAACTGGTTCTTACACCTTTGAAAAGATGCTCCACCTTACTTGGAAATGAAAGAAATGCAAATTAAAACTCCAATCAGAAAACATTTTTTTCCGCCCATCAGATTGACAAAGCATGAAAAATACAATACACAGTGATGGTAAGTATATGGGGAAACAGACACTCTTGGGCATCCCTGTGGGAGAGTAAATGGGTGCCATCTTCACCCTGGGCAATTTGGACTATTTACAAAAATGACAAATCTGCATAGTCTGTGACCTACATATTTATCACACACACCTAAGAATAAAGATATTTATTGCAGCATTGTTGCTAATAATAAAAGACTAGAAGCATCTAAATACCTAGAAAAATTATAGTAATCCCGTATAATGGAGTACTGTGTGCTATGAAAATAATGCGCCAGCTCTTGTGTACTAATAAGGGAGATTCTAAGATGTGTTGTTAAGGGAAAACAGTAAGGTGCAGGG
The DNA here is from genome assembly GCF_028023285.1 of Balaenoptera ricei. Classification (NCBI taxonomy): domain Eukaryota; kingdom Metazoa; phylum Chordata; class Mammalia; order Artiodactyla; family Balaenopteridae; genus Balaenoptera; species Balaenoptera ricei. The sequence goes on from NC_082652.1 coordinate 19,167,877, forward strand.
CAATGGAAGAGAATGCTATTATTTGTGTGAGAATAAGATTAAGTGTTTATAAATATAGAGATAATTAAGAAACTGGAGACACTGCTGGCCTCTGGTAAGGGAACTGTGTGACTGAGGCCACCTTTTTTCCTTCGAGAATTTTGTGCCATGTGCATGCATTATTATTCAAAAAATAATTTAAAATGTTAAACTTGAAAAGCATTATCAAAACACAGGAGAAATACAGCATCAAAATTGATATTCCTTCTGGTAAAAAATGCTCATTAGAAGCTCATGAAAAGTGAAAAAACAGGCCACCTAATAGGATAAATATGATTCCAAATTTGTAAGAAGACGTCTATGTATGTGTCCCTGCATCAAAAAATGGCTGGAAAGCTATACCCCCAAAATGGTTAACTCTGGTTATCTCTTTGTGGTAGATTAGTAGCAAGTTTTCTTCTGAATGCTTTTCTTTATTTTCTGAGTTTCTACCATGATCATTTATTTGTTTCATAATTAGAAACATTTTTAAGAGATGACTATATAAGTCTATCTTGCTTTACGCAGTAGTTCTGAATTGTTGCAGCCTTTGTAACTCAAACCCTCCTTTTCTGGTTGATCTCCAATCTCCAGAGAGATCCTAAAATCAGCTTTTAAGCTTGCTTTACCTCTCAGATCCTCACAATAAACCCACATTTAAGCCTTCTTGGGAGCTCTTCAATATAAATCCTTTATAAAAATAATTGATTTGCAATAAGTAATTGTGGGAATTATTACCTAATTTATATGGTTGATCAGTTCATATTTCACATATATTCATTTTCTTAAATCAGCAAGCCCATGCAAGTTTCCAAGAACTTGGGTATGGTTTTTTGCATGTCTCCTCCTATTTGATGTTACTTTATATGTTGCCAAACAGTGACTGGATTCCTTTTTTATTTTCCAGTAAGAATGGCATTAGCTTAAAAGTCACTTCCTCCTGTTCAGACAGAAGCCCTGTAAGACTTTAGCCCATTGCTTCCCAGAACATCTGATCATAACATCTTAAAAGTCACAATTATTTCTTTTTCTAATCAGGAAGGGCCTTAACTGAAGAGGCCATGGGAGGCCAGCTCATCTGACTGGTGAGGAAACTGAGGCCCAGAAGAGTTAACTGATAACAGAATTAACTTCTGCCATCAATTAAACTAGTCACCCCATTTCCTGGCAGAGACTCTTGTGTTTTTTCTCTACTGTCTTTTCTGAGAATTTCAAACATGGGGAACAATACGGAAGGGAAGCTGAGTGTAGTAGCCAGCCTCCAAGATATGCCCCAAAGACCCCCTTATATCCTGGATTCATATCCCACATCAAATAAGGCTGACATGTGTAACCAAAAGATTATTGCGATAAGGACAGTATGTGAATTTCAAGGCCAGGTCATAAAAGACATTCTCACGTCAACTTTGCTTTCTCTTGGACCACTTACTTTGGGAGAAGCCACTGACCATGTTAACTGTGAAGATGCTCAGGAGAGGACCTTCTTATGGAGAGGTCTACTTGTCAAAGAACTGAGGCCTCCTGCCAACAGTCATCACCAACTTACCAACCATGTGAGTCCGCCATCTTGAAAGTGGACCTTCCTGTCTCATTCGAGTCTTCATATGAGACTGCAGCCCTGGCTGATATCTGACTGCAACCTCATGAGAGACCCTGAGCTACAACCACCCAGATAACCTGCTTTTGGATTCCCGACCTACAGAAACTGTGCAAGATAATAACTGTTAATATTTTTCAAAGATGCTAAGTTTTGGGGTAATTTGTTATGCAGCTATAGATAACTAAGACACTAGGAGTAACGTTCCTCAAAATGTGGGACTTACACCACTTAGCTCAAAAATCTCTTGACTTCCTGGTTAAAAGTGTAGGTTCCTGGCTCCATCCCAGCCAAATGGATCAGAATGTATCAGTGTGATGCCCATAAATCTGCATTTTGACAAGCTTCAGCTATTTGGATAGCATCCTAAATTTTTTTGGCCATATCTAGATGTCACCTTTACTATTTAATTTAATTTTCTTTTTGTCTGCAGAAGTCACTTTATTTTTTTTTCATTTTATTTTTTTATTGGAGTATAATTGCTTTACAATGTTGTGTTAGTTTCTGCTGTACAATGAAGTAAATCAGCTATATGTATACATATATCCCCTCCCTCTTGGACCTCCCTCCCACCGCCCCCATCCCACCCATCTAGGTCATCACAGAGCACCGAGCTGAGCTTCCTGTGCTTTATAGCAGGTATCTATTTTACACATGGTAGTGTATATATGTCCATCCTAATCTCCCAATTTGTTTAATTAGTTTAGTTTTGTTTTTTTAATCTATATCACATAAATATTTTAAAATTTCTTTTGTTTTTAGATTGTTTTCACATTTGGAAAAAACCATATTTTTCTAATATACATAAAAATGAGTATCTGTATTTGATCATTTAAGTAGGCTAAATGTTTATCCCATGTATCACCTAAAGTCATCTCCATTACACTCAGAAGTAAACACTCTATACTTGGTAGAACACTGAGACAGAGGAATAGAGATCATTTGGAAATGATGAGAGTTATAGCACCCCACATGTTCTCTGGAACTGGACCAGTTCTAAGCGCTGGCATCTGTAGCATCTCCTTCCATTCTCACCACACTCTTGGACAGCAGGCAGGGTAATGTGTGATCAGTGCCACTTTTACAGATGAGAAGACTGAGCCACATACAAGTGGAGAGACGGGTCTAAGGTCACAATGCTTGAATGTAAGCCCTGTCTCCTGTCTTCCTGCTCAAACCTTTTTGCAAGATACACTATTCCTCAGTGGCCAAATAACCCATAGAGATCTAGAGAAAGGGAAGGACACCTAAAAATATAGAGGGCATACTATTGTTAACGAATGTTATGAAACACACAAATTTACTGGAAATGGATCATAGACCTAAGTGTAAAAGCGAAAACGATAAAACTCTCAGAGGAGTTTTTTCATAGGAGAAAAATCTTTGCAACCTTGGGGTAAACAAAGATTTCTTACGTCACAAAAAGCACAAATCATAAAAGAAAAACAATCTGATAACCTCAATCTTATCAAAATTTAAATTTTTCCTCTTTGAGAGATACTGTTAAGAAAATGAAAAAGTATGCCACAAATTTCAGAAAAATTTATAATACATATATCTAACAAAGACCTGTGTCCATAACGTGTAAAGAACTCTTACAATTTAGTAAGAAGACACACAATTCCCCCCAAACTGTCAAGATATTTGGACAGACACTGCACAAAAAAGAGACATAAATGGCCAATAGGCACATGAAAATATGGTCAACATAATTTGTCATGAGAGAAACAAAAATTAACACCACAATGCCATACCACTATACACCTATTAGAATGGTGACAGTTAAAGAAACTATCAATACTGTGTGTTAGAGAGGATTTGGAGCAACTGGAATTCTCATACATCACTAATGGGAATGTAAAATAATACATACACTTTGGAAAGCTGGCAGTTTCCTATAAAGATAAACGTAATCTTACCTCAATGACCCAGCCATTTCACTCTTCCGTATTTATTTATCCAAGAGAAATGAAAATGTAAATCTACACAAAGACTTGTACACGAATGTTCACAGCTACTTCATTCATAATAACTCCAAATTTGGAAAATCCAAAATGGTCATTAATTGATGAATAGGTAAATAAAATGTGGCATATCCATACAATAGAATATTACTCAGTGATAAGTAAGAATGCACTACTAAAACAACACAGTAACACTTATGAATCTCAAAGCCATGCTGAGTGAAAGAAGATGAGACACAAAAGAATATGTACTTTATGCTTCTGTTTATATAAATTCTAGAAAATGCAAATTAATCTATAGTAATAAAAGCAGCTTAGTGGTTGTCTGGAGCCAGAGATGAACTTTTAGGGTGATGGAAACATTCTGTATCTTGATTGCGGTGTTGTTACACTTTTTCTTTTCAAGGGCATATGGGCTATTTATATATCTTCTTTGAAGAAATGTCTATTCATATCCTTTGCCCACGTTTAAATTGGGTTATTTGTCTTTTACTGAGTTGTAAGAGTTCTTTACATATTTTGAATGTAAATCTCTTATTAGTTATATGATTTTCAAATATTTCTCTCATTTGGTGGGTTGTCTTTTCACTTTCTCAATGGTATCATTTGCAGCATAAAAGCATTTAACTTGGATATGGTCCAATATATCTGTTTTTTGTTTTTTCTTTTGTCCCTTATGCTTTTTGATGTCATGTCTATGAAACCACTGCCTAATTCAAAGTCATAAAGACTTATTCCTGTGAGTCTTATAGTTTTATCTATGAGTTGTATAGTTTGAAATCTTGCACTTAAAAGTATTCAAAACCTTTTAGGCATCTCTTTGTTGGATCTGGCTTACAGTTGTATGGAGTTGAGTAACCAACTGTCAAGGTTTGCTTGGGGCCCAGCACTTTCCAGGACATGGAACGTTCAGTGCTATAACTCAAGTCCTGAGCAAACCAGGGTGAGTTGGATCCATTACCAATAGACCTCCAACTTGCCAACCCTGATATAAATTATTATCCCTACTCTCTATGGCTTAAAATAGATACTGAATCTCCTCACCTGAATGAAAGATGTTTGTTTTCAGTTTACCAATCATTTATTGAGTGCTCAAAATGCAAAGCCCTGGGGTTGAGTGTAGCTAGGAATATAAAATTCCAATTTCAGTGTCCATAAATAAATTTTATTGTTCCAGGCCCTTGGGGTACATCAACAAACCTTTATGGAGCTTAAATGCTAAAGGTGGGGGGCAGACATTCTAGTGGAAAGGGGATGGGAAAGCCATTAAACAAGATGAAGAGGATTTTGAAGGCAAGGATTTGGTTTTATTAATCTTTGATTCCCCAGAACTGTAGAAATCACTCACTAATGCTTGTTGAATGAATGAATGAGTAGCTTTCTCCTACTCAACATACATTTTTTTTTCTTGATTCATTTCACAAGACCTCAGCTCTGTGGGACTTCCCTGGTGGTCCAGTGGGTAAGACTCCGTGCTTCCAATGCTGGGGGCCTGGATTCCATCCCTGGTCAGGGAAGTAGATATCGCATGCATGCCGCAACTAAGACTCCGCATGCCACAACTAAGAAGCCCGTATGCTGCAACTAGGACCCGGCGCAGCCAAAATAAATAAATATGTAAAATAAAATAAAAGACCTCAGCTCTGTGATGACAATGTCATTTCTAACCTGTTCTCTGTCATATGCCCGGTGACTCTTACAGTGCCTGGCACACAGTCGGTGCTCAATAAACAATGCTTCAATGCATGAGTACATATGAAATTTTTTCATTCTCTGCACTTGTTATAGCAGCCTGGGTTGCAAGAATATTATACCAGTAACAACCTTAATGAATCTCTACAAATAAACATTTAGAGAGGCGTCGTCAAGCAAAGAATGCTCATTGGTACCTAGACAGCCATTTCACAGGCTGGTGTGCCCCACAGGCATCCCAGTAAAACACCACCAGCCACAGACAGCCTGTAAATTCCGCTAACCTGAAGGGCTCTCCCCGCCCCCTCTCCCCGCACAGCTAGCTCCGCCCTCCACCTCCTCCTCTCCGCCCACTCTCGCCGCGGCATCCTGGCGGCGGCGGCTTTGTCTCTTGGGCTGGTTCCTGGCGGCTCCCTCCCCGGAACAGCTGCCACCGAGGGAGGAAGCGGCGCGGTCCAGAGCCCTAGTGCTGAAGCCCCCGAGCCCTCGTCATCCACCACCACCATGTAAGGGCCATGAAAAGGGCTCGTCCTGGCGCAGCGCGGACATGGAGGAGGACTTATTCCAGCTAAGGCAGCTGCCGTGAGTATCCTGGGGGCGAGTGAGAGGCAGACAGGTTTTCCTTTAAAAAAGGAAAACCTGCAGAGGGGCGTCTCAGCGTGGCTTCCTGAATTTAAAGGGAACTGTTTCAGAGGAGAGAATTAGGCCTGGAGGAGACAAGCCATTTTCCTACCCCATCAGCTCAGCATCTGTATCTCTGACTCAGTTCGATTTTTCAGATCCGTCGGAATCTTATGGGGACCTACCCGTGTTATGTTTTCCCTTATAATGGCTCTCAATCCTAAAGGGATTTTGAGGTCTGTGTTTTAAGAAAGCATTAGCTGCTGTTTTGAAATGCGGACTGAATTGATGAGTCCATGCAATGACATCGGTCCTTTCCAGTCCTTCTCCTGTACTGTGAAATTCCGAATTTTCCTGCAAGGTCTTTTAGAAGGGAATGATACTGATGTTGCAAACTGGTTTCTAAAAAGCTGGGATTCCTTCCTAGAGAGGAGGCTTCAGCAGAGTCTTGTTGTTTATGAGGTGTGTGAATGAGAGGGCTGTGCATCGTTGCTGAAACCTCTTGCCTTCTTCTGAATGAACGGCTTTTGTAACAGCTAGCTAGAGTGAGACTCACTGTCAACGGCTATCCTTGGGAACTCAGGAATACACTGCTTAGAGGATTGGAATTTTTCAGGGATGCCAAATTTGCTCTGAAAATCTTGGGGGGATACAATCAAGCAGTGGCAAGTACAGGGAGCTTGTAAAGGGGCTTACAAATTTCTCCTACCACAAGCTGATGGTGGTTTGTTAAGCAAATTCCAAGAGTGTGAGATGGGGCATTAAAAAGAACATTAATGGGGGTTTTGTTTTAATTTTTAGAAGCACTAGCCATTTGGATGGTAAAACTAGACACCATTTGGAATTGTTGGAAAGGATACATTGTTGTTAGTATGTGTGTATTTTCTTGACTTAAATGTTTTTTTCTCTCTAAGCCACTGAGGAATTCTCCCAAGTGACTTTTAGCGTGACTGATACAGCTCCCTGAAGCTATAAGTACTGAAGGGTATTGTAGTGTCTGCTTCTCAGTGTAAAATTAATTTTCGTTAAAATTTTTAATTAATTAAATTTTTACTTTTAAGCTTTTATTAATTGATCCTCAAATAGCATATCTTATGTAACACAGCATTATTTCACAAATGCTAAAGGACACTCAGTTATAATATCCAAAGCCGATCTATGAATACATAAAAATGTACATATGTGAGTGCAGATATCTCAAGGAAAACATACCACATTCATTGAAAATAAATATCATGTTTAAAAACGAACCTATTATCTCTAAATAAAAAATAATTCAGAAACTAAAATATGAAATTTGGTACTCAGAATAAGAATACATATTGGAACTGCAGTTTTACTGGGATACATTTTCAAATGCTGTCAGAGCATGTGAACTTTGCGAATTACTCAAAGATTCATGTATGTTTAATCTAATATATAGACATGACACTAGAATGACAATTCCTTCCTTAATTTAAAAAAGTAAAATTAATAAGAGGTTTTTACTTAAGCTTTAAATTAATTTAGTTTTTATACTAATATATAATATAATATACTAATATAATATATACCTAGGGAAAATAAAGTTCAAAAAGAAGCACACACAAAAAAAGTCTCTCTCTTCCCAAACCCCAGTGTTAAGTTTCTTGATTATTTTTCTGATTTTTATACACATAAATACATATAATATCTATTAGAGAGGCCAAATTGTGTAGAGCACTGACTCTTGAGAAGACAGACTTGGCTTCAAATCCCGACTGTGCCACTTCCTGGCTGTGTGACTTCGAGCAAGTGACTTAACCTTTCTGAGACTCAGTTTCCTTAGCCATAAAATGGGAATCATAATAGTACTTGATTCAGAGGGTTATGGGGAAGATCAAATGAGATAATGTGTGCTAATGCCTGGCAGATACAAAGAAGTCACACATATTAACTATTATTATTATGACATCCGAAAAAGAATTTATAAAAACAAAATCTGTAGACTCCTTATGCTTGACTCCCCCAAAATGTAATCTGCAAACCCCAAAGTACATTTGAATGATGTCAAAATTAGCCCTGAAATATGTTAACCTCCATTTATAAAAAAGAATAAAAGGAAAGGAACAGCCATGTGAATCTGAGTGGGTTACACATCACGACATAGGTGTTTTTTAAACCACACCCTATATATATTATTCACAGATTGCTGGCAACAGACTGCCTGAGAGCAATATGGGTTTTTAAAAAATCAGAGTGCCTTGTAGAAGGTGGGCAAGGGTGGACCTTGGAACAGGCTCAGTCCCACAGGAGGCCAAGTGTTAATAGATTATAAGCTGCTAGGTAGTTTACAGGGTCAGGGGAGGGGGAAGAAGGATGAGGGTGTCTAAGAAATAGTCCTTTCCTGCACTTAGAGGCGCCTTCACACGGCTCTAGGATGGGTCATTTGAGACCACAAACAACCTCTGCCTTTCACCTGCTGTCCACTCAGGCACAGCACCATGTACAGGAGATTCAGAAAGCTGAGATTTTATATCTAGTTCTGCCTTATTGTGAGATCTTATGCAAGTAAGATTTTCCTGGGTCTCTCCTTTCTAGGATGATTTCTTTCTTTTTTTTTAATTTTTATTTATTTATTTAGTTAGTTAGTTAGTTTTGGCTGTGTTGGGTCTTCGTTTCTGTGCTAGGGCTTTCTCCAGTTGCAGCAAGCGGGGGCCACTCTTCATCGCGGTGCGCGGGCCTCTCACTATCACGGCCTCTCTTGTTGCGGAGCACAGGCTCCAGACGCGCAGGCTCAGTAGTTGTGGATCACGGGCCTAATTGCTCCGCGGCACGTGGGATCCTCCCAGACCAGGGCTCGAACCCGTGTCCCCTGCATTGGCAGGCAGATTCTCAACCACTCTGCCACCAGGGAAGCCCTAGGATGATTTCTTGAAAGCAAGTTATGCAGACTACATTGATTGATTGATTGATTCATTCTTTCATTCATTCATTCATTCAGTGATTTTCCTGGGTACCATCCTAGGTCAAGGGATTCTACAACCAAATAAGATACATGGTCTTTGCGCTCAAGGAGATCACAGTCTAGAGCTTCAGTTTCCAATACAGTAGCCACTAGCCACATGTGGCTATTTAAATTTAAATTATGTAATTAGTATGTGAAATAATTTTCATGTATAATACACAATATAAAACTTGACTTATAAGTAAAATAGGTGATGTTTGAAAAATCCGTTCCTTAGTTGCATTAGCCACGTTTCAAGTGCTCAGTAGCTACATGTGGCTAGTGGCTGCTGTAGTTGCATTGTGACAGCATGGGTCCAAAACATTTCTGGAACTGCAGGAGGTTCTACTGGACAGCACTGGTTCGATGGGAGAAGCGGATGTTGAACACACAATTGCACAATAATTGTGAGAATTGTTTTAAGGGCTACAAAGGACAAGTGCATGATGCAACAAGAGTAGTTCTAGATGGCGGAGGGGAGGGTCAGAGAAGCCTTCCTTGAGGAAGTGACATTGGAGCTGAACCCCCAGACATGTGTAGGAGTCAGCCAGAAAAAGAGGTAGGATGGAGCATTTCAAATAGAGGGAATTGTGTGGGGGAAAAGCTCAAAATCAGGCCAGTGGAGCTTCATGAGCAAGTGGCGTGAGGGAAGAATGCAGAGGATGGCAGGGACCCAGCCACACAGGGCCCTGTAGTAAGGACAAGAAATTGGAACTTCATCCTGTGTTTGCTCAATCCACTCTCTCTCCTTTCTTACCAACCCCGTCTTTCAAGATTGAGCTTAAGTCCATCACCTCCATGAACCTTCTGACATCTCCTGGGCTTCAGCAGCAGCAGGGGTAAAAGTGTGGACTCTTGAGTCAGGCAGATCTGGGTTCAAACCCTGGCTCTGCCACTTACCATCTGGGTGGCCTTGGACTAATGACTTCATCTCCCCAAGGTTGGGTGCTCATCGGTAAAGTTGGGATAATGGCGGTATCTGCATGGCAGGGCTGTTGTGAGAATGAGGGAGGTCACCACTGGGAAGCTCCCAGTACAGTGGCTGGCTCTATGTACGGGCTTAACCAGTGGTGCTGGTGTTATTTGTCTTCCTGGCTCTGGACTTGTTTCCCTTATCCTCCAGCTTGCTCAGGTAGCAAAGTACCTAGAAGCCATGGTCTCCTTATCAGAATACTAAGAAATGTCCTAATGCTAGCTAATGGAAGCACATGTCCAAACTGGAACACCTGATCTTTCCTGCACTCTGCTCCTCTTTCAGCCTCACCCATACCAGTTGATGGTAACTCTGTCCATCCCATTTGGAGTCAATTTTGACCCCTCTTTCCCTCATATTTCACTTCAATCCATCGGGAGATTCTATTGGTCCTGCCTTTAAGCTACATCTAAACTCCTACCAGGGCTTCCCTGGTGGCGCAGTGGTTGGGAATCTGCCTGCCAATGCAGGGGACACGGGTTCGAGCCCTGGTTTGGGAAGACCCCACATGCCGCGGAGCAACTGGGCCTGCGTGTCTGGAGCCTGTGCTCCGCAACAAGAGAGGCCGCGATAGTGAGAGGCCCGCGCACCGCGATGAAGAGTGGCCCCCGCTTGCCGCAACTAGAGAAAGCCCTCGCACAGAAACGAAGACCCAACACAGCCAAAAATAAATAATAAATAAATTTAAACTCCTGCCACTTCTCTGCACCTCTACTGCTAGTCCTTGGTTCAAGTCCCCATCATCTCTCACCTGGGTTGATTCCAGTGGTCATCTTGCTGGTCTTCCTGCTCCTTCCCTTGTCTCCCTACGGCCCATTCTCAACACAGCAGCCAGAGGGATTCTTTAAAAGTCAGGTCACATCCCTCCTCTGTTCAGAACCCTCCAGGGCTCCCATCTGACCTTGTCTCTTCTACTCTCCCAGCCCCTCATGCAGCCATTCCGTCTCCTTGTTTTGCCTCAAACACACCAGGTAGGCTTCTGCCCCAGGACCCACTGTTCTCTCTGCCTAGAAAGCTCTTCTGCAAAGTATCTGCTTCACCTTTGTCAAGTCTCAAATGCCACCATCTCACCAAAGCCTACCCAGACCACCTCCTTAAAATTTGCAGCCCTCTCTCACAGCCATTAGGATGGCAACTACCAAAAATAAATAAAAATAACAAGTGTTGGTGAGGATGTGGAGAAATTGGAATTCTTACACACTGACTGTTGGTGAGAGTCACAAATGGTACAGCCTCCATGGAAAACAGTACGGGGGTTCCTCAAAAAATTAAAAATAGAATTACCATATGACCCAGCAATTCCACTTCTGGGTATATAGCCACAAAAGAATTGAAAGCAGAGTACTGAGGAGATATTTGTACAGCCAATGTCATAGCAGCATTATTTGCAATAGCCAAAAGGTGGAAGCAACCCAAGTGTCCCTTCATGGATGGGTGGATAAACAAATGTGGTCTATCCGTACAGTGGAATATTGTTTAGTCTTAAAAAGGAAGGAAATGCTGACACGTGCTACAACGTGGATAAACCTGGAGGACGTTATGCTCAGTGAAATAAGCCAGACACCAAAGGACAACTGGTGTATGATTCCACTATATGAGGTTCCTAAAGTAATCAAATTCATAGAGACATAAAGTAGAACGGCAGTTGCCAGAGGCTGGGGAAGTAGAGCAGGGGGATCTGTGTAGTGGGTACAGAGTTTCAGTTTTACAAGAGGAAAAGAGTTCTGTGGATGGACAGTGGTAATTGTTGTACAACATTGTGAATATAGTTAATACCACTGAACTGTACTCTTTAAAAAAATGGTTAAAATGATCAATGTTATCTTATGTGTATTTTACCATGTTCGAAAAAAATTGCAGCCCGTTTCCCCCATCTTCCAGACCGTGTTCAGCTTTTTCCTTTTTTATAGCACTTATCACCTACTAACATACCATGTAATTTGCTTACTTATTGTTTAGTGTCTGTCTTTACTTACTAGTATGAAAGCTTCACACACGGCGGGGGTCTAATGTATCCCAAGAACATGGGGCATTGCCTAGATTCCATCTGATACTGGATTTCAGTATAGACCAGGCCAAAGGATTAAATAAGAACTGTATGAATGAAAAAATCAGAAAAATCTGTCCATCATCGTAATCATTCTCCTTGACAGTGGGGGCCACCATTATTAAGTTTTAGCAGCTAAAGCACTGAGTCCCCATGGAAAGATCACACATAGCCTTGTTTCATCCTATTTGCCATTCTGCTTCCCCATCCCTTTCCATTAAATCAGGGAGGTTGAGAGAATGCAGTTTGACTTACTGATTACATGTTCTTTGTGCCCATAAGGATTCATTCTTGGTTCTAGAGAAGGAACTGGAAGCATATTTTGTTTGCTCTAAATGAGGAGACTGGTGTACAGAGACAGGAGCAGAGTAGGCGGCTAAGGCCCACGTGGGACTTCATGTTGGCTCCCATCCCCCTGAGGCTCATCGGGGCAAAAGGAAAGGATTCCTGGCCAAGGAGGAGAGATGGAGTTTCACTGTCACCCACCTCAGGCAAAAAGTAGGGAGTTATTGTAATAGCCTAGGAATCCTCAAGGTTAACCCACCACAGGCTTTTAAAACCTCAAGCTCCATACAACTCAGTAACAAAAAACCAAACAACCCAATCGAAAAATGGGCAGAAGACCTAAACAGACATTCCTCCAAAGAAGACATACAGATGGCCAATAGGCACATGAAAAGATGCTCAGCATTGCTAATTAGTAGAGAAATGCAAATCAAAACTACAATGAGGGGACTTCCCTGGCAGTCCAGTGGTTAAGACTCCGAGCTTCCAATACAGGGGGCGTGGGTTCGATCCCTAGTCGGGGAACTAAGATCCCACATGCTGAGCAGCAAAATAAATAAATAAATAAAAATAAAGATAATACTAAGTTTCTTAGAACAAAACAAAAAAACTACAATGAGGTATCACTTCACACAGTCAGAATGGCCATCGTCAAAAAGTCTCCAAATAACAAATGCTGGAGAGGGTGTGGAGAAAAGGGAACCCTCCTACATTGTTGGTAGGAATATACATTGGTGCAGCCACTATGGAGAACAGTATGGAGATTCCTTAAAAAACTAAAAATAGAGTTACCATATGATCCTGCAATCCCACTCCTGGGCATACACCCAGAGAAAAACATAATTCGAAAAGATACATGCACCCCAGTGTTCATTGTAGCACTATTTACAATAGCCAAGACATGGAAACAACTTAAGTGTCCATCGATAGATGAATGGATAAAGAAGATGTGGTGTATATATACAAATTGGAATATTACTCAGGCATTAAAAAGGAATGAAATAATGCCATTTGCAGCAAGGTGGATGGACCTAGAGATTATCATACTAAGCGAAGTAAGTCAGAAGGGGAAAGACAAATACCATGTAATATCACTTATGTGTGGAATCTAAAATATGATAGAAATGAACTTATTTGCAAAACAAAAACAGACTCAGAGACATAGAAAACATACTTACGGTTACCAAAGGGGAAAGGGAGTGGGGGAGGCATAAATTAGGAGTTTGGGATTAGCAGATACACACTACTGTATATGAAATAGATAAACAAGGTCCTACTGTATAGCACAGGGAACTATATTCAATGTCTTGTAGTAAACTGTAATGGAAAAAATATGAAAAAGAATATGTATATATATGTATAACTGAATCACTTTGCTGTACACCAGAAACTAACACAACATTGTAAATCAACTATACTTCAATTAAAAAAAAAATAAAAAACAACTCTCAGGCTCAAAGCTGCTCACACCTCATCGTTTCAAACACATGCCAGCCAGCTTCACCTCTAGGGAATATGTGTTTCAGTGACTTAAGAGGAACAGTCTGGAGGCCAAAGAAAGAAAATCTCCTTGCAAAGAGGCCATTGCTTAGGTGGTCTTAGGCTTTAGAGAGGGTTGTTCGAGGGCCTACTGACCCTGACAGTGGCTTTACAGCCCAGCCAAGCTCTTCTCTGGGCTGTCTAAAAGAATAACAGATCTGAATGTGAATCATCATGTGATCTTGGGCAATTCATTTAACTTCCCTGAGACATAAGAGGGTGCCTGGGCCACCTTCAAGGGCATTTTTGGCTTTTTAAAAAAATTTTATTTATTTTATTTTATTTTGGCTGCGCCTGGTCTTAGTTGCAGCACACAGGATCTTCGTTGAGGCATGCGGACTTCTTAGTTGTGGTATGCATGCAGGATCTAGTTCCCCGACCAGGGATCAAACCCGGGCCCCCTGCATTGGGAGCGTGGAGTCTTACCCACTGGACCACCAGGGAAGTCCCCATTTTTGGCTTTAAAAGACTGTGATCCTAAGCTCTCTAGATGGATGTGCCTGGTACCATCTGGCTTATGTTGATTATTCTGGTGTCATTATTAAGAGCATCTCTTTCTTAAACATGGGGTTTTTAACCTCGACACTATTCACATTTTAGACCAGATGACACTTTGTCATGAGGGGCTGTCCTAGACATTATAGGATGTTTAGCAGCAACCCTGGCCTCTACCCACAGGATGTCACAACCACCAGCTGCCCCTCCAAGTTGTGACAATCAAAACTGTCTCCAGACATTGCCGGTATCACCTGGGAGACTGAATGGCTGCCCCATTGAGAACCACTGCTTGTTGAATGAAGGAGTGAATAAATAAGTTGCAAAGACAAACTGCCTGGAAAGTTGCCCCCCAGGCTTTCAGTTCCCCCAGTTAGAAGTTACCCATCCCCCCCACTGAGGCCACATCACAGAATGATTAAGTGTGTGGGCTCTCTGCTCAAGTAGACCTGGATTTGAATTCTGACCTTCCTGCTGACTTGGAAGGTAACCTTGGGCAAGTAACTTTTCTTCTCCGGGCCTCAGTTTCATCATCTGTAAAGTGGGGATAGTAATAGTGTCCACCTCACAGGGCATAAGGCACATAAAATACTTAGTGGAGCTCCCAGCACACACATGGTGAGGGCTTAACAAATTTTAACTATTTTATATATATATATATATATTTATTTATTTATTTATTTTTGGCTGTGTTAGGTCTGTCGTTTCTGTGTGAGGGCTTTCTCCAGTTGCAGCGAGCGGGGGCCATTCTTCATCGCGGTGCGCAGGCCTCTCACTGTTGCGGCCTCTCCCGTTGCGGAGCACAGGCTCCAGACGCGCAGGCTCAGTAGTTGTGGCTCACGGGCTTAGTTGCTCCGCGGCATGTGGTATCTTCCCAGACCAGGGCTTGAACCGGTGTCCGCTGTGTTGGCAGGCAGATTCTTAACCACTGCGCCACCAGGGAAGCCCTTAATTATTTATTTGTGTTCATTGCCTTTTGTCTAGAATATAAGCTATTGGTCCATTATCCAGGGAACAAGCTCAGTGCTATTCAGGTCAATGGGGCGTGGCAGGAAAATACAAAAAAATAAAATCCACAGAGGACTATAGTTTCCATTAATTATAGACTTCTAGACATTCAGGAACGGAAAGGACCTTAAAAGTCATCACTCCAACCCCTTATACCTCGTATTCTCAATTCCACGCAAGAGGGGATCCGAGTAGTGACTTCTAAACATCTGTGGCCACCATCAACATCTTATTAAAATTCAGATTCCTGGGCCCTGGTCTGCAGAGATGCAAAAGCTTTAGGTCTGGAGAATGGCCAGGAATCGGCATTGTAATTGGTTCCCTAGGGGGTACTCTTGTCCTCAGAGAAGAATCTGCTACTGGTTAAGATCATGGGTTCTGGAGCTACTCAGGCCAGGAACCTAGGATACTATATACACTCTAGGGGACTTGGACCAGAACCTCAGTTTACTTGTCTATAAACTGGGGATATTAATAACACCTCCCTCCTAGGGTTGCTGAAGAGATTATATAAGATATACATATGCTAGGGACTTCCCTGGCGGTCCAGTGGTTATGACTCCATGCTTCCAGTGGAGGTGGCGTGGGTTCGATCCCTGGTCGGGGAACTGAGGTCTTACATGCCATGGAGCGGCGGCCAAAAAATAAACAACAACAGTGTGATTAAACTAGCCAAGATGACTAAATATAATGCCACAAAAACTCAAGAAAAAGATATATATGCTATCTGTATATTTACTGTATATAAGTATATATAGCATTTAGGCTTGCCCTTGGCATGCTGAGTGTTACGTATTAAACATCATTACTCCTGAGTCCATACACGTGGACACCTGCCTTTCCTAGACCACCTTTCGTGAAGGGGAGCCCACTACCATCTAAAGCAGCCTTTTTCATCTCTGGACTTCTCTCCCTGAGAAGCCTCCTTATATTGAGTTGAAATCTGTTTCCCTCTTTATACCCAGCAGTTCAAGCTCTATCCTCAGGGTCCAACTTGAACACACACCTTCTCTCACATACCAGAAGTTCAAATATTGGAAGACAGAGGTTCAGCCCCTGAGAAGACTCTAACCAAATCAGACAGATGAGCGAGTCCCCAGGTCTTATCCTGAAGGAGACAAAGCAAGTCCATTTGCCAGTGACCCTGGCAGTTTCTGCTGCTCCAGGTCCACAGCAGCTAACCCCATTTGTCAGTAGGTTTCAGATTCCAAAGAGGTCCCAGTGTGATGTAGCTGAGTACCTGGGATGGAGCTGAGGGGTGCTGGTCATCAGTTTTGTTGACTGAGTTTCCCAAACGTGAGGACACTTGTTATAACTCGGCCCTTTGCTGGTTAGCTTTGCAGATGGGCCTCCCTGTGTGGCTGTTTTCCTCTACTGATTGGAAGAGTTGGGGGTCGGGGTGGGGAGGATGAATAATAAAAGCTTCAGCACCCCACTGCCCACCCACCCTGCTGTACCCCCTGGTCCAAGCCACCATCACTTCTCACTCAGCTGACCACACAGTCTCCCTGCTTTCTCTCCCCATCTTTGTGTGTTAATCATGCTTTTTATTTTCTATATTCTGATGTTTTGACATCTTAGGGCCTCAAAGATCCTGGAGGGCACTCCCCTTCCAGGGTTAATCAGTAAATAACTCACCTGCCAGTGTACTTTCTGTGTGCAAACCAAGCAATCCAGAGCCATTAATCCACCTGCCCTAATCACTCCAGAGCCAAATACCAGACAACTGGAGACAGTCCCTATGTTCAGAGCCTGGAGAAATTACTCAGACTAGCCAATCCTCAGCCTGGTGACCCTGCCTCACCTGTTCCTTCCTATGGAAACCACAATAAAGACTCTTGCCCACATTTTCCCCTCACTCTTGCCTCATTATTGACCCTGGTGCTTTCCCATTTGGCTCCCCAGGTGTGGTGTACCCCCTCTTCTTGGAATCTGTGAGTATAACAGAGTCTAATCTTTTCAAAGGCAGTTGTCTCCTGATCTGTTTGCCTTGCCACACCTAAATAATAATAAAACCTATATTTTAGGGACTTCCCTGGTGGTGCAGTGGTTAAAACTGTGCCCTTCCAATGCAGGGGGCGTGGGTTCGATCACTGGTCAGGGAACTAAGATCCCACATGCTGCGGGGCCAATAAATAAATAAATATAAGTGTGACAAAAAATTTTTTTAAAAACCTATATTTTAAAACAGTCTCCCCAATCTGTTCCTCCTCTTGTAGAAAAATGTGCCTGAATGATCTTCCCTAAATCAACTCTGATCATCTTCCACTGTGTCACCCCTACTTGAAACCTTTCAATGGCATCCCATTGGTCTTCGGATAACATGAAAAATCCTCCCTGTGGTCTCCAGAGCTCTGTATAATTCAGCCTGTTTTCTCTGACCTCTACTCCTTGGTCCTACCTCTGGGTCTTTGCACTGGCTGTTCTCTCTCCTCCTCCCCTGTCTGTGTGGGACTCTCCTGGTCCTCAGACCTCAGGGAAGTCTATCCTGACTACTCTTCCCTCCAATCATTCTTTATCTTGGCACCCTGTCTGTTTCCCTCTCAAGATTCATTCATTTGCAAATGTATAATGATTTCTTGTTTACTAGTACATTAACCGTCTTCCCAGCTAGGGCATCTACTTCAGGAGGGCAGGTGTATTTTATCTCCTATTGTATCCCAGCCTTCAGCACATAGTCAGCACTCAATAAACTTATTAAAATACTGAAGGATGATGGTGCCAGGCTCTTTGAGATGTTCTGTTAACTCCTTTAGTCTCCATGGCAACCCTGTGAGAAAGGAATTACCATCTCCCTTCTACCAGCAGGATACTGAGACCCAGAGAAGTAAAGTAACCTAACCTCATAGCTACTGGATGGGGTGGGCAGAGGATTCACACCCAAATCAGTCTGTTTGCAGAGTTGGGCTCTTCTTTCTATGACAATCCCCCTCTCTTCAGACATTAAATGCTACCCTGTAATAGTCACACTTAGGTATAAGCTTCCTTTTCGGTCTGATAGATTCACGAACTCAGGGGATAAATATCCAGAAGCTGAGATGAAAAGGAATCAAGTCTTTACCCTAATCAAGTCTCAGACCCTAATTTAAGGTACTGAGGTGAATTACATGATGGTACAAGTGAGATCTTTGGGTTGACAGCTATTTCCTCAAGCTCTTATCTTCTTTCAATAGCAAAATTATGTAAAACAAATGTTCCCTGCTATTTTGGTAAATTATATGCTATATATACACAACAAATGCCAAGAAATGAGCCAGCTTGTTTCGAAGCCCTCATCTATTTAACATATGCCACTGCTATTTTCTTTTTCTGTCATATTACTTTTTTTTTTCCCTTGGGAAATCTTGGCTCATGTAGCTGATAACTGCTTTCAGGAACCCAGCCGATTCAAAATGTAGTCTGGCTTTCTGAGTATAATTTAATGTCAGAGGTCTCTCTTTACTTTTGTCTTAAAACAAGTTCTAATAAATAAAGGGCCCTGGCTTCTAGTGAATTGCCAGAGAAGGAATGTGGAGACATCCTGGTTTAAAACTCCAGGGAGCTAAGCCATTTTCTCAAAGTCGAATTTCACAAAGGTCAGTGTATTCCACGCTCAAGGCAGAAAGGTGACTTGAACCAAGCTGGGTTAGAGGAAAGCCAATACTGACACCATGCTCCTCAGTTTCCCGTTCATCAATCTCAGTTAATCTTCACGGCGGTCCTGCAAGCCTGTCCTCATCCCATTTCACAGCCGAACGAGTCTGTAACATGCTTAGCTGATGTTACAAGATCAACAAGAGCTCTGTGAATAGTCGCTATTGTGATTTATATTGATTATTTAACTAATAGTTGTGCAGGTTAAAAAATTTACATATTGCAGCGGGATCCAAAACGAAAAGTTAAAAAAAAATGTCTTTCCCTTAAAACTCCCCATTCCCATCCAATCCTCCTTCCCAGAAGCAACCAGTCTTAGGCTTCTTAAGTATCCTTCCAGAATGTTCGACTGTAGAAGCAAAAATATTCTTGAGCCCACTTGAACATGCACACAGATTCCCTAGGGACCTTGTTAAAATGCAGATGCTGATTCAGTAGATCTGGGTCAGGGCCCGAGACTCAGCATTTCTACCACATCCCTAGGGGAGGCTGGGGCCTCTAGTTCGAGACCACACTTAAGTCTTAGTACTGAGGACCTAGATCACAGGACCGTAGTCTAGCACATTTAATAAGGAGCCCCAGCAGGAATTCCCTGGTGGTCCAGTGATTAGGACTCAGCACTCTCACTGCCGGGAGCCCGGGTTTGATACCCGGCTGGGGAACTAAGATCCCGCAAGCTGCATGGTGCAGCCAAAAAAAAAAAATGAGCCCCAGCAATCTTTTCCTGCTGGTTTTTGCAACCAACATGTGTGTGTGTTTATTGTGTGTGTGTGTGTGTGTGTGTGTGTGTGTGCTTATTGCGTTAAAATATACACAATAAAATTTACCATTTCAACAATTTAAATTGTACAGTTAGCTGTATGAATTACATTCATAATGTTGTGTTACCTTTCCCGCCATCCATCTCCATAATTTTCTTATCTTTCGCAACTGAAACTCTGTACCCGTTAAACACTAACTCCCTATTCCCCTCTGCACCACCCCCCATCACCTGGTGACCACTGTTGTACTTTCTCTCTCTGTGAATTTGACTATTCTAGGCCCTCTCAGGTAGGTGGACTCATACAATAATTGTCCTTTCGTGTTGGGCTTATTTCATTTAGCACTATGTCTTCAAAGTACATCCATGTTGTAGCACGGGTCAGAATTTCCATCCTTTTTAAGACTGAATAATATTCCATTGTATGGATAGACCACACTTTGTTTCTCCATTCATCCACTGATGACCACTTAAGTTGTTTCCACCTTCGGCTAATGTGGTACAGATCAATGTAAATAAAATTTTTTTTTAACATTTTCTTTAGTGGATGTGCCATCATCTATCTAATTACTCCTTTCCTGAAGATTGTTTCTGGTTTGGTATCACCGCAGCAAAGCTGCAAAGAGTGTGCTAGCACCAGAAGAGAATACAGCAGAGTGGCTGGGAGCAGGGACGCTGAAATCCGATGGCTTTGCCAAAGCCTAGACACTTACTGTGTGACCTTGGGCAAACTGCCAGCCCCTCTGTGCTTGAGTGTCCTCATCTGTAAAAAGGGGACAATGAAAGTGGGAATAAATAAGATAGTTGATGCACAGTGCAAACACTAGACTTGACACACGCAAGCTAACAATCCACATCTGCCGTTATTTGTAGGGTAAATCGTTGCCTGCTGTGCCTGTCCCCACAATGAACTGCCAGCAGAACGCATTCTGGGTGGGAGCTCAAAGCACTGAAAAATTTGAAAGATAACACAGATTACCTTCCCAAAAGGTTGCAGTGGTCGCTATTAGTCACAGAAGGAAGCACAGAGCCTTGGACGGTCCTGGAGGAGAGGATGTGATGAGAGGGAGAGTGTCAGGCCACATAGCCATCTCCTTCTGTGACGTTACCTGCAGAGTCAAGGGCGAGCCATGGGCCTTCCCCTCACCCCTGAAAAGACATTGATAATGCACATAAATGTTCATTTCCTTACCGCGCTTAATAATTCTCGACATTTCTATCTTCTACAAATACTTTGGGGGACTGTTTATGTTTTTGATTTGGGAGGTTGCTTCCTGGGGACAGGGTGTCCTACTCCTTTGTTGTTCCCTCCCTGGAACCCACTTCGCACCACCCCTTGGTGGCTTGCAGAGTTGAAATGTCACCCTCCGCCCCCGCTAGCCTCTCACTGCATCAGGTTCGTTTTATTTGCAGCTTTTCTCACAATGTGCAGGAATATCTATGTAGTAATATATACATCCACATGTATTATATTTAAATACATATTTATTTATATTTACAAATATATTTAGAAACATTAATTTATATATTGATCTATAAATATATAAAATAAAGTATAAATATTATATATAAATTTATAACTTATACAAATATATAATTATATACATTTGTAATTATTTATATATAAAAATTACAAAATACGTGTGGATATATACATAAAATTTTTTATTGAGGTATAGTTGGTTTACAATATTATGTTGGTTTCAGGTGTACAACATAGTGATTCACAACTTTTAAAGATTAGACTCCATTTATATTATTATAAAATATTGGCTGTATTCCCTGTGCTGTATAATATATCCTTGTTGCTTATCTATTTTATACATAGTAATTTATATCTCAATCCCATAACCCTGTCTTGTCCCTTCCCCCTTCCCTCTCCCCACTGGTAACCACTTGTTTGTTCTCTATATCCATAGGTCTGTTTCTTTTTTGTTACATTCACTAGTTCGTTTCATCTTTTAGATTCCACATATAAGTGATAACATACAGTATTTGTCTTTCTCTGTCAGACTTATTTCACTAAGAAGTAATAATATCCATGGTAGTGCTAAGGGTTGAGGGTTTGGGGCTTTTGGGGGGAGGGGGAATGGCAAAATACACATAAGATAAAATTTACCATCTTAACCATTTTTAAGAGTACAGTTCTGTGGTATTAAGTGCTTCACGTTGTTGTGCAACCATCACTACCATACATCTACGGAAAGTTTTCATCTTCCCAAACTGAAACTCTGTACCTGTTAAACACTAAGTCCCCATTCCTTCCTCTCCCAGCCCCTGATTACCACCATTCTACTTTCTGTCTCTGAATTTGACTACTCTAAGTATCTTATATAAGTGGAATCATGCAGTATTTGTCTTTTGGGGACTGGCATATTTCACTTAGCATAATGTCTTCAAGGTTCATCCATATTATAGCATGTGTCAGAATTTCCTTCCTTTTTTGTTTTTGTTTTTTGTTTGTTTTTTGGCTGTGCAGCTTGTGGGATCTCAGTTCCCTCACCAGGGATTGAACCCGGGCTGTTGACAGTGAAAGCACGGAGACCTAACCACTGGGCCGCCAGGGAATTCCCCTTTCCCTTCCTTTTTGAAACTGAATAATATTCCATTTTACGTATAGACTGTATTTCGCTTGTCCACTCATCCCCTGATGGACACCTAGGTTGTTTTCACCTTTGGGCTATCGTGAATAGTGCTGCTGTGAACATGGACGTACCTTCACGTACATTCACAGTGTTGTACAACCTTCACCTCTACCTAATTCCAGAACATTTTCATCACCCCAAAAGGAAATTCTGTACCCATTAGGCAGTCACTCCCCATCCCTCTTTCCCCAGCCCCTGGCAACCACTGATCTGCTTTCTGTCTCTGTGAAGTTGCTTCACATAAATGGAATCATATATGTGTGACTCTCTGTGTCTGGCTTCTTTCACTCAGCATCGTGTTTCAGGGTTCATCTGTGTTGTAGCTTGTGACAGTGATTTGAGGACTTTTTTTTTTTTTTTTTGATTTGAGAACTTTTTACAGTAGTTGTGCTGGAGGCTGCTCACAGCTCTAGTGAGCAGATTGTTAAATATTCAGAACATCTCAGAGCCTGTTATTTAACCATTGAGAGCTTAAAATTGGTCCCAGTGGGAGTATTTACCCCACAGATATTGGCAAATGCTACACATCAGTATTGTTTGGGGGATTTGAGACTCAGTTGTAGGCACTGGCTTCAGAGCGTCCCCATAATCCCCATGAGCATCCCTCCAAAGCTACCCCCAAATAAATTTTGGGGTGGCCAAAAACTTCGTTCGGGTTTTTCCATCATTGCACGGAAAAACCCGAAAGAACTTTTTGGCCAACCCAATACATACTCTGAATAAAATGGTGCTCTTGCTGTAAAAGTGTTGCTTAAATGAAGCCCCAGATTCCAACTTCATGCCAGATATCTAAGCCTAAGGCAGTCTGTCTCCTGGCCTTTGCTCCCAGGTGACACCTGCCTTCCAGCTGCAAAGGACACCCCAGCTCTGGACTGCAGGGATGTTGTCTGAGTCCTGTGCCACAGGGGTTCTGGGCCTCTCTGGTGAGGAGGGTAAGCTGCAGGCACCCAGCTCAGCCAACAGAGTAGGAGCCTCCGCCCCTCAGCACTAGGGGTGGGGAAGGTGGGGTGGGCAGAATTGTTTGCCTGCCTCTGATGCGCTAATTCGGTCGCTGGATCAGCCAGAGCAGCACCGCCTGGGAACGTGCTGGAAATGCAAAATCTCAGTCTCCAACCGAGACTTTCTGAGTCAGACGCTCTTGGAGTGGGGCCCCGACTTCTGGGTTGTGACCAGCCCCACAGGGATTTTGAGGCTCCATCCAGCTCAAGAACCCCTGCACAAACGTGACAACCTGAAGAGCTGTCAGCCAGGCTGGAATCGAGCTGTGCCTTTCGATTCCTGCTCCAGGTCACATCATTATCCACTGTCTGGCAAGCCCACCCACACAGGGCAGCTGAGTTCGGGCTTCACATTCATTTCCCAGACACAGGTGAATGCCCGCGAGAGGCACTGATGCTTAGTGATTAGGACCCAGGGCTCTAATACCAAAGACATCCAGGCTGAAGCCTCAGTTCTTTCAAGCTGTGTGACCTCAGGCAAGTGTCTTAACCTCTCTGAGCATTTGTTTTCTCATCTGTACAATGGGGATAATAACATTAACTAATTCATAGGTTGATCATCAGGGTAACTAACAGGAGATAATGTAAAAGGCATAGCTCTTAGCATTTAGTAAGTGCTCAATAAATAGCTGTATGGTTGGAGGGCTATTATTTGTAGCAGATACCCTTGGTGCCTGTCGCAGATTCCCTTTACCAGATTGATCATCCCCCAGCTGCTGCCAATCATGGGTGCTCACAGCTCACAGCTGCAGTCATCTCTGGAGGGTTTCCCTTGACTGAGGGGAGCCACTTCACCTGGGGATACCTGGGAAGTTATGCCTTCCATCCCTGGGGTGGCATGACCAGTGACTGACTGATTCGAGCCCAGCCCCCAGACCTCTGGGTGGGACAATCTCCATGGTACAATTCACACTCCAGAGCTCCCTGTGGGATCACATTTCATACAATGGAACATTATTCAGCCTTTAAAAAGGATGGAAATTCTGACACATGTAACAACATGAATGAACCTTGAAGATGTTATGCTAAGTGAAATAAGCCAATCACGAAAAGACAACTACTGTATGATTCCACTTATGTGGGGTCCCTAGAGTAGTCAAATTCATAGAGGCAAAAAGTAGAATGGTGCTTGCCAGGGGCTGGTGGGGAAAGGGGATTGGAAGTTAGTGTTTAGTGGGTACAGAGTTTCAGTTTGGGAAGATGAAAAAGTTCTGGAAATGGACAGTGGTGATTGTTGCACAATATTGTAAATGTATTTAATGCCACAGAACTCTACACTTAAACAGGGTTACAATGTTGAATTTAATGTTATGTGTATTTTACCACAGTTGAAAAAAAGAGAATCCCATTTTAGGCTCTGCTTCTAAGGAATTCGACCTATGACAAAACTATTACACCTAATTTATAGCAAGGTAAACTGAGGCTCAGAGTGACTATAGGTATATCTTATGCTGTGGGGATGGTAATGGTCACCACCTCTCAGGGTTATTGTGAGGGTGAAGTCAAATAACGATGCCTGTAAAGAGCACTGATCAAGGAAGACTATTAACGATGAAAATGCGAGAGATGGAGACTGGAAAAGAGACAGGGTGGCTTCAACTGAATTATGGTCAAAAGTTGGCAATTTCATGTGGTTCAACCTATTAGTAGTGTCTGGACAGCAGAATCAAAGACATTTCTCTCATTGTTATCTATTCAATCTTATATTCTTTAAATATTTCAAAATAAAAGATTTTGGATGGGGGGAATGGAGTAAATGGGGAGTAATGGAAGGGTTTGAATGGTATCCTGTCTTTGGCCAGAAACACAAGGCTTTGATCAGACAGACCTGGGGGTGAACCCTGGCTCCATGCCTCTTTAGCTCTGTGACCAGGGGTAAGTCCTGTGACTTCTGGGGCCTCAGTTTTCTTGTCTGTAAAATGGTGATAATAATACCAACCTCATAGAGCTGTCGTGCAGAACAAGTGCATGGAAAGCAACACCTAGAACGAGGCACAGATGCTGCTAGACGGTGGTGGGCGTGGTGGAGAGTGCAGTGGTGGTGGTGGATGGGATGGAGTGTTTGCTCCAAGCTTCAATCCCAGCCGATCCGCCTGCAAACCCCGTGCTCTGCGCTCTGCCGCGTATTTCCAACCCACGATGAGATTGACAGCTGGAGCTTTCCAAGCCCAGCCTTGCCATCAAATGGAGTTTCAGGTATTTACAAAATTGCCGTGATTTCATCTGTCTTTTCTCCAAATTCACAAGCAGGGAGTGTTCCCCAGGCTTCTGGAATCTGAAGATTTACCCTTTCTATGCCAGAGTACCAGTTATTCTTGGTGAAATGTATGGAATGATGCAATAATTAATTGATGATGATGATGTTGATAGCAATATTTTTTACTTAGAAATTTGTCCATGTTTACCTTTTAAAAACGTTGCCCAGATTTGCCCTCCAGTCCCTCATCAGCCCTCGGCCCTTCATGCCCATGTCATCGCAGACTCCTTTTTTCAAAGCTCTGGGAGAAATGGGCATTACTCATTCCATAGGACTCTCTCCTGGGAGGGTAGGGACTCATCTCTCCTGTTACTGCCGTCACCCTGAAACCTACCACAGGGCTGGCAGAGAGCAGGAGTTTTGTGTTTGGGGGTGAGGAAGTTGGAGGAGACACGTATTTTTGCCTCTGAGTCCCAGATTAAGAAGTTGCTGCTCAGAGAAGTCAAGGCGTTTCCCAGAGTAACAAGAAGCAGCACAGTGTGAAGGAATGTATTGTGTTGAGAGTGGAGTCCATGGGGTCTCAAACTCAAATGCCTACAGGGCCAGACAAAGGGGACAAAGTGCCAAGTGAGTGGAACACAGAGCAAGTGTAAAGATAAGTGGCAGGAGACTGTCAGGGCTGGAGGTTATTTGGAGAACACGAGACTGTGGTCACCTGTGCATCGTGTGTCCCATCTACAGGGGATACACTGCCCTGGTCTAGCCATGTTGGTCCCTTATTAGACTGTGTGCCCCAGATGGTCAGATATTCTACTTTTGAAAGAGATGTCAGGAATCTGGATTTTTATGTGAATTCTCCTAATTTTAAAACATTGGCATCCACTTTAAATAAATTAAAAAAAAAATACTGTGTGGGCAACTTTTGGTGGGCATAATATAACCCTTAGGTGACCAAATTGTTACTTCCATTAGATATAGATAGAGGAACGTAAGTTCTGAAACACAGGTACTTCCAACCAGTTTTTAGGTCTAGCGCAAGGATATCCTCATTCACATAACTTGCCATGTGAACAGGGCTCCCCCTGGAGTTGTGCAGTGCCCAACCCATCCAACTGTACTAGGCAGCCCTTAAAGTTGTCACCCTCCCCACAGTCCAACTCAACAGAAATGCCCACCCCCACCTCTCCTCCACCCATTCAACTCTCTAGACCGTGAGAGAAAGCTTGTCACCTGTCTTGGACACAACAGCTATACTGCAAGGCCATTGAGGAGGAGTTCTAGCCATCATGACCAGATTTGCTCTGTCCTCTAGGGTGGTGAAATTCCGTCGCACAGGCGAGAGTGCAAGGTCAGAGGACGACACGGCTTCGGGAGAGCATGAGGTCCAGATTGAAGGGGTCCGTGCAGGCCTAGAGGCCGTCGAGCTGGATGATGGGGCAGCTGTGCCTAAGGAGTTTGCCAATCCCACCGACGGTGAGGGGACCCTGCAGTTGGGGCATCGGCCCAGGCTACAGTCAGGGGCTCTGAGGCACCAGGGTTGCCTCTCCAGGTGGTATGCTCAGAGGGATCTTGTGAAGGGGCAGGTAGGAGGGCCTGGAGGCCAGGGGTGACACTGGAAGTGTGGGGCTGGACCTCCATGGCTTTCTTCAGCAGGCAAGGTTATATCATAATCCCTGACAGTCAACAACATTGACTAACACTTGGCTGAGGATGGCAGCCACAATGATGATGATGATGATGATGATGATGATGATGATGATGATGATGGTGATAGAGATGATAATGATGATGATGATGAGATGATGATGGTGATGGTGATGGTAATGATGATGGTGATGGTGATGGAGATGATAATGATGTTGGTGATGAGATGGTGATGGTGATGGTGATGGTGATGGTGATGGAGATGATAATGATGTTGGTGATGAGATGGTGATGGTGATGATGATGGTAATGATGATGGTGATGGTGATGGAGATGATAATGATGTTGATGATGAGATGGTGATGATGATGATGATGGTGATGGTGATAATGAGGGTGGTGGAGGTGGTGGTGGTGATGATGGTGATGATGATGATGATGAAGCTAGAGATGATGATGGTGCTGATGATAATGTAATGATGGTGGTGGCAGTGGTGATTGTGAAGATGACAGTAGTGATTAGAGCAGCAGACACAGGCTGAGGATTTACTCTGTGCCAGGCACTGTTCTAAGCACTTTACACATATTACCCATTTAATCGTCACAACAGTTCCAATTGGAAGTATTACGATTATCTTTCCCATTTTCCAGGAGAGGACACAGAAGTACAGAAAGGTTAAGTATCTTGCCCAGGGTCACACAGCTAGAACTTAGCCAAGCTGGATTTACACCCAGGAAATCTGGCCTCAGAGCCCACATTCCTTCCCATGATCCTGTGCTCCCTCTGAATACAGATGGTCAAACAAGAGACTTGAAGCGGTGCCAAGGGACCTGGTCTCCCCTCACCACCTGATGATACTGATGGATGAAAACATTCTATGCATTCCTGAAAGAGATTCCCAACAGGAGAGAGGATTAATGGCTTGAACCCAAGGCCTGTTGTTGGCAGATCTAAGGAGGCAATGACTGGGGAGGGAGGGGAGGCAGAGGTTAGAAGCAGTGGCTTCAGGCTCAGGCTGATCTGGGCTCAATTCCCAGATCTTCAGTGTGCCAGCTACATTAACAGTGGGCAAGTCCATGTCTTCCTCTGTAACATGGGGCTAAGACTGAGCCTTAACTAGTAGCTGTGACGGGGAGTAAATGAGATAATGTACATCAAAGCTCTTAGGGCAGTGCCTGACCCACAGGGAGCACTCAATAAATACACCATTATATTATTACTGTTACTGTTCTTATTATTGATGATGTTATAGGACTCACTCTGCTTTCTCCTCAGTATTTTTACTGAAGGAAACCAGACCCTGCTGGTGTGATAAACACCAGCTCATACTTCTAGAGAAAATTATGATTGCTATAAGGGGCCCATGATTGAAATTCTGATAAGATGACAACTCCCAGCGGAGGCTGGTGAGATCCTCAGAGGCCCCACAGGAAGGCCACCCAGCATGCTCCTGTAGTATTTTTATTTTTTAGTTAACCTTTTATTTTGAACTTTTTTTTTTTTTTTTTTTTGACCTTGCTGTGCAGCAGGCGGGACCTTAGTTCCCCGGCCAGGGATTGAACCTGTGCCCCCTGCATTGGGAGCACAGAGTCTTAACCACTGGACTGTCAGGGAAGTCCCTGGATTATTTTAAATTTACAGAAAAGTTGCAAAGATAGCACAGAGAGTTCTCGTATACTCTTTTTTTCTTTCTCAAAATCTTTTTTGTTTGTTTGTTATTTTTTCATATGCTCTTCATACAGCTTCCCCTAAAGTTAACATCTTACTTAACCATGGCACACTTGTCAAAACTAAGAAGTTAACACCGGTGCAATACTATCCACGGAACTCCAGACTTCATTCAGATTTCACCAGTTTTCCCAGCAGTGGTGTTACAGGAACCAATCCAGCACACCACATTGTATTTAGTCTTTTCGTCTTTCTCAAAACACTTATGAGCTTCTAAATTATATCCTTATTTTTTTCTGAGTATACAAATAATATGTGTTTATGTAGAAAGCATTCAGACATGATCAAAATGTACAAAAAAGTGAATGCTGACAGGTAACCCTGTTGACAGTCTGCGGACACTTAATATTACTTCCCGTGGTCCATCTTGCTTTGTTTTCTTAAAATTAACAATGTACTGTATGCATCTTTCTATATCTGCCCATTTTTAAACAGATGGGTTGTATTTCATAATGTAGATATATAAACATTTATATATAATATATAAAATAATTTAACCAGTTCCCTGTTGATAGACATTCTGGGTTGTCCAATTTTTCCTTTTGTAGAAACGATGTTGCATTGGACTTTGCAGCAAGATATACCTTCATGCTTGCTGGAAGGTTTTTCTAGGATAAGTTCTAGAAGCAGCATGCACTGCCTTTAAAGAGCTTGGCCAGGGACACCCCCCCGCCCCAGGCCCCCCATACTAGGACAACTGCAAGATGCACTGACTCCTTCCTTCACCTCCCCCTTCTCCTTCCCAGATACTTTCATGGTGGAAGATGCGGTGGAAGCCATTGGTTTTGGAAAATTTCAATGGAAGCTCTCTGTTCTCACCGGCTTGGCTTGGGCAAGTATCTCTGGGGACAGTGACCTCACCTTCAGCTTCCGAGGAACACCGGTGCTGCTCAACTGTCTTTCCTTGGTCTACATGGAAGGACACAGCTCCTTCCACATAGAGCCTTTGCTTGAATCAGCAGAGTTTGGGTTGAGTGACCCTGGGTGATAATGAAGGTCTGGGGGTTGGGGGCTGCGGAGGTTAGGTGTGGTTGACAATTGCCCTCAAGGAGAAGTTGAAGCTTCTGGTTAATTAAGTGGTTCTCAACCCTTTGAGGCTCAGGGCTACTATAAGATTCTGATGTCATCTGTGAGGCTCACCCTAGAAAAACATGCACAGATCAAAATGTGCCTTCTGTTTTAAGGGGCTCGTGATCCCTCGTCAAACTCCCTTAATCTACCTAAAGCAAATAATGCATCTAGACCGTTAATACAACTGAAATTGATTTTTGTGACTAGTGCAAGACTGAGATTTAACTACATAGTTTCCCAAACAGTCATCAATTTCACCACATCATTTTTCCCACTAATTTGCAGAGCCGCCTTTATCATCCACCACATTCCCACGGCTACATGGGTTTGCTTCTGGACTCTCATTTCTGTGCCATTGCTCTGTCTGTTTAATCCAGTAAAGGTACCACTATATTTAATTACCAGGGCTTCCTAGAATGTTTTAATAATGTTAAAAGGTCACTCATTAACTATACTGACAATTCTACATGAACAATGATCAAAGAGAAACTAGTTTTTAATTGAGCTATAAGAGAAAATGTCATTGTCTCTCTACCTCTATAAAAATGTTTTTCTGATTTTCGAAATATGATATTTTACCACTTCATTCGGGGAGTGCCCCTAAGTTTTTTCAAACACGGGAGAACACACACACACAAAGAATGTTGAGTGTCTAGTTGTCCATTCCTGCGTGGCACCACACTGTTTTAACTACCGGAGCTTTCAGTGTGTTTTTTAAATTTAATTTATCTATTGTATTTTTGGCCGCTCTGCAGTGGCATGCGGGATCGACATGCAGGATCTTACTTCCCCGCCCCGGTCAAACCCGTGCCCCCTGCATTGGGAGGGTGGAGTCTTAACCACTGGACCTCCAGGGAAGTCCCAACTTTCAGTGTGTTTTGATGTGTGATAGGGCACTCAGCGGAAGGTAGAAGAGGGATTTTTGTACACACTCGCTTGGGGTCGTGGACTTGGTGAGGGGCCAGCCGTCCCCGGCCCGGCAGCATCCTGGCCTCATGATGTGTGCTTGCTCCCTGCAGATGGCCGACGCCATGGAGATGATGATCTTGAGCATCCTCGCGCCGCAGCTGCACTGCGAGTGGCGGCTGCCCAGCTGGCAGGTGGCATTGCTGACCTCGGTAGGCAGCCCAGCAGCTCTTTCCTGTTGTGCACGTTTCTGGTCCCCTGGCGGGGGGGGGGGGGTTCTGTAGGATGTCCCCCTCCTTCTTCTGCTGCCAAGGACTCAGCAGAAAAGACTTAAACCCTGAATGGAAACACCATTGCCTCAGATTCCTCCTCCCGTCTCCATCTCACGTATCCTGGCAGCTTTGCAGCCAACTCTAACCCCTCCTGGGGGTT
This sequence comes from Balaenoptera ricei, assembly GCF_028023285.1. Taxonomy (NCBI): domain Eukaryota; kingdom Metazoa; phylum Chordata; class Mammalia; order Artiodactyla; family Balaenopteridae; genus Balaenoptera; species Balaenoptera ricei. The sequence goes on from NC_082652.1 coordinate 19,199,095, forward strand.
CCAGCTACCTGGGGGCCCCAGATAGCCTGCTCAATTGCTAGGAAGCTGGAAAGCACCTGATCGTATCACTTAAACCTTATAAGCCTCACTCTTCCAAAAAGGAGATGCCAGTTCCTCCCACATGAGGGTGACTTGAGGATTGGAAACAACATAGTACATGTTCAATAAATCATAGGAGCTGCTGTTCCCTGGAACTAAGGCTTGGAGGAGCATGAGTCAGACGCTTAATTTTTGTCAGAGATAGTTCAACGGCAATCTTCTAAAAGGGAGGGGAATGGCCAGGCTGGATAAGAGGAGAAGAATAATGATACCCACAAAAGCTAATATTTATTGAGCATTTACAGTGCAAATGCCTTTATATACACTGTATACAATATATGGGCAATATACATTGTGCTTTTTAATCCTCACAACGCTATGAGGTGGGTACTATTGTGAGCTGAGGAAGATGAGTGCAGAGAGGTTAAGTCACTCACAAAAGGTCACACAGCCTAGCCAGTGGCAGAGTCATTGCTGACTAGGAATGCCTCCCAGAATGCTGTTTTTCTATGGACAACTGTTCTAGAATGGCCTGAGTGCCTTTGGCCTTTGGCAACAAGGCAGTAAGGAACTTCATAAGCACATACATCTGGATTTTTGTGGTTTAGTTACCTTGAGATGTGTGACCTTGAATGAGACGCTTTTGGCTCTATTTCATCATCTGCAAAATGGGGGTGATAACGCCTGTTTGACTTCGGATGGTCAACAAAATCCCTAGAGTGCCTAGCACATAGTAGAGGTCGGGTAAACGATGCTTCTTTCTTATATTCCTCATTCTCACTAATACCTCCTAAGGAATCATCACAGGTCTGTGTTTTTGTGATGCGAGGCCTTTTTGATCCCTTGTCATTGGTTCCTAACAGCCACCATTTATCAATGAGCACTTATATGCCAGCATCTGTGCTAGGGGTTTTCCATGCTTTACCTCTTTAACCCTCTCAACCTATGAAAGAGGTGCTCTTATTACTGCTCCCATTTCTACAGATAAGGACACTAAGTCTCAGACAGGTGCGATGACTTGCCCAAACTCACACAGCCTATCAGAGGCGGAGGCAGGATTGAAATCAAGGCCAGGCAGACTCAGAGCCCCAGCCCCCAGCTTACTGCCCTGGATCACTTTCCTATGGTATCAGGTTTGGACTCATGGGCTAGTAAAGCAGTGAAGTTCCATGGCCAAGTTTTCTGCAGAAAAGTTAGGGCACTGCAGGAGCTGCTTCAGCTGCATAAAGTACAGAAGAAGGATGAGACTGACCATCGTTGCTGTCACAGGCGATACTGTGTGAGATTACCGTAATTACTGTGATATATAACCCGTACTCTTCGGTGCCTAGGTCTCCCTTGGGAGAGTGAGAATGGGGGAAAACGGGTGTTTACAGGGATGCTTAACTCTTTCGGGATGTAAGGATATCATTTAGCACATGACTGAGGCCACACTTTACCCCAAGACAGTAATCATCAAACACTTTTGCTCTCGCTAATCTAGAAAAGAATTGTGTAAAAACTATGCAGCCCCCAGGAGTCTCACAAGTTTTTAAATTGACGTTAAAACTTTAAAATTATAGTTGCAGCTTATATAATTTCTGGAGTATTGAAATATTAAAAGTTCAAATAAAATTTTCATATCACTCTTCATTTTTTATTTTTTTTAAATTTATTTATTTATTTATCTATTTATTTATTTTTGGCTGCGTCAGGTCTCCGTTGCTGCGCATGGGCTTTTTCTAGTTGCGGCGAGCGAGGGCTACTCATTGTTGTGGTGTGTGAGCTTCTCATTGCGGTGGCTTCTCTTGTTGCGGAGCATGGCTCTAGGCGCGCGGGTTTCAGTAGTTGTGGCTCACGGGCTCTAGAGCGCAGGCTCAGTAGCGCACGAGCTTAGCTGTTTGGCGTCATGTGGGATCTTCCCAGACCAGGGCTCAAACCCATGTCCCCTGCACTGGCAGGCAGATTCTTAACCACTGTGCCACCAGGGGAGTCCCATATCACTCTTCTTAATGTGTCCAATGGAATTGAAATATTTATCTGCTACCCACCATCACCTGTGTAAAAATAACATGAATAAGCTCTTCAGAAGAGTTTGGAAATTTTGCATTGTCTTGTTTTCTTCTTGAACTGGTATTTTCATTCCATTTCTCCATATAATTTTATCTTATTGTAATGTTTTATTATGCTTGAAAGTACTTCATTTGTCACCCTATCATAATTTTTGTGACATTTTAAGTTACTGTTTTTAATTTTCTGAGATCATAAGGCTCTGAGTATTAAAATTTTTCTTCTGCAGTAAGTTATCATGATAATTTTTAGTAATAAACAACAGATCAAAACAAGGTATAATTAATTTTGATAAATAATTGCTAAACATCAGTCACTTTATCAGGAACACACCTCTTCATGAGGGCTATGGAGTGTTTCCCAATTATGTCATGCATTCTTGAATCATTACTTATTGCTAAAATGAGACAGGGTTCAGCCACTATGCTACTCCTACTTTTCATATTTATTGAATGGATACGAACATGAAAGGCTTTGTTCACATATAAAAACTTTGGAGGGCGGGAACTGAAGGAGTTTTGTAATAACTCAATAAACTAATGCCACTTGATGTTTTTCAACAACTTCCAAGTTTCATGCTGAAGAGCGCACAGCAGTCGTTTATGAAAAATTATTTTTAGTGATCTAATTTGCTGACAGCTTGATTAGGCTGTCCTGCAATTTGGTTAAAAATAATAAAATGGAATTGGAATCAAGATGGCTTGCGAAAGGATTTGTAACTTTGTCATTGGTGTCCTTCTGGAGGCATCCTGGAGGGTTTAACCTCAAAGCAATGCGCTGTGAGGTGCATTGGGAGGATGCGGTAGGGAGAAGTGGGGGAGGGGTGGTTGAGAAAGGGAGGAGGGAACTGGTGAGACCCCTAACCTGTTCTCAGGAAGGAATCTCTATGGAAGTTGAGGACTTGGAAATGAATTCCTTTAAAACTATCCAAATCTGCTTCTCCCTTGGAACACCTCTGTGTAGCCGGTTTGTTTTTCTGGGTTTTTTTCTTGTTCCTTCATCTGGTACATAGCCCTCTGTCTTTTCATCTTCTCTATCTTTCTGTAACTGTGGTTTTTGGTCCACAGGTTGCAGGATTATAGTTTTTCTTGCTTCTGTTGTCTGCCCTCTGGTGGTTGAGGCTATCTAAGAGGCTTGATGGGAGGCTCTGGTGGTGGGTAGAGCTGACTGTTGCTGTGGCGTCAGAGCTCAGTAAAACCTTAATCCACTTGACTGTTGATGGGTGGGGCTGGGTTCCCTCCCTGTTGCTGTGGCGGTCAGAGCTCAGTAAAACCTTAATCCACTTGACTGTTGATGGGTGGGGCTGGGTTCCCTCCCTGTTGGCTGTTTTGCCTGAGGCAACCCAACACTGGAGCCTACCCGTGCTCTTTGGTGGGGTTAATGGCAGACTCTGGGAGGGCTCACGCCAAGGAGAACTTCCCAGAACCTCTGCTGCCAGTGTCCTTATCCCCACGGTGAAATAGAGCCACCACTCGCCTCTGCAGGAGACCCCCCAACACCAGCAGGTAGGTCTGGTTCAGTCTCCCCCAGGCTCACTGCTCCTTCCCCTGGGTCCCGATGCACACATTACTTTGTGTGTGCCCTCCAAGAGTGGGGTCTCTGTTTCCCCCAGTCCCGTCAAAGTCCTGCAATCCAATTCCCACTAGGCTTCAAAGTCTGATTCTCTAGGAATTCCTCCTCCCGTTGCCTGACCCCCAGGTTGGGAAGCCTGACGTGGGGCTCAGAACCTTTACTCCAGTGGGTGGACTTCTGTGGTATAAGTGTTCACCAGTCTGTGAGTCACCCACCCAGCAGTTATGGGGTTTGATTTTACTCTGATTGCGCCCCTCCTACCGTCTCACTGTGGCTTCTCCTCTGTCCTTGGACGTGGGGTATCCTCCTTGGTGAAGTCCAGGGTCTTCCTGTCAATGATTGTCCAGCAGCCAGTTGTGATTCTGGTGCTCTCGCAAGAGGGAGTGAGAGCACGTCCTTCTACTCCGCCATCTTGGTTAATCCTCCTGTGTAGCCGGTTTGGACCCCGCTGCTCTAGACCATGCCTGGAGGAATGCTTTTGGGTTCAGACCACACTAAGCAGTGCCATTCCCGTCTCTGGGCCTCAGTGGCTTTATATGTAAACTGGGGATAATAATAGTACCCACTCCTTAGGGCTGCTGTGAGAATTAGGTAAGACATATGTAAAAAGCATTCAGTGTGGTGTCTGACACTTGGTGAGTGCTCCGGAAAGGACAGAACAGTGAAGAGAGCTCTAGTCAGCCTGCTTGGGTTTAAGACCTGTCTCTACCCTCTCCTCCCTGGGATAAGAGCAGGTTTCTTAAAACTTCTGAGCCTCAAGCTACCCATCTATAAAATGGGTATGAGCATTCATAACTCATCTGCTCTGATCAAGGGTTAACAACGGAACAAGGACTTTGCCCAGCACACAGTGAGCACTCCATGGTTGCTGTCTCTTGCTAATGGCTTACAACTCCCATCCTAACCTCCTGTCTCCTGTTTTCATATCCTCCAAACTCTACCTTGCAACCTTTAACATTTTTTTAGCCATAAGACATTTCTTGGGTTTGGTGAGAAATTGGTAAAATACTAGCTCTGCAGCCATGCAGCCTGATTCCAGCCCGGGCTGCATCACTTACACTTGTGTGACCCTGGCCATGTGACCTCCCCTCTCTGAGTCTCTGTTTCCTCATCTGTGAAATGGGGATAATAATAGCACCCGCCCTGTAGGATTGCTGTGAGGCTTAAACAGTAACATGAAGCATGTAGACTAGTATTTGCATCTCAACACAATCTCAGTAAAGCTTGCTTCATTCTTATTACAGGAGTGTGACGTCACACGTTCAATTTGGTGTTCCCTTTCTCTGCGATGCTCCGTGTCATTATCTAACAGAAACTGTCTTTGCCCACACAGGTGGTCTTTGTCGGCATGATGTCCAGTTCTACCCTCTGGGGAAACATCTCAGACCAGTATGGCAGGAAAACAGTAAGGCAACTTCTCCTAAGCTCGTGTCCTCTGGGTTATCTTTGTGATGGCATTGACAAAGTAGCAAAACTTGTGCTGACTGAGCATTTGGTGGGGGTCTAATTAATTCAGAGATACATTGAAGGGCAAAGAGAAGACGTTGCTCTGAGGCTGTGGACTCTTGAAATCACACATCCCTAGTGGGGCCCAAGGATGTGCATTTCAGAACGTAGAAGATGCTGTGGTGCCCACCCCCATCCCCTTGGCGCTCAATCTGTCTGTGCCTCAGTTTCCTCATCTGTAAATGGGATAATAATAGTCTTCCCCATAGGGCTGTTACGGGGAGTAAATGACCCTTGTGACAGAAAGCTCTTGACACAGAGGAAATGTTTCTTCAATTTCCATTATCCTTCCTATTTGCCAAGCTCACGGTGCCAATAAATGGCAAGGCCAGTGTTAAAATGCAGGTGCATCTGGCTCCAGAGTTCACATCCTTCACCTTGACCTTGGCTGCTGGGAGACATCACTGAACGATTCCCTGGAATTCAGTTGATTAGTTGAACATTCATCCACCCCAGATAGATGAAGCCTGGAGGGGGCTGCCTGCAGAGGGTTCCTCCAGCTCTCCTGAGCAGCTTGCTAAATACCACACCCAACATAAAGCTGGCGTGACCGGAGAGAGAGAGAGAAAGTGCCACCAGATTGTACAGCCTCCTTCTCCCCAGCATGGAATTCTGGCCCAGCCTCGTGGAGGATGGATCCGGCTCTAATTATAAAGCTTCCCCAGAACTCCTCCAGGACCAGCAGGCGAGCCAGACAGCTGGTGAGCCTTGGCAAGCTCGGAGAACCTCCTCTTAGCTCCTTGATCTGCCTTGGCTCAGCTGGGAGGTTTCTGTGAGGGCGTCTGCTGCGTGACTTTGCAGGAGAATCACATATGGGGTTAGGATTCGGTGGAACGCTTTGATTCCTACAGAAGTTTCTACAGCCTGGGGACTTGTGGCAGCCGCAGAAACGAAGGGCGACTGTGGGTGTGTGGCCTTGCGCAGATGGAGATAAACGCATCCGGGTTCAGAACGTAGCTCCCCCTGTCGAGCGAGGTAACCTTGAGCCAGCTGCTTTACCTCTCTGAGCCTCAGTTTTCCCATCTGCAAAACAGGGTTGACAACAGTAGGAGCTCAAAGGATTGCTGGGAGGATTAAATAAGAAAATGTATATAGTACACTTAGAACAGTATTTACAGATGCATGGTTAGCCTGTGATCAGTGGTAACTACTTTTGGTTGGGACTCAAAAAAAAAAGATTTAGATTGTGTTCAGGTCATCCTCTAGTTCAAAGGCTACAGGACCACGTTATCTCTAAGGAGGAAAAGGAGGTGGGTGGCAGGCACTGGGCCTCTCTTTTCAATATTTTGAAGATCCTCAGGTTTCCTTGCCCTGTGACTATTTTCCTTGTACTTGAGCAAGATTGGAGAGTACCAGGAGGCTTGAGTCAGACAGTCCTGCAGGTGACTGAGCAATGCTCATGGCAATGAGATCAGCATGCTCCTTTGGGGTTGCAGGCCTGGCATCCTAGTGGCAGCAAGACTTTCAGCTTCTTAGAGCAAGAGCTTAAAGCCTTTCCAGGCTACAGGTGGCAAACAGGTGGGCCATGAGCCAAATGTGGCCCCCAGATGTGTATAATTTATCCCATGCAATGCTTTATAGGATTTTGAATCAGTTGCCTCCGTTTCAAAAATGACATATTTTTGCATAAAAATAAAAAGAGGTGTGGGTTTTTGGAAAGCTGGGTTATCTGGCAGCTTGGGATCCACACTCTGTGATGTTAGCTTTCGGCTGGAGCTGAGGCTGGCAAGGCAGGGCAAGTTCTCTTTCATTCACCCAGGCCCACCTGTCCTCGCTGCATTACACCTGCATCATGTGTGTATGTTCTCTGCCAGAGGTAATGGGGAGCCATCAAAGGTCCTGGAGAGGGGAAGTGGCTCATTCAAAGTACAGCTTTGGGCATTGGAAATCCTGGCTCCAGTTTTGACTCTGCTGATCCTGAACAAATCACTCAACTCCGTCGGCCCTCAATGTGCTGATTTATAAAGTGGACATGAAAATAACAACGTCTTTCCACAGGCCACTGTGAGGATCCAGTGTAATGATGGGGCTGCGATTTAAGAAATGCAAATGAAAGTTCCATGAAGTCAGAGACTCTGGCTGTCATGTGGCCTGCCCTAGCCCAGGACAAAGCCAAGTGCTTAGCAAACAGCAGGCTGTCAATATGTGCAGAGTGAATGGATGAATGAATGAATAATGTATATTAGGACCTCAACTGCCAGGCACACAACAGGTGCTCAATACATGTATAGTGAACAAATGAGTGAATGAATGAATGATACATTTCAGTACCCCTAGTGCTGGGCACACAGCAGGTGTTCGATACCTGTGTATTGAATGAATGAATAATATATATCAGTATCTCTAAGTGTCTGGCATACTGCAGTCACTCAATACATGCTTATTGTTGAATGAATGAATGAATGAACAAATTAATGAATGTATAATATCTATCCATCTATCTCTAGAGCCTGGTATACAGAGGATGCTTAATAAATATGGAAGGAAGAAAGGGAGGGAGGGAGGGAGGGAGGGGAAACAATCTAAAAGGCAGAACAGATGTTAGGTAGAATGACAACTGTAGTTAATGAGAAGCCCAAAGGACATTTCTGCAGAGTCCCCAAGCAGTGCTTAGATGGGGCTTGCTGGCAGTGCCGGTGCCTTTGCAATAGCTATAACAGTACTTCCAAATGGTTGCTGAGTCCTTATTTTCTGGGCAGCTGGAAAGCCCTGGCATAGGCGGGCAAATGCAGAGCCAGCTGCACTCTGCTATGACCTGACAGGACAGATCAGCCTGCTTGCCTTTGCTGCCTGGCATGGGGGCAGCCGGTGACCTCACTGGGATAGCACAGTTGCCAGCCCCGTGAGAGAGGCTTAGCTGCCATGTGCCAGTCTGGGTGCCCTCCTCTCTCCCCTCTCCTCTTCTCCTGCTGTTTTCCTTCTGTTCTTTTATTTTCTCTGCTGCTAATGATGTCTTGTTACTGATTCAAGACTCTTTGGGTTCCAAGGAAGAAAATCCCTATTAAGTTAGCTTAAGCCAAAAGAAAGGAACCAAGTATATGTGTGGCAGGTACCAATATCATAGGCCTGGGTTTAGGGGAACAGAAAGGTTGCTTTATTATTTATTAATTATTATTGTTATTTATTATTACAATAGATCCAGATTTTCCTGGACTTAAATAATTCCTGCTCCACCTGTTCTCTTATATACTTAATATCTTTCTTTAGATCAACATTTTTTAAAATTCTTAAATGCATGTTTTGTGAAAAGGAAACTTGATAGAGAGTCTTAAGTGGGAAATCAATAGCAATTGCACTAAATAGGAAATATCTGCAAAAATAAATACAAAGAAAACAATGTTATAAAATTCTAGCTGGGGGACTTCCCTGGTGACGCAGTGGTTAAGAATCTGCCTGCCAATGCAGGGGATACGGGTTCAAGCCCTGGTCAGGGAAGATCCCACATGGTGCGGAGCAACTAAGCCCCTGAGCCACAACTACTGAGCCTGCGCTCTAGAGCCCGCGAACCACAACTACTGAGCCCTTGTGCCACAACTATTGAAACCGGCACGCCTAGAGCCCGTGCTCCGCAACAAGAGAAGCCACTGCAATAAGCCCGCGCACCGCAACGAAGAGTAGCCCCTGCTCGCGTCAACTAGAGAAAGCCCGCGCGCAGCAACGAAGACCCAACACAGCCCAAAATAAATAAATAAATTAATTAATTAAAAAAAAATTCTAGCTGGTATGGTTGCCCCACTGCCCTCTCTGTTAAAGTGAGAGATTAGCAGATGTTTAAAAAGGTGTTAAAGACAGACCAGCAGGGACTTCCCTGGTGGCGCAGTGGTTAAGAATCCACCTGCCAATGCAGGGGACACGGGTTCAAGGTCTGGTCCGGGAAGACCCCACATGCCATAGAACAACTAAGCCCATGAGCCACAACTACTGAAGCCCGCGCGAATAGAGCCCTTGCTCCGCACAAGAGAAGCCACCTCAGTGAGAAGCCCGTGCACCACAGCGAAGAGTAGCCCCCGCTCGCCGTAACTAGAGAAAGCCGGCGGGCAGCAACGAAGACCCAATGTAGCCAAAAATAAATAAGTAAATTAATTAATTTAGAAAAAAAAAAGACAGACCAGCACCACATGGATACTTCCTCTTGGGCGTGATCAGACAAGTGAAGGTTAAAATGAAAAGGAAATCACATGCTTGCAAGGTGATGCAAAGTTATTTAAAACATTCTCTCTTCCACCTAAAATCGTTTTCCAAAAGACCTGAAATCATCTGGTAGACCTCCAAATTCCCTCTCTAGTCCCTTTTAATTCATTTTCATTTTAAAGCTAAAATTAGTATGTCTCACACTTTCTCCCTGAAGCATGGGGGTATGGGGAGCTGGCAGAAGGGTGAACTCAATCCTACAGATCTAGGAAGAGTGCTGCAGAGGGAGGTCTGCTCAGACCTCATGTGGCAGGTCTAAAATTCATGTTAAATTTGCATTCTACTCCATAATACATTTGGTGTTGGTTGTGTTATAAAAACTCTATTTTAAATTACATTCACCCTTAATTTTTTCTCAGTCTTTAAGGGTAATTGAAACTCCAGGAATATGTACCAGGTTTGTCCTGCAGTATTGTGTTCCTAGGTGGTTTTCGACCGCATCAAATACAATGTCTTTTTTTTTTTTTTTAATTAATTATTTATTTATTTTTATTTAGGCTGTGTTGGGTCTTCGTTTCTGTGCGAGGGCTTCTTCCAGTCATGGCAAGCGGGGGCCACTCTTCATCGCGGTGCGTGGGCCTCTCACTGTTGCGGCCTCTCTTGTTGCGGAGCACAGGCTCCAGATGCGCAGGCTCAGTAATTGCGGCTCACGGGCCCAGCCGCTCCGCGGCATGTGGCATCTTCCCGGACCAGGGGTCGAACCCATGTCCCCTGCATTGGCAGACAGATTCTAAACCAATGCGCCACCAGGGAAGCCCCAATGTCTTTTTTTTTTTTTGGCTGCACCATGCAGCTTGCGGGATCTTAGTTCCCTGACCAGGGGTCGAACCCGGGGCATGGCAGTGAAAGCACTTGGGTCCTAACCACTGGACCACCAGGGAATTTCCTACAGTGTCCCCTTTATTTAAAAAAAATTATAAAAATTTTAATAGTGCCCCTAATAATCCAGAAATAATTTCAACGATAAAATAACCTAGCCACTTACACAGTTTTAAAAAAGAAATCAGGGACTTCCCTGGTGGTCCAGTGGTTAAGAATCTGCCTTCCAATGCAGGGGACGTGGGTTCGATCCCTGGTCAGAGAACTGAGATCCCACATGCTGGGGCAACTAAGCCCATGCGCCACAACTAGAGAGAAGCCCGTGTGCCGTAAATAAATAAATAAATAAGCTAAGTGGGGGAATGCCCTGGCGGTCCAGTGGTTGGGACTTCATGCTTTCACTGCCAGAGGCCGTGGTCCAATCCTTGGTCAGAGAACTAAGATCCCGCAAGCCTCACGGCGCAGCCAAAAAAAATTAAATAAAAAAATAAAAATAATAAAAAAGAAGTGAGTTATAATGCCCTAACTATGACACAAGGGAGAAAATTTTTAAAGGAGGTAATTAATAAATTTACTTTCAATATGCAAATATTCACACACAACTCTGCCTAGATCCTAAAAGGAAGTAGTTACTATTTGCCCCAATTATAAATAAGTTTGGATTTAATGGAATCTTGTCGATGCTTTTTCTTTATGTCTGACGTTTTGAAATAAGATTCAGATCAATCTATTCATAGATATACATAGAAGCCCTATGAATGCAGACAGATGCTGAAGTGTTCCCTCAGTCACTCAACTATCACATGCAGCGTTGCCAATGGCAACACGGTTTTCTGAAATGATGAACCATTTTGTAAAATTCTGGATAAAACAAAGTGTATCCTCCTTTGATTTACCTAGAAGTTGCATTCCTGAAAAATTACGTGACCCACCTTCCAAAATCCTGTTTATATGTAAACTAGAGTGAAGATCTAGGTGCCGATAACCATAAACAGTTTTCGGCTGCGTGATGGTTGGGTGGGAAGTTTGATTCGAGCTGGTGCAGGACACAGGAAAGTTTTTATTAGGTCTCACGTGCTGTGGGACATCTAACATCTCTGGGATGTATCTATTAAATGCCAATCATTGGGACAACCAAGAATGACCCACAGTTTTCCCCCACACCCCCTCAGGGTGGGCGCCACCCACGCAGAGAACCCCGGGCATCCCCTTGGCTGCGTGGATCACCCTTTACCGTGACCCTGTTGGTGACTTTGAACACGTGCAGGGGACATGTGACCTGGAGATGCTGAGAAGCCCTGTGTCTTCCTTCTCCGCAGGGGCTGAAGATCAGTGTGCTCTGGACCCTGTACTATGGCATCCTCAGTGCTTTCGCGCCCGTGTACAGCTGGATCCTGGTGCTCCGGGGCCTGGTGGGCTTCGGGATCGGAGGGGTCCCCCAGTCGTAAGTAAAGACCCAGCTCTGGCCACCCAGCCAGGCAGCCAGTCAACTATGTTCATGGCCTCAGAGGGATGCAAAGATGGTACATACACTAGGGCTTCTGGTATCTAGGGGCTCTGATGGAGCCAGAGAATAGTGTCATTGTCAGTATTATAATGATTACCAACAGCAAAAGCAACACGGTAGCTGGAAGGTCGTAGATGTGAAATGATAATAAAGATAATAGAGCTAGCATTGATTGGACGTTTCTCTTTGACACAGCACAGGAGCCCCAGAAGATATTGGGGGGGGCGTGTTGAATTAGTGCAGTCTCCACTTTACAGCTGAGAAAACTGAGTCTCAGCGGGTAAAATCATTTGCCCAAGTCACACAGGCTGCAGGTGGAACTAAGAACCCGAGTCTGTCCGCCTGTAACATCTGTGCCCTTAACTACACTGCATGCTGCCTCTTACCCTCTTCTAACCGAACCAGGAGGCAGGGGATGGGGCTAATTATCTGTAAGTTATGTGTTATTTTGTTGTTGCTGTTGTTAAGATGCTGAGAGTAGTCAGACTTGTAGGAAGAAGTCACTGTCTCCTGGGAGATTGGGGAATCCTGAAGCAGAGATTGACAGGTGGTGGCAGGTGGGCCGAATCTGACCTGCTGACTGCGTCTCTAAATAAAGTTTTATTGGAACACAGCTGCACCATACATTTATGTATTATCTACGCCTGTTTTTATGCTACAGCAACAGAGTTGAGTAGTCTCAGTAGAGACTGTATGGCCTGCAAACCTGACATATTTACTATTCAGCCCTTCATAGAAAAAGTGTTTAGGAATTCTCTGGCGGTCCAGTGGTTAGGACTCTGCGCTTTCACTGCTGAGGGCCTGGGTTCCATCCCTAGTTGGGGAACTAAGATCCTGAAAGCGGCAGTGTGGCCAAAAAAAAAAAAAAAGTGTGTTGACCCCACTCTCAAGGATGATGATTAATAGCCAATGTTTAGTGTTTATTAAGGAGCAGGTGCTGTTCTAAACAGTTTGCCCAGATTGTCTCATTTAATCCCCCAAATTTCCCTATGAGGTAGATTCTATTATTAACCCCATTTTACAGATAAAGAAACTGAGGCACAGAGAGGTAAAGTAGCTTGCCCCAGGTGACACAGCTACAGGAGGCAGAGTTGGAATCTGAACCCACTCCCTCTAACTCCAGAGCCTGGGCTCTAACCATTGCATTTTACTGCCTTGCTATGAAGGATTAAAAGGATTTGGAAAGACCCAGAGGAGACTGGGGAAGATGTAGGATATCTCATAGGAAGGGAATTTCATGAAAAGAGGAAGCCGTAGCTGAGTCTGAGGAAGGCTAATGGTCCAGTTCAGGTAGCTTGTTAGGCTGAGATACATGAGAATTGAAAACTGAGATGGGACAGGCAGACCAGGGCAAGCTTATTAAAGGTCTTGAATGTCAGGCCAAAGGGATTGTCTATAGACAGTGGGGAGCCACTGAAAGTTCTTGAGCAGGAGAGGTACTTTAAAAGCATTAATCTGGCAGTGGTGGGTTGGACAGGTTGGAGGTAAGGCACCCTACTGCAATAATTGAGGAAAATTTTGCACAAGGACCAGGTGGTTTCTTTCTAGTTTATTCATTCATTCAACCAATATTTCTTGAGCTCCTGCTATGACGTGGTCCCGTGCTACGTGCTGGGGGTACAGCAGTGAGCCAAACAGGCACGGTCCCTGTTACAGGCTGGCATCCTGGGAAACAGACTGAGATAGAGATTTGTGTGCAAGAGGGGACCAGGATCAACACCTGTAAGGGAGTGAGAAAAACGGGGACAGGCAGAGGGAGAAGCTGAGTGGCAATGCGATTGTAACAGCTGATGGGGGCCTCAGCCGATCCTGTAGGGGTTCGGAAGCTGGGGTGGCCCTTTAGGGTTGTTCCAAATTGAGGCATGGGGGCTGGGCCTTTGTACCCTCACATCAGCCACCTTGGATGTGGGCTGTCCGCAAGGAGCAAACACGACCTTGGGGAAGTCAGCTATTTTTGGCCAAGGCATTTCCTGCAAGGGCCTCAATTCTGAGCTCTTAGCAGGCAGTACTCCTGGTCATTCCAGAGGGACCGTATGCCTCAGCCCTGAAGGGGGAATCCAGGCGATGCATCACAGCGTCCACTACAGTCCATTCCCTGGACCCTTTGGATGCGCTTGCATCGTATAATAAGTTCACCCCACCTGGGAACAGCTCCTCCAGGATTCTGGTTGGTCTTTTCCCTGAAAAGACTTATAAGAGGATGGCTAGCGAGACAACCTACAGTCCCTGCTATGGCTGCTGGCCTCATGACTACAACCGATGTCTACTATTCTCTGCCCTCTGCCACCCATTCTAGATTCTCCTCACCTTTGGCTAGTACTTCTGCTGATCTAGATGAGGTCCCTTGTTACCATGCCCTTCTCAGGTCATTGCTACCGCTTGTCCGTTTCACACCAAGATTGGGCAGGGAATTACCAAGAGATGTCCTGTGTATCACCTGGGTACCCAAGTAGATAACAGTAATCCTACCACCTCCTGATGCTTAGGATCAATTCCTGGGACAGAATGATGACTCTCTTTCATGGCCGCTCATTTTCTTGACACAAGGAACCCAAAGTTACTAGGTGATAGCTGTTGCTTAAAGTTATTGGGATTCTTGCTGCGTACCCTGGTGGAAGCATATTCTCTCTGGGAACCAGGACCTCTAGACCCACAGAGCCTAGGAGATGCAGAATGGAGGAAGCACAAATCCCCCCAAGTGGGTCACTGGGAATGATGGCATTGAAGGCCACTTGTACTTCGACTCTTAGATTTCCAGAACCATGTCTTCTTTCTACACAGCACCATGTAATAATCATTGATTTAAGGGTATATTGTGTCCTAGAAGATAGTGCCCCGTCCTCACAGGGTATCATCTCCAAGCTGACGCCTCCATGGCACCTACAAAAGGCTGCTCCATCACTCAGGCCAGCAGCTTCAGGGTGGCATGTCATGTGAAAGGACCAGTGGATTCCATGGTCATATACCCACTGCTGCACCTCCTTTGTTATACATTGGCTCCCTTGGTCCCATGCACTAGGGGATCCTGTGTCAATGGGTCAAATACTTGGAAAGCCCGCAGATAATAATGCTGCCTGAGACCCTGTGGGCAGGAAAGGCAAACCAATACCCAGAATATGTGCCATTTCCGGTCAAGATGAATCACTGCTTCTTCCCAAATGGAAGATGTCCAATGTAAAAAACTTGCCACCAAGTGACATGGGATGGTTCCATCCGGAGGGCTCCATGTTGGTCTCTGTTGCTGGCAGACTGGCTTTTTGGCAAGAGAAATGGCAAGATTGGCTCTGGTGGGTGAAGATTGGGGTGATGCACCACTGTAGCCCCTGCCCTCCGAGGGTCAACAGCTCAGCGATTGACTTCTTGAGCCTCTGGAGTGTCACGGTTTGGGGAGGCTGGGAGAAGTGATCTCAAAGGAGAATGCTAATACCGAAGCAGGGTGCTTGGATCATGGGCTCCAAAACCAGGCTACCCTGGCCCTGTCACATAATAGCTGTGCATCCTTAGGCAAGTCATTAAGCCTTTCTACACCTCAGTTTTCTCATCTCTAAAATGGGGATAATAACATA
The DNA here is from genome assembly GCF_028023285.1 of Balaenoptera ricei. Classification (NCBI taxonomy): domain Eukaryota; kingdom Metazoa; phylum Chordata; class Mammalia; order Artiodactyla; family Balaenopteridae; genus Balaenoptera; species Balaenoptera ricei. The sequence goes on from NC_082652.1 coordinate 19,214,344, forward strand.
CCTACCCCATGGGTCACTTAGAATGTTAAATGGCAACGCATGTGAAGTGCCCAGGACAGTGGCTAGCAGGCACTCAAAAAATGTCAGCACGCAGCTCGTCTGCTGAAGGCTTTGGTAAGAGGCTCAGGCATCAGTGAGATGGACTATGGACTCGGTGTATAATTATAGAAACAACAAATGTGGAGGAAAGGAGATGTGAGAACATGGACTTAACACAGGGACAAATCCAGACTGTCTGCCACTTAGAGGCTCTCAGTTCAACTCCGTCCTTCCCTCCCTTTTTCATTATTGATCCTCCAGGGCTGTGCAGAGTAGGTATTTGACATGGACTCCTGGATCTGGGATGAGCTTAAAAACCACTGGAGCTTAAAGCAGAGGCCATTAAGCCAAGCCCATTAATCTGGGCTGGCAGGGGCTTGTGGCCAATGTGCTCCACTTCCGGCCTGACTCCACGAATTCCTGTAGTTATAGCCACTGTCCCATTCATTCATGAGCCATTCATTGACTAGGGGGCCATTTTCCCCTCATGCTGGAAGGAATGAGCTCACAGAGGTACACATTAAATTCCTTTCCCAGGGATGCTTGGGGAGATGGCAACAGAACCAGCCTCCAAACAGCCCCCTGGATTTTCTTTCCATATGAAGAAAGGGAAAGGAACCAGGGATTCAGAATGTCCACAGTGATTCTTTTTCAAGATGGTGCCATGAGAAATGCTCTTTTCTACGTCCTCTTCTTCCACATTTTCTGGAAGTGACATAAAAGGTATAAGAAATAAATCTTGAAGAGTGCTGGAAAGCAAGAAAAAGGTGCTATCAGCAGAACAGAAATTTTGAGGAACCTCTGGAAGACTGTAAGCAGATGGGATTCCAAAGGCAGAATAACTAGAGGAGAGGAAAAAAAAACATCCCCTAAAACTGCAAAGGGAAGAGATCTTCAGGCAGACAGGACAGGACACCAGGGAAATAAAATTAAGGACACAGAGCAGCTGGAAGGGCCTTTAACCCCTTACCTGATGTCGTGAGGGTTCTGAGCTTGCCTACCTGCTCCCTTCCCCCACCCCCCAAATGTCATGCCTCCCCATTTAGCTGTTCATTTACTTAATGCTGCTATAGCCCTTCTGTCTGTTTATTGAGCTATTACTGCATTCCAGGCACATGACCATTTTAAACCCACAAAACCTTAAGACGTAGATATGATTACCTCCATTTTACAGGTAAGAAAACTGAGGCTTTAAAGCAGTAACATGTGTAAGGTCACACGGTTAGTAAAAGGAGGGCAAATAAAAACCACGAACAAAATTACGGAAAAGAGACTTCCCTGGTGGTCCAGTGGTTAAGACTCAGCACTTCCATTGCAGGGGGCACGGGTTTGATCCCTGGTTGGGGAACTAAGATCCCACATGCTGGGTGGCGAGGCCCCAAAAAAAAAAAATTACAGAAGAAATATTTAGCCACCCCAAGAGACTCACTGGTTCCCCAGCACTTTCATGCCAGCTATTTACATAAAAATAATCATGTCTTAATTATGCAAAGCTCTTATCTAGTTATAAAAATGGCTCCCCTAAGTTCATTATTTGGAAACATTTAGTCGGAAGATATTTTTGTGTAAGTAAATGTAACTAAGAGTTTCCATTCATTCAGAAGGACTTTACCCAGTTGTGCCACCTCACTAAACCAAGTGAATAAGATTTTGCTATATAATTGTTAAAAGCTCAACAATCAGAAGTCCTTATAATGTGCTCAAATTTTTAGTGTAAATACAAATTATATTATTAAAAATTTTTAATTGAAAAAATGTTTTTCTTTCAGTTTTATTGAGATGGAATTGACATACAGCACTGTATGAGTTTAAGGTGTACAGTGTAATGACATATATCTTGCAAATGATTAACACAGTAAGTTTAGCTAACATCCACCAATTCATATAGAAATTATATTGTTAATAAGGAGCCCATCCCTCTGACCTAATTTTTGCCTTTCTAACTCCTCCTCTCCCTTTATTTCTTCTTTCTTTTCTCTCTTCCCTCAAAGTAGGTGTTCACATTGGTCCTTGGTGATAACAACAATAACATTAGTAGTGATGGTGATAATAATAATGTCATTGGAGTGCTTGCCAGGTGCGGGGCCCATGCTGAGCTCTCTCTTCACACTACCTCTTCTTGTCCATTGGACAACCCTACTATCCCCATTTTACAGCTGAGAAAACTGAGGCTCAGAGATCCTGAGGGATTTGCTTAAGGTCAGATGGTTTTTAAGTGGAATGTAGAGTTACCTTTTGCTTTGTAACAAACCACCCCAACACTTATGGCTTAAAATGATAACAATTTATTTAACTCATGATACTGCAGTTTGGCCATTTGCTTTTTCTGGTCTCTTCAGGGCTTTTACTCTTGTGTCTTTTGTCTGCTGGTGAGTTGGATGGGGACTGGCTAGGCTAGTATGGCCACAGCTGACTCACCTCTGCTCCACAAGTCTCTCACCTGCCTTCCCCTTTGGTAACCATAAGTTTCTTTTCTATGTCTCTGAGTCTGTTTTTGTTTTATATATAAGTTCATTTGCACCTTTTTTTTAGATGCCACATATAAGCGATATCATATGATATTTGTCTTTCTCTGTCTGACTCATTTCACTTAGTATGGTAATCTCTAGGTCCATCCATGCTGCTGTAAATGGCATTGTTTCATTCTTTTTTATGACTGAGTAATATTCTGTTGTATAAATATACCACATCTTTATCCATTCCTCTGTTGGTGGACATTTAGGTTGCTTCCATGTCTTGGCTATTGTAAATAGTGCTACAATGAACATTGGAGTGTATGTATCTTTTTGGATTATGGTTTTCTCTGGGTATATGCCCAGGAGTGTGATTGCAGGATCATAGGGTACCTCTATTTTTAGTTTTTTAAGGAACCTCCATACTATTCTCCATAGTGGCTGTACCAACTTACATTCCCACAAGAAGGAAGAGACTTTAATCCAAGCAAAAGAGTTAAATGTAACTTTATCATTACAAACAATACACTTTTGTTTTAGAAAATGCAAATAGGCACCAAAAAATAATAATCACCTCTAATTGCACATACTGCCTCACAAAAAATATACAAGACACAAGTTGGCACCAGGGCAGATGGTTTATTATTTCCAGTAGAGGGTGCTGTGTATTTCAGCAGAAATGGCACTTACCTTTGAGATGGAAGCCTGCCCTACCTGGCATCCTACGAGTGAGTGTTTTAGCCGCTCTTAAAGATGAATACCCCAGGTAGCTGCCCACCTGTTCTGCCTTGAGACCTGTCTCAGAAGTTGCTTCAGATTGGTGTCTAGAATGAGCTTGCTCACAGATCTGTCCTTGGCGCTGCTCTTTCCCCCAAAGACCAAGCAGAAATGCCAGACGGAGATCACAGGTCATTTCCTTCCCAGGCATGTGATCCAAATGGCAAATCTCTAACTGCCAAGTGCTGTAAATGCGATTATTTGCAGTGGGGATTTATTTGTGCCCGTATCAGCTGCTTCTTGGCATTGCTAATTTCATTGCTTATTCTTCAACTCTTCAATGTGATTGTAATAATCCCCATACTTTGGATGAAGCTCAAGCTGCTCTTTCTCATCATGAACTGCTGTAAATAATGGCCAAATGTGGGGCACAACAATTACAGGAAAAGATGTTCCTTGTGGCATAGGTTGCAAAAACAAGAACTTGAAAATGATCTAAGTATTAATTAATAGGGTCACGGCTGTTAAAAAATAATCTGGTAGCTCTACATAGATTACTATGGAAAGATTTCCAGACTGTCTTATCAGGAGCAGATCCTGACACAGAAATTCAAAAGCAAGGAGTTTCCTCTGGGCGACACTGCAACACATTCTCCAAATTGTCCCGTTCGAGGGACGAGGCAACTGTCATTTGTTAAGAGCTGCTCCTGGGAAGTTTAAATTCCTTGGCACTTCTGGTCTGCCACACGGGTTGGCAAAGCAAGCTTTAATGACCAGAGAAAGCACTCAGGGAAGAGGTGCGAGTGCTGGCAATTGGAAGTTGGACTGGCATAGCCAGAAGTGGTAAGAATCGGGGCATTTGTATGGGTGGAGCACCGGCAGTATGCTGCATGTGTGAGAAGAAGGGAAGGAAGGAAGGGAGGGAGGGAAGGAAGGAGGGGAAGGAAGGAAGGGAGGGAGGGAGGGGAAGGGAAGGGAAAAAAAGAGAAAGATACTATGTTGCTTAAATTTATTATTACTGTTATTATTATATAATTAATTCTAGCATATATTCCCCATACTGTACATTTCATCCCTGTGACTCATTTATTTGCAGCTCGAGTTTGTGCCTCTTCACGTCCTTCACCTAATTCTCTCCTCGCCTCCCCTCCCCACGGCCCCAGGAACCACCTGTCTATTCTCTGTACTGTATCTGTGACTCTGTTTCTGTCTTGTTATGTTTGTTCATTTGTTTTGGTTTTTAGATTCCACATGTGAGTGAAATCATACAGCATTTGTCTTTCTCTGTCTGACTTATTTCTCTTAGCATAATACCCTCTAGGTTCATCCATGTTGTCGCAAATGGCAAGATTTCATTCTTTTTTGTGGAGAAAATTACAAAAATGGAAATTTAAAGGTTAGAAAGAATCCTAAAGTGTTGGACTGGTATTGAAAGTATCAGTATGAACTCATTGTTTTCTATTGTGTATATATATATATTGATATAAATGCCACATCTTCTTTATCCATTTATCTGTTGATGGACACTTAAGTTGCTTCCACATCTTGGCTACTGTAAATAATGCTGCAATGAACATAGGGGTGTATGTGTCTTTTCGAATTAGTGTTTTCATTTTCTTCAGATTAATACCCAGGAGTGGAATTGCTGGCATGTGGTAGTTCTATTTTTAATTTTTTGAGACACCTCCATACTGTTTTCCATAGTGGCTGCACCAATTTACATTCCCACCAACAGCGCACGAGGGTTCTCTTTTCCCTACATCCTTGCCAACGCTTGTTATTTGTTGTCTTTTTGATGATAGCCATTCTGACAGGTGTGAGGTGATAGCTCATTGCGGTTTTGATTTGCATTTCCCTGATGATTTGTGATGTTGAACGTCTTTTCATGCACCTGTTGCCATCCGTTATGTCTTCTTTGGAAAAATGTCTATTCAGTTTTAAATTTATATATTCATTTACATAGAAAAGGGGCTGGAAGGTTGCAAAGCAAACTGCTATTAGTCATGGCTTTGGGGAAGGGGAATGGAAACGGGTGAGGAGGAAGAGGAAGATTCATCATACACTCTGTATTCTTGCATACTGCTAAATTATTTACAATGAGAATGCGTTCATGTACTAATTCTGTGCCTAAAAAAGAAAAGAAGACTACATGTTGTAAGTTCATTATAAAAACAAATCCTTGACATCTAAGGACAGGATTAGCTTTGCCCTTAGAATATGCTACTGCACATTTTTTTCATGGTTAGTAATTTGATTTTAGTTTGGTGGGGAAAATGTAAATATGCTTCTTATTTTATTATCAGTATTGATGTTTTTAAAATAATATAAGCACACCATTTGGAGAATAGAATAAAATTTCAAAGTCATTCATGGTAATCACTGTAATCTTTTACAACCACTGCAATTGGTCTCCATTCTCAGAGCTGAGTGAATGAAATTCCTCATGGTTTTTGTTGAGAGAGGCACTTGTAGGACTATAAATTGGAACAACTTTTTTAGGAACCACTTTGGTGATATATATCAAAAGCCTTAAAATGTGTACCCTTTGACTCAAATTCTTTTACAGGAATCTACCCTAAGGAAACCACATTCAAACAAAGATTTAAGACGAAAGATGCTTATTGAAGTATTATTTATGATTGTGAAACCACCCAAATAGGGAAGCAAGTGATGGGCTGCATAATATAGACAGACCTAGGTTAAAATTTTGACTCTTCTACCTACCAACTTACTAGCTACGTGATCCTGGTCAAATAACAACTTATCTGACACAGATATAAAGATGAAAATAGGGATTAAAGATACACACACACGATGGGAATTATAATTACCTACCCCATTGACTTGCAGCATTTATTGAGTGAGATAATTCATGTACAATATCTAGAAGAATGTTTGGGCACATAGTAGATCCTCAATAAAAGGTAGCTATTATTGAGGAAAATATGGTTCATGAATATGATAGAATATATGTGTGTAAGAGGATTTAAAATGGCATGGAAATACTATTTATAAAGTCAATAAAAATAGGGTTCAAAATTCTTGAATATGATCTCAGATAGGGGTTCAAACAGAGAGACAGAGAGAGATGAAGAAAAGAGAGAGAGAAAGAGAGAGACAGAACACCAAAACAGAGAGAGGATTTACTAAAACGCACTGCGAAGTAAGACTAAATGACAATGACTTTTTCTCCATGCTTTTCTCTACATAGAGTATATCTGAACTACTAAAGCCCTAGCTATCCCTCTGAGGCTCCTGAGAATTCTCCCTTCTCTGGACAGAGGCATCTTTTATCATAACCCCAAGAAAGACTTTTACCAGTGATAGAACTATTTCTAAATCTTAATGGTATTGCTGAGGCCAACATTTAAAAAGATAGATGCTTTGCAGGGAAAGGTGTCATGGGTTGGGTTTCAAAGAAGCAGACAGACTGAGGCAGAGATTTTTGTACAGGTAATTTATTCAGGGAATGCTCTATGGAGGAGCCTGTAAAAGAGGGAAAGAGGCAAGAAAGGTGAAGGGAAGAAATTAAGCAAGGATATGGTTTCAGGTGACATCTAGACTCAGCTTGATCCCATAGGGAGTTCTGGAGTATTCATTGTCTCATAGGGTCTGTCCCACCTTGAGGCAGGGAATGAGCCTTTTGTACCCAACACTAGTCTTCAGCCTGCCCTGGAGAGAAAGGGCATAACTCCCAGATATCTCTGGGGTGAGGCAACTCCAATTACTCAAAAGCAAGCCTAAGAGAGGGTTGCAGGTAGGAGCTGTTAGAAGCAGCATCTGGTAGGTGGGCCCCATGATCTAGTAAAGAGATCCCAGGAGATCTAGATGCACATCTGCCTCAAAAGGGTTAATGGAAATAAGCCTCCCTCTACCCCTCCTCCCTTATGAGGAGCCAAGAGAGTAAGTAACATGAGGTCATCTAGCAGCTCGGTTGTCTGGCTTAGGTGGGAGATGAGGGGAAAGAGAAGGGCTTATCTTCCTAGCACAGTGGAAGGGAGCATGGGGAGTAGTTTAGAAGTTTCCTTTTCTTCCAAGCGTGCCCATTAGCTGAGCAAGTGAAAGGGAAGGGAGGAGGATGTGGAGGTAGATGGAGGAGGCAGCCAATATGGTTGGGACATTGGTTACATTGAGTAAACAAGTGAATTGATTGAGCAGATGAGAAATATTTTGAGGATAATGAGACAGGGAATTCTCAATGTTGGAAAAGAAAATTACAAAAATGGAAATTTAAAGGTTAGAAAGAATCCTAAAGTGTTGGACTGGTATTGAAAGTATCAGTATGAACTCATTGCTTTTAAAAATACATATACACAGATAGATATAGAAATAGATATAGATGTATGGTGTGCATGTGGGAAGAGAGAGAGAGCGAGAAATAGAGACACCCAGAGAAAGGATGGATGAATAGATGATAGATAGATAGATAGATAGATAAATAGATGGTAGATCTCTTAGCTGTGTCCACTGGGAGGGTCTAGAAGCAATGGAAACCCTCATAGCATGAGCACACTGAGCACTCAGATCTTGGTTTCTAAACACCATCCTCTGCCAAAAGGAACCAGGACTTCTTAGAAAAATGACTGACCCCATGGTTGGGGCAAAGAAAGTACTAGATGAGCCTGGACATCTTTTTGTACAAGAAAGTAAGAAAGAGCTCAAGGAATGATGGAGACATGTCAAAAAGACATAGGAATCAGCTTGAAAGGGCTTCCACTGACCAGATCTGGGACAGTCTGAGCATCAAAATAATAAAGGCAGTAATGGATTACAACCCATTGAATAAAACAGGAATCCACAAGTCCATACTGATGAAATGAATGGATAGGCGGGTAGGTAGATAGATAGATGGATGAGGCAGGAGAAAAGAAAGCTCTTCCTTACAGTAGAATAGAATGTCAACCAATAAATGTAGAAGGAGTTATGGAAATAATAAATACAACTTGTCATCATAGTGGTGGTTGATTCAGGCAGAAATAGTCAAAAGATGGAATGCTAAAGCTGGTGAGTAGAGGTTCTATGGGGAGCAGGATATTGACATAATCTCTGAATGTTCCCCCATAAAGTACTTCTTAATCACAAATGGAAAATTGATAACTTTAGGATGGAAATATCTATCAGAAAACTTGACCTGGTCATGAAAGTTAATATCACCAATGATGGGACTACTTGACGTCATGTCCCCAGTGTGAGGCACTGGGAAGAGTTCAGCATCATTTCTGTGAGGTTCTTGCCAAGAAGACATGGGCTGAGTCTAGTCACAAGGAGACATCAGATGGACCCGGGATGAGGGGCCTCCTGCCATATGAAAGGCCTCTACTCCAAGACTATTCAGGACTTGAGTGATAGGGAAAATCTAAGGAACGGTTCTAGATTGAAGTTGCCCATCATCCCACCACTCTTTTTTCACCTACATTTACTGGGTTTGGGGGAATGCTCAATGATAGTAGGTACTAAATTTGAGAATCATATGGGGTGGCGGGGGGAAGTTGGTTAAAAATGCTGATGCCAGGACCCCACCCCTGAGAGTCTGTTTCTGAAGGTCTGGTATGGACCCTGGGGATCTGCGTATTTAGCCATCATCCCCAGAAATCCTGATCTAAGTGGTCCACAGACCACCCTTGGAGGAAAGTTGGCCGAGAAATTCAGAAAACCATAGCAATCTTCCCACTCAGTCCCGACCTTAACGCCCTCTCTGTCTTTTGCATTCCCAGGGTGACGCTCTATGCTGAGTTCCTTCCCATGAAAGCCAGAGCTAAGTGTATTTTGCTGATTGAGGTAAGGAGGATGGTCTGGGATTCTGGATATTACTCAGTCTCTGAGCAGGAGATTCCCAGGTGTCTTGAGCCATAGGAGAAGGAAAAGGAGTTTAAGAAAAATATAACAGATCCATTATGCAAGGATTTAAATGGATCATTTATGTTGATTTCAACATGGTTGTTTTGCAATATAGATAAATTCTTCCATTGACAAGAAATTCAATCTACCATCCCTGAAAAAAAATGGTAGCCGGCAGGTAGTATGTCCTTCCTGAACTAGAAATGACTTTTATCTGAAAGTTGGTGCTGAACATTGTAGCTTGAGTGGACCAAACTCCTGCCCCTGCACTAGATTGACTCGTGTCTTGTGTGAGATCGCCATTCATGGCCACATCTGTGGCGAGTAGACTGCCTTAAAACTCTCTTGGACCATCCAGTCCCTCTCAAGCCCTCCCTCTGCCAGGGTCCTGTGACCCATTTTCCAACCATGATCTGGAAGATCTCAGGGCAAATACACAGCTGCCCAACAGCCCTCCTCCATGCAGTGGCAGTATTATTTGTCCCTGCTGGACACTGAGGTCCACAGTCACAACTGTCCCTAATCACCATGATTACATGACAGTATTGATCACACTGACCCCACAGCCCAACTTAACCATCCTGACTGTGTCTACCCCTGACCAATGAGGGTGGTAGTCAGCTGGTCCACACTGGTGTGGATGAACCAGTTTAAATATTGAAATGCATCTGCCAGCTGATCCTGAACCCTGACTGGCCCTCATTGCCTGACACCCTGTCCTTTCTAAGGACTCCCTAGAACTCCCCATGATGCAGCAACTAAAGTCTGGTGAGGGTTGGGGGAGGTGTGTGACCAGGGTTCATTCTGATTGGCCAATACTGTATGGTGTCCACTCTTTGGTCAGTGCTATAAATTGTTAGCCATTTTGACTGTCCCTCTGGTTGTTAGCAATTGAAATGGACTGTGGTTACTTTAAGCAAAAGGGGATTTAGGAAGGCTCTTGGGGGCTCCCAGATGGAGAAGATGAAGGACGATGTTTTGGAACGGACAATAGTTGTAGACTCAAGGTTGCAGCAGGAAACAACATACATTAGGATAATTTGAAGAGGGTTTCTTTTCTTTTTTTTTCTTAATTTAATTTTATTTTTTATACACCAGGTTCTTGTTAGTTATCTATTTTATACATGTTGGTGTATAATATGTCAATCCCAATCTCCCCATTCATCCCCCCACCACCACCCCTGCTTTCCCCCCTTGGTGTCCATACGTTTGTTCTCTATATCTCTGTCTCTATTTCTGCCTTGCAAACCGGTTCATCTGTAGCATTTTTCTAGATTTCACATGTATGCGTTAATATATGATATTTGTTTTTCTCTTTCTGAGTTACTTCACTCTGTATGACAGTCTCTAGGTCCATCCTCATTTCTACAAATGACCCAATTTTGTTCCTCTTTATGGCTGAGTAATATTCCATTGTATATATGTGACACATCTTCTTTATCCATTTGTCTGTCGATGGGCATTTAGGTTGCTTCCAGGACCTGGCTATTGTAAATAGTGCTGCAATGAACATTGGGGTGCATGTGTCTTTTTGAATTACGGTTTTCTCTGGGTATATGCCCAGGAGTGGGATTGCTGGGTCATATGGTAGTTCTATTTTTAGTTTTTTAAGGAACCTCCATATTGTTCTCCATAGTGGCTGTATCAATTTCCATTCCCAACAACAGTCAAGAGGGTTCCCTTTTCTCCACACCGTCTCCAGCATTTGTTGTTTGTACATTTTCTGATGATGCCCGTTCTAACCAGTGTGAGGTGATACCTCATTGTAGTTTTGATTTGCATTTCTCTAATAATTAGTGATGTTGAGCAGCTTTTCATGTGCCTCTTGGCCATCTGTATGTCTTCTTTGGAGAAGTGTCTATTTAGGTCTTCTGCCCATTTTTTGATTGGGTTGGTTGTTTTTTTTAATATTGAGCTGCATGAGCTGTTTATATATTTTGGAGATTAATCCTTTGTCCGTTGATTTGTTTGCAAATATTTTCTTCCATTCTGAGGGTTGTCTTTTCGTCTTGTTTATAGTTTCCTTTGCGGTTTATAGTTTGCTTTTGCTTAAAAGCAAAAGCTTTTAAGTTTCATGAGGTCCCATTTGTTTATTTTTGTTTTTATTTCCATTATTCTAGGAGGTGGGTCAAAAAAGATCTTGCTGTGATTTATGTTTTCCTCTAGGAGTTTTATAGTGTCCAGTCTTACATTTAGGTGTTTAATCCATTTGAGTTTATTTTTGTGTATGGTGTTAGGGAGTGTTCTAATTTCATTCTTTTACATGTAGCTGTCCAGTTTTCCCAGCACCACTTATTGAAGAGACTGTCTTTTCTCCATTGTACATCCTTGCCTCCTTTGTCATAGATTAGTTAACCATAGGTGCGTGGCTTTATCTCAGGGTTTTCTATCCTGTTCCATTGATCTATATTTCTGTTTTTGTGCCAGTACCATATTGTCTTGATGAGTGTAGCTTTGTAGTATAGTCTGAAGTCAGGGAGTCTGATTCCTCCAGCTCCATTTTTTTCCCTCAAGATTGCTTTGGCTGAAGAGGGTTTCATAAAGGGACTATTTATAAGGTCCCTGAAGGGGCAAAGGGAGAGAGTAATTAGCAGCCCAGAGAGAGAGAGAGAGAGAGAGAGAGAGAGAAAGAGAGAGTTGTATGGCAAAGGCTCTTGGAAAGGAGCTGTGACCTTCAGCCAAGGGATGCAGCCAGCCCATGACCACCCTGCAGAGAAGAAGCCAGAGGAATAAGCACCCCAATCCCTCTTTCCTCCCCATCTCCTGTGGGGCTCCCCATTGGCTGCACCCAATGTGTAGCCAGAGGACAGGGGGACTGTGGATGCAGTCCATACAAAGAGCAAGGTGGAAAAGGATGGAATGTGATTCAGAGAAGCAGACAGAAGATATTCAGCCCCACAGGGGAGAGACAATTCTGATAAAGGATACCGGGGCACTACTGGGCAAGGGAGATGGATGTGAGTAGACAAAAACCAATGTGTCCACTACTCTACTGGCCTCACACAATATTGATCATATTGATCTCCTTAACCAGAGCTGCCACATTGCACACTCCAGTGGGCACCATGCAAATATCATACAGTGTGGATGGTACCCTCAGGAGATAGACAACATGGAGGCCCTGGCCCAACCATATGAGCCACAGGAAAAGTGATGGCCATTCTGACTTTCCTGACCCCCAAGGACCCCCTTACCCACACGGATAACGTTGTCTACAATGATCCTGAAATCGCTCACTGTGTTGACCAATGCTGCCCCATTACTGACCCCCATTCTCCCATGCCAGGTGTTCTGGGCCATCGGGACAGTGTTCGAGGTTGTCCTGGCTGTGTTTGTGATGCCCAGCCTGGGCTGGCGTTGGCTGCTCATCCTCTCGGCTGTCCCACTCCTCCTCTTTGCTGTTCTGTGTTTTGTAGGTATCCTTTAAGACATCTCAGCCTTTGTTACTTGGTCTCCTGCCGTTCATTATATTTTGGTGGGGAGGGTGTGGAGGAGGGCACCAAAGCCACTTTTAAGATTATTTCTTTTAATCAGGAAATGAGACAAAGGAACAGGGCCTGGGGTGGGCCCAGTATGGGGTGTTGGGTTTCCTCCAGGCAGACACTGCTGGGATATTCTTGAGGGAGATATCAAGGGGATGGGGGATACCTTGCTCCCTCTCCCCGCACTACAAGAGCTACACTTAAGGTGAGTGTATTTGGAATAGTTGGGATTCTTAAGTTGCAAGTGACAAAACCCAGTTCAAACTGGCTTGAGTGAAAGAGACATATGATAGAATATTAAATATCTGGCTTCAGGCATGGCTGGGTCCAAGGGCTCAAATGATCCCTCCGTCTCATCTCTGCATAAACTACCCCCCACACACAGCGAGATCAGACCACACGTTTATCATTTCATGTGAAGACCACATCCATGAAATGCTTTACAGCCAGTGGGCCCCAAAATAAGCCTGTAGGGAGGTAGGTCTCATCTATGATAAATAACATAATAATTACTGGTAATGACAATAGGTATTAATAATTACTTAGCATAACAGTGTAGAGGCCCTATGCCAGGCTCTTTATATGCATTATCATATTTATTCCTCCCAATAACCACAGGAGGTAGGACTATGATGAACCCCTATATTAGTTAGGATGATACCAGCTGCTGTAACAAATAAAGCCTACACATTCAGTAACTTAGCACAATAGGAGTTTATTTCTCACTCACAGAACAGTCCAGAATGGGTGCTTCTATTTGACAAGTGTGATTCTGGACCCAGGGTTCCTTCCAGCTTGTAGCTCTGCCACTGTCTAGGGCTTTGGAATCTTCTACATGTAGACTGAAGAAGGGCAGGTAGAGATGTATACTTAAATAACTTGGCCAGGAATATTCTGCTCTCGTGCCATTGGTGAAAGCATGTCACGTGGCCATGCCTAGATGCAAGAGGTGCTGGGAAATGTAGTTTCTGGCTGGGCAGCCATATCCAAGGACAACTCTATACTATGGAAAGGGAAGCATGAATTTTAATGGATGCTAGCAATCTCTGCTATATTCTCATTTTACTGATGAGGAAACTGAGGCCCAGAAAGGTTGATTGACTTGTCAAAAGACACACAGCAAATAAACAGTAGAACTCATTTGAACCAAATCTTCTGACTCCAAGTCTCATACTCTCTCATTTCACAGATTGCTGTTGCTTTGTTTTGTGGAGAGATCTCTATCTAGTCACTTGGGGTTGGGACTCTAGTAGGCCTAAAGGTCTTTCTGATTTCTTTCTGTCTCTTAGACTGAGTTTGCAAGACGATTCTAAACACAGGTGAGGTGTAGTTTCTTGAGAGATAGGGATAATGATGATGATGGTGAGAGTGGTGGACTTTTTTTCTTTTTTGGTGGCAGTCTTAATTTAATTCAGCTGTCACCTGCAACTCAGCAGCACCAAATTACAGTAATAGCAACGGCAACAGGAACAGATATATTAACCCATTCCGGGCACTGTGCTAAGCACTTTGTCTGGATTATCCCATTTAATCCTCTCAACAACCCTAAGAGGGAGGTTCTATTATTATCCCCATTTTATGGATGAGGAAATGGAGGCACAGAGAGGTCAAGTTATTGCTCAAGGTCACAGAGCCATTATAATCAATGGCAGTGCCAGGATTTGAAGCCAGGCTTCTGGCCCCAGAGCCTCCGGCCTTAAGGACTCCACACACACATGAGAGTGTATGGCTGTGACCGAGCATTCTGTTCTGCCCTAACTGGCCACATCTCGGTCTCCTGTCCTCATAGTGGCTGCCAGAGAGTGCAAGGTATGATGTGCTGTCCGGAAACCAGGAAAAGGCCATCGCCACCTTAAAGAGGATAGCCACAGAAAACGGAGCCCCCATGCCTCTGGGGAAACTCATCATCTCCAGACAGGTCAGTGCCTGGCGGACTGACTGTGCATGTTGCTGCACGTGCTGGGAGCATGTGCATGTGAGTGGGTGAGGGGTGCAGTGGGCAGGATCTGCAAAAGGAATTTGGCAACCTCAGTCTGTGTATTTTCACTGCCAAGTCCTAAAAGTACCACCTGGAGAAGTGATTAGAGAAATGCAATATAATGTCCCGTAATGGGTCCCGTAACTACTCCTGCTTCAGTTTCATCTTTCAACACCCATGAAGTCTGATTAGCAAATGTGATTGATCGGCAAAGGCTTGACAATAAAATCACATTAGAAAGTGCCACGATACACTTAGATCCAAGACACCAAACCGCCCCTGTGTAGACATCCTTAATGGATGGTGCACCGCTCCCCAGGCAACACCATCAGGGAATCCACCACACTACAAATTGATGAGCACTTACTGCAGGTGCAAGTGGGGAGAAGGGAGCCAGATTAAAGGCTGCAGTCCCTGCCTTCAAGAATCAGCCATGTGGCTTAGAGAAACATCACAAATACCCTTAAGCAAACAACAGACCCTACGAGGAAATTATCATTATTATTATTTATAAGTTTATTTATTTATTTATTTTTGGCTGCATTGGGTCTTTGTTGCTGCAGCGGGCTTTCTCTAGTTGTGGCGAGCGGAGGCTACTCTTCGTTGTGGTGTGCGGGCTTCTCATTGCGGTGGCTTCTCTTGCTGCGGAGCACAGGCTCTAGGTCTGCAGGCTTCCGTAGTTGTGGCACGCGGGCTCAGTAGTTGTGGCGCACGGGCTTAGTTGCTCCGCGGCATGTGGGATCTTCCCAGACCAGGGAACTTGAACCCATGTCTCCTGCATTGGCAGGCGGATTCTTAACCACTGCGCCACCAGGGAAGCCCTATTTTTTTAAAAATAATATCATTTTTCTGATTGTTTCTATATTAGGCAAAAAGAACTGAATGGAATTTCACCAGATTGAGAGGAAGTGCTAGGCAGGGTCTGACAACATAGAAACCAGGAGACATACCCCAAATCTGCTTTGGGAAGCACAGGGTTGGGGTAGGGGGCATCCCAGAGAGTCTGGGGTGCAGGAGGCTCATTTAGTTGCCTTTGGGGAGGGACTGCATTCTCCCCCGTCCCTCCTGTGGGAAGATGCTCCGGATGGAGAAAGCATACAGTGATTTCAAATGTGTGTTGCAAAGTGACAGTGGCAAGCCTGGATGCTCCAGTCGTGGGCGTCTCTTTGGAAAGGAGCTGCTGCCGCAGGGGCCTCTCTGTGTTCCAGGGTACCCAGCAGCAGGGCCTGTTTTTTGTTGTTGTTGTTGTTGTTGCTTTATGGAGGTCACTGGGGCAGGTGCATAGCTGATGCAGCCAGGAGCAGCCAGGCCCAGAGAGAGAGTTCTCTCAGGTCCAGGAAGGCTCCAAGAAGGTGGTGAACCCCCCATCACCAAAAAGAGAAGAGAAGGATTTTCCAGAAAGCAGACCAACTCTCCAAAAGCCAATTTTTCTTGCCAATGTATCAGTTTACCAAAAACGTGTTTTAAGGATTATTCTTTTTGAATATATTTAGTAAATAGGAATAGATTTTTCCTATGTATATGCTAATACATATATCAATACATAGGAATATATTTTTCCTGTGTTTATATTAACACATATAATATATCCCGCAATAACTATATTAATGAATTCATTAAGTATATTAATGAATGAATCTATTCTAAAATATAGTCAATAAATACAAACATGCTCAAATATATTCAATAAGCATATTAATGAGTAGTCTTTTTATTCAAGAATATATTACAAAATATTTTTGTTCACAAAGACAATATTCATGGGTAGATTAAACCACCTATAACCCATAATCTTTTAAATTATTATTTATTTATTTATTTTTGGCTGTGTTGGGTCTTCGTTTCTGTGCGAGGGCTTTCTCCAGTTGTGGCGAGCGGGGGCCACTCTTCATCGCAGTGCGTGGGCCTCTCACTATCGCGGCCCCTCCCGTTGCGGAGCACAGGCTCCAGACGCGCAGGCTCAGTAGTTGTGGCTCACGGGCCCAGTTGCTCCGCGGCATGTGGGATCTTCCCAGACCAGGGCTCGAACCCGTGTCCCCTGCATCGGCAGGCAGATTCTCAACCACTGCACCACCAGGGAAGCCCCATAATGTTTTTTAAAAAAACTTTTAGCATGTTTAAATAAGTGAGCACTTCTCAAACTGCTAAGAATAATATGTTCATTAAATAAATCTAAGAAGATAATCCCAGTCATAGAATATATTTTTTAAATTATTTTTCTTGTTGATGCTTTTTAAAAAATTTTTATTGGAGTATAATGGATTTACAATGTTGTGTTAGTTTCAGGTGTACAGCAAACTGAATCAGTTATACATATACATATATACACTATTTTTAAGATTCTTTTCCCATATAGGCCATTACAGAGTACTGAGTAGTTCCCTGTGCTATATAGTAGGTCCGTATTAGTTATCTATTTTATATATAGTAGTGTGTATATGTCAATCCCAATCTCCCGATTTATCCCTCCCCCCCCCGAATATATGTTTTAAAATAGAACATTGTAAAGCAAAGATTTGATAAATTAGTAAATTATATAAAATTGGCAAGTGAGTCATTTAGCTAATTGGTCTTTTGGCAAGTTGGCTTTTGGTGAACTGATTTTCAGCACATAAATTTTTGTCACCTTGACCTAGAGCTGGCTTTGGGTGGGGAGGGTGTGAAATGGCGGGCGGCATCTTGGACTGGTTGTTTGCTCCCTGGTCCATGGGATCGCCCGAGAGGCCTCAGAGGGGCCAAGCCTGAGGGGCCTGCTTCCCGGCTCCAGGATTCCAGGTTGGGGTGGGGTGTGGAATGTCTCCACCTCTGGACATTGCTGAGTCCTGGCTGGAGGCCTCCCTGGGCTGGGGGGCTGAGTGCCGTGGATCTGAGTCCCGGGTTCCCGGAACGTGAGTGTCCAGCCCACCAGAAACCTCCCTCCCAGCCTCAGGTATCCACTGGTCTCAGGCTACCAACTGGTGCCCACACATCCGCGGGGGAGGAGAGTAAATGGTATTCTTTGTCTTGAAACAGGAAGACCGAGGCAAAATGAGGGACCTCTTCACACCCCATTTTAGATGGACAACCTTGCTGCTGTGGTTTATATGGTAAGAGCTGTTTGTTGATTCTCGGGTCCCCTTCCTCCGCGCCCTGTTTTGGGTTTTAACTTGGAGGACAGAGAACTCTTCCATCTTGAGCAACATTTGCAAAACTGAGCATCACTTTCCTGACTTGTGTGTTATCCTGTTATTATTATTTTCTTAGCCTTTTAAAATTATTTTCTATACTATTATTTTCTTAGCCTTTTTTAAAATTTGACTCACTTTTTACTCAGATAAATGTCTTTTAAAAGGAAACTTTGTGTATCTGCTTTAAGGAAAAACTTTAATTGCAGGCCGTAGACAGAAGTTGCTTTAATTAATTAATTCTTACGGAAGTATAGTTGATTTACAATGTTGTATTAATTTCTGCTGTACAGGAAAGTGACTCAGTTATACATATATATACATTCTTTTTCGTATTCTTTTCCATTATGGTTTATCCCAGGACATTGAATATAGTTCCCTGTATTACACAGTAGGACCTGGTTGTCCATCCATTCTATATGATATAATTTGCATCTACTAACCCCAAACTCTCAGTCCATCCCTCCCCCAGAAGTCACTTTTAAAGATAAAAAAGTGGCCCTCCGTAGCTTCGGGTTCCGTGTTCATGGATTCAACCAAACCACAGATGGAAAAAAAAAAAAATTCCAGGAAGTTCTAAAAAGCAAAACTTGAATTTGCTGTGCACCAGCAACTATTCACATAGCACTTACACTGTATTAGGTATTATAAGTAATCTAGAGATGATCTGAAGTATATGGGAGGATTGTGTAGGTTATATGCAAATACTATGCCATTTTATATGAGGGACTTGAGCATCCAAGGATTTTGGTATCCACAGGGGGTGCTGGAACCCATCCCCCACGGATACCGAGAAGTGACCATACAGTAAAAAGTAGCTAGATTGCGACTTCCCTGGGGTCCCCAGTGGTTAAGAATCTGCCTGCCAGTGCAGGGGACACGGGTTCGATCCCTGGTCCCGGAAGATCCCACATGCTGCGGAGCAACCAAGCCCGTGAGCCACAACTATTGAGCCCGCGTGCCACAACTACTGAATCCCGCACGCCTAGAGCCTGTGCTCCGCAACAAGAGAAGCCACCAGAATGAGAAGCCAGCGCACCGCAAGGAAGAGTAGCCCCCGCTCCCCGCAACTAGAGAAAGCCCGCGCGCAGCAACGAAGACCCAACGCAGCCAAAAAAAAAAAAAAAAGTAGCTAGACTGATGGTTTGCCAGGGGAGAACCACTGTATTTAAGAGCCAGACAGAGGGCCCTCGGGACGGCGGCAGCGGACGCGGCGTGAGGGAGTGGCCGGCTGCCGCCTCGCCCGCCGCGGGGTCCATGGCCTCACCAGCCATGTCCGGTGCGGTGCGGATCCTCAGCCGTTGCCTGCTGCCGCCCGAGGCCAGCGCCGCCCGCGATGCGGAGCGCAAGGCAGGGCAGCGCAGGCGCAGCCGGGACATCTACGCGGGGCTGGACCGCGAGCTGCGCGCCGTGCGGCGCCTCGTCAGGATCCCGCCGCTGGGCCCTGCGAGAGCGGCAGGTCCGCCTTCCTCAAGCAGATGCGCATCGTCCACGGCCGCGAGTTCGACCAGAGCGCGCTTCTCGAGTTCCGCGACACCATCTTCAACAACATCCTCAAGGGCTCAAGGGTTCTGGTTGATGCACGAGACAGGCTTGGTGTTCCTTGGCAGTATTCTGAAAATGAGAAGCAGGGGATGTTCCTCATGGCCTCTGAGAACAAAGCAGGGCTGCCCGTGGAGTCTGCCGCCTTTCAGCTGTATGTACCTGCTCTGACCGCGCTCTGGAGGGATTCTGGCATCAGGGAAGCTTTCAGCCAGCCGGAGGAGGGAGTTTCAGCTGGGTGAATCAGTGAAGTACTTCCTGGATAACTTGGACCGGATTGGCCAGCTGAATTACTTTCCCTAGCAAGCAGGACATCCTGCTGGCGAGGAAGGCCACCAAGGGCATCGTGAATCATGACTTTGTCATTAAAAAAATACCTTTCAAGATGGTGGATGCGGGCGGCCAGCAGTCTCAGCGCCAGAAGTGGTTCCAGTGCTTTGATGGGATCACCTTGATCCTGTTCATGGTCCCGTCCAGTGAGTACGACCAGGTCCTCACGGAGGACAGGCGCACCAGCCGCCTGGCGGAGTCCATGAACATCTTTGAGACCATCGTTAACAACAAGCTCTTCTTCGTCTCCATCATCCTGTTCCTCAACAAGATGGACCTCCTGGTGGAGAAAGTGAAGACCATCAGCTTCAAGAAGCACTTCCCAGGGCTTCCCTGGTGGCGCAGTGGTTAAGAATCCGCCTGCCAATGCAGGGGACACGGGTTCGAGCCCTGGTCCGGGAAGATCCCACATGCGGTGGAGCAACTAAGCCCGTGCGCCCCAACTACTGAGCCTGCGCTCTAGAGCCCGCGAGCCACAACTGCTGAGCCCGCGTGCTACAACTACTGAAGCCCCCACGCCTAGAGCCCATGCTCTACAACAAGAGAAGCCACCGGGATGATGAAGCCCGTGCACTGCAACAAAGAGCAGCCCCCGCTCGCCGCAACTAGAGAAAGCCCGCGCACAGCAACCGAAGACGCAATGCAGCCAAAATTAAATAAATAAATTTATTAAAAAAAAAAAAAAAGAAGAAGAAGAAGCACTTCCCAGACTTCAAGGGCGACCCCCACAGGCTGGAGGACGTCCAGTGCTACCTGGTCCAGTATTTCAACCGGAAGAGATGGAATCGCAGCAATCCGCCTCACCACTGCCATAGACACGGAGAACATCCGCTTCGCGTTTCACGCTGTGAAGGACACCATCCTGCAAGAGAACCTGAAAGAATATTATGTTGCAATGAAAGAGGATGCCCCTCACTCTTGTGGTCCTTGAGCAGCCTGGCCGGCCACAGGCCAGATCTCCCCGGTGTCCCGGAGCGGGTTTCCCGAATCCGTGCCCTCAACACCTGGCTCAGGGATGCTGTGAGACCCACCACGCCGCCGCGCTCTAGGCCAAAGGACGTGACACTTTGATGTTAGCTACTGAATCCTGGGGACTAGTGAAACTACTGAAAACCCCAGCGATCGCTTTGGTATTAATGTGTAATGCCAAATAATACAGCTTTCTTTCTTTTTACAGAAACTATTCCTTCTCTGACACAATGTAATTGAGGACTGTGTGTGTGTGCACGCGTGCTCTGTCTTTAATGACAGAAACACAAAACCCGACGTCTTTGCAGATGGCTTTTCTCTCTAACTCGCGAGTGCTTGGTGAGGAGCGTTGCCTGGTGGAGGTTTGTAGGAGGTGAAAGGAGGTGAATCGCGGGCTGTCCCCGCCACCTCCCCAGGGGAGCGCGTTGCCTTTTAAGTCTCTTGTGCCAGTGGGTCCCGGCTGTTAGATGAGAGGGTGGGAGTGAGAGCTGGCGGTGTGGACTTGACTTAATGTCCCCACAACCTGCGCTTTCTTCCCGCCCTGTCAGATCACCCCACGACACGACAGGACGCGGGGTGGAAGGTGTGCACACGGACGCTGCCGTGAACGGCCCCCTCCCCCCTGCACAGGGCAGTGCCTGCTGCCTCTGTGCCCACCCTCCCCGCCCCTCGGCAAAGACTTAAACCAACTGGCCTTGCAGAGGCGTTGTCTCCGAGAGACACCTGCAGTCGGCCTCGGGGAGCCTTTCCTTCTTCGGAGGAAGCGGAGAGCTCCTTTCCGCTCAGGGGCTTTCGAGAGCTGGCGGCATTGCCAGCAGAGCCTTCGTTAACGCCGCTGGGCTCCGCGCTGCCTTCCGGTGGCCGGCCGAGAATCGAGGTTCTCATCAAGGTCTCTCGCTTCTACTAACAGACACAAGTCGCAGGAAAACTGTCGGACGTGATCTCCTCTGAGTGAAACTGCAGAGGCTGTGAATGTTGACGCGAGCTGGTCAATCTTGCACTCAGTTAACTTGTCCGGTTACTCTGTCCAGGTGTCTTTCACTGTGTAAAAAATACATTGCATTCCAAACTGGTCCCCGCTGTGTATGACTCTACTCAAAAGTGTCTGGCGTGTTGAGGATTCTGCCTAGCATTTAAAAGAGAAAAAAGCTTCCTCTGTCAGTGGCACCAGAATGTTCCTGTGGTTTAGTAACCGTCCCTGGGCCCCATCCCCAGGCCACACTGTTCCCGGTCCTGTGTCCCTGGTGAGTGGCTCGCTCGCCTTCACCCAGCAGATAAACAGGGATCTTGTGGCAGATGCTGACCCAGAAGGAAAGGGAGGAAAAAAACTGCTTCTGAGTCAGCCTTGTTATCACAGGGTTTTAATGAGGAGACAACATGAAATCCTGTCTCTCTGGGCGCTCAAAGCTTCCTGTGGATGTTTGCTGGGGGTTCGGCTCTTTCTTTTGGCTGGAGAAAAGTTGCTGTTTTTGTACTGCTTTCTATGGCTCTTCATAAACTGAAAGGATGTGCCCCGGGGTCGGGGCCGATGACCGAGGTTTAAAGGAAAAAGAACATTCTCAATGGGCTGTGTCAGGGCGGCCCGAGACCCCGCTGTCACTGCTCAGAGGACCCTGTCCTGGGGCAAGAGCGCTCCTCGCCCGCCGGGTTCCAGGTCTCACACGTGTGTCGGGACCCACGCACTTCCTCACCAGCCTGGAAGCACTCCCCGTGGCCCTGGCGGAGGAGGCGGCGGCGGCCCTCGCGGTCGGCGTAGCGGGTAGAGGTGCCCGTCTGAAAGGCTTGCTGGCGAGTTGGGGTCAGCATGGTCGGCAAGCGCTGTTTGTCCTTTAAACCTTCTGACGCGGTTGCTAGTTTGCTTTCAGAGGCGGAAGCGAGTTGGTATAGACAGGGAAGCCGAGCGGACTGGGAAGCAGGGGGGGACGGCCCTAGGCGGGGGCTCCTGCCCGGCCAAGAACTGACCCGCTCTCCCCCTCTGCGGCCAGGCTCGGCTCCCCTTTCTTCACGGCGAGCTGAGTGGACGACTTAGTCCTGCAAGGCTCCCGGCCCTCAATTCCGTGATTGGTCGGCATCCGAGAAGAAGATCGCTCTGTGCAAGGTCAACTGAAACCATTTACAGCCTTTCTACACATAGATTATAGTCACTTTTCTCTCCAAAACCTTAGGCTTTTCTATTTTATTTTATTTTAATTTCACTGTTACCCTTGATTATTGTCTTTTTTTTATTGAGATGTTGGAGAAGCAGGAGATAGTTGTGCCTCATCTATTATTACAAAAGTGTAACAATAAACTTCCTCAAACTAAGATATTTTCCTCACATAAGGACACATGTCCGTTTTTTACTGAAATATTTTTTTTAACCCTTCAGCTTGTAGAGAAATTGTTTCAAAGATATTGCGTTGTAGCTTTGTAATTTATAGAGATCTCTAGACTCCTTATTCTTGCAATTTTTTTACTTCTTTGATAAAAATGAGTCCATTTATTTCAACTCCAAGATCAGGAAATAATCTTGAAACAAGATTACTAGTTATGACTGACTAACTTGGGCATCCTGGGAACAGACATTAACTTGGTATTGTGAGTAAAGGCACCGTTAGGATGAGAGCAGTCGGAGTGAATTGCTCGCCGCTTACACTTTGCACAGCATTTTAGCATTGGCAGTAGGGGCTGGTTTGATGATCTGACCACCTTCAGTTTCTGGATGTTTATTAAGATAAATCCTTAATTTTCCTTTGCTTAATAGAAAATATCAACTCAGCATTCGAAGCCAAGCCAACATTAATTTTTCAGTCCCCAAAATTCAGAGCAGTTGGGTAACTCAAACCCTAATGTTCCTTGAAGGTTCATTACTTGTCGATCAAGGTTTTTATTTCCACATGGGACACAGGAGCGCTGTCACCAACACTGTGCTGAGTGGATGCCTCTGGAACACGACTTCAGGACAAGGAACAGCGGCAAACACACGTAAAGACACACCTGCTGCCCTGAGACCTGGGAGCCCGAGGAGAGGACCTGGTGATGGACGTGGACGTGTCCAGAGACCGGAGGCTGGAGGAAGCCCAAGGGAAGGGAAGGGTGGGAACTCTTTCTCTGCAACCCCGTGGGGTGACTGTCCCCATCACAAAACGAAGAAACCACTGACGCAAAGTGTGAACCATTCCCAGTCGACAGAGCTCATGGAGCTCAGGATTCTCATGTAGAGAAGGCACATATGTATTGTCCAGTGGCCAGTGCCCAGGTAGGCGTTGTGTGCGTCCACGTGTGGGCCCCTAAACTGCCCACAGTGGGGAAGGCAGAAGGGCACCTTCACCCCAGAGAAATGTGCACTCATCATTATCCACGTGGCTGAGGGCCAAGCTCTTTGGGTTCCAGTTTCCCCATTTGTAAAAGTTGGACTAGATCACGATGCTCAGCTCTGGCGCTGCAGTCTGATCACGTGAGGGGCTTTGCAAAGCCCCGGGCTGAGCCACTCAGAGACCGTGCAGTACAGGCATCACATGGACGCACTCTTGGTTTCCTGCGTGGTTGCTATGCAGCCGGGGTCAGGAGCCACGAAGCAGAGGACCGTGGAGGACCCCCTCCAGGCTGCTGGAATTGTGGTCTGCAACGTCATGGCCCCCGAATCCTCCCCTCACTGTGACCTGCGACCTGCCTCAGGAAGAAAGTGATGCTGGGTTTTCTGTTGTGGTTTAAGTGAAGAGCAGAAGTTCCCACTAAGCTTTCGACTGTGTGTCGGGTGGTCCTTTCGGGCCTTTTGACCTCACCTTCTCCATAAGGCACATCAGATGCGCGCAGCAACCTCATTCTTCAGTGATGCCTGGAAATTTAGGGAGCTCTGTTTGAAGAAGAAGACAAGCCCTTTTAAAGTCTGCCTGGCAGCCCTTGGCAGAGGTGGGCCTTGCGTGTGGGATTCCTGCATTTCACGGACTCGGCGTTCCGGGCGCGGGCCCTGGTGCCAAGGTTGGTGCTGGGCCTGCAGCTGGGAGGGCTGAGAGCTCAGCCCCCCCGAGCAGGGGCTGCTTTTACTGACTGCATTTGTGCAGCACCTCCTGGGCCCTGAAGAAGGTGATGGCGGATCCCCAGAGGAAAGAGCTGCTTGGTTAAGGCGGCTCAGAGGCCGGCACTTGCTGTGTTAACGGCCCTTAACGGCAGGTGGCACGTGGTACGCGCTGAGTTCAGGGAAGTGGTGAGACTCGCTGTGGGTGGAGTGGAGCCCGTGGGGCGTGGAAGGGCCACTCCGCCTCCTCGGTCCCACTGTCGGTGTCTGTTTCCTGCCTTCTGCTGGAGGAGGACTTCAGGTCACGCAAGGCCCGGCTGCTCGTATGGGCCCTTGCTCTCCTGCCAGGTCTCGCCCTCCAGAACCCGCTAGAACTTAGAGTCTGGGTGTCCACTGGTGCTCGGGATGGCATATCGAAATAGGTGGTTTTGGTTTCCACACCATGTCGGCATCTCTTCAGGTGAAAACTTACTTGAAAGCACAACAAGTTGCTACCTGCCTGAAGCACCCCCAGTGCCTGCCTCTCGCTGGATGACACGGGATGCTTCACACCCAGAGCGGCTCCTCGGTGTGGACCGCACACCTGCAGGGGTTCTGCTGACCCTGACGGTGGTCGCGAGCCCCTAGGAGAGTGGAGCGCTGCTCAGCGTGGGAACATCCTACGCGAGGCTCCCGCCCCAGGTTACAACGGGAAGGAGCGGGATGGTGCCAGGCCCGAGTGAGTTCTCAGACCTCCTGGCAGGATGGACGTTCCTGGGAGTTGGCGTCTGAGTATAGCAAGGGGTAGGAAATGGGGTGGAACTCAGACATAGACCATGAGATTCCTGCCCCAAAACACAGTCCTGGTAGGCAGCAGGGCCCTCCCCGGAAGCCTGTAATTAGGGTGTAGAGTAGCTGAGAACAGGAGGGAACTGCTCTTGTATCCCATCCTGACCTCTGGTGACTCCCTCCTCCTCCTCAAATCCAGCAATGACCTTGGCACGTCACTGTGAGGTTCTTATTACAGGGCCCCGAAGACTTTGCATCTGTTGCCGTAAATGCGGCCCTCTGGCTCGCTTCACAGAGAAGCGCACACCTGGCTCCCCCTGGAAATTGGGTTCTCCGCTTCTGATCTGGTTATGAAGGTAGTGTTTTTATTCTGGTGGTTTTCTTTTGTGTGTGTGTGTGTAACACAAACCACAGTGAAACACTAGAGCAGCTACTGGGTGTTCCTGGACCAGCCCGAGTTTCCTCCTGGGCGGGCGAGTGGCCGGCACTCTGCACCCCCAGCAGAGTGTAGACAGGGCTGAGCCGCACGGGCTCACAGTCGTCCTGGTCTGTCTGTTCCAGGCTTGTCACTCAGGCGCCTTTTTATTAACACTGAATTCACTTTATTTTGTGCTTTCAGAAGCTGATTAATTCCCCCAAATAAACATAACCCCAGCTATTCACAGTCAAGGTGGAGGTCTCCCGCGGGACTGAATTTCCCGGCAGGTCGCAGAGCCAGACCGCTCTGGTGACCGGGGAGGCGTGGACCGCGCATCCCACCTGGTGAGGCTGACCCAGAGTCCGGCCGAGGGAAGTCCAATGTAGGGGCAGCTGAGGGCATGACCCTTGTGAGTCATGGGAAACAGGCCCTCAGCTCTGGGTTCTGGTGCTTCCTGGTGCTGGTCCAGGGGCTCAGCTTTTCAGCTAACTTCAGAATTTCTCCAGTCAGGAAGGAACTGAGAATGGGGTTCCAGGAGGCCCCGTTTTGTGATGCGCAGCGCCCACCCTGAGTGGTGACAGGCCCGGTGTGCCGCCGTGGCAGCCTGGGCGCTCTAAGGCATCTCACGGAGCCGCCACGTGTCCGTGCAGGTGAACCCTCTGCCCTGGGGCCTCACCCGCTCCGTTCAGTGCCCGGGCCCCCGGGGAAGCCTCCCGCAGCCTCGGGGTGACGCTGGAGGTCTCCCCACCACCGCCTGTCAAGCTGCCCTCAAAAAAGGTCGGTGCCCACGGTGGGCAGAGAGCACTGTCACCTAGGAGACTCTGGAACTCAGATCACAAACGTGGAACCAGCCTTGATCTGACAGTCAGGCTAACAAAGCTGGTTCTCCATGGCTTCCCTCCTCACCCAAGCTTTCTGGTTGAGCCCGGGCACCTTTTCCAGGTTCACCTGCAAACAGGTGGCCAGAGCTCTCGCTGCGGAGTCTGTGGAAGCAGGGGGCGAGGCCCGCTCCAGGAGTGCTCACGGGCAGCCTGTGAAACTTTCTCCCCATCATCTTAACTGTTAGATTCTCTAACAAGCCTGTTTATCGAGAAATTTAAAATAGATCTCTATTGAGTCTGCCCATCTCTAGGATCTTAAAGCATTACCTTTTGACCTGTTATACAAATGGCAAAACATTCCAAGTGTCTTTTCCTTCACTCCATTCGAAGCAGCTAAAATTGGCAGGCATGTTATTCTCTGTTGACACCACTGCCGCCAGGAAGTTCAGTGCTGTGTGCTCGGCCCCCTCCTCTCTGCCACGTCCTCTGCTGTGCTGTGCTGTGGCCCCTGTAGTGCGTGGGGGACCCCGCAGAGGGAGCAGGGCCGCAGGGGCGATCAGAGGCGGCGGCGGCTGCAGAAACGGAGCTCTGAGCTCTTCCAGGGTCTCTACACTCAGAAAGGAAATTCAAGGGCAACAGCCAAGTGCCAGGTCACTGGCACCACCCCTGGGGTGTCGCTGCAGCTCCACACCCGCCCCCATAATGGCACCGACAGTGGGGAACAGGCCTCGGTTTACGGATGCTGTGTTCCAGGTTAAGAGATACATGATGCAGTGTAAAAAGTGTATTGTATAGCTACGGGGGTTAGTTTAAACGTATTTTGTATATACGACTTTTATAAATCTGTTAAAATTTGCCTTAAATTACAAAAAAAAAAAATAAGAGAGAGAGAGGGGAGGTGTTAGGGACTCGTTAGCCCGTAAGTAAGACTGAGATACAATTAAAGAATCGAAAGGAAACGTAAAGGAATCTGTTTTTTTCACAAAGAGATTTAATACTTTTTCTGTATCTATCCCCCTCTCCATTCATATTGCCTTGGGTACCACCAGCAGCACAAGGCCAGTATTTTGGGAACCACTGATTTGGTCAACATGGGCATTCTTAGAACTTTCAGTTCTTGTTCCACTTTTTCTTAAATAACAACCTTGGCATTGGCTGGAGGGCATTTGTAGTGAGTAATTACCTTACAGTCCACAGCTAGTCAAATTTCAGCCCTTCTTTCAATTCTTTCTACCATTAATGCTGTATTTCCTACAGCATTAACAGTGCACAAAATTAGCCGGGTTGAGACTATGTGTCCTGTTTTCAACAGTTCTCACTTTTCCTATTCACCTTTGAGCAGAGGTGCTAATTAGCAGGGGAGTGTCCTCAAAGAGGTCAACTGCAAGGAAGAGGAGGGGAAAGCTTTGATAATACAAAGCGCGGGGCTCCAGCTCTGCCCCCCCGCATTCCTGAGATCTGAATCAACTCACCAAGCCTTTATTAAACACCTGCTGTGTGCCCAGTACAAGTATGGAGCTGGCAGGATATTTTAAAAGGTGGGGAAACAGAATTGAGAGCATCTATCTTTGAGTGCATGTGATTCTGTTGGGCTGACACTACTTAAATACTAAGCAACTAGAGACTAATTTTAGAATACTATAGAAATCACATTTGCGAGCGCATGTTGTAACTCAAGGAAAGTAATCATCGGCTTCTGATTATGACTGAGCTCCCACATAACTGTACCACAGGATGAGAATATTCCGGCCGTACAGACTCGAGTATTCTGGTTCCAAGGACGGTCGGGAATTAGTTAACTGCGTCATTCTGATCTGAAATGCTCATGAAGTCTGCAGACTCCACATTTGACTGGGCACACAGCAGGTGTTTAATAAATGCTTGGTGAGTTGATGTAGCTCTCAGGAATGCAGGGGCAAAGTTGGAGCCCAGTTCTGCCTACAGTTTTACCCCTGCTATTCAAAAGTAGAGCGTTGCAATGAAAGCTTTCCTAAGCTGAAGTGGCATAAAGAGAAGTAATTACCTGAGGACATGTCTTGCTAATAAAAGAAACAAAATAAATGGAGGTAAAGCACAGATGCTCATAGACACAGTTCAAAGCTAATGGCAGCTTGAATCTGAAAAAGAATGTATATATAGGTATAACTGAATCACTTTTCTGTACAGCCAAAATTAACACAGCATTGTAAATCAGTTATACTTCAATAAAATAAATTGAAAAAAAAAAAAAGCTAATGGCAGCTTGATGCTGAGGTGCTGAGTGTAGTTCCCGGGAAAGGAGCTTGGTGGCGCTACTCTCACTGCTTGGGGCAAGTGCTGCCTCTATAAAATAAGCGCTGGATGCTATTTTCGCTTTTCCCTTTTTTTGTAAAAGGGAAAATCAAAAAAAAAAAAAAAAAGTGAAAATCCTCTTCGGATTTCTTCTGGCGAGCAAAACCAGGTACTAATGTAGGTCTTTCGTAAAAGCGAAGTGCAGTAAAGCAAACTTTCGAAAAAGTAGGGGCTACCTATATTATTAAATATATCTCCCTCCTCCTCCCTATTCAACTCAACCCAGAAGCCCTGACATCTGTTGACATCTGTCAAAATGACTGTTTTCTACCAAGTTTTGGTTCCCCCATTTTTTTCCCCTCCTTTTACCGGTTGACTGAACAGCCTTGGAGGTAGCTTTATCTGTGATAGAATTCAGTTCTTGATCTTTCAAAGGACACAGGATCACTTCCCTTTATCACATCATTATGCTTTGTACCAGCCATCTTCCTGCTCAAGCGGTCCAGGAAAGCCCCCCAAAGGCCCAGTGTGGCCTGAGCCCAAAGCCTAGTCTCTGCTGCTAAAACTGCAAGTCCTTCCAGAGGGGTTAGGGAATGGGGACCTGCATTTCTCCCATCATTTCCTTACCTTTCTTGCTTCCTTCCTGGCAGGTTTTCCAATGCATTCTCTTACTATGGATTAGTTCTGCTCACCACTGAGCTCTTCCAAGCAGGAGATGTCTGCAGCAGTGAGTATCAACAGCCCTTTAGCAGTTCACACCGTCCCCTCCCGCCCCTCCCCGCTTCCAACACACGAGGTCATACACACACCCCCAGCCCAGGTTCTGCCCTCACAGGGCCTGGCCTCGCACAAACTCCAGGGAGAAAGTTTCTGCAAAATCTGAGCATGAAAGAGCTGGGTTGTGGTTTCCAAGACGCTCTGTAGGAACCTGGACCTTCTTGTCACGGTAGACCTGACATTAGAGCAGAATCACATCTTATGTCCCCTAAAGAGGTCCGTGAAGTACAGCCCTGAGTTTTATGGCTGTGACCCTGTGTAGCCATCCTCTGCGTGTGCATCAAGTCTGAGAATGAGGTTGGAGCTCAATCCTGGCCACACAACAGAATCACCTGGGGGAGCTTTTCAACAAAGGCAGTGCCATTTAAACAATGCCCAGGCCAATTTAATCAGCAGCTTTGTGGGTGGGGCCCAGGCATGAGTGGGTTTGAAAAGCTCCCTAGGTGATTCTGTTGTGGAGCTGGAGGTGGGAAGCACTGGACAAAAGGAATGAATAAAGAGCAAAGTCTATATACAGATGTCTGGACTTCAAACCAATCTGTCTTTAAGGGAATATTAGATTCCTAGCATTGAACCCGGGATGGGGGATAAAGGGATCAAATTCTTGCCTGTTTGCGGGATTTGTCCAATTATCTTTTTCATATGAAGCCTATATAATCTGACTTAATAGTTTTGTTTATTAGTATAAAGTTTTAATAATACAGCACAATCACATCTCGCTGGGAGGTGTGGGAGAGTCTTAACTGCCCTGAGGAAGCAGTTCAATTATAAATTCGGGGTTTGGTATTGACTGAGCCTAAATCCTTTGCCTCTGTGGCCGAACACAAGTTCCTGTGCCTGACACACAGTGAGGCCAAACAAACTGAAACCATCGTAGTTTGGAGCAGAGAAAGGTTTATGGCAGGGCTGAGCAAGGAGGACGGGTGACTCGTGCTCAAAACCCCTGAACTCCCCGATGGTTTGGGGGGGGGGGGGAGAAGTTTTTAGAGGCAGAATTTGGTGGGGGGGAGGGCCGCAGGGTATGTGACTTTCTTCTGATTGGTTGGTGGTGAGGGAACTGGGTGATGTTCCAGGAATCTTGTGCTCAGCCTGAAGTTACCATCCTCAACCTGGGTGAGGGCCTCAGTTCCTGCAGAAGAACTCAAAGATATTGTTCTGTATATTCCCTGAGGAGGAACCAGGACTCTGCCCCAAGGCTGCACTATTGTTTCTTGACAGCTCCTTCTCTTTTTCTGCATTCCCTCCCTTCCCTGATTAGCAACTGTTTGAACCTGCCCTTTGGAACTCAGGGAAGGTCTAGGAGGCTTGAATGAAGCCTATTTCCTACAAGCAAGAAACGGGGGACATGGAAAGGATTCGTACCCAGGGTTTGCCCCACAGCCTCCTGCTTGGTTTCATGGCTAACTGTGGACCTGCTTAAGCAAAGCAGGGGATCCATTGGGATGTTATAGAGGAAGGGTTGGTGGAGTTTTTCTATAAACAGCCAGATAGTAAATATTTTAGGCTCTGTGGGCCAAACGGCTCTGCCATTGTAGCAGAAAAGCAGCTATGGATAATATGTAAACAGGCAAGCCTTGCTTGTGTTCCAAGGAAACCTTTTTTTTTTTTTTTTTGGCCACACGGCACGGCTTGTGGGATCTTAGTTCCCCAACCGGGGATCGAACCCAGGCCCTCGGCAGTGAGAGTGAGGAGCGCGGAGTCCTAACCACTGGACCGCCAGGGAATTCCCACCGAGGAAATCTTTTTTACAGCCAGAAATTTGAATTTCATATCATTTTTATGTCATGAAATGTTATTCTTCTTTTGATTTTAAAAATCATTAAAAAATGTAAAAACCATTCTTAGCCTGCTGGCCAGGCAGAAACAGGCAGGGGACCAGATTTGGTGTGCAGGCGGTCATTTGCCACCCCATTTGCCACCCTGTGTTAAAAGCTCACTCTTACACCTGGGTGGGAAAGTGATAGGGAAGGAGCAGTGGATTGTGTTATGAGAGGAACCCTGAACTTAGGGCACCCAGATCTTTTATACCAGATGATAAGCCTGCCAGCTCTTTGTTCTGCAGAAAGATGCTCTATCTTCAAAGGCCATAAGTAAACCTGCCCTTTGCACCAAAGGGAGATCCTCTCTATCTTTCAAGGCTGTTTGCTAAACTAAAATCCTTGAAAAGATAGTCCAGAACAAAGGCAGTCAGTGCCTCTGCTTATAAAACAGGCAGAGAACATGAGAGACCCATGGGGAATTGTCTGCTAACACCAGTAAGAGGTTACAGTTGGTTCAAAGGAGAATTCAAAACACACATGTATATAGGCAATCAGAAAAGCTGAAATGGATTTACACTTAGAGGCAAAAATTGGCAGTGTGCATAAGGCAATAATCAATTGCATCACCACCAGACACGGCTTGCATTTTTATGGACAAGAATTATTTGCACTGGTATTCTGTAACGTGAAGTTGTAAAAGAGCTTGAAGATCATGAAAGCCGAGATAACCTATAAGGGTTCACAAGACAGGACATTTTACCCATTTCAAAGTCTTTGACTCCATTTCCTAACAAATCATATGGGGGAAAAAAGATAAAGCGAGGTAAGGGAGGTCAGGAGTGTGGGGCAGAGTAAGGGGCCGTGGGCAAGTCAGAGTTTTAAGTGGGGTGGTCAGGATGGCTTCAGTGAGAAGGTGAGATTTAAAGAAAGACTTGAAAGAGGTGAGGAAATTAGTCATGGGGATATATAAAGTGCAATGGAGGACGAGAGCAGCCAGTGCAAAGGTCCTGAGGCAGGAAAGTGCCTTGTGTATTGAGGGGACAGCAGGGAGACCAGTGTGGCTGGAGTAGTATGAGCAGAGCAAGGGAGAGAGAAGGTGGGATCAAGGAAGTAATGGGGGCCAGATAATATAGGTGGGGGTCGTTGGGGCCACCCTAGAGTCTGTCTGCCACAAAAGCACCTAGTATGTGTCAGTTCTGGGCCAAGCACATTCATATGCACAACCTGCTTTCAGTGTCTCAACCACCTTGCCCCGGGGTTTATTAGCCCCAGGTTTATGAGGAACCTGGGGCTTAAAGAGATGAAGCTCTAACACTGCTGGTTGGGATTCACACCTGAGTCTGTCTGAGTCCTGAGCCCGTGCTCCTTCCCTGGCATCCCAACCAAATCATACCCAGGGAAGGAGGCGTGGGGGGAAGGAGGCTGCGACCCAAGACTGCGCATGCCTCTTGCTCTTTTTCTCTCTCTCTCTCTCCACCTCCCAGTCTCCAGCCGGAAGAAGGCGGTAGAGGCAAAATGCAGCCTGGCCTGTGAGTACCTGAGTGAAGAGGATTACATGGACCTGCTGTGGACCACCCTGTCTGAGTTCCCAGGTGAGGGACCTGTGCCACGTGGGCTGGGGCAGGGCATCCTGGGAATGCGGCTTTACCTGGTGCCACCTGGAAGCAAATCCCATTTCTAAGGGAAGCTGGGGATTTGTTTTCAACCCTTAGCTACAAGTTGTCAAGAACTGTGAAGAGGCTGACATTTTACTCTGTTTGAAGGCTAACCAGTTAAGCTGCCCAGCTTCACACACACGCGGGCAGAAGACACAAGACCCCTGGGTCAGAGACAAAAGACTATTACTCACGGCACAGCAGGCAGCCTGAGTAGTATGTTAGTGCTGGCTCCTCTTGCCCCCAAGTCCCATGGGGATGATGAGGACGGGTCCAGGCGAATCTTACACGTGCAATGGATTTGCAACACAGCTCAGGCATCTCACACTTCGGGAACCCAAATCTTTTATAATGGGCTGCCGGAAACCTGCTCAGCCTTTGCCCTGGAGAGAGACATCATCTTTATTACATTGGGCAGTAAACAGACCTTCCCCTTGCTCTAGAAGGAGGCAGTATCTCTGTCTTCCAAGGCTGTTGGCTATACAAACAACCTTGAAATGCTAGCCTGGAACCAAAGGGCAGCTAGTGCCTCTGCTCACAAGCTGTGCAGAAATACAAGAGACCCGTGGAGAATTGTTCCCCAACACCAGTCACACTGGAAAGGATCGGTGGGATGTTAAAAATCCAAACCTGCACATAAAGCAAAGGTGATCTATCTTTTTCCTTTAAAAAAATAGTATTATTACAAAAATAATAATATCTGGTATTTACTGATTGCTTACTGTATATATATCAGGCACTGTGCTAAATATTTTACAGCTATGGTCTCATTTAATCTTGTGAAGTAGTATCATTCCCATTTTACATCTGAAGAAACTGAGGATTGGAGAGGTGTAGCAAAAATGGTTCCTGCCAATTTCTGCATCTCTGTGCCTGAGGGCTATCTCAGGAGGAATTGAAAGCCTCAGTGTCTAAAAGCAAGAAAGGTGGCTGCAGGTGCCAGGGAGTTAACACCTGGGAACAGCCTTCAACCAGTGTATAAATACCCCAATTTCCTCGCCTATCAGGTAGAATTCTAAGGTGCGCGTTCCGCACTGACTCCCAGAGCCCTCCAGTGGAATCCAGCAGCAATTTCCCATTGTGGTAACTTGCTTGATATGCACCCTTATTAGTTGCATCCCTTCCCCGTTTCACTTCTCCACTCTCCTACTGGTGCTTCCTTGGATGACCTCCCAAGTAAACACCTTGCACTCGGACCCTTGTCCCGGGGTCTGCTTCTGGGAAAACCCAACTAAGACACTGAGTGTCCTACAGCTGGCAGAGCTAAGACCTGTGTTCCCACCCCAGAGCCCAGAGTCCACTCCTATACTACATTGTCTATCTTTCCCATATAGCTTAGCAGGTAACATTAAAGCCTCTGGTGTTAAACCCAGCATTGTCAGCTGCCATTTTCGGGACTTCAAGCATTCATCATTTCTATGATTTTACCTTTCTGAAACTCAGATTCTTCTTCCCTATTATTACATGTATTGTTTTGTTGTTTCGTTCACTGACACATCCCAAGCTCCTAGAACAGCTCCTGACACACAGTAGGTACTTAATGTATTGATTGAATAAAAGTGGGAAATGGGCTATTAGCATGCTTTGTAGAGGTTTTGTTTTTTAATGAAAGTCTAATTGATTTACAATATTGTTAGTTTCAAGTATACAGCAAAGTGATTTGGTTATTCATATATATATGTGTTTATGTCTATATTCTTTTCTTTATTCTCTTCCATTATAGTTTAGAGGTTTGTTTTGATGATTGAACGAGATAATAGATGTAAAAGTGCTTGGCCCAGATTTTATTATTATATTATTATTATTATTATTATTATCAAGCAATATGCTATACCACCTCTACTGAGGTAGAGAATGTTATTTTTATTTAGTCCTACTTCTCCAATGAAGAAATTGACGTTCAGGGAATTCCCTGGTGGTCCAGTGGTTAGGACTCCATGCTTCCACTACAGGGGGCATGGGTTTGATTCCTCGTTGGGGAACTAAGATCCCACATGCTGCCGGGCATGGCCAAAAAAAAAAAAAGGAAGATTGAGGTTCAGAGAAGGCGAGGGACTAACGTAAGACCACGTGACAAGTTAGAGGCAAGATGAGGTCTTAGAACCTACGTGTTTCTGACCCCCAGCCCAGGTGTCTGCTGCCTAGTTTCAGTGAATGCCACTATTCAGGCTTCCCCTGGTGCCTGTATTAGTTATCCACTGCTGTGTAACAAATTATTCCAAAATTTAGTGGCTTAACACAACACATATTTATTACATTTTCTCTGGGTCAGGAGCCTGGGCTTTCCTGGGTCCTCTGCTTCAGTGTATCTCACAAGGCTGCAATGGAGGTGTTGGCCCAGGGTCTGTGGTCTCATCTGAAAGCTCAGCTGAGGCAGGGTCTGCTTCATGCTCACTCCCGTGGTTGTTGGCAGGATTCAATTCCACAGGGTTGGTTGGACCACAGGCTCAGTTCCCCACTGCCTGTTGGCCAGAGACCACCTTCAGTTTCTTGCCAGGTGGCCTTCTCCATCAAGGCAAGTTCATGAGAAGAGCCAGGGAGAGGGCAAGTGCCAGCAAGACAGACGTCAGTCTTGCATAAGCTCATCTCAGAAGTGACCTCCCTCGTGACATATGGATATATGTCTTGAAGACTGGCATAAATTGATTTTAAAAAGCTATAATCCTAATCACTGACTAAGATTCACGGATATACTTTGCAGTAGACATATAACTCAATGCATTTTTTCCTTTTTTAATAAATTTATTTATTTTTTTATTGGCTGTGTTGGGTCTTTGTTGCTGCACGTGGGCTTTCTCTAGTTGTGGCGACCGGGGGCTACTCTTTGTTGCGGTGTGCGTGCTTCTCGTTGTGGTGGCTTCTGTTGTTGTGGAGCACGGGCTCTAGGCGTGCGGGCTTCAGTAGTTGCAGCGCATGGGCTCAGTAGTTGTGGCTGGCAGGCTCTAGAGCACAGGCTCAGTAGTTGTGGCGCACGGGCTTAGTTGCTCTGCGGCATGTGGGATCTTCCCGGAGCAGGGCTCGAACCCGTGTCGCCTGCATTGGTGGGCGGATTCTTAACCACTGCACCACCAGGGAAGTCCCTCAAGGCATTTTAAGCAGTTTGTCAACATCTAGTAACATTAATGACATTTATGGAAAGTATAATTTTAAGTGATTGCTTTTACACTGTTGTAAGTCTTTTTGTCATAAATATTGATATAAAAACTTTTTTTTTTTTTTTGGCCATGCCACGTGGCTTATGGGATCTTTGTTCGCCAACCAGGGATCGAACCCAGGCCCTCAGCAGTGAAAGCACAGAATTCTAACCACTGGACTGCCAGGGAATTCCCAATATAAAATTTTTTGACTCAAAAAAAAAAAAAAAAGAAGTGACATCCCATCACTTCTGCCGTGTTCTAGTCATTAGAAGTGAGTCATGAGGTCCAGCCCACTCTCAAGAGGAGGGGATTACACAGGGTGTGGTACCAGGAGGTGGGGTTATTGGGGCTCACGTCAGATGCTGCCTCCCATGGCTCCCCTGCTCCCTTGCAGGTGTCCTTGTGACTCTCTGGATTATCGACCGCCTGGGCCGCAAGAAGACCATGGCCCTGTGCTTCGTCATCTTCTCCCTCTGCAGCCTCCTGCTGTTTATCTGTGTTGGAAGGTGGGTCGTGAATTCAGATCTCTGGCCAGCAGGCTTACTTCTCAGCTTGTGGTCAGGTCTTTGTGCTTGCAGACTGTGGATTACACCCCCTGGGGTACTTGAAGGATCCCCCCCAGCCCCTCACTAAGCCTGAGGCTCTTGGCTGCTTCATAACTGGACAACAGATTGGGCTCAAAGTTGGGGCCTCTGATGGGAGTGGGGGTAGGAGGGCACTTTGGTCCAAATTTTGCTCCGACACCATTACATTTAGACTTTTGACATCATCTCCCAATAAGATCATGCATATAGCTGTTTAATTCATATATGGGTTAAAAGTGTTCATTTGTTCCATGGCAATATTTCAAGGTCTTGTTTTATAATCCCCTTTTGGCATTTCTCCATTTTTTCCATCTATCAAGAGCCTCAAAACATGGAACTGGCCTGTGTTGCTCTCCAAGAGGCCGCAGACCGAACCACAGATGAGAGATCTGTGAAAGGTCTGGAGATGTAACTTAGATCTGGAAATGTTGATATTCAAAGACATTATGGGAACAATGGAACAGAGGGCTGGGGGTCAGGATTATCCTCATAATACTGGAGAGAAGTTTCCTTTCCCTGGTCCAGCTGGTTCCTGGCTCAATTCCTGCCCCCACTAGGTCCTATCTGGACTTTGGATTATTCACATTACTTCACCCCAGCCGTGCCCCACCCTGGGCACCACCATCTCAGCCTGGAACTTTGGAGAATGATGAACTTATAAAAGCAGGTCTTCCGAGAGACCACTGGGATGCGTGTGTCTGCGTGCCTGCCTGATGGTGTGTTGGGTGACGTGGGCTTTGCCAGTTTCTAGGGTGTAAATTCTACCTGGGCAGATAAAACTTTGCTGAAAGAAACTGTCAGAAAAAATACTTGCTCATCTGCTTTTTTTTTCTCTTCCTAGAAATATGCTCACTCTGTTACTCTTCATTGCAAGAGCGTTTATTTCTGGAGGCTTCCAAGCAGCTTATGTTTACACACCTGAGGTAGGAGGAATGCCTGGGAGCAGCCGGGGTGGGAAGGGGGCGGTGGGCCCTGCTTCCGGAAACACCCGGCCTGGGCTCCTCTGAGTGAAATTTGTCCTTGAGTCTGAGTGGCGGCTGTGAAGGCCTTCATTATTTCAGGCTTTCGTTCAGTCATTGTTTTCTGCTTATAAAAGCTTATGGTCAGTGTACAAGTTCCAAATGTAACAGAACTGTATAAAACCCCCAGACTAAAGGGCCTTCACATTCTGCCTTCCTAGAGACCACCTTCTTGAATGGTTCAGTGTATATTCTTCCAGAT
This sequence comes from Balaenoptera ricei, assembly GCF_028023285.1. NCBI lineage: Eukaryota > Metazoa > Chordata > Mammalia > Artiodactyla > Balaenopteridae > Balaenoptera > Balaenoptera ricei. The sequence goes on from NC_082652.1 coordinate 19,252,265, forward strand.
TGTTTCCTAATTTATGTTAGTGCATGTATCAAATTGGGTAACTGAGCAACTGAGATGAGTTTAATAAAGGACGGATTACAGTGGTGTAGGATAGGGGTTAGGGAAACCAAAAAGTGATGGAGCGGCGCCCAGAGCTCACAAGGAGGTGGAGGTGGCTGGGGACACAGCTACCACCTAAGGCCTGTGGGGGAGGAGACGGGGTGTTCAGGGTCCCAGGAGGGAGCTGTGCAGAGAAAAGCTGTGACCTTTAGTTGAGGGACACATGTGCCCTTAGGCAACCTAGAACGGAAGGAGCAGGAGAATAAATACCCTGGCCTCTCTCTCCCACCTCCCGCCCATCTCCCACTGGGGCTTCCCATTGGCTGAACCCAACTGGAAGGCAGAGAGCCTAGGAGCCCTTGGTGGTCCACAGTGGCCAGCCCCCAGGGCAGAGAATGAGGTGGGGACGGGTAGAGAGAGGTTCTGGAGGGGAAGATGGAAGACAAGGAACACAGGACATATGGACCTGCTTTGTTCTTTGTAATAGCTGCTATACTATACTGTTCTGTACAGTACTATATGGTAATCTATATACTATATTATTATGTACAGTCCTTTATTATACTGTATAATATATATGCTATATATCAATATTATATACTATACTTTGTTATAGAATATATATACTTTATATTATATAATATACTTTATTATACTATATCATATATATTACATACTATACTATATTATACAGTATAGTATGGGCAAATCATAATTTTGTAACAATTCTCCTACCAATGGATATTTGAATCATTTTCCAACTTTTCACTATTATAGTATGAAGGTAAACAGCTTTACCTATCCTTGTGCACATGTGTGGTTTCTTTAGAATAAATAAGATGTGGAATTTCTGAATTAAAGCCTATAATACACATTACAAACATTGAGAAAGATTGAAAAAAAAAATCAACCTCTAAAATGTTGGCTGAACTTACACTCTATGCGACAGCGTCTGAGAGTGTCCATTTTCCTACACTCGGGGATTATGGGTTACTTGTTTTGTACTTATTTTATCTCATCTTATTTTAGATAGGGTCAAAGGGAGGGAGAGGATAGTATGTACCAGGTGCTGTGCCAGGGGAAGAAGCCATCTAGGTTGTCCCTCAGGTCTACACAGCACTCCAGAGCCCTCACTTTGAGTCATCATCCTGAGCCCTGCTCCCTCCACCCCACCTTCCAGGCCCAGCTCCAACGCTGCCTCCTCCAGGAAGCCCTCCAGGATCCACCCCCCAACTTCATTTTGCCCTCAGTGTCTGTGCGCCTCTTTGGTATTTTTAGTCATGCCACCTTGCCTGTCCCCCAGGGAGACTCCTACTAAGACTCCCTATGGGCAGGGCCTGGGTCTCCTACTCTGTGACTCTCATCTGGCCTAGTGTCCCCTCAACAAAGGCTTGTGGATTGATTGCTGGAGCCTCCCAGAAGAGTACCAGGAGAAGGCTGCCTGACCTGCAGGGACTGGGAGGCCCAAGGTCTACAGGAACAAATACCAGGGCTCAGCAAACTACGACCCGCGGGCCACATCCAACCTGCTGCCTGTGTTTGGATAGCCCAAGAGCTAAGAATGGTTTTTATGTTTTTAAACGGTTGAAAGCAAAATCAAAAGGATATTTCTTGACATGTGAATATTATATGAAATTTAAATGTCAGTGTTCATTAATAAAGCTTTACTGGAACACGCCACAGCCCTTCATGTGCTGTTGTTGTCTACAACTGCTTTTGTGTTACAGGGGCAGAGCTGAGTAGTTGCCAGAGACCAGATGGTCCACAGAGCCCAAATTATTTACTCTCGGGCCCTTTAAGACAAAGTTTGCTGACTCCTGGCTTAAACTAATCCAGCTGGCTATTCCTAACAATGAAGAATTGGTTCAATAAATGATGATTGATCCAAATGATAGAATTCTGTGCAGCCAATAAAAATTATGCTACTGGAGAAGACCAAATATGGACATGGGAAATGTCTGCAGTCTTTTTCTAAGAGGAAAAAGTCTTCAAAGCAGCATATACAGAAATATCTAGTGGATGACATTATACCACCTCTAGGATTTGGCTTAGTGTAATTTAGGAGGGGAAGGAAGTGAGAGAGTATGATTGAAACTAACAGAGGTCCTCTAGGCTTGGTCCTAGATGATTGATTACACCATTCTACTTTAGTCTGTGCTTGAAATTCTCCATGACAGAAAGAAAAAAAAAATAGGAATTTAGTACTTATTCATTTATTCATTTGGATATAACCACCCAGGGCAGGGAGGACCCCCTTCCTAGGTTCCCACCCCCAGCTTGGCCTCTTGCCCTCTTCATCGGTTGAGTTTCCTGTCCCCTTCGGGGTGAGACTCCCCACCCTGCCCTCCCACCCCTTCTTGGTATCACCAACCCCTGAGGGATTGACCCTAATTCAGGCCCACCTGCCCCCGGGGGCAGGGTGTGGGGTGGCGGTTGGGATTCCCATCATTCCCCGAGGCGGAGAGGAGGGAGGGGCCTGCATTTTCTCAGTGCGGCCACTTTGGCGGCTGTGTTTCAGGTCTACCCCACGGCGACCCGAGCTCTGGGCCTGGGCACCTGCAGCGGCATGGCAAGGGTGGGTGCGCTCATCACCCCGTTCATTGCTCAGGTAGGTGTCACCCCAAATACAGAGGGGGTGGGCGTGACAAAAGCCATTGCGTGGCAGGCTGTTACTGTACCCTGAGCCTCTGCACTGCCCTTGGTGTGCATTACCTGATCTCATCCCAGCAGCCCATCCTACGAAGAAGTATTGCTTGCAGATGAGAAAACTGAGGCTCAGAAGGGTCAAGGGACTTGTCCAAGGTCACACAGCTGTGAAGTAGAGGAGCTGGGAATCAAACTCAGGTCTTTCCGACGATTTGGCCGAAAACAATTTGGATGAGAATAAACAGGCCACCATGCCTTAGTGGGAAACAAATGTCCCAGTCCCTGGTTTCTGAGTTGGATGATTTGGTGTCGTTGCAGAATTTTGCAGCTCTTTGTGTCTTGAAGCATTTCTCTCCTTTTGCGGGGAGCTTGTTTGGGAATCTTTTTGCTTTTTTAATATCCAATTTGTTTTTTCCTGTTTTTATCACTTTTTAAAAATTGAGGTAAAAGTCACCTAACATAAAATTAACCATTTTAATTCAGGGAATTCCCTGGTGGTGAATGATTCGGGGAATTCCTTGGCTGTCCAGTGGTTAGGACTCCGCGCTTCCAATGCCGGGGCCCAGGTTCAAACCCTGGTCGGGGAACTAAGATCCTGCAAGCTGCGCAGCGCAGCCAAATAAATAAATAAAATTATAAACTAAAGTGAACAATTCAGTGGCATGTAGCACATTCACAGTGATGGGCAACCACCATCTCTATCTAGTTCCAAAACATTTTCCTCTCCCCAGAATAAACCTCCGTATCCATTAAGCAGTCACTCCCCAGCTCCCCCTCCTCCAGCCGCTGGGAACCACCGGTCTACATTCTGTCTGGATGAATTTTACCTCTTCTGGATATTTCATGTAAATAGAATTCCAACACGTGTTTTAGCCAAGTCGTTCTGTCCTGGTACCGTTGTGTTTGGCCATTGTACGTCACTGTTAACTAGCACTGGTTGACAGCTTGCCATGTGCCTGCATGGTGTCAAGTGAGGCATCTTCTCATTGGGAGATGGCTACTGCTCTTCTGCCCGTTCGGCAGATGAAGAAATGAGGTTTAGCTCTGCTGCGTGATGTGCCCTGGGCCATAAAGCTAGGAAGTCAGCAGACATGCTGCTTTGGGAGAGAATAAATAGACTCTTGAGCCTGATGGGGTCTGGGTTCAAATCTCAGCCCCATCCTTAGTCTTTGTATGAACTTGGGTATGCTGCTTAATCCTCTTTGAGCCTCAGTTTTTCCCTCTGTAAAATGGGGGTGGAGGACATACCTGATAAAACTGCCGTGAGGACTCCATGGGAGTCCAGTGATAAAGAGGGCTTACAAGAGGGCCTGGCGTTCTCAATATTATCTGTATGGTTGGTGGTGCCTGTGCGTCAGAAGGGATGCTCTTACTGGCGTGCATCTCCCTCCCCCCAGGTGATGCTGGAATCGTCCGTGTACCTGACGCTGGTGGTTTACAGTGGCTGCTGCCTCCTGGCTGCCCTGGCCTCCTGCTTTTTGCCCATTGAGACCAAAGGCCGTGGACTGCAGGAGTCTAGCCATCGGGAGTGGGGCCAGGAGATGGTCGGCCGAGGGACGCACGGCACAGGTGTTGCTAGGTCGAACTCGGGCTCTCAGGAGTAGTGACCGATGGGGGGCTGAGCTGGTTTTTGAGGCTGTAGAGAGCGGGGAGCTGCTGGAGCCCGGCTGGGGCACCGATCGTCACTGCCCACATCAAGAACTCACCCAAAGGTACCACCTGGACCAACGAGGTTTTGTGTCTTGACTGTTTGCTCATATTTATCGAGATCCATCCGGGGATGGGGAGGCATTTGCTCTGGGGGGTTCTCCGTGTGTGTGGAGGTTTGTTAATAACCTGTGGATCTGCATGGGAAAAGTGCCACCTCAGCAGTGCCCGGTGACGCCGGTAGCCAGCTGGACACCATCCAGAGTCAGCCGGTCACAGCCTCGGTGAACAACAACCGAAGGATCTTTGCAGATACGCTCCAGGCCGGGACCCCTGTGAGACCTGCCACTCACCCACTGGACCTGTTCTTAGGTTTCTCCTGCATACCCGGCCCCAGGCTTTCTTCTTGGAAATTGCAGGTGACCTGGATGTGGCCTGAGCAGCTTTTTCTTGGGTCTGAGAAATGCTCCCAGGGAAGGGGCCCCTCGCTTTGCCTTCCCAGGGCTGAGTAGCGGAGACTCTGGCCGATGGACATGCATTTGAACTTGAGCCGCATGCCTCCACCTGGCCCCCTCTTGGAGTTGCTGTCCCTGGCTCCAGGGGATCCAAATGTGGCCATGGGGACAGCTGGGCTTGCACTAGATGACAGCCTCAGAAAGCTATTACCCCCAGGAACTGGGGATGGAGGCAAAAGGGAGGTGAGGACCAAGCCCACGACCAAAGCAGGGGCCTCCCCTTTGGAAGGAGCAAAGGTCACGCTGGGGTCTTCTTTTCTGGCCCCCTCGTTGGTCAGGCTGATTGGTGAGTCTTGGGGCAAGAAAACAGTTAAGTCAGGTTTCAGTGCTTTGGAGTTTGAGCGCAGTGGGTGGCCAAATGGACCGAGAAACAGAAAGATGCTCCCCCCAGCCACCTGCTCCCGTGCGGGCCAGGGGACCAGGAATCCTTCCTCGCTGGATTCTCTGCCGTCCCTGCTGTCAAGGGGTGGCTTGGTCTTTCCACAGAGGCAGCTCCTGGGGTTCCAGCGATGGACCCCACGGCATGGATACCATGGGTAGGGAGGAACGGGAGGGCCCAGATGTGTGAAACATGTACATTTTCAAAGAAAGAGAAGGGAGGTCAACTGGATTTGGGGGTTGGCCTCCAGAGGAAGGCCTGATGCTGTGTCTCAGCAGACAGCATCCACCTCCAGGATTTGGTTTCCACGAGCCTTTTCCCCGTCATGAAGGCAGGAACCTAGGGAAGGAGAGACGAAGATGCCAGATCCCATCAAAGGCCAGAGAAGACTGACCGTCTGCTTGGAGATATCTGCTTGAAGTGAACATTCCGAGGAAGCCAAATGTGTACGTTCACCTTTATTAAAACATGTTGGTGATGGACGTTGCAAGGGTTGAAGTTTGTTCGTTTGTCACAATATCCTAGTGACGGTTCAGTCTAACGGTGTTGCCAACTTTGTCCATGTAGGGTGAGCTCAATGCTTTCATTTGCTTTAATATGACAGTCTTTCCAGCAAGGGGGAAAAGGTGCACAGTTGGCAGCCAACTTTGAGTCTGTTGGAAGCAACGCTTCCTTCTAATGGTGTGGAGGTCACAGTGGGTGACTTCTTCAGGCCCAGGTCCTAGATCGACTGCAAATCATCCCACATCCCTGAATATATGTACTGCAGCCCCCTAGGCCCAGGCAGTCAGAGGGGACAGCTTGGCAGAGCTTCCTCTCTCTGACACCCACATTTCCCTGGACCATGAGTGGCTAAAGCTCTCATTATTTCTGGTCTGCTGAGCTCTCCTGGGTAACTAAGAACCTTTGCTTGTCTTTTTTGCCTTCCAGCTGGCCAGACACTGCCGGATGAGCAAGTCCATTCGCTTCACCCTCAAATAACCTGGAGGATCTGGGGAATGCGGTGGGGAAGGAGGGCTTGGTGGGCAGAGGTGTTTTCCAGGGGCTGGAGTAAAGAGACTTGTAGTTGTGGGTTTTCTCTTGTTGAGAAAATGAAAGGTGAAAACTCTTGGCCTTCTGAATTGCCTGCCCTTTTATGAAATCGATATTATTGAATGATACAAGAGCTGCCACAAAAGTTGCCCAAACCTCTGAAATGCGTGAGACCTTTAGCTGAAGACCTTTGTATCTAATTTTGAACTGTCCAAAAGCTCCCCTTTTCATTACTGGAAATGTCATCTGTTTCTCTCAGTGTTAGGAAAGATTTTAGAAAATGGCAAAAGATGTTCAATGTAGCCAGGGTTATATGGTTTCTTTCTTTCCCTTCAAGTATGCTCAGGAATACATAAATGGGATGTGTTGGCAGTGAGATAAAAGAGTATCTTAGAGATGGATTTTGAAATGAATATGGATATGCATTATTTTTAAATAATGTTAAGCAACAGAGAGGCTTGAAGGATAAGATCATCCCTTGGTTACTACAGTAAACATCAAAGGACTGGGATAACCTTGAGCTGCAAGCAACAGTAAAACCTACCAATAGTAGTTTAACCCATTAGAATACTAATTGTTCATTTGACAACAAGCCCAGAGTCAGAGAGTTCCAGGGAAGGCTCAGCAGCTCAACAATGTCATCAAGGACCCAGCTTCTTTTTGCCTTTCCTCTCTACCGTCCTCTGCATGTTGCCCATTGACCCTATGTGTGAAACCTCATGGTCACAAAATAGCTGCCAAAGTGCCAGGCATCAAGTTTTTTTCAAAGATGTTAGAATGGGGAAGAAGCAGTCACAGAAGGTTTTCTTTCTAAAGGGTCTATTGTTTTTGCTTGGAAAGGGAAATCCTGCAGCAGATTTACCATTGCTTTGTATTGGTCAAACCTGGGTCACATGCCCATCCCAGCATGTGCCCCCTGCTAGGGCTGGAGAAGGAACGGCCTATCTCCCACAGGATCAAGGGATACCCACAGCCTTTTGAACACAAAATTGAGATTCTGGTAGAAGGAAGACAATAGTGGTGGGATGGGAGATAGTTGAGAGAAACCTTGACAGAGTTCTCATCAAGGCTGTTTTAGTTGCAAGGAATAGAAATTGTACTCAGATTAATTCAAATCAAGCACTACAGATTTAATATAAGACTGGGAACAGTAGTTAATTTCCTGGGGACTATAAATGTGGGAAACAGAAGTGTAAGGAACAACAGGAAGAGGGGAAGGTTGTGGCAGAGTATGGGACATAGGGGGCGGCTACTACTCAGCTCCAGCTGATTTTGTGGTACCATAGAATCGCCTGATTTTCAAGACAGGAATCTGGATTCTTATGTGAAATCTCCAAATTTTAGTATGTTAGATCAATTTTTTAAAAATTTTATTATGTTGGATTGTTTAAATTTTTAAATGTGTGACTCCAATAAAATTTATCTGTAGGCCAGATTTGGTTGATGGGCGACCAGTTTGCAGCCTCTGAAAGGTTAGAGAGATCACTGAAATAAATGGAACGGGGACCTGGAGAGCCACCAGGGCCTGAGGCAGCCCTCTCTCTGGATCCGTGGCCCTGGTTTCTGTCCCTCTCTGCAGACTGGCTTCCTATTGACCCCCTCATGGCTGCTGCATATGCCTGACTATGCATATGGCTCAGGCTCACCAGGGCTCGGCTCTGCAAACACATCTGACTCAGCTGTTCGGTGTCCCACTTCTAAAGTCTCAGGAGAGAAAGCTGATTGGCCCAGTTCAGTGCTGGTTCCAATCCTGGTCCAATCAGTTGGGTCAGGGAGAGGTGGGATCAAGAGGCACGAACATGGCAGCTTTGGCCATGACAGCTACTGGCGGCACAGACAATTAATGGTATACCTGGAACCCACGGCAGCACATAGGTAAACTTCGGAGTCTGTTCATTATAACTCTATTTGGGGTCATGTCATGGCATGTGGTCAGTATACACGGAGTATCCACCATGTATCGGCATGATATTCAACAGTGAGGATGCGAAAAAGAATTGAGACATGGTCCTTATCTTCATGCACTCACAGCGTAGTGGGGAGAACGTAGATGCGTGGGACACAGATTGATATGGGCGCTAATGGAGGGATGCAGAGTATTGTGGGAGGCACACAGGATGCCAGTCCCAAAGCTCTAGAACATTCTGAAGCACCTTCCAGCTCTTCAAAGATTCAGTGGTTACAGCCGGATTTAGTCACTGTTGGTACTTTACTATATTCTGATTCCTTGACATTTGAACATCTGGATACATCACGTATAATCATTCTAAATTAATCAAGAATATTTTGATGATGAACCACTTCAAATACCCCTACCCCCACCATGCCAGAGAACAGAGCACTTCCCAGATTCATCAGTAAGAACACAGTTCCACCCGCAATAGCATCAAAAAGGATAAAACACTTAGGAATGAATTTAACAAAAGGAGTGCAAGACTTTTGCAAACTACAAAATATTACTGAAAGAAATCAGAGATCTGAATAAATGGAGAGACATTCCATGACCATGGATCAGAAGACTTAAAATTGTTAAGGTGTCAATCAATACTCCCAAAATTAACCTTATAAATTCAACACAATCTCTGTCGAATTCCCAGCTGGCTTTTTGGGGCAGAAATTGGCAAGCTGATCGTAAAATGTATATGGAACTAAAAGGACCCAGAGTAGCCCAAAAATATCTTGAAAAAGAAGAGTAAAGTTGGAGGACTCACACTTCCTGATTTTAAAACTTAACTACAAAGCTACAAGTAATCAAGACAGTGTGGTCCTTGTACAGCAGAAACTAACACAACAGTGTAAAGTAATTATACTCTAATAAAGATGTATTAAAAAAAAAAGACAGTGTGGTCCTGGCATAAGGATAGATACACAGATGGATAGAATAGAAATGAGAGTCCAGAAATAAACCCCTACATTTATGGTCAATTGATTTTTGACCAAAGTTCCAAAACAATTCAATGAGAAAAGATAAACTTTTATAAACTCAGCAAGCGGCCAAGAATTCATTGTAAATATGGTTGTAGATCACCACTGGGGAAGGAGCAGGAATGTTAAGTGAAGAAAAATGAAGACATCAAGGTACATGTCCTACAGTGCCATGTGGATTGCAGAATTTCCCCATGCTCCTTCTATTCTGAATCTTGGAATGGAATCAAGAGGAAACCACATTGCAAAGAGGTCTTTACCATTTACAAAAAGGAGGGTCACTTTGGGTCTGAATAGAGACTTTCCTGGCCATGTATTTTTGTGAGTTCACTGTGTTCTGGGCCCTGTAGTGTTCCTGCTGACAATTAGCCTCGACCGGTAGGGGTCACTTTCCCTGGGGAATTTTAGGATGGGCAATCACTTTAGTCAAAAATGGTGTTCCACTCCAAGCACCAGGAAGTGTCCCCGACTCCAGTCTGGTGAGAGTCCCCTGATCTTGGCCCAAATGTGGCTTGAGGAGGAGAGACCTGGTTCCTTTACAGTGTGTTTGCAGAAGTAGTTGGGGAGGAGGCCAATGGATTCCTTCATAACTATATATTTCCCCCCAACCTGGGATTCAGTGTTTCATGGTGGTTGAAAGTGAGGCACTGGAATCACATACTTTCTGGCCCTGAATCTCCATTCTACCCCTTCCCAGCTGCTGACCTTGTATTGCCTCTCTGTGCCTTGGTCTTCTCACCTACGAAATGGGAATAATAGATACTTCATGGGGGTGGTGGGGGTAGGTTGTAAGGAATAAATGAGTAATGTTTGTAAGAGTTTAGCACCAGTAGCCAGTTAGAATGCAAAAAATTATAACTATAATAAAAATAATAATTGTTGTTATTATTATTAGGGCAGGAATTCTAAGATCTTGGCTCTTATACCCTGCTTAGCTTAGGGCCAGCCAAAATCTTCATGGCAGATGCTCCATGAAGAGCCCATCAGGTGAAATGGCATGGATATAGATGGCATGGGCCAGTCAAGACCTCTTCACAGCACATAGGGTGTCACTGGTCCCAGATGCATAAGGAATACTAGGCTCTGGTTTTTACCAAAGCCCCGGAGAGATAAAACTTCACCTCAGAGGCTGAGGCAGATAATTAGGGATGAAGACGCTAAGGTGCCATCTGGGCTCATTCAAAGCTCTCAGAAACATCTGGAAGCCTGTTTGCTATCCCAGAGTGTGCTAGCCAGAAGGTAAGGGACACGTTCAATCTGCTTGCTGAATTTAGTTATCTGTAAAGGGGTTCCTTTGGGGATGACCCCCAAGGGATCCTCCTCAAGGGTTACATAGTGCCTGTGGGGCCGCTAGTGGGCAGCTGAAGCCATTAGGAGTCCTGGATGTGCAACAGGCATCACATATTGCTAGTTCAATGGCTCTCCTCTTCTGTCTTCTCTATACCCCAGTTCTATGTATAAATTCCTGCGGTGGAATCTGATACCAGTTACCTCAAGTGCATTCTGTGGCCTTAGAGAACCAAGGTTGCAAGAGCCTCCATCACCTAGATCTCCCTCGCTCGGGGCTCCCTCACAGCCTCCCTCACTCAGAGCTCCTTCGCCACTTGGATATTCTGAGCTTCCCTTCCTCTGAGGACTCATGGGCTAACAGCCTCCAGCTGTTCTTAATGTCAGGCCTGGAGAGGGTGGAGAGACCTCAGCCATCAGAGGGCGCAGGACTCTCCTTCAGGAATTGACCTTGTGGTTTCCTCTCACCTTGTGCTTCTTGCAAAAAGGAGTCAGGGGTGGAGGGGGGGTTAACAATGGGTGCGATGAGTAGTTGGCTGAGGGGAGCAGGGAGTTTTTGTGGGGGAGGCGGAGGTCACTGGCATCTTCAGAGGTGGGATGGTGGCATCCTGAGCAAATTCCTTTCTTCCAGGATTTTCCCAAAGATCTTGGCCACCTCCAGGGCACAGCCCCAGTGGATGGTGAGCCCATAGCCTCCGTGGCCATAGTTGTGGATGACCTGGGAGAGGCAAGCGAGAAGGTCCAGGTCTGCCCTAGAAGATTCAGGAGCTTCCTGAAGTATCCTAGGTAAGCCTGGGGGTACCAGAGCTCCTCTTGGTACCACCCCCGGTGGGATGTGGGAACCCCTGGCAGGGTAGTCGGGGGAGTGTTTGGGGAGTTGGAGGTCAACACCCTAGACTCCTCTTCTGTTTAGGAGGCAAACCTGCTTTAAGCACTCAACACAGAAAAAGTAGAATCACCTGGAACTTGAGGTCTGAGATTCCCCCCACCACATCAAATTATCTGAAGTTCCCTAAATCACTTTCCTTGTTCCCATCCTGCTCCAGACAGGATGTTAATAGGTAGACTCATCTACCCACCAAAGAAAAGAAGGGGCGCTGTATGGATGGACCCTGGAGAGAGGCAAGACGCCAGGGGTTTTTTTCAAAGCTAAAACCATCAGCAGGGAGTTCAACTCTATATGTGACTCTCCCCCCAACCCCACTGCCATACACACACACATAATGACCTCTCTACAGACAGACACACAACCCTTTATGGACACATGACACATCCACAAAACTCTTCTATACACCCCCCCTCCAAAGGATCAGAATAAAGGAGGAAGGGTGACCTAGATTCCTTCAGCCCAGGACAACCCCTGCCTTTTCAATAAGGCCAATTCCTACCCCATGAGAGAGGACACGAGAGGGGAACCCAGAGAGATGATGGAGCAGCCACAACGTGGACATCTGGGAAATGGCTCTGGACTCAGATTCAAACCACATCCCAGCCTTGCCCCTACCACTGGTCTGATGTAGGCAAGTTGACTTCCACTTCTGGGAACCCCAGTTTGCTCATCTGAAGCATGGGGTGAACAGTCCCTATCCTAAAGAGCTGTAGGGGAGATTCAGTTAGGTCATTCTTGTCATGGACACAAAGTAGATGCTCAATAAAGTCCGCTTTTCCTTCTATTCGACCACAGGCTCTAGCAAATCGAGGCACTGCCCTCTATGTAAACTTGAGCAGGCCCTTTACCATCATTGAGCCTCAGTTTCCCCATTTATAGAGGAGGGGATATTAGCCACCACTGCCCCCACATGAGTTCAGCATGACTGTTCCCCCGAAAACGCCAGAGACTTCTTAGGAGTTGGGGGATGGCATTGCTTTCCTTGCCAGGAGAGCATACCTCTGTGTTTGAAGATCCAACATGAAGCTCTTCTCTTTCTAGTCGAACCTGGGGGCGTACTGGCCGGAAGCCAGTGCATTCACTAACAATTTTTGCATCCTGGAAAGAAAAGTGTTGGTAATTCATCTCTGGATTTTTTTTTTTCTGATGCCATTTTTAGGTGATAGAGGGTTAACTTTTGGAACTTCATTACCATCACCACCACCACCACTATCATAGTCACTTTTGTTAATTACCACTAAGATCATCACCACCTTTATCGGCCACCAACATCATTACTATACTACTACCATCTCACCACCAGTTCTATCAACTATCCCATCTTTATCAGTCACCGTCCCCACCAGCCACCACCATAATATCGCCTCATTACCATCATTATCACCACTCTCAGCGTTTTCATCACCATCAACGCCAACCACTACTTCTACCCTTGTCTTCATGACCATCACTATTGTTATCACCACTAGCAGGCAATTGTGAAAACTGAGATTTCTGCAACAAATACATTTGCTCCTTGTGAAGACTGACTAAGGTGTTTAAGGGATGTCACCTCAAGAGAGAGCAACTCTTAGCCATGACCAGATAGGTTTCATCAACCCACAGCAGGACTTCCCTGTACATTGTCAAATTCTGGTATAATCCAGAGTCCCCTGTTGGAATTATTTTGCCCAGTTATCCCAGTCATGATATCTTCCCATCTTCAAGTGTCCTTATGATCATCAAGCTGCTAGGATCCTGGTCTAGGGCACTGATATCTCTCCCCACCTTACCTTCAGTGTGGGCTCCAGTCTGCAGCAGCCTTCCCAAATGGTGTTGTGGTCCTGGATATTGTTTGTCTCACTCCAGTTCCCCAGCTGGAAGATGCCTCCAAGAGTCACTGCCTGGATCCTTGATAAAAGTGGGCAGGGTCAAGGATGAAGGAAAACGAAGCCTTTGAGATAACGGGGGGAGGGTCATTGCCATGCTCAACCTTACCACCATGTTTGCCTAAATCAACTTCAACATTATCATCCCACAGGTATCAAAAACAAACTTATGGTTACCAAAGGGGAAACATAACGGGGAGTGATAAATCAGGAGCTTGGGATGAACACACACACACTACTATATATAAGATAGATAACAAACAAGGACCTACTGTGTAGCACAGGAATGTGTAACCTATTGTGTAGCAATAAGTTATTGCAGACTAAATAGTCTGCAATAACCTGTATAAGAAAAGAATCTAAAAAAGAATGAACATATATATATATGTATAAATGAATCACTTTGCTGTATACCTGAAACTAACACAATATTGTAAATCAACTGTACACCAAAAAAATTAAAATATTAAATAAACTTAAAAAAAATTATAATCTCTGCTAATAATACTGTCAAAAAGAATAAAATACCTAGGAATAAACCTACATAAGGAGGTAAAAGACCTGTACTCAGAAAACTATAAGACACTGATGAAAGAAATCAAAGATGACACAAACAGATGGAGAGATATACCATGTTCTTGGATTGTAAGAATCAATATTGTGAAAATGACTGTACTACCCAAAGCAATCTACAGATTCAATGCAATCCCTATCAAATTACCAATGGCATTTTTTACAGAACTAGAACAAAAAATCTTAAAATTTGTATGGAGACACAAAAGACCCCAAATTGCCAAAGCAATCTTGAGGGAAAATAATGGAGCTGGAGGAATCAGACTCCCTGACTTCAGACTATACTACAAAACTACAGTCATCAAGACAATATGGTACTGGCACAAAAACAGAAATATAGATCAATGGAACAGGATAGAAAACCCTGAGATAAAGCCATGCACCTATGGTTAACTAATCTATGACAAAGGAGGCAAGGATGTACAATGGAGAAAAGACAATCTCTTCAATAAGTGGTGCTGGGAAAACTGGACAGCTACATGTAAAAGAATGAAATTAGAACACTCCCTAACACCATACACAAAAATAAACTCAAAGTGGATTAAACACCTAAATGTAAGACTGTACACTATAAAACTCTTAGAGGAAAACATAGGAAGAACACTTTTTGACATAAATCACAGCAAGATCTTTTTTGACCCACCTCCTAGAATAATGGAAATAAAAACAAAAATAAACAAATGGGACCTCATGAAACTTAAAAGCTTTTGCTTTGAAGCAAAAGCAAACTATAAACCGCAAAGGAAACTATAAACAAGACGAAAAGACAACCCTCAGAATGGGAGAAAATATTTGCAAACAAATCAACGGACAAAGGATTAATCTCCAAAATATATAAACAGCTCATGCAGCTCAATATTAAAAAAACAACCAACCCAGTCAAAAAATGGGCAGAAGACCTAAACAGACATTTCTCCAAAGAAGACATACAGATGGCCAAGAGGCACATGAAAAGCTGCTCAACATCACTAATTATTAGAGAAATGCAAATCAAAACTACAATGAGGTATCACCTCACACTGGTTAGAATGGGCATCATCAGAAAATGTACAAACAACAAATGCTGGAGAGGGTGTGGAGAAAAGGGAACCCTCTTGACTGTTGGTGGGAATGGAAATTGATACAGCCACAATGGAGAACAGCATGGAGGTTCCTTAAAAAACTAAACATAGAATTACCATATGACCCAGCAATCCTACTCCTGGGATATACCCAGAGAAAACCATAATTCAAAAAGACACATGCACCCCAATGTTCATTGCAGCACTATTGACAATAGCCAGGTCATGGAAGCAACCTAAATGCCCATCAACAGACGAATGGATAAAGAAGATGTGTCACATATATACAGTGGAATATTACTCAGCCATAAAAAGTAATAAAATTGGGTCATTTGTAGAGACGTGGATGGACCTAGAGACTGTCATACAGAGTGAAGTAAGAAAGAGAAGAACAATTATCATATATTAACGCATACATGTGAAATCTGGAAAAATGCTACAGATGAACCGGTTTGCAAGGCAGAAATAGAGACAGAGATATAGAGAACAAACGTATGGACACCAAGGGGGGAAAGCGGGGGTGGTGGTGGGGGGATGAACTGGGAGACTGGGATTGACATATATACACTAATGTGTATAAAATAGATAACTAAGAAGAACCTGCTGTATAAAAAAAATAAAGTTCAAAAAAAAAATCACTGCAATTGCCATTGTCATTACCATCAAACACCATCACCTCCACCATCACCATTAACATCACTGGCATCATTATTGTCCCTTCTAATGTACAGCATAGTAATGATTGTTGACAATACTGTATTATATACTTGAAAGTTGCTAAGAGAGTAGATCTTTAATGTTCTCACCACACCCACAAAAAAACTGTAGTTATGTGAGTTGATGGATGCGTTAACTAACCTTATTGTGATAATCATTTCACAATATATACATATATCAAATCATCATGTTGTACATTTTAAATGTACACAATGTTATATGTCAATTATATCTCAATAAATCTGGGAAAAACATTGTCATCTCCATCAACAACATCATCTTCACTACTGCCTTCTTTGCTACCATTAATATATCATCACCATCAATCCCATTCACCATTTCCACCATCACCATTAGCATTGCCATTGATACCATCATCTCCGCCACACCACTAACATCGCCATTGAGGCAGTCAGCACAGTCACAACATTAACATGGCCTTTGAGACTGTCTTCTCTGCCATATTAAAAGTCATCATTGATAAGTGTCATCTTCATCAGCACCAACTGCCACCCCCAACTCCCACTCACCACCACCATCAACACTGATCTCCTGTTCTGTAACAATACTATCTCCACTACCACCATTCCTCTATCCACAATATTATCATCATCAACCCCATCACCACCACCATTATTGCCATTCACAACACTGCTGGTGTCACTGCCATCACATCCACTACCTTTGTCTCCAGCATCACCACGACTGTCATCCCAGATTATGTTCAAGATAGAACCCAGGAGCCCAGGGGAATTCCCTGGTGGTCCAGTGGTTAGGACTCTGCACTTTCACTACCGAGGGGCTGGGTTCGATCCCTGGTCAGGGATCCCACAAGCCGCACGATGTGACAGTTAAGGCTGAGTCCTGTCTTCCCAGAGGTTTAATGGCTCAACCTCACTTAAAAGCATTGGAGGAAAAAACCTGAAAAGACTTAAGAAAGAGCCCTGGAGCAGACAGCGGGGGCATAAAAAGAGCAGGAAGGTGCTCCCTCTTCTGCCCTACAGTATCAGATTTTACCCCGGGATGATGTATGGGGACTTATAGATGCCTCTCTCTGGGTCATGGGTGATAATGAAGTGCTTCATCCATGGGGCATCCACCTGTTGATTGAAGACAGAGAAGTCTCATCAGAAGAGTTAAATCAGTGGGCTCCCATCGCCTGCTCCCCTCTATGACCAGATGTTCTGACAACAGTGACAAACATTCCTTAGCCCTCCAATGACCCCTCTGTCCCAAGTCTGCACCAGACTGCTTGCTTTTGTAGGAAGAGCTGCCCTGACTGAGAGCCACCCCAGTCCCTGAAGCAGCACACATTCTCATCCACAGAAAAGCCCAACACATGTGTAAATGCACGTACACATTAGCCCACCTCGGGAACACACATACCTATGAATGCACTCCAGTACTCACATGGGCACACAAATGCACACATACCCACAAATAGGCATGCCTCAGGCACATGCACACATACACAGTGAGAGGTGGTGTGGAACAATGCTTACACACCTGGGCTCTTAAACCAGGTTACCTGTTCTAATCCCAGTTCCATCACTTACTATGATGTGAACTTGTGCAAGTTACTTAATTCCTCCGTGCCTCAGTTTCCCCATCTGTAAGATGGCGATGGTGATGTGATAGTACCCATCTCAAAGGGTTGCAGCGAGGATCAAATTAATTAACACAATGAAGTACTTGGGTCTGTGCCTGGCACTTAGTAGGCATTCCATAAATGTTTGCTCTTTTTATTATGACAGGCATATGCAGCTTCCACATATGGACAAACACACACACACACACACACACACACACACACACACACACGCTTTACTATTAAGAAGAACCCCGCCCAAGAAAGAGTATGTTTGGGAGGGTCGTGTTGGTTCTTCTTGTTTCTTTAACATGCAAATTCCCTGAACACTGGGGGGGTCCTCTAACAGATGTCCCCCGATTCAGCCTCTATCTTTGGAGATGAAATAAACAGGCAGAAACAATCTTTCTGTCAACAAAAGCTCATCCCTCACCTTCAGACTCACCTTAATGATCTGCCCCCGGCCTGGCTGCAGCAGGGGATCTGGTTGCAAAGCCCCAGCCCATACCCCAGTGCAGTTGATAATCACATCCGCTCCTCCTCTTGCCACCTGGTAGCAATCAATAGGGCAGGTGGGATGGGAGGGGATGAGGACCTTAGTATCCCTTGCATCCTCCCAGCCTGCAACTCTCTGCTCCCTGTGGAACAGCCAGGAGGGGACTCAATGAGGAACCCATGGACCTGCCTCCAAATTCCGCTCTGCTATTTACCTACTGTGTGATCTCAGAAATGTCCCATCACCTCCTCAAGTTTCAGACCAGATTCCTTAGCTATAAAATGGGGCTGGTAACATCTGTTCATAGTGTGCTGTGAGGCTCCAGTATGACTCTGACTATAAAAGTGTTTGGAAAAGAATACTACGGAAGGGGGAAACCTTCTTGGAACCTTCTAGAAGAAGTCAGAAAGGACACAGAGATAGTCTTCTCCCTCCTTCTGACTCCTTTTTATTTCATTCTCTTGTCTTCTACTCTGCCAAGACATCTGAGGAAGGCACATTGGAAGCCCCAGCGCCGTGCATTGTATGGGAAGCTCCACAGCTCAAGGATGTAGCATGATGGGCACCCAAACTCCCAGCCCAGCCCCAGTGACTCCCCTCACATGTCAGTCCTGGGTCACACTGCCATTTTTCATGAGCCAGTGTTTGCCACACTGGGCTGTGAGCCCCTTGGGATTGAGAGCTGTGTCTAAGTCAAGTATGTATTCCAAGTGCCCCTCAGGGCTTGACCTAGAGCAGATGCTCGTACACGTTAGTGGCTGCAAGTACAAGAGTCTTCCATGTGCCAAGCACTGTCCTGGGTACTGAGATTGAGTGAGGTCATACAGCAAAGCTCCTGGTACATAGCCAGTGCCTGCTGATGGTAGCTGCTACTATCATTATTATTGATGGTGGTGTCACTCTGGAGGTAAGTCAGTGGAGGGCCTTGACTTTGTAGGAACATCAACCCAGATGTTGGTAAGAAGCAACCAAGCATCTGGAACTTGGGGGTGTGGTACAGCTGATATTGAGAAGAGGCAGCCAGCTCTCTGGCCCTAAAACTCACTGAGGCTCAGATATAGATATAGCCCCTAATGGCCACCATGATCCCACTGTCCCTTTGCTTCTGACACCAACATCAAGGCAGAATGCCTGAGTCCTTCTGGGATTAAAAATAGACCTAGAATCTGGGACAGGCCTCAAAGGGATGCTAGGAGCCTGAGAAGGGGCCCCCCAACCCTGCAACAGGAAGCAAAGGCCTCCCCTCTTCTCCTCTCTCCCACATCCAGCCCCTTCCAGCCCGGCAGCTCACCTCCTCAAAAGACTCCACCTTCCTTAGGAGGAATTTCACTCCTCTCTCAGTTAACCTGGGATGATCAAACACATAAAAAAATCCAGTATTCAGTTCTCTGTCCTATCCCTCCAAGAGGATGGCGTGGGGGACATTTCCCAAAGAACCTTTTGTGGATGTTAGTCCCACAGGATGCTCCTTGAGAATATGGCTGTGTAGTCCAGTTCATGAGCACCTTGATGGACTAGTGGTCCACGAAATGTCCCTTAGGAAACCTGAGATGGTCCAAGCCCCACGTTGGGCAGATGGAGATGGGAGAAGGGCCTTGCTGAAAGTCATACAGTGAGTCTATGATAGGATTAGGACTCAAACCCAGGCCTCTTACTACCACCACCCTGCTCTGTATTATCAAAGGGAATGAGATGCGGGGTGGAGGAGGGGCAGGGTTGGGCCAAAGCCGAATTGCTTCTTTATCTGAAGCAGAGCATGAGGAAGGAGGTGGGCTGGGGATACCCACACCTCCCTAAATTTCACAGAGAAAAAATGTATGTCACTATTAGAAATATAGTAGAAACATTAAAAGAATAGGAAGTAAACCATATGCAAGCTAAAGCATAGTATCAGGATTATTTTATCCACATGGTTTCCTCAAGATAGAAAAACTGGGAGCATTCTTTCCTGGAAGGGGCTGGATAAGAGTCATAAGCGTCCCAAGGTTAGGAGACATAACCATGTTTTAATACAATGGTTTCCAAACCTGGCTGATAATTACAATGACTTAGGGAACTTCTTACAATACAAATTTCTGAGCCCCACTCCAGAGAATCTGATTCAGTAGATACAAAGTGAGGTCCTGAAATCTGTATTTTTAAAAACCTCCCCAAGTCATTTGATAAAAGCCACCATCCATTCCAGTTTTTAAAAAATCTTAATAAAATAATAATATATAGGAAATATATGGAAACTTCCTTAATATGAATGTATGTGAATATGAATACAAATAGTATCTCTCAAGCTAATGTTTGCTAATTTAGAACACTACAAGATTCCTATCAACATAAGGAACGCCCTTAGCGCAGGGACATCCTCTATCATCTGTATTAGTTAGTGTTATTCTAGAGGTACTGGCCACAGCAATTAGACAAGAAAAAAAATGAGGTTATAAAAATAAAAACTGGACTTCCCTGGTGGCACAGTGGTTAAGAATCCTCCTGCCAATGCAGGGGACACGGGTTCGAGCCCTGGTCTGGGAAGATCCCAAATGCTGCAGAACAACTAAGCCCATGTGCCACCACTACTGAGCCTGCACTCTAGAGCCTGTGAGCCACAACTACTGAGCCTGCATGCCACAACTACTGAAGCCTACGTGCCTAGAGCCCGTGCTCTGCAACAAGAGAAGCCGCCGCAATGAGAAGCCTGTGCAACACAATGAAGAGTAGCCCCTGCTCACCGCAGCTAGAGAAAGCCCGCGCGGAGCAACAAAGACCCAATGCAGCCAATAAATAAATTAATTAATAACAATTTTAAAAATTAAAAAAAAAACAACTTATGTTTTGTAGATGATGTAAATATATCTGGAAAACTTAAGAGAATCTATTTAAAGCTATTACACAGCCATCACAGATTTTAGTAAGGCTGATAATAAATACTGTATCACATGTAAAAAGCTTCCCAGGTGGTTCCAACAAGGTGTGGAAGCCACTGTCTTAGTGCACAGAGGTGGTCAGAAACAAGGATAGCTCCCACCAAACCTAAAGGTTTTCATCGACATTTGGGGTTGGTCAATACAAAGACGAATCCCATGAACAATCATCCACTACAACCCTGGTCCCTGAGAGGTGCTTTCCTCAAAGTGAAGCTGAAAATCTCACCTTTCAGTCAGCCACTGCAGATACTTCCTTCCCTCCAGAATCAGGCTTGTGTTGAACCAGCCATAGCTAGAGTCACAGGAGGCAAAAGGTGGAAATAAAGGATCAGAATCACAGCTATATTTGAAGGCTATCATATGGAGGTGGGAGCTGTCACATTCTTTGGGCCCCCAAAGCGTAGAGCAAGGACCACTGGGTGACGTTCAAGGAGGAAGTGGTTTTAAGCTCGAAGCAAGGGAATATTTTCTATCAGACAAAGCCATTCCTGACATTGGGGTGTGCAAGTGGAGATTAATGTGCATCTGTAGAGAGGGTTTAGACATGGAGTGAGGTGAAGAGAGGACCAGAGAGGCATCAGGCTATAGCGAAAAGAATAGAGAGGTTTGGACTGGGTTGGAATCCCATTCTGGCCACTTGGCTGTGTGATCTGGGGAAGTGATTTGGCCTCTCTGAAGCTCAGTTTCCTCATCTACAAAATAGGATAGTGTTATGGAACTTCTGGGCTTGAGATCTATGATTCCGTATCCCCTACCTCCCTAGTCTAAGGTGCAGTTTGGGTGGGTGGGCTCTCTGAAAGAGCTGGACAGAGCACTGGGAGACCAGAGTATGGGGCTCTAGACCAGGGATGGAACAGGAAATTTGGTGCCTCCATCTTTTGGACAAGTCTATCTGAACTGTGGGGCCTCAGCTCCTTCACCCATGGCAATAACCTTACCTGTAATCGGGAAACATGCCCAGCTCTCTCGGAGTCAGCTTCCGAAATCCCAGAACTACATCCTTCCAGTAAGGGTCCTTTAGAAGAAGAGAAGGCAGCACAGGGATAAATGAACATCCATAAGAATGATAATAACAAAAACTTATATAATGTTTTCTGTGTGTAAGGCGCTGTTCCAAGCATTTTACTCATACCAATCCAATAATCTTTACAACAACCCTTTGAGGTAGATACTATTTTTAGTTCCATTTTGCAGATGGGCCCATTGAGTCTCAGAGAGGTTAAATAACTTGTCTAAGGTCACACAGCTAATAAACAGTGGAGCTGAGATTCGAACCCACACAGTTTGGCTTCAGAGTCCATGTTCTTAACCATGATGCTATATGAAGGGTAAGAATAAGGCTGAGGATGAGTGATAGGGTAAGGGTCATAAATAGGGGAGAAAAAAAGGGGCGACAGTGTAGGTCACCAAAGGATGAGAGTGGGAGGTAGCAGAGTGGAGGGTCAGACAACCTGGGGGTAGATTTTGGCCTCATCACTGACCACTTGGAATTCTCTGAGACTCAGTTTTCTTATCTGTATAATGGAGTTAATAATCACTCTTGGAAGGTAACAGATAATGAAAGTAACGCCCTTAGCACAGTGCTAGACATTGAATAAACCTGGGAGAACTGGCATGGGATTCTGGGCACCCAGCCAGACCACCCCTTCCACACAACCATGGCTTTGCCTTTCATTCGAGCTGGGTTCAAATTCGAGCTCTGCCACTTAAAGCTTTGTGAGCTCAAGTAAGTTACCCCAATTCTCGGAGCCTCTAGTTTCTCATCTGCAAAAGGAGGACAATGATAGCACTTACTTCCTGGTTATGATGAAAATTTAATGAGTCATTAGTTATAAAGTGGTTAGGACAGGGCCTGGCACATAGTAAGTACTTCAGAAGTCTGTGCCAGGGTGAGTGTTTTAGTCCATCTTAATGGAAAGTCCTGGAACCTCCAGGGGAGCAGGAAACCTTTTGGCTTCAGCGTCAAGTGCCTCCCACTCCAGGATGTGTCTGTATTTCACCCATACCACTCAAGAAGGGCTAGTTTCCCTGGTTCATCAGAAGATTCTTTGGTCTCTGCCAATTTAATAACAAAGTTGAAAATGAAAATGATTTTGAAAGCAAAAATAGAAATTAAAGTAAACCTGTTTTGAACACAGGAGTCTTTGGCTAAGAGGCTCAAAGTACCACCTCCCCCCACCCCCTGCCACACCCTGGTCTCTGATCAAGGCTCTGCCCTTTGGTTTATGGTCAAGGACTCCTCACTCACCGGAACGGCTTCATGGAAGAGGTTGTAGCCTGAGACTGGGGCCAGGCCCATGTCTGCCGCGTTGGGAGAACCGATGTGGCTCAGGAGATAGTTGAAGGTCTGCTGGTTCCAGTGCCTAGAAGGATCCCCCAGATCTCAGTCACCTAATACCTTGAGCTGGACAAGAAAGCTCCAAGGGTTGGCTTGCATGGGGCTGTGATCAGGTTGGTGGGATGTGTCCAAATCCAGAAATCCACCACGTTCACTCTGCAGTGCCCCAGATGCTACGGTCTTCCCCCTCCCCAAGCTTTCTAATATTTTCCCATTAAAGAGAAGAGGGGTAATAAAGGATGCTCCATCAACATAGAGGACAGTCTTGTGGTTGCCAAGGGGGAGGGGGTTGGTTGGGGGAGGGATGGAGTGGAAGGCTGGGGTTAGCAGATATAAGCTATTGTATACAGAATGGATAAACAGCAAGGTCCTACTGTATAGCACAGAGAACTATATTCAATATCCTATGATAAACCATAAAAGAATATAAAAAAAGAATGTATATATATGTATAACTGAATCACTTTGCTGTACAGCAGAAATTAACACAACATTGTAAATCAACTATACTTCAAATAAAAAAAAAAAAAAAGGATGCTCCATCATAACTATTTGGAGCCTACCTCTGGCTTGGGATCATGTAGCTGCGAGTTTAAATGAAAGCTTTGACTGCTTTGGGGACTGTGCGCCCCGTGGTTCAGGCTCACTCTGGGCACCCCCCACTGTAAACGCCAGTGGCAGGCATCACTTACTGCTTCTGAACACTTTCTCTCCCCACCGGGCACACAGCTCAACAACATTTCCTAGACTCGCTTGCAGATAGGTGTGACCATGTGGCTGCGTTCTTGCCAACGGACCCTAACGTCTCCTCCCAGGTGGTCCTCATGCTGTGCTCCTTCTACAGGCACTGGCCCCTGGCAACATCGGAAGCCACAGGGAGGACGGCAGAGCCATGAGATGGAAGGAGCCCGGGCCCCTGAATTGCCACCTACTGATCAGGAATACTGGTTTTGGAATTTATGGGCATGAGAATGAAACTTCCATTTGAGCCGTTATTCATTGGAGGGTTCCTTTGTTGAAGCAGCTGGTGGTTTCTAAACTGACACAATGACCTCTGCCACTTTGCTAAACTTGAACATCCATCCACCCACTTAGAGGCATTCCTGATGGACAGATGCATTCAGCATCCACAGCCACCCGGTTTAGGTGAGGGATGGAGACAAAGCCTCCATCTGTCTGGCACACATGGCTTCTCAGCCTTTCGGCCACGATCAAGTATAGCATCTGTCTGGCCCACAGCAGGGACTTAATATTTATGCGTACTGTCTTTATAGCATGTCAGGCCAGAGCCTCCACAAAGGGTTGTAATTGGTGACGGGAACCCTGAGAGGGAACATCCTCTCTGCAGACTCAGCCCCTCTGGCCCCAGGCCACCCTCCGGGACCCTCACTCACGCCTCCTGTGGGTTGCTGGGCTCGGAGAGGTAGGGCTGCCAGAGGCCGGCAGCCACATCAGTGTTGGTGAGCGGGGTGAAGCGTTCTGCGTAGACCTTCACATCCAGCGACTGCAGGACCGAGTGGTAGCGCTCATGGATGCAGAGGGCGGCGGACAGCCCGATGACGCCCGCTCCGATCACTACCACGCGCATCGTGCCAGCCTGCGGGAAGTCAGGGTTGAAGCATACCACCACCACCATCGCTACCATCCACTGACGGCTTAGAAGATGCCAGACACCGCCCAGCCCTTTTATACTTGATTCCCTCAGTGGCCCTTACACGTAGGAAAATTGAGGCACAGAGAGGCAAAGCAACTTGCCTAAGTTCACACAACCAGTAAGGGATGCAGCTTTCTCTGGGGACTCTCCTCGAATACCCTGTCCCCAGGCTGGGAAAACAAAAAGGGCCCAGCAGAGTGCCTGGCCAGCTGTAGTCTGGTTAGTCTAGTGGTTAGGACAATGGGCTTCAAATCTCAGATCTCAGCTCTGCTCCCTGCTGGCCATGACTTTGGCCAAGATGCTTCTCAAGCCTCAAATTCTTTTTCTGGAAAATGAGAAAAATAACTCATGCCTCGGAGAGTAGATGGGAGTTTTCACAAGATGGCAAATGTAAAAAGCTTAACACGGTGTCTAGTGCAGAAGAAGTGACTTCCTGACATTTGTGGAGCACCTACTGTGTGCCAGCCCCTGCACTAAGCGCTTCCCAAGCGTCATTTCATCTAAGTCTCCCACATTCTTAGAAAGTAGGGGCTGGTGTTATTGGCCCCATTCTACAGATGAGGAAACGAAGGCTCAAAGAGGTGGAGTAACTTACCTGAAGTCACACAGCCAGTAAATGGTGCTGCCAGGATTTAATTTTAATTCAAGTAAACTTGATACACAATGCACACCTAGTGTGTGCTAAGCTGGCAGCTAGTGGATGCAGCTGCGAGCAAGTCAGATGCAATGTCTGGCCTCAGAACTCAGATCTTCAGCACATCCCCTCCAGGCCTGCCTTGGGGTGCTTGGCTGGCTGGGTCCTCAGAAGTTTAGAAGACCTACCAGCTTTTGACCTTGAAGCTGCTTGGGCCTGCACAGCAGGGAAATATTCTGCAGGCTCCTGCTAAGGCAGAACAAGGGGACTTTTTGTGCCCGGAAGGGCCAAATTCAACTTTCCCTCCTCTCTGCTCACAGCTCTCCTCCCACAGACCTCGCCTCCTGGCAACTGCGGCCCGTGGCCCTGAACGGCAGGACATTCTCAATATGGCCTAGTTTTGTAAAGGGGAAAATGGCTCCAGCCCACAAGAACTGGACTCTGTTGGGGTTTCAGCAGCCAAGTTGGAGATAAAACCAAAAAACGGAAAAGCCTCATTCCTCTGGGTGATTCTGCTTCCAGACTCGAGCCTGGGCTTAGTTGCAGGGGGACCCTCTCAGGGACCCCTCACCTCCTCCCCCATCCTTTGCCTCAGGAGATGCAATCTCCTCAGCTGTGAAATAGGGTTAACCCCATCTCATGGGGTCAGCCTGAAGATTAAATGACTAGCCTAGTCAAAGTTCCTGGTACAGGACCTGGCCTCAATCTGTGGTGGCCTCCTTCTGTCCCCTAGCACCTTGAAAATAACAATGCGAAAAACACTGGCTGTGGAGGAGGGGAGAGGCAGGAGGGAGAGTCAGACTTGGCTTCACTACCGGCTTGCTGTGTGACCTTGGCCAAGTTACTTCCCCTCTCTGGGCTTTCTGTCTCTGCATATCCTCTGGAGATTTGACCACTTTTGACATTGACAGTAAGAAGGCAGGAATAGAGGGTTTTCCTGTATTTTCCAAATTCCCCATAATGAATCCAGGAGGCAGTGTGGCTTGGAGAGGTGGCAGTAACAGCCCAGGCTGGGGGTTAGACAGCCTGGCTGTGGCACACACCAGCTGTGTGACCCTGGGTAAGTCACTTCACTTGACTGAGCGAGAGGTTTCTGAGCAGGGAGAAAGAGACTTCAGACCGAAGCCATCACATGGCATGTCTCCAATAACAAGGCTGTGGCAAAGCCTCTGGTTAGAAATGGTGGCACATGCCCAAGAGAAGATCATGAGGGGGGGACCCAGAGCAACTTCTGGAACCAACTGGCCAAGACAAAGAAGGACAGGTAACAGCATAGGGCTCAGTTTCTCCAATGTCTAAAATCCTAAAGATAAGCAAGATGGCATCGTGCAGAAGGGGAAACTGAGGTTCACAGAAGGGGAGCCACTCAGTCAAAGTCACATGTTTGTGATCAAAAAATTTGTACAGTCTTGGGGTTTAAAAGTCTCTGTGAAAGAAAAGACCTGGCAGTGGGGAGATTACAATAGCAGCTGCTAGCTTTTCAACTTCTAGTATGTGTTACTCATTGTGCTAAGAACTTGACATGTGGGACTTCCGGGGCAGCGCAGTGGTTAGGAATCTGCCTGCCAATGCAGGGGACATGGGTTTGAGCCCTGGTTTGGGAAGATCCCACATGCCGCGGAGCAACTAAGCCCGTGAGCCACAACTACTGAGCCCGTGTGCCACAACTACTGAAGCCCTCGCGCCTAGAGCCAGCCCGTGCTCCGCAACAAGAGAAGCCACCACAATGGGAAGCCCGTACACCACAACAAAGAGTAGCCCCCGCTCACTGCAACTAGAGAAAGCCCGCGTGCAGCAATGAAGACCCAATGCAGCCAAGAATAAATAAATAAATAAATAAAAAGAAATGGACATGCATTATCTACTTTAATCTTCTAACAACCCTCAGCGTTGTCCTTATGCCCATTTTACAGATGAGGCAACTGAGGCTTAGGCACCAGCTGGTGAGAAGCAGAGCCCAGGCCGGCCTAACTCTCAAGGCTGTGTGCTTACACCCCATGCTAATCCCACGATTTGAAAAACCATCAGGTCAAGCAGGCAAAGAAAAACAGCCAAGGCTTCCGAATCCTGCGTTGAAAAAAAAAACACGAAATACAACGAGTACAGGAATTTTATTGTGTTGGTGATAGGCATAGAATTGAAAAGGGAAAATGTGTGTCCTAAGTCAATTATCTTAGTTAAATAAATGAATCAGATTTGATACTGATTGTAGCAACCATGTGTGTGTGCATGCATTTAAGTGGAATATAAATGCATAAGGTTCTTATCAGAATTGGCAGCCAGACTGTAGGATCTGACAGACCCAGCCTCGGGTGAAATCATTCATGCATGTGGGTAATGAACTCCTGGACTCGTCTGCACACAGCTCTGTTATCGTTCAACCATTTTCTTGTTGTTGCTGACGTTTTTATTAGTGTTGCAGTTTTCTGCTTTGTGCCATTACTTCAAACAAGCGTGCTTGGAGTGTGCATTCAGGAAGATGCAAACAGCTGGGGTTATTATGTGTGTGTGTGTGTGTGTGTGTGTGTGTGCAATTGTAATGTCTATGTATTTGTGGAGTAGGAAGGGAATTTTGGCCATCTGCCACTTGCCAGACACATATAGATGCAGTACAGACATCCTCTTACTTTATCCTCTCAACTGCTCTAAGAAGTTCTATAGACGCAGGACTGAGGTTCAGGGAGAGGAAGTCACTCCCCCAAAGTCACACAGCCAGTGTGGGACAGCATTCGGATCTGGACCCAGTTCTATCTGAGCTTTTCTGTGCTGCGCCATAGAGCTCTTTAGGCGGCCGGCAAGAAATTGGTGGCCGGCAAGAAATTGGCAGCTGACACCTTCCGCTTACTTTTCAGTCTTGTATTTGTTTGCTTATAACTTGCCTTGTCCCTAGAATGAACCTTGAAGCAGCTCATGCCTTTGATGGCTACATGTGCAAAAAATAGGGAAGACTTGCTTTTTAAAAAAAAATCAACAAGTCACGGGTGAGGTATTTGAATGAATATAATCAGCTCCATGTGGCTAACTCTTATGAAGCTTCAGAGTTTATCTTTAAAATGGAACAGATTCTGTAAACGCTGGAAAACCAGGCTACCAGCTCCCAGACCCCCAAATAATAATAATGGCCATTTATTGAGTACCTGCTATGTGCCCAGTTCTGTGCTAAGCCCCTTATAGTCATCACCTCTCTTTATACTCAGATTAACCCTGGAAGAGGTGAGTTATGACCCTTATCTTCCAGATGAGGAAACTGAGGCTTGGAGAGGTGAAGGCACTTACCTGTGGTCCCTGCAAGGTTGTCACTTGCGTCAGGCTCTAACGTGGACCTTCTCTGTCGACACTGGGAGGACACTCAGATCTGCTGCGCCACCACCCCTGCCCCCGCTCACCTGGCGTGCCAAATTTCTGGAGAAAAGAGGCAGCTGCTATGGGTGCAGGATCCTATCTCCTAAAGGGAGGCTCCTGAGGCTGGGGCGTCCTGTCCTCAGCTGGGACTGGAGCTCAGGGTCAAAGTCTGAAGTTACGGACAGGGCACAGCAAGGGGTGGGGCTGGACACCACGCTGCTCTCAGGGGCTGGACCTGGGCCAGGCTGGGAGACCTCACCTCCCCTCGCTCCGGTCCTTGAAAAGTTGCCTGACTTTTCTGGCTGATCCTAAGTCCCTGTGGACAGGCCTTTGGGGAGGGAGGGAGGATGGATGGGGGTTCTTGGAGGGCTGATGGGCACAAGGAGGTTTGTCTCCCGGGCCAGCTGGAGACGATCCTCTTTCTTCCCTCTTCCTACTGCCACCCTGGGGGAGGGGAGGGTGGCCCCCTGAGCCACTGTGAGTCTGCACAGTGGGGGTGGTCAGCCTGGCAGCCCCTGAGGTGAGGCCAGAGGTATAGGACAGGGGCTCCTAGGGCCAGCCAGCCAGCCAGCCTAATGCCATTCTGGGATGCT
Organism: Balaenoptera ricei; assembly: GCF_028023285.1. Classification (NCBI taxonomy): domain Eukaryota; kingdom Metazoa; phylum Chordata; class Mammalia; order Artiodactyla; family Balaenopteridae; genus Balaenoptera; species Balaenoptera ricei. Next base: position 19,281,403 of record NC_082652.1, read on the forward strand.
GGGTGGATGAGGCCAAGGAGAGATTCAAGGCGATGCCTGTTTGGGCTGTAAAGATGTGTCGCTCTTTGCTCCTGTATCCCAGAGACATGAATGGCTGGACGCCAGGTCCCTCCTCTGCCAGAGCTAGACCTGGAGCAGTGATTATTAGAGCTCAGAGAGCATCAGGCTGCCCACCGTATGGATGGGGAGGCTGAGGCCCAGAGAGAGGGACCAACCAGCCCTGGGTGAAGCATCCTCTGGGTCAGCTTTGAAGGTCCAGCCTGTAACCCCTTACCTTCGGCATTATCAAATAAAAACGTGCAGATGCCCTAAGAAAATGCATGCAAAATACTAGTGCATACTCTTTTCTCTAATAATAAAAAAGATGGGGTGAACTCCACCTTTTACTTATATGCTTCCATTTCATTTGAATTTTTTTTTTACAATAGTCATGTGTCACTTTTATATCCCACAACCTTAGGGAAATTCCTTGTGCCTCTAATTCATTATGGGAACACTTAAAAGTTAACAAAAGTTAGCCAGATAACTTTATTCCCATTCCCATTCTAGCGATGATTTGTGTTTTGTGAATTTCAGTGTGCCAGTTCTAAATACTTTACCTGGATTATCTCATTTAATCTGGCAGCAGCCCTAATAGTAGGTGCCGTTATTATTAACTCTCTCTTCATAGTTGAAATTCAAAAACTTGCTCCCAGTATCCACTATAGCTAAAAATATGTCCATCCTATAACCCAGCAACCCTACTTTTATGTACATACCCAAGAGAAGTAAAGACATCCGCCAACCAAAAGGTTTGTACAAGAACATTCATAGTCCCAAAGTGGAAATAACCAAAATGTCTATCAGAATGCATAAACAAACTGTGTTTTCAGACAGTTCATGCCATGGAATATTATACAGCAAAGCAAAAATTAAATACTGCTACACACAGCAACTGGGTGAATCTCACAATCACTACGCTGAGTGGAAGAAGCCAGGCAGGGAAGAGCCCATACTGTGCGCTTCTATAGATGTGAAATCCAAGGAAAGTTGAAACTAATTGATGGTGATAAAGGCTATGGGAAGAATGATTACCTATGGGGCACAAGGACATTTTCTGGGATGTTAGAAATGTGTCCCTTAATCTGGGTGGTGGTAACAGGAGTGTATGCCTATGTGAAAAGTCATCAAGCTGCATATTTAAGATTAAGATGAATGGATTGACAAAATTAGAAAGAAAGAGTGGTGGGGAGGAGAGGGAGAAAGAAAAAAGAAAGAAGAAGGGAAGGAAGAAAGGGAGGGAGGGAGGGAGGGGGGAGGGGGAGGGAAGGAGAGAGAGAAAGAGAAAAAGAGAGAACTTGCCCATAATAATATGGCTCACAAGCCCAAATTTGAAGCCAGGTTAGGGTTCCCAGATCTAGCAAATAAAAATGCAGGACACCCTGTGTTATATCTGGCAACCCTCACCCAGGCAGTCTGTTTCCAGAGGTGGAACACTCAGCCACCACCCTGGAGAGCTTTACTGAGAGTTGAGAATGGTTCCAGGCACCCAGGACTCCCACACCCCAGAGCCAGAGGTGGGCCTTGGCTTCAGAGAGTCCTGTGCTGTGTGCAAAAAGCAAATTCAGTACAGTATTTAATATTGGAAAATGAAGTGGAGTGACACCCGTTGTTTCCATGATCCAAACTCTAGAAAGTAAAGTTTCACAGAATATTCTTGGCTCTTGGAATGAATAGAAGATATCCCCTAGGAGGCATGTGAGATTTTTATCTTTATCAGAAGGAAGCATGAGTTTCGTTTTGTTTTGAAAAAAGGAGGACTTCACTGGTGGTCCAGTGGTTAAGACTCCGTGCTTCCACTGCAGGGAGCACGGGTTTGATCCCTGGTCCAGGAAGATCCCACATGCCACGCAGTGTGGCCAAACAAACAAACAAAAAAATGTTGAGAAACACTGAGCTGGTTGAATCTGCCCATTTTACAGTTGGGTAAAGCGAGGCCCAAAGAGCAGCAGGGATGTGCCCTTAGTCCCACAGGGGTGTAGGGCTTACTCAGTCTGTTGATCACAGGGACAGTGAGAAACTACTCTGAAGTCCAAAGTTCACTGATCATACTGAGAGGAGGTTCCAGAAGGCCCCCAAAGGACCTTTGGAAGCAATTTCTGTTGATTTGGCTGGAGCTGTTGGAGCTGAAGATTCTTCTGACCCACTGGCTGGTTGATAAGGACATGGCCTTCTAGCAGCTCTGAAATACACTCAGGCCAGGACAAAAGGATCCTTGGCTGGGAGAATTCTCTGCAGGAGGCAGAACTCTGTGGAGGGCCAGGTGAAGTTAGAGAATAACCAGTTAACCCCACACACCCACACATACATTCTCAGATGAAATTAGCATTATTAGAACTTTTCTAAGTATTAACATCATCATAACCTCTGTAAATGTATAAAATACAAAAGGTAGAGAGAAGAAAGTACTAATCACCTGCTACCAACCCCCGCACCAAGAAATAAGGGCCATTAACATTTTGGGTGAATGTCTCCAAAAGTTAACATAAACACATCTGGGTGACAAAAATGGGCTCTTGTTATACGTGCTGTTTTGACTTCCGTTCTGTTCTGTTACCAATATGGCATGTCCTGAACACCTTTCCATACAACTGTAGAACAATGGTATCCATTTCACACAGGTTACCATTGTATGTGGACGTAACAATTTTTTTTTAAATTCTTGGATGTAACAATTTTTAAAGTCCGTCCCTATGGGGACTGTCCCTGTCATTTTTTGATATTACAAATATCCTAGATGCATTTCTTGGCACACCTGTCTATTTCCCTGGGGTTGAGTCCTAAAAATGGAATCATTGTGCCAAAGAGTTTGCACATTTAAAATATTGATCCATTTTGCCAGACAGCCCTCCAAAAGGACTCTATTAACTGACAAGTTTAAGGAGGCACGTACCCTCAGGTGCCCACCCTGTACTTGCACCATCCTGAGAGTGAGAGCCTTCTTAAATTTTGCACACATCCTCACTTGCCTCAGCCTAGTTCCAGCCCTGCTAACAAGACTGCAAATCTTTTCATACATTGATGGACCTTTAGATTTATTTCTTTATAAAGGCCCCTTTTTGGCCCATTTTCCTCTTGAAGTGTGTTGGCTATTTCTCTTATTAATTTGTAAGAACTCCCTTTATATTTATGGGTATTATCCTTTTGTTGAAAAGATTTCCCCCAATCTGTCTGACATTCAAAGGTTTTAGAACTTTTTGGGCAGCAACATGGATGGGCTTAGAGATTATCTTACTAATTGAAGTAAGTCAGAAAGAGAGAGACAAATGCCATATGATATCATTTATATGTGGAATCTAAAATACGACACAAATGAACATATCTATGAAACAGAAACAGACTCACAGACATAGAGAACAGATTTGTGGTTGCCAAGGGGGAGAGGGATGGGGGAGGGAAGGATTGGGAATTTGGGATTAGCAGATGGAAACTATTATACAGAGAATGGATAAATAACAAGGTCCTACTGTTTAGCACAGGAAACAATATTCAATATTCTGTGATAAACCATAATGGAAAAGAATATTTAAAAAAAGAATGTATATATGTATAACTGAATCACTTTGCTGTACAGCAGAAATTTACACAACCTTGTAAATCAACTATATTTCAATTAAATAAAAACCTTTTTGGAGTCAAATCTATTCATCTTTTTGTTTTTCCCTTTTATGGTTTCTGCCATTGTCATATTTAGAAACCTTTCATCCCTTCCCCTCTCTGTCCCATTTTATAAATTACTCATGCAGACTTTCTAGAACTTTTGAGGGTTTTTTTTTTTAACATTGAAACATTTGATTCATATGGAATTAATTTTGGAGAAAGAAGGGGGTTAAGGATCCAGCCTGACTTACTAGACAATGGCACCAAAACCATTAGTTGACTCACTCATATTTTCTCTACTGATACTTCCCTGCTTTTATTATTCACTAAACTTTCCTGTGTGTTTGGGTCTATTCCTGGACTCTCCATTGATCTGTCTGTGGCTTTCTAAACCAGTGCTCATGCTGTTTTAATTTCTGCAGCTTTGTCACATGTTTTAATATCTGGTAGGACAGATCCCTTCTTTCTACTCTTCCTTTTTGGTGACTAGTGATTAAGACTAGGGACTCTGGAGTCAGGCAGGCAGACTCAGCTGGTACCCCAACCTTGCCCTCTCTACCTGTGTGGTCTTGGGCTGGTACTAAAGGAAACCAGAGAACAATCGGGAAGGCACATGGCAGGAGGTCCAAGAGCACACGTTAGTGTCAAACACACATGAGGTCAACCCAAGCTCCATTCCTCGTGGTCCCCAGAATCACAGACAAGTCTCTTCTTGAAGCTTTATATGTAGAATTTGTGGTAGGGGGTGGGGGGAAGGAAGCTAATAACAGTTTCTTGCTATTGGAAAAATTAAATAACAAGGGACTTTGCCCTATTGTGGAATTAAGATGAAATAGTGATCGAAGAGGACATGATGCACATTATATGTTCAATAAATGTGTTATAAAACAAAATTCAACTGAGTAAAATGTTAAAGCTCTAGTTGGCTTTAGTCAATGATTTATGAATTGGGCAGTATCCAATCTAGCAGATAGAAAGGAGTTCCCAGGAGCCATACAAAATGAAATACTTGTATAGGTAGAAGGGAGCAGGAACAAGGAAGTTATACTGGGCAGAAAAGCAGATTGGATATTGCAAGGTTACTTTCCTTTAGGGGATGGCAGGGATCTACCAGGCAGGTAACCTAACTAGTGCTGATCAGGTGATACCTGGCTGGCTGATTTAAGATTCCATTTCTGGGAAAAACAAAACTGTAATTAATACGCAGTTTGGTCATGTGGGGCTTAGGGTAAATGACTCCATTTTGGGCTTGTTGTCTTGTCTTTAACAATTGTCATCTCGTTCAGTTATCTCTTATCAAGATCCCTTACACCCAAAAACATCAGGTTGGGATTTTCATGGGAATTGCATTGAATTTAACTTAGAGTGATTGATAATTCTACTATAAAGTCTTCCCCTGCAAAAAAAAAAAAAAGAAAGAGAAAGAAAGAAAAATCCTCTCCATCTCTCCATTTATGTCTTCTTTTTGTTCTTTGGTAGAGTTTTATAACTCTTCGTATTTTTCTTCCAAAACTGGGATGCTATATAGTGATTGGTAACCTACTTTATTTCCCCCCAATTTAATATTTTATGAAACTGTTTCTCTAGTAGTGCATTATATTGTAACATATTTTTATATGGCTGCTATATTAGTTATCTATGGCTGTATTAGTTATCTATGGCTGCCTAACACATTATCTCAAAATCTACCAGCTTAAAACAGTAGTCATTTATTATCTCACATGTTTTCTGGGGGTCTGGAATCTGGGGGCAGCTTAGCTGGGTGCTTCTAGCTCAGGGTCTCTTGTAAGGTTGCAATCAGGATGTCAGCTGTGTCTGCAATGTCATCTGAAGGCTTGATCGGGGCTGTAAGATCTACTTGCAAGGTGGTTCACTCACGTAGCTGGTAGATTGGTGCTGGCTGTTGGCAGGAGGCCTCAGTTCCTCACCATGAGGACCTCTCTCCATAGGGCTGCTTGAGCATCCTCATGACATAGTGGCTGGCTTGATCATCCAGAGTGAGTGATCCAAGAGAGAGCAAGAGGGAAGCCACGGTGTCTTGTATGACCTAGCCTCAGAAGCCAGAAGCTGCCACATCTGCAATATCCTAGTGCTTACACAGGTCTATTCATTGTGAAAAGGTCTCCAAAATGGCATGAATACCAGGAGATGGGGATCATTGAGGGCCAACTAGGAGGGCCATCATATGCATGTACCCAAATTTATTTAACCAGTGACCTCTCATGGGACATTTAATCACTCCAAATTACAGGCTGAGATTCCAAGGCCCAGCAAGGGTCAGTGTGTTGTCTGTGGTCACACAGCAAGTTAGAGGCAGAGTCAGGCTAGCCCAAGTCCTGTGAGTACACCCACTGGAGAGGGGAGGGGAGGCCTGGAGGGAGGCAGAGACTCCCCACCTCCCAGGGAGAACCCAAGCACACAAGTTAAATCAAGGGGTGAGTAGAGGAAAGGAGGCTTTCACCAACTCCACACAGGAGCGAGGAACTCGCAGTTGCCTGGCTGTTGGTACCCATCAACTCACCCAGAGAGATGCCTTATCAGGAGCCCTGGACCCCAGCAACTGCCCAGACCCGCCCTGGACACTGTGGGCCAAGTGGCCAAGGCTTTGAGTCCCAAACACCATTCCCTGCACATGGGGGCACATCCAAAGTTTCACCTCTCAGGCTAGAAAGGCCAACTACCTACACATGGGCCCCGGGGGCTGGTCAGCTGGGGTTCAAATCCTAGCTGTGCTCTGGACCTCAGTTTCTAGAACCAAGGAAATGATAATATTAGGTGTATTCATTTCGTAGGGCTGCTGTAACAGAGCACCACAAACTGGGTGGCTTAAACAACAGAAACTTGTTGCCTCACAGTTCTGGAGGTCAGACATCAGAAACCAAGCTATTGGCAGGGTTGGTTCGTTCTGGGCTGTGGGAATCTGTTCTGTGCTTCTCTCCTGGCTTCTTGTGATCTACTGACCATCTTGGGTGTTCCTTGGCTTGTGGCCACAGATTTCCCTGTGTCTCTATCTCTGTGTTAAATTTCTCCTTTACTTAAGGACACAGTCATCTTGGATTAGGGCCCACCCTAATGATTTCATCTTAACTTGATCATCTGCACAGACTCTATTTTGAAATAAGGTCATATTCACAGGTCCTGGGGGTTAGGACGTCAGCATCTTTGGGGCGGACACAATTCAACCCATGACATTAGGTAACGTCAATGAGCAGGACAGCACAATGTGCTTTTCATGTGCATTATTGTGTTCAAGCCTCAAAACCAACCCATGAGGTAAGTGGTCCCATTCTTATCCCCATTTTACAGAGCAAGAAAGTGAGCCTCAGAAAAAGGAAGCACCTGACAGCTCCAAAGTCAGGAGGCCAGTCTGAACCAGGCAGATCCCAGGATCACCACACCTCCCTGGTGGGGTTGTCATGGTGACTCCTCTGCTCAAATATCACCTGTCCAGAGGTTTCCCTGACCACTTGCCTAAGAGCCCCCTCCACCACCCTCTCCCCCAGACTGATTTTTACTACTTGACATCATATTTCATTTATTTGACACTGATCTGTGCATGTCATGTTCTAAGAACTTTACTGACAGGGATTCATTTAAAAATGACATATTTAAATATTCATATATTATATGAATATATTAGCATATGTTATAGTAAATATATTTACTTTTTTGTTTGGCTAGATCTCCCACCTGATTGGACACCACCCAATTATATTCATATATTTATTTAAATATATAGTGTAGGAATATGTTATATTTAAATATTCGTGTTTATATGCGTGTATTAGCATATGTTATAGTAAATCTATTTACTTATTGGTTGTTTGGCTATATCTCCCACTTGATTGGACACCGCCCAAGGACAGTGACTCTGTGGTGTTCCCTGATGGACCCCAAATCCTAGACTGGTGCTCAGCAGAGCATAGGCACTCCATAAATTCTCGTTGAATGTACTGAGTGAATGTGAAAATGATACAATGTCCAAGAATTGCCTGGAACATATTGGATTATGACATCATAATAATTTTTTTATAGCTGTTAAATAACAAAAATTTAACTGAATAAATTTTAAAGATCTAGTTGGCTTTGTTGAATGATTCAAGAATTGGAAGCATCCCATCTAGCAAGTAGAAAGGAGTTCCAAGGAGCTGTACAAAATGGAAGGTTTTTATAGCAGAAGGGGGAAAAGAATGGATTGTTTCAGGCTTAGGTAACCTACTTACGGAGGACAGAAGGGGGCTACATGGCAGATTACCTCATTAGTGCTGATCAGAAAATTCCAGACTGACCAGTTAAGACTACGTTCCTGGGGGAGGTTGTAACTGCAATTAGGTTAGGTATTAAGTCTTGGTTTGCTGATGTGGGGTTTAGCACAAGTGACTCCATTTTGAGCCTGTTGTTTCTTTTTTAACACAGTATACGTGTAGGTTGGTTTTATATTCATTTTCTATGGCTGCTGCAACCAATTACCAGAAATTCAGTGGCATAAAACCACAGGAATTTATTTTCTTATAAATAGAGGTCAGAAGTCTAGAGGTCAGAAGTCTAAAATCAAGGTGATGGCAGGTCTGCATTCTTTCTGGAGATGATGAGGTAGGAATTCACTCCTTTGCCTTTTTCTGCTTCTAGAGACCTCCTGCGTCCCTTGGCTCACGGCCTTCCTCCCATCACTCCAACCTCTTTCTTGTGTCATCACATCTCCTACTTCTCACTCTGCTCCTTCTGCCTCCTTCTTATAAAGACCCTTGGGTTTATATCAGGCCCACGTGGATAACCCAGGATAATCTCCCCACCTCAACACCCTTAATTTAATCACATCTGCAAAGTCACACATACCAGGCATTGGAATATGGACATCTTTGGGGAACCATTATTCAGTCTACCAGAACTTTGCTACCTCTGAACTGCAAATTAGTTGCTCTAAAAAGGGAACTATCGGCAGAGTTCTCGTCCCTTCTCCCCTCCTAGGCTATCCTGGAAGAACCTCTGTCTTTGAGTTCTGAAGTAGAAAAACATCTGTCCCAATACCAGCTTCACCACTCCCTAGCTATGTAACCTTGGGTGTGTGACTAACCCACTCTGTGCATCCACTTCCTCAGCCATGAAATGAGAACCACAACAATGTGACAAGAAATAAAGAGGCTCAAGCCAGGAACAAGCAGAGGGGCAGCAGGAGCATAGATAAAGGGTACCTACCTTCCAGCCTCAGGTCAGGGAAGGCTTCCTGGAGGAGGTGGCCCTGGAGGTAGACTGGGGGACATTCACATGTTAATAAACCCCTGTCCCCAACACACTGGCAAATCACTTTGCCTACCGCCTAGCAGACAGCAAATAACTCCATAACTTGCTGTTTTTAGTCCTTGCAAAACTGAGCTGAGACTACAGGGTCAAAGATAATTAAATAAATCATAATGAAAAAATAATTATGATGATACCGAATGGAAAGGGCTCTACTGGATGCAAGAAAACTTTGGAGTTGCCTCTTTCAGTGGGTTCCCCTCCTCCACTCCTGAAGCCTAGACCAGGGGGCTCTCACTTCTCTTTTCCCTGCCCCACCCCCTTACAGGCCACAAGTCAGGCCCACAGGCCTTTTCACAGAAGGGTTTTCACGAAAGGGTTTAGAATGATCAAAATTTTAAATAAAGACAGGGTCAAATAAAGACAGGATCAATAAAAACGCCTTGCTGTGCCATACTGGAGCCTGTGGCACTAGGAAGATCAGTCATATGGTACTGGTCCCTTTTCTTTTTTTGGCCACACTGCTGCATGGCTCGCAGGATCTTAGTTTCCCAATCAGGGATCGAACCCGTGCCCCCTGCAGTGGAAGCACGGAGTCCCAGCCACTGGACCACCAGGGAATTCACCGAACTCCATTTAAAATGTTGACATTTCCTTCATCGAAGATTTTTTTGCATAAATTTTGATTCTTTAAAAAATAGTCTTTCTCTTGGTTACTGAGGTTTCTTGTTGTTGTTGTTTTGGTTGCCCCCTTATATTTTGTGCCCTCATCTTGGTCCCAGCCCAGCTCCTGAGGTTCTTCTTAGAAACCATGGGACAAGTCAGAGAGATAGTTGTGACAATGTTGAGTGATACATGCTGTGTGTCTGGGGGTAGGTGTGGGGAGAGCTATGAAATCCTAGGAAGGAGGCTGAGTCCAGTCTAGGGGGCAGGGAGAGATTTTTGGAGGTGGTGTCTGGCAAGAGATAGTGTGGGAAGGAAGAGGGCCCCTCAGCTGTAAGAGGAAGTGAGAAGGGGTGGGATGGTCTCTGGACCAGTGGGGGTGGGTAGAAAGCTAAGCTGGGCCAGGGTAGAAGGATTAGGGTTTAGTGCCTTCTTGGTGGCAGGATCAGATCTTTTCTTTTTTTAATTGAAGTATAGTTGATTCACAATGTTGTATTAATTTCTGCTATACAGCAAAGTGATTCAGTTATACATATATATATATACATTCTTTTTTTAAAAAAATATTCTTTTCCATTATGGTTTATCATAGGATATTGGTTTTTTTGGCTACGCCATGCGGCATGCAGGATCTTAGTTCCCTAACCAGAGATCGAACCCATGCCCCCTGCAATGGAAGCACGGAGTTTTAACCACTGGACCACCAGGGAAGTCCCTATCATAGGATATTGAATATAGTGCCCTGTGCTATACAGTAGGACCTTGTTGTTTATCCATTCTCTATATAAAAGCTTACATCTGCTAACCCCAACCTCCCACTCCAGCCCTCCCCCAACCCCTTCCCCCTTGGCAACCACCAGTCTGTTCTCTATGTCCGTGATTCTGTTTCTGTTTTGCAGATAGGTTCATTTGTGTCATATTTTAGATTCCACACATAAGTGATATCATATGGTATTTGTCTTCCTCTTTCTGAGTTACTTCACTTAGTATGATAATCTCTAATTGCATCCATGTTGCTGCAAACGGCATTATTTCATTCTTTTTCATGGCTGAGTAGTATTCCAGCGCATATATGTACCACATCTTTTTTATCCACTCATCTGTCGATGGACATTTAGGTTGTTTCCATGTCTTGGCTATTATGAATCGTGCTGCTATGAACATAAGGGTGCATGTATCTTTTTGAATTAGAGTTTTGTCTGGATATATGCCCAGGAGTGGAATTGCTAGATCATATGGTAATTCTATTTTTGGTTTTCTGAGGAACCTCCATACTTTTTTCCACAGTGGCTGCACCAACCTACATTCCTACCAACAGTGTAGGAGGGTTCCCTTTTCTCCACACCCTCTCCAGCATTTGTTATTTGTAGATTTTTTTAATACTTATTTTATTTATTCATTTATTTTGGCTGTGCCAGGTCTTAGTTGCGGCACATGGGATCTTCTTTGCGGCATGTGGGATCTTTTTAGTTGCAGCATGCATGCGGGATCTAGTTCCCTGACCAGGGATCGAACCCCAGCTCCCTGCATTCGGAGCGTGGAGTCTTACTCACTGGACCACCAGGGAAGTCCCTGTAGACTTTTTAATGATGGCCATTCTAACCGGTGCGAGGTGGTACCTCATTGCGGTTTTGATGATCAGATCTTGGTATGGATTTCTCGATGGATAGGAGAGGAAGGGTATGGAGGGAAGACCAGTAAGGAGGCCTTGGCATTTGTACAGGGAGCGGTTCTCAAACCGAGGTCCCCATACCAGGACCATCAGCATCACTAGGGCATTATTAAAAACTGAGTGAATCGCCAACTCTGGAGGGTGGGGCCTCCAAATCTGTATTGACTCCAGGGAATTCTCAGACCTTCCCATTTGAGAACCACCAGCCTGAGGTTCTCGACCCTAAAATCCCACACCCCTTTTACAACTAGTGTGTGGTGATTCCTTTACTCATTGGCAACAAATTCATAAATGATAAAGCCCACCTCCACATGTAATGTGAAAAAACAAAATCTATAATGCCCTAACATAAAAGGAAAATTCATCATGATGAAACAACATCCATTTCATTATGTAAAATCTTGGGCACAACTCCCCTGGAGGACACAGGGAAGTCTCAGTAGTGTGTCTGGTTTTATCTTTTTTTTTTTTTATTGAAGTATAGTCAATTTACAATGTTGTGTTGAAGTGTGTCTGTTTTTAATGAATGTGTTCAGAGTTGAGAAGTAAGATAGTCACTAGTCAACTGAATATTGCCCATAATTTTGTCCTACACTTGACATTTTAAAATAAGTGCTAAATAAATATGGCGGTCTGTCTACAAGAGCACAGCTACAGATGCCTGCTTGTTGGGTCAACTGCTCCAATATTAGGAGTGGTGTTTCCCTCTATAAACTCTTTTTCCCAAATCGTGAACAACTCCGGACAAAGCTCTCAAACAAAACAAAGTATTTTCTTTCCTCTATTTAAACATAGTTGCATTTCTGAAAATTCTGTGAAAAATACTTTGTGTTGATATGTAAAATGGAATTAGGTTCTGGCTTCAGATAACTATGAACGGTGTTTTCACCCACACAGGTGTCTTGTGGGAATGAAGCAATTCTCCTTGGGCGGGGGCAGCGTCACTGTCCAGTGCATTGCACGACTTTTAGCGTTTTTAGCATTCCTGGCTCCTGCCCTCTGAACACCAGAACCACCAATAGCTCTCCCCATCTGCAAGACATTAAAAAAATATTCCCACAAGTTAAAAAACAAAACAAAACAACAACAAAAACAAAAACCCCACAACACTCAGTGGGGGCTATAGTAACCCCACTGAGAACCACCTTTGAGATGAATGATGCTGAGGGAATATGCAGGAGGTCCCAGCCCCTGGACCTGGGGGAAGCAGCTGGAGAGATCCAGGAGGCTGCTGGGTTGCTGGTTTGGCAGTGAGACGGATGGGGAGCAGGACTGGACCAGTAAATCTGCGGAGGCTTGTGCAACCTGCGTGGGGCAACAGAGGGGAGGGAGGGGATTTGAATGAAATTGAAGCTATTACTAAGTCAAGCCAGTACCACCTTTTTAGTATCTTACTCCATGTCCCTCTCTCCATCCCCATACTGGTCACCTCCTCCCAGGACGACAGCAGCGGCCCATCCCTGGTCTCCCTTCACACCTCTGCCCCACAGTCCCTTCTCCAAGCGGCAGCCGGAGCTTTCTAGAGTGCACCCTGACTCCCTCCCCCTCCCTTCTGTAGGATCAGGCCTCTGATGGACAATCTCCTTCCAGTTTCCGGGCCTTTAGCTCCCCCCACCCCCCAGTCTCCCCTCCCTTCACCCGTTAATCCTGCTCATCCATCAGGCCTCTGAGCAAATGCCCCCTTTTCAGAGAAGCCCTTCCTGTCTTCCCAAGGAGCTGGCTGGGTTTCTGGACACATAGAAAGAATTCATATAAAAAGACTGGCAAAATAATTTTTTTTAAGTGCCTAGTAATTTGACTCACTTCTGTCTCATCCCTGAGGTCAGGCCTAATCTATGTTGCTCACGGTTGAATACTCCGTGCCTGGCACTTAGTGGGTGCTCAATAAATATTTCATAAATTAATGAATGAATGAACGAATTAATTTCTGCAGACCGCTCCTCGGGGTTCAAGGCGCAGGGACCAGGAGTTCTTTATTTCCTGGTCTCTACACCTCCCCGCCCTGAGCATTCCAGGTCGTGCGGACGCCGGGCCTCAGTTTTCCCTCCTGCGAAGGGGGCTGGCCTCCGGGGGATGGACTTGCTCGCCACCGGGCACGCCCCCGCTTCTCAGGCTGGAGGGCCGGGCGCGCGGCCCAGGCGCGCGCGTCCGGCGCGCGGGAGACGTGACTGGCCAGCCGGGACCTCCCGCCGCCGCTCGGGGGATCCCGCGCCGCGCACGCGCGCCCCGCCCCGGCCGCTGCCCCTGCCCGCGCTCAGGCCCGGCGCGCGCCGGCGCGGGAGGCGGGAGGCGGGGGGCGGGGGCGGCGACAGACGCCGACAGGGAGGGGCGGGCCCGGCCCGGCTCGGCCCGGCTTGGCCCGGCCGCCCGTGAGCGGCTCCTGGAGCGCCCTGGGCCCGGTCCGGGCGGCGGCGGCGGCGGCGGCGGCGGCGGCGTCTCTAGCCCGAGGTTTCGGCGGCGCCCGCGCGCCGCGCCGCAGCCATGGCCCTGGTGACCCTGCAGCGCTCGCCCACGCCCAGCGCCGCCTCCTCCTCCGCCAGCAACAGCGAGGTGAGCCCCGGGCCCGCGCCCCGGCCTGGCCGAGCAGCCGCCGCGCCAGGCCTGGGCCGCGAGTGCGGGGCGCCCGGGGCTGCGCCAGGGCAGCTTCAAGGGGTCCTCGGCCTGCGGGGCCCCAGCGGGACGACCCAGCCTTGGCAGCCGGACTGGGGTGACTGTGCAGGAGGCTGTGAGCGGGTGTGACCCTCGTCTGGGGGTGACTGTGTGTGTGACCCCCATCGAGAGGTGACTGTGACACTGACCCCCATCGCGGGTGACTTTGTGTGTGTGTGACCCCCATCTGCGGGTGACTGTGAATTTGAGCCCCGTCTGGGGGGGTGACCGTGAGTGTGTGACAGTGTCCCTCGTCCGGGGTGACTGTGCGGGATACTGGACGTGGGACCGGGACTCCTGATTGGGTAACTGCCTGAGATGCCGGTTGTAAGATTCAGGACCCTGTGGCTTGTCTCGGCCCTTTCCCTGTGTGCCCGGCTGAATGTATGCATGTGTATGCCAGCCTGTGTGTGCCTCTCCCTGTGCGTGAATCTGGCCTGTCCCCTGGGAACCGTGCCTGTGTGATGCTGGGGGAGAGGCTGCCGGGTGATCCTGTGAATTGTGAGATTGTTTCTCCCGACTGCACGCCCCTGGAGTTCCGGCTCTGGGTGTGAGTGGCCGTGCCTCTCGGGGGGCCGGCGTCACCGTGTGACAGTGGCTGAGTGAGCTCAGGGTGCTGGGTGACTGTGTGTCGTATGTCTTTGTGTGCAGCTGAGTCTGGGTTTTTCTTGCTATGGTATCTTTCGGGGCTGCATGTTTATGTGCATCTGGCTGTGTGGCTGCGGCCGATTCTGGGGTTGCTGGGATTGCACCGGTGCTTTCTGGGGCTGAAAGTGCATCTTTGCGCTGTGCGGGTTTCTGTGGGTCTGCGTGTGACCCCAGCCTGTCCTGGACTGGCTCCTTCTTGCTCTGGGGTTACTGGGGAATTGGTCCTCTGAGTGCACAGTTGGGCTGGACCTTGCCAGTCTGGGCCTCGGGCCTCTGAGCAGGAGAACCAGTTGGGTCTAAACTCACATCTGTGGCCGGACCGAGTGATGACCTGCAGACACAGCAGGCTGGAGGAGGAGGCAGGGAGCTGCTTAGGGAAGGGAGAGGAGGCTGGAGGAGGGGCCCTGCAGGCCCAGGAAGTGGCCCCGCCAGCATCTGAGCAATTCAGGCCCCTTCTCCCTGGGGGGAAGTTGACTGATAACATGGAAAGGTTTGTGTGTGTCTGTGAGAGAAGAGGACCTGTTTGGGGTTTAACAGCCCTGCCTGTCCCACCAGCTCCTGGTGGGGCAGCTCTTCAACCTGTTTTGCTGGGACTTGCACTCTCAGAGTGGCTGCAGGGTTGAACCTCACAGCCCCCTTCTCTCGAGGAGAAGCCATTAATGAGTTATCTTGTCTACAGACAGAAGATTCTAACAGTTCCTGCTCTGCACGGTGGCCAGTAGCCTGCAGCTGAGGAGTCCGCAGTAGCTTCTGGCCCCCCCACAGAGACATCTGTTCCCCTACATCATTTCTACTACTGCTGTCTTGCAGTTTACAAAGTACTTCTCTGCACTTAATCTCATGGTCCCTTCGCAAAAACAACGAGTGAAGATTTCAGCTCCAGGAAGAGGTTAGACAGAGAGCCTCTCAGCCTAGGTCTCCGATTCTAAACCCCACATTCCCTGCGTTACTTTGCACCTGATCTATTTCTGCTTTAGACACATTTAAAACTTTTTATTTTATTATTTCATTTTTTAGCTGAGATAGAATTCACATACCATAAATCCACCATTGTAAAGTGTACAATTCAGTGGTTTTTAGTATATGCACAAGGTTGTACAAGCATCGCCACGAATTCCAGAACATTTTCATCACCCCCAAAAGAAACCTCACACCCCTTAGCCATCACCCACAGCCTCCCTCCCACCACCCCTGCCCTGCTGTCACCAACTCTAGGCAACCACTAATGTACTTTCTGTCTCTATGGATTTGCTTATTCTGGGCATTTCATATAAGTGGAATCATACACTATGTGGCCTTTTGTGTCAGGCTTATTTCACTCACCATCATGTTTTCAAGACTCATCCATGTTGCAGCACGTGTCAGGACCTCATTCCTTTTTATGGCCAAGTAATATTCTATGGTATGGATGTACATTTTGTTGGACATTGGGGTTGTTTCCACTAGGCACATTTTAAATGATTATAGAAAGCCTTATTTCCACCAAATGCCAGTGACTCCAAAATAAGAATAAAACTCAACCAGCTTTTATTCAACTTGAGTAAATCAGGGGCATTAGTTGCCCAGGGAGCCAGCAGAGGCTGGGATGTTCCCTGGAAGGTGAGGCTTTCTTCCAGGTGGGGCGAGGTACGAAGATGCAAGAAGGAACAGAGAGGGCAGGCGTGTGTGCACAGGATCAGGAGACGTGGGCCAGCCGGCTCTGCCTCTGGTCCGTCCTTCCTCAGGTTACTTCCCTTCTCTGGGCCTCAGCTCATCTGAAAGGGCTGGCTTCCCTCTAATGTGTGTTCTTTGGCCTATGTAGCTTTCTTCTCTGGAATAACTGACTTTGCGTTGCCTTTCATCCTGAGAATCTCAGAGAGTGAGCGAGAATGAAATGATTTTGAAGTCTGTATCCCCCCCCGCCCCCCCCCCCCCCATCATTTCCTTACTCCTCAAAATGTGCATCCTTCGTTGAATCAGAGACACTCAGGGCATTTCTTTCCTTCCCCAGCCCGTGGTCCTGCTGCACGGCGTGGGAACTAAGGGAGGTCACAGCCCGACCTGCCAAGCAGTGCTTCCCTCTTTTTAAGTTTTGTTCCTTTCCCCCCAATCTTTAATTATCTCATTTATGTCATTTTACTGTTCATCTTGTCTCATTCTTTTGTGAGAACAGGCAGAGAGCCCACGAATAGGTAAAGCAGCAGCTCTCAGGAACGGGTTGTAACGTTGTGATTTTTGACAAACGTTCAAGGTGACTCATTTTCACGGGCAGATCTCCAGTCCCTTTGAGGTGGCGGGGTTGGATGAGGGTTGCTCAGCCTTGGCATTGCCGACGTTGGGGTGAGCCGTCTGTGGCAGGGGCCCGTCCTGTGTGTTGGAGGAAGTGTAGCGGCGCTCTGACCTCTACCCACTAGATGCCACTAGCATCCTCCCAAGAAAGGCTCCAGCCTTTCCTGGCGTCCCCTGCTGAGATCAGCTGCCCCCGGTTGAGAACCACTGGATTAGACCCAGCAGTCTCTGCTAAGTTTGTTCCTGCGGTTGTGTGAGTTGTTCTGTGTATGTTTCACTTCGGGACCGAAGTCGGTGGCCCTGTGGTCAGCAGAGCTGTCCCCGATGTTTCCACTTCTCCTTCATTGTCGGGTGGGGAGTGTGGGAACTAGCTGATGGTCTCTGCCTCTGCCCAGTGCGTTACATACATGATCTTATGACGGCGTAGGGGTTCCAGGACCCTCTGCTGGACTCATTCCTTGGTGAAATTGCCACCTGTGGTGTGTGTCCCTTGCTGCCCAGACCTCTCTCTACATGATCCCCGTAACCCTTTTCCCGCCACCGCTGGCTTCTGTCTGGTTTCTGTCCTCAGTCGGCCTTGCATCTCTTCCAGCCGTCACTGCTTTCCAGGTTTCCCTCTTTCCCATTCAATGGGCTCCTCTGTGTAACACACAAAACATGCCAAGTCCCAGCGGTGCAGAGTTGTTGGGATGTGTGTTTTCTTCTCATTTGAGTTTTCTCCTTGAAAGAAAAAAAAAAAAAGAAAGAAAAATTGCAGTCAGGGCTTAAATCGTGGTTACTTTTGGAGCCTCTAACCCTCTTGGCCTTGTAACATTTAGGAAATATTAAATGTCTCTTTCTCTCATGTCTATAAATAAACCAATAGCCTAGAAAGTTTTATATTAAACTTTAAGCCTTTTAGAGAACCACCAAGAGCTTCGGGACCCTACAGGCAGCCTGATCCTGGCCACCTTCCATTAAGAAAGACTTGCCTGGAATGGTGGTGGTGGTGGTGGTGGTGGTGGTGGTTTTTATTTATTTATTTTTTAACTTGTGTGTTGTGGCTTAAAATGGTGTTGATCACTCAGCTGTTGCCTAGCTTGAAGGGAGGAAACAGCGTCTTAAAGACATTGCCCCCTCCCCTTAAAACAGAAAAACAGGATATGCTCCAAAGCAGCCCTGGAAAATGGAGAGCTCAGGGCTGAACAAGCGTGTGGAGAGCAGTGCCGGCCGGGAGCGCTCTGTTAGGAGGCATTGGTCTGCGATGCCTTGGGGAGGCATGTGGGGAAACATCAGCAAACCTGAAAATTCCTCCACGGAAATTACTCAGGGGAGCAGCAGAGCAGGATTGGTAAGGAGAGGGTGCGGCTCTTTGGAAGGAACCAGGTTTCCTGGACATCTGTATCTGTTGCAGACACCAGAGCAGAAAATGTGAGCCTTGTGTCTGAGGCTTGTCGATAGCGGCATCTGGGCTGTGACATTCTCTTTCTTTCTCTGCAGTTGGAGGCTGGCAGTGATGAAGATCGCAAGTTAAACCACAGGTAAGCAGACTTAGTGTTTTCGTCCTGAAGTCTTTCTTCCAAGCAGGTAAGAAATACTCTTGTGCCTTTCCAAAAGGGAGGACCCTCGAGAAAGACGACACCAGCTTTTTAGTAGTGCTTTAAAAACGATCCAGAACACATAGACAGGAGGAGAGCTTTACAAGTGATCCAGACGTTTAACTATAAACAGCTTTAATAACATTATGTAACATTTAGAGAAGAAAAAAAATAATTGCCAGCATTCCACCCCCCTGGCTTTACCGTGATGATGAGTATCTTTATAAACTTCCTTCCAGATTTTACTTCTGCTTTAAAGAAAATAATCATTTTAATATGTTCTCACTTTTCCATCCTGCTTTTGGGAAGGTATTCCTTTTGAGGTAAGCACATTGCTGATTTGAAACAGACATTCAACTCCTCAGTTTACTAATTCAAGGTGTTTTGTGTGTGTGTGTGTGTGTGTGTGTGTGTGCCAGTGAGAAATCTTTACGTATACTCATTTGAGAAGTTTCTCAAGCTTGTAGTCCTCAGTTGCTATATTCACAAGTAGACGCCAAAAGCACGTTTGTTTTTCTTTGCCAAAAATTGGGTGTTTTGTTGGTTTACAGAAGATTTAGCACTTCATTATATAATGTATTCTTCTGCACCAAGGAGCTAGTCTTAAACTCTGGCTCTTTGAGTGTAAAAAAGTGAACAGCTAGATTAAAAAAATAGAATTAAACAGAATTTAAAGGATATTGTTTTTCTTTTTTTAATGTCTGTTTCATCTTGGGAGGAGGAGGAAAATTAATTGGAAAAGGAAATACGTGTTCAGAAACTGGGGTCAGCCGTTCATTACTGATAGCAGGCTATCCTCCTGGTTCAACTCACACGCGGAAGTGGTAGAACTCTGCCTCACCTGTCTTTGAAGTTTTCTGTGTGTTTGAGGGAGGGGAGGCACCATTTTTTCTAAAGCTCATGTGTGTAGAGAAATAGTTGTCTTATTACAATTGTGGGTCCTCGTTTTCACGTTATGCTGGAGGGAGGAGCAGGGGCAGTGACACATTTGCTCTTCAGACCGGGGGTCTGGGTTGCTGGGAGTCTCAAAGGCTGGAATCAGCTGGATTCCCAAGTGGTGGAGGCGGGGAGGGGAGGAGTGAAGTCTGCTCCGGAGACTATGGGGGAGGGGGAGCGGGGCGGAGGGCCTGCTGACCACCTCGCGGGGCACCATCCCCCCGCCCCCAGCTCCTCTCCAGCCCTTACATGGACTTGGACTCTTCTCCCCCTCAAGCCGATCCTTTTCTTCCAGGCCTCTTGCCCCAGAGATGGCATTTAAGCCTCTCACTTAGACGGCTTTTCGTTTTTCAATTGCCCTTCCTGAACTGGCAGCATAGTGTTTTGAATTGTTTCCATTAATAAAGAAGTTACAAATAGCAGTGATAGGAAAATGTGTATGTGCTGCTGGCCCAATAAAAGGTCCCTTTCTCTGCACAGCTTGGAGCTGGAGAGGACCGTACAAAGGGAAGTGACGGCAGCTCTCTGCGTTGCCAAATCTAACCCTCACAACGACCCCAGGAGGTGGGGTATTCCCCCCAGGTCGCAGGTGAGGAATCCGAGGCCCAAGGTTGCCTTCGAAGCGGGGCCTCCGTTGCCCGCAACACCTGAGTTTGTCGCAGGACACCACCTTCCTGGGGACCAGTTTCGTGGTTCAGTTGAGCAGCTGTGTTGCACGTACAGGCGTGGGAACTTGCTGCGCTCGCCCAGGTGGGTAGAGGCCTCAGCAGGGCTAGAACCCAAGAGCCCCGCTGACTTGTGATGGTGCCTCCTAGGAAGTCAGATCGCCCCGGTGACCCCCGTGAGTCCCTCTGCGCTGCTCTCAGGGGGTCCCCAGTGCCATCGTGAGCTCTGGGAGACCTGGGCTGGTGGGGGGGGCCTGGTCTCTGAGCCCATCCTCACAGGCTCCGCTTTCCTCCCCTCTTCATTCACCTTGACGTCCACGCCCCGTTTTAGGCAGTGGACACCGTCCTGGTTTCTAACCCTCCGAACCAAACAAGAGAAGTCCTGCTGTCCCAGTGTAAGCTTTGACTGAAACTCATTGGCATCTGCGTGTGGATTTGCATTTTCAGGCCTGTGCTCCCTAAGCTTCTCCTAGAGAAAAAAAATGTGTGGAATGGTCCCTCATTCGTTGCTCGTCTTGGGGAGGAGAGTTGGGGAGAGGAGATTTCTCTTTGCTTCACATTCATCCTGAAGTTAATCTGACCTGATTTGGTTTCTGAAGGGTGCTGGGGAGGGAGAGAAACTGGGGCCCGCAGGATATTCCTCTCTCCTTGCCCCTCTGTCTACCCTTAATTGACAGTTTCATCTTTCGGGTCCTCCAAGAGGTGATCTTAGACCCACGTGTAGCCAGTAAATTGCTGAATCCGTGGATTGGATCTTCTGTCTCACCTGCCCTCTTCCTCCCCCGTCCCCCCCGGTGGCACCATCAGTCAGGTCCTTGTACCTCCCCTGATGCACTGAGGGGCCACCCATCAACCCATCCCTCTGCGTCAGTTTACCATCCCCACTGTCAGAGGGACGCCAGTCTGGAAGCGCCCCTGCTTCTTCCTGCTGGTCCCCACGCTCTTTTCCTCCTTCACCCTCGTCACTGGCCTTTCGTCAAATGAATGTGCCGTTTTTCAGTCCTACCCCTGCTCCCTGACCAGGCTCTTTCTCTAAGCCAGTTCCCTTTCCAGTTGGCCACAGTCCTCATGGCCAGCTCAGCGTGCTCCCATCCCAAACCTCTGTGGCTTCCCTCTCCTCGGCAGGTGGCTCTTGGTTTCTCTCTGTGCTGGGTACCATATCTGCCTTCCCTGGCAGGTACCTGTGTGTTTGTCTCGTCCCTAACTGTTGGTGCCATCTTAGTGACAGGGTCTTAGTTCTCTGCCTGCACATAACACTTCAGCGGTTTAAACATATTAACTTTGTTTTGATTCTGCAGCAAATTGCACTCATGTGTGAGAAAGATGTGTCGAGGAAAGATGTGGGCTTTGGAGTCAGGCAGATCTAGGCTCGGAGTCTGGCTTCTGCACTAGTAGAGGTGCCAGCATGCATCTGGGAGTTACTGTGCCTCTGCGGGTCTCCATTCTTCCATCTGTAAAATGGATACAGCTAGGACCTTTCAGGGTTGGCGAATAGTTTGTGTGGGGCTCCTTGCACAGAGCCAGGTCCACGATGGGCGTGGAGGACAGTGGCTACGTTTGGTCTTCAGAGGATGGTGTTCCTCTCAGCGTTAGGTTCACGGCCCAGAAGTAGAGGCCCTGACCCCCAGCAGGTGCCGTGTCCACTGTGTGGGGCTGAGAGGGCCACCCCCGTGGATGCCCTGTGACTTGGACCAGCCTGCGTCCTTTACCCAGTGACATCCCTGTAAGGTGTAAATAGGAACGCACCTTCTGCAGAATCTTTATTGTCATCCGGATGGTTGCTCTGAAGGCCTTCTGGCGGACATCTCGAGAACTGCTCAGCGCCCGCCCAGAGGGAAGCTGAGTGACGCAGAGCCGTAGACCCAGCTCTCGCTCCCTCTCCCCTGCTCTCTGCGTGTGCAGATGGCTGCCGGCCTCCAGCGATCCCCTTTGGGAAGCTGCGCTGTTCAGACTGTGGGAATTGGTGAGCTTATGGCCTGCTGGCAGCAGCTCCTGGCTCCTTCACCGTCCTGGGAGTCGCCTCAGTCTGGCATGAGGCATAAGTGGTTGTGTGCCAGGCAGGGCCCTGGGGAGGGAATATGGTTGTGTTGTTTCCAGAGTGTGGATCAGGAGTGAATGTTTTGCTGTTTTGTTTTTTGGGGGGTTTTTTTCATCCAGTATTTCAAGTCAAGCACGTGAAAATGATCATTAGAGTTCTTTTAGTTTCTTTTCTTACTTGCCCAAGCAAACGTTTGGGCCAAAGCAGCAGGACTTTGTCTTCTCTGTTTTATCTGGTTTCAGTGGTAAACTGTGAACTCCCTCACACCTCTGCCTTTCCCTCTACCCTCTCCTCCTTCTGGTCTTGACCTGGAAATCCCCAGAGGACCCCGCTCTCCATATAAGCTTTTCTCCCTCCCCGACAGCGTCAGGATGGGGTGGTGGTTGGTGTGTCCTTGCTCTGCAGATCACACTTCCCAATCTTTATTCACAACCTCTTCTTCGAGGCCTGTCCACCCTTTGAGGTTTCTCTCTGCCTTTCTTGACGGTTTCTTAGCCGTCAAGACTTGGACTTGACTGTGACTGTTGAGAGTCTGTCCATTGAAGTCCTGCCAAGAGGTGTTGAGCATTTGCGGCATCTGGGCTCTGTGCAGCAAGCAGCCCGCTGTATCAGCTATCTGCTGCTGTGTAACAAGCTACTCCAAACTCAGTGGTCCAAAACGATACACGGTTATTCCCTCACAGCTCCCGTGGGCCAGGAACCCGGACATGGTTGAGCTGCGTCCCCTGCTGGGGGTCTCACGTGGCTGCAGTCAAGGTGTTGGCCAGGGCCGGGATCTCATCTGTGGCTTGGGTCCTCTTCCAGGCTCTGGTTCTTGGAAGAATGCGTTCTCTTGTAGCCGTAGATGCCACGGCTGGTGGCTTGCTGCTTCAAGGCCGACAGGAGGATCTGATGCCATCAGGGAATGCCGTCAGGAGAGGGACCACCCCATCACCTTTGCCGTAGGGTATAACCTAGTGAAGGGAGCAGCTCTCCCATCCTGTTCCCTGGTCCCAGCACCCTCAGCATAGCGGGCTCATCCAGGGTGCCTGCACCAAGGCCTGGGGTCCTGGGCAACCTCAGAATCTGCCCACCAGTCTCAGTCTGTGGGAGTTCTTGAGATGCCCCGGTCTAATGTAGAGAAAACAAGACATGTAACCGAGTAGGTTTCTGTTCAGTGTTACAGATGTGTCAGGGTGTAAAGGCATCACTTATATAAAGGCATCACTGGCTGGTGGGAAGAGGCCAGGAGCCCCAGGGAGCCGGCAGGAGTCGACCACATGCCAGAGACCGTCATGTTCTCCACTCAGCACCCGTACGCTCCTTCACACCTGGAGGCTTGGCATCTCTTGTGTTTGCCCCATGTTGCATATTGGCCTCTGCAATAACACCTCCAATGACCCTTAGACATTTTTTCCATGAGCTTTGGCCTTGGGGAGGGACAGGCCTGGGTTTGGCTTCCACCTCTGTCATCTGTCACCTCACCTGGCTGTCATATGACCTGGGCAGGCCTCATTTTCCAATGGGCGAAATAACCTGCGGCATCATAGACGTTCGACAAACGCCCCACCTCTGTCTCCTCAGGTCGCTTCCTGTGGTCACTTCTGACTCTTCCTTTTTTTCCCCACAGGCATTTATCTCTCCTTAGTATTTCCTTGAGACTTGGGACTTGTTGTGTAGTACTTACCAAAGTACATAAATGTTCTCTGCTGGGAGGATCAGCTGTAGAATTTGTGGAGCCCAGTGAAAAATGAAAATTGTGGATCCACTTTTTAAAAAGTGATGAATTTCAGGGTGGCAACAGCAGAGCATTAACCAAGCTCGGAGCCCTTCTGAGCACGAGGCCTTGAGCCACTGCCCAGGGTGCCTGCCCACTTGACCATGAGCCCACCCTAAGGAGAGAGCCTTCCCCGCCTCTCCCGTCACCTCTCCCAGTGCCTGGTGTGCACTGGATGGCCTTCGAGGTCTTGTAAATTGAATTTTCCAAGTTCTTTTTCATGGTGAGGAACTCAGAGTGGTCTTGGACGACACACAGGAAGCAAAGGACAGAGAAATTTTTCCTGCGATTTCCCCCTGCAGTTTGGCAATACAGGTGCTGTTGGCTCAGTCTCAGCACCCCCGTCCTGATCTGCTTACAAGCCATTCATTCACCAAATCTTTATTGAGCACTTACTGTGTGCCAAGCACTGTCCTAGCAGCTGAGACTATAGCAGTGAACAAAGCACAGAAATCCCTGCCCTTGTGGCTGACATTCTGTTGGGGGAGACAAGACAGTAGGTAAGATGAACAGGTACATTAAGTGTGTTAGCAGGTGCTGAGGAGGAAAAGTGAACCAGGGACGGAGGCTGTGGAAGTGAGCCCTTCAAACGTGCTCTGCTCTGTGAGTTGCCTCATGGGCGTTGTTTTATTTAGTCTGTGTAAGGAAAGCACCACTTCTGTTCCCATTCTCTGGATGAGAAGACAAAGCCTCAGGGAGGTAGCTGGCCTAGTAGGAAGTGATGGAGCCAGGACCCTCATGCTCCGAGTCTCTTTGACTCCAAAGCCTGTGCTCTGAGCCTCAAAATTCCAGAGCCATCTCCGCAAGCCCGCCTCCCGTGGCTTTGCCATCCTCCCTTCTGGCTGGAACCCCAGGGGCCCCACCGTGAGCGGTGTGCCCTGTCCTGTGAGCTCCCTGACCTTGACCTAGAGTGAGACTTGTACTCGATGCCCCTTCCCATGCAGTCGCCTGGACGGGCAGCAGGGAGGGTGAGGGGTGCTCCTCGTGGCTCCCGTTCAGCGGGGGCCTGTAGGTGCAGGCACTGGGCTGGGAACTTGATGCAGCTTGTCTCGTTTCTGTCACCCCCACGAGGTGCCTGCCCCATTGTAGGAAACTGCAGTTCCCAGGGGCCGGAGCCAGGGTTTAGATGCAGGTCGCTGTGACTCAGAAACCTGTGTCCCTTCCTTGCTGCTCCTGTCCCCACAGGGCACCTGCAGGTTTGTGTTCAGCTCATCCCTTCCTGTCCCCACCCGCGTGGCTTTAGAGGCAGCTACCTCCCGTTGACTCCCAGCCTGAAACACTGTGGTGCACACACGTGTAACGTTCTGGGGTCGTTGTACCATTCTGCTCTTCCTGTCGGTTTAACTCCGGTATTCTTCCTGGCAGTTTGTTGGAACGTTTGATTTTAAAATCAGAATTCGCCTTCAGTATGTGTTAAATACTTTTTGTTGTCGTTAGAAAACTCATCGTAGAATGGGGACACGTGAGAACAGAGGTGAAGAGTTAATTTGATTCTGTTGGAACATAATTAAAGTTATTAAGTTTAACTTAAAATGAATTTTGCTCAGAGTCTAGTAGGTTTTATTAAACTTTTGAAATACCAGTGCTTAGACTTCAAAAGAATGCCTGGAAGCCCTGGTCTCATTCTTCCTGTGTACTTAGCACACCGGGGGAGCGTGTTTGCACACCAGGGGTGCCTGTGTGCACACCAAGAACGCTCGTTCATGCAAGCTCTTTCTTCCTGGGTGATCGTGGTACCCGATCACCCTCGTGGTAAATGGAGCAAAGCTGTGAGAGGGAGTCAGAAAACCTAGGTTCTGTCCTACAATGTGTCATCTGCTGTGCAACCTTAGGCCAGTCACTAAAGGTCTCTGGGCCCCCACTGCCTCCTTTGTAAAGTGAAGAGATGAGATTAGATTGTGGCTTCCAAATGCAAGAACGAGAGTCCTCACTCACACCCACCAGTCTAGTTCTGTGTTACCTTGTTACCACGTCTAACCGTTCTCGGTAGCTTTCTAACAGGCCGTCCAGAGTTTCTCCTTTCTTCTCAGGCTGAGAGCGAGGTTAGCCCTGTGTGGGGCGTCTCGCCAAGTCACGCTGAGATGGAGAGAACTGGTGTGGCTGCTGAGAGGAGGTGGACGCTCTGCTCGGACCCACTTCCCCCTCAGTGAGCATCAAGCCAGGCGCGCTTCACCCCGGAGCAGGGCCGCACGCACGGCGGCGGCCGTCTGAACAGAAGGGACTCCCGCCTTTAGAATTCATCCTTGGCGTATGTCGTGCTGTGGTCAGATACCCGGGATCTGGGCAGTGTAGTGGGAAATTCCTAAGACTAGGAGGACATCCACGGGAGTCTTTCTGTTTCAAGGAAGGCTGCAGGAAGAAAACAGGATTAATCAAAGAGGATTAATCAAAGTCAGTAGGAGCCATTTGCAGGGCGTGCTGAGTGATGGGGCTGGGGACTGGGGGCAAGACCACGCGTCTGGCCCGCAAGGCTCCCACTCTGGGGTGTGGAAAGCCCTGGCGGTGGTTCCCACTCCCGCGGCAGAGGCAATGTGCTGATGAGGGCACCCCCCGGCCGTCCTGCCCCGCCGTGTGGGGAGAGGATCAGCAGTGCCCAGACCGCCGTGTAAATTACGGAATTGTGCCGTTGGCTGTGCCTGGACGGGCGGGGCTGCTGGGTCGTGTCTGTACCCACCACCTGACCGCCTGTGACCTCGGACCAGCCCCCTGCCCTCCCCGAAACAGGAAGGGTCCTCCTCGGTTCAGGGGGCTTCTATGAGGCTGAGAGGGTGTCTTGCACAGTGTGTAGTGTCTGGTCCTTGCCAGCCACAGGGCACCGTTATGTTCATAGATGGTGGGAGGCGAGAGTCCCTTCTGCCGCCTTACTGACCGTGTTCCCCCCCAGACCAAAGACCAAAAGGTCAACTGAGTGGAACCCAAGGGAAAAAACAGCCAACGCCTGACCTGTTTCCCTCCAAGTTACACTGAGCCTGGTACCAGGCGAAGCATGGTGTCTTGTCTGCCTTTATTTATTTATTTATACAGATTAAAAAAAATTTTTTTTCTCCTTGAATGGCTACTTTTGAAGCTATTTTTAAAAAGACTTTGTTTCAGAGAAGGCCTCAGAGGCCCTGCCTTAGGAAACGTCTGGTGCCCTCCCTGCCGGGGGCCTCCCCGCGCTGGCAGAAGTGATTCCCACACGCTTGCCGAGAGTTCTCAAGGCACGAGTCCCCAGATCGGGACCCACAAGGGAGGGCACTGTTGGTGTGGTTCGGGGAGAGCCGGGCCCGCTGCCGCCTCTGGAAATTGCTTGTCCCTTCTTCCCAGATGTCCAGGCCCGCTGTTCCGTGTCTTGTCTGAAGCAGCTGGAAGTTGGGAGAGGCTGTTCGCTTCTGGGGTGGAGGCCGCTGCGCCATACGGCCAGGGGGCTTCCTCAGGAGCCCGGGCGCCCTGTGCAGGCCCCGCCACACGGAGTGGGAGGGAGATGTGTTGCTTACGAAGCAACCTGGTAACGGAGGCGGTTTTTATTTAGAGTTATATTTGCCTTATCAATCCAGCCAGTGTATTGGATTGGCCAAAAAGTTCGTTCGGGTTTTCCATACGATGTTATGGAAAAATCTGAACGAACTTTTTGGCCAACCCAGCGTGTTTGGTGCCTATATGTGTATTGGTTTCTGTGCTGAATGCTGGGGATTCCATGTTAAATAAAAAAAGAGTCCTTACCCTCCAAAGGTAGCATGTGTTCTGTGTCTACCATAGCTCTGCCCAAAAGCAATTAAAAACAGCTTATAACATTCAGAGGGAACAGTATGATTTAAAATTGGAAAAGTGGAACATGGTGAACATAGGGGAAAATAAAGCAAAGTGAGGAGAAGGTTTGTATGTGGAATTCAAAGCATAATGTTGGTATAGTTACCAGAGTTTGGCTACACATCTGACTTTGAGCTTCCTGGGAGTCAAAGCAAAGAGAGAAACAAAATCAGTTGCTTGACTCATGGTGTCCTTAAAATACCGCCAGGTCAGTTTCTCTGAAGAACTGTTCCTGGTAGATACCTGCGGATGGGTATGTGTGAGGAAACCCAGTGAGATGGGCAGACAGGCAGGTTTTCTTAGGTTTGGCCCTGAGGTCCACAGGGAGAGCTGATGCCACGGGCCCATCCCACCAATTAACCTGGGTATTTGTGGTCTTGAGAGGTGAAGTCAGCTGCAGTGCTTGGTGCCAAATCTGCTGGCCACCCCAGCCGTTGAAAACAGGATGCTGAGTCACATCCTGCAGGTCTGCAGCGTCCTGACTTCGCGTGCCCGTCACAATGGGAGGCTCGCCCGGGCAGGTTGGCCCCCCACTCTTCCGAAAGTGTGGTCTCAGAGCAGGAAAACACTAAAATTAGGTCTTACGTGGGCCAGGGCCGTGTGTGTGCGAGGCTCTCGAAATCTGGACAGCCGTAGATCGAGAGGAACCCAGAGAAGGGAGCTTCCCATCATCCTCCACTGCCTTAGGCATGAAGCGAGGCTGCTGCTGTTATGGAAACACAGAGGGGAAATGGTCCTGAGGCAGGGAGAGATCTCAGGTGCTGCGGGTCGGAGCGTCCAAGAGGGAGGCAGAGAGCCAGGACGTCTGCCAGTGATGATGACCAGGGAGAGGGTCTTAAGTTTTTAATCACTGGCAAATAGAGAAGAATTAAAAGGAGTGTTTTTGCCAAAATCCAGTTAAGTGGAATTTTTTTTTTAATTTTTTAAAAAGTAATTTTCAAAATTCAGAAACAAAAACTTACATAAAAGTTGCAAATATAGTACAAATAACATTTTTCTAATCCTCAGACCCCATTCAGGGTCCACCATTGGTCCCAACAGTGTCCTCTGTTGCAAAGGATCCAGGTCAGGATCGCCTGCTGCATGTAGTGGTCCTGTCTCCTGACTCTCCTTCAGTCTGGGACATTCCTTAGTCTTTCTTTGACTCTCGTGACCTGGACACTTTTGAAGGGAGAGGCCCGTCAGTTTGTAGAATGTCCCTCAGTTTGGGTTTGACTGATGTTCCCTCAAAATTAGATTCGGGTCGCGCAACGCCATGTGTCTCATCACCGGTGATGTTCACCGTGGTCATCAAGGGGCTTTGCCTGGCTTCTTTACTGCACAGGTATTCTTTTCCCCCTTTATCAAGAAGTGTTTCTTAGGGGGGAATACTTTGAAATTAGGTCAGTACCCGATGCCCCCTCAACTTTTCCATTTATTTATATCTGTGTGGACTCCTGTTTGTCTGTCTCATGCATCGGTTCATAGTCTGTTAATTGTATTCTTGACTTCAAGGTTCAAATTGTCCCCGATTTAGCCTGTGGGGTCTCATTCAAGCTGGCTTCCCTGTCCCTTGACGTATCCACATCTTCCTTTAAGCACTGCTTTATTTTCTGACACCAGATGGCAGACCTCATCTTGTACTTTCCATCCCCCATCTCTGGAATCCCTCATTTCTCCAAGGAGCCCTACCTAGTTCCTCTTAGTAGAGAATGGAATTTCAAAACCAAGGCAGGTGGTGATTATTTTGTGAATCACTATCTTGTGCACCTGGAACTAACAGTGGTGTAGGTCAATTATACTTCAACAAAAAAAATTTTTAATAAAGAATTTATGAAGCATTTTAACCCCTGTGAATAATAATTGGAAGGGATAATTGATGGATGAGATTAGAAGCTGGGGCTGGACCTAGAAATCTGACAGTGGAATGCAGAACATGGAAAGCGGTAGATACAGGTTGTCACGTCCCATTTATTTGGGTTTTAGTTGATCTATGGGCATATCTGAGAACTAAATGTCCACTAAGTTAAAAAAGCAGAAACTATTACATTCTTTTTTTCATGTACTCTATATAAAGATTCCTTGAAACTCTTTCTACTCTTTAAAAACAAACAATATTAATTAAGGACTTTTCTTTTGAAGAAATAGAATTATACCAAATTAATCGGGAAAACAAAAACAAAGAAGCTGAGGTAAGTGTAGTTATTATTACTGTTGGGGGCATTGCTCTCCACAGGCCCTTTCAGTGGGCAGAATTAGGGAATATGTGGAGGTACGTGCACACACAAACACACACGTGCACACACACGTTTGCATCTGTATTTTTTTCTCTATTTAAATATATTGAAAACCATGAATTCAAGCTAATACCTTCAATTCTGATCCAACATCTCTGGGTTCATTCTAGTTTTTTCTCTCTCCATATTTGTAATCCCTTTTCTGATAGTGAGGAACCTGGCTCCCATTGTCCCTAAAGTGTTTACTTGTTTGATCAACCCCCCTATCTGCAACCAACCTCCCATCTCTGCAGCCACCTCTCCGCTGCTCACCACACCCTCTCCCTGACCCAGAGGCCTGCCTTGCTCTGCCCACCAGATGGTTTTCGGTCTGAATTGTTGGGGAAGAGAAGCAGACTTACTTTCTTGACTCTGTGTTTCCCCATGGGTGTCAATTCAGCAGAGGTTCGATGCTTACAGGTGAGACTCCTGGTGTCTTCTCCTGCCTTTTCCACTTTTTGGCCACGTGAATTTGGACAAGCGACTTGATGTCTCTGAGCCTCAGTTTCCCCGTATAAAATACTCGTAGGTGGATGCTGAGGATTAGGTTAATATTAGGTTAATATGTATGACATGCCCAGCACGACACACAGCAAAGATGTTTCCTATCGGTTTCACATTTACTGAATGCACATCTGAGGGGCGTCCAGAGACGGAGAAGTCGTAGCCTTGGCTCTCAGGACTCCAGTGAGGCGGAGAACTTAGTTGTGTTGTTTGAAACACTTGGTTGCCAAGAGGACCTGACTGTAACTGCATTTATGCAGTGAGTCTTTTGTTTTTCCCAGAGGTTGTAATGCTTAGTTAGAGGTGTCTGATAATTGATTGAAGCTTGAGAACTGTTTTCGCAGGTTACATGTTTTAGTTGAGTAATAGGGCATCTTTTTAATTTATTTTTTTATTGAAGTATAGTTGATGTATAATATAAGTTACAGGTTACAATATAGTGATTCACAATTTTTAAAGGTTATATACTCCATTTATAGTTTTAAAAACTATTGGCTATATTCCCTGTGTCGTACTGTATATCCTTGTAGCTTATTGCATAACATAATAGTTTGTACCTCTTGATCCCCTACCCTAATATGGCCCCTCCCGCCTCCCCACTGGTAACCACTGGTTTGTCCTCTGTTATCTGTGAGTCTTATTTGTCCTGTTCATCCTGTGTGTGTTGAGCACCCACTGTTGCAGCTGCTCAGAGATGACCAAGGTGAGTTAGTCACAAAATGCTTTGAGGCTGGAGAAGGGTACAGCTCGGCCAGTTTACGAGTATTTACTTCTGAGTATCGACTCTATTATATGTCAGGCAGGGAGGGAGACTTAAAAAATTACGTGTGTCCTGGCCCTGGAGTCCCATCGTGAAGTTAAAATATACTGGTATGAAGATAACATCACCACCCGTTAGTAGGTAAATAGGTCCAGGAACATAGTCTGGGGCCTTGGGTTCCTATCCCTTTCTAAGTATATGACCTTGGATGAGTGACTTACCCTCTGAGGCTCGGTTTCTTCACCAGCACGGTGAGAGAAGGTGCTGTAAGATGTCGAAAGGGAAGAGCGTGGCTTGCAGCTAGGGTGGTGAGGGAGGGCTTCCTGGAGAAGGCATGAACGTTGGAAGGTGGACGGGACGTGGGGAGGCAAACAGGAGAGAGGAGGCTGTGCTAGAGGCCCAGAGTAGGAGAGTTGATGAGGACGATGACATAGACGGGGATGGAGCAGAGAACGCGTGGAGTGTGGGAGGGATAGTGTGAGAGCTGATACAAGGAAGCTTTTTATTATAAATCCCTTTTGCTGATTGCATTATAAGCTCCCTGAGGTCAGACAGTGTTGGAGGAGTGAAATTTAGTTAGTGACATGGCATGGCTAACTGGCTGCCATAGAAAGCAAGCACAAGGACTCTGGGTTCTATAGATAATGCTGCATCATTGAAAGTTCTGGAGCTGGGACATAATGTAACAAGAGCAGTGGCTGGGAACTAAGGCACGGGGTCCTCTGTTCTCTGCCCTGACTCTCGTTAGGCTGCAAGCTCCCGGTACAGCTGTGCTGTCCCATATCATAGCTGGTAGCCGCACGTGGCTAATTAAAATTTAATTAAAATCAAATAAAATGACAAATTCAGCTCATCAGTCACACTCATCGCATTTCAAGTGTTCAGAACATGGGCCTGTATGGCCGGTGGCTGCCGTATTGGACGGCACAGGTGGAGAAGATGTCCTTTCTCTTGGACAGCACTGCCCTGCAGGGACCCCGAGGACCAAGCACACAGCCGGGCACACAGTGAGTGGACGTCGCATGGCTCACGGGGCTGGGGGACTGGGAAGGAAAGGGCGCCCTGGAAAGGTTAGGACTTGGCGACCCATGAATATGGCATGGGCTGCATCCCAAAGAAAGGGCCGAGAACCGGGGACAGTTGAGACAATTCGTTCTTGGAATTTTTGAGTTATTTCAAAAACATTTCCTTCGTGTGCCTGTTATTTCTGGCTGGCTAGGTTGCCTCTGCTGCCATTGCGTTTCCTGCACAATGTGGCCTTTCTCTCTCTGCGCTCACGAAGGGGGCTTAGATACCGGTGTACCAGACGTTCACGGGAAGATACACTGGCTCCGGCTTCCACAGACGGGGCCTGAGGGCTCTTGGGGGCCGTCGAGGAGCTATCCCAAGGTTTGTGAAGCCAATCCAAGGTGTGTTATTTGCTGTCTCACTTTTCCGGGGGGTGTGGGGGGAGCGTCCCGATATTGCGAGCTTGTTGGTATATTCAGCTGCTTGCTCCTACCCATTGGTAGGAAGGAGCGCTGTGTAGCTGGCTGCGGAGAATGTCTCTTACTGTCCAAAATACTTCTGGACATTCCTTCTCTCTGAGAGAAGCCTACGCCTTCTAGCCAAACAATACATGCCCCGGCAGCAAAGACATTTGTAACAAGCCCTGCCAGCGTTTCTTGCCAGTGACCCCGTTCCCTAAGTATAAGGCCCTGCAGGGCTGGAGTTTCCCTGTTGTCAGCATCCTGTGTGGAGGGGAGCTTCTGGGGGGCTCTAGCTGATCAGTGTGTCAGGTGAGTTGTTTGCTTAGGCCCTGAAGAATGGCATATGGGACAAGGCCTTGCTGAATGCCCCGTAAAGCACAAAATAAAAATAAGGCCTCGGCACATCCCGGGGTCTTTGTGACTTTTGAACTTGAGTTCAAAATGAGGGAGGCACCCATGGGAGAACAGTGGAGAGAGTTTTCCGTCTCCACCTGCAGGCTGCTTACCTTACTCTGTGTACAAGTCTTCCGTCTCCTTTGCATCTTTACAAACTTCATTTTGGTAGGAAGGGGGTTCTGGATCCATCTAAACCATCGCCAGGAGTGGTTTTAAGGTAGACTTGCATCCATCCAGCTCTACCTGCTGCTCCTGTGGCTGCAGGTCACACCGTCCTGCCATCTGACCTCGGGATTCTACCGGAAGAGCCCCGAACTTGGAGCCTGTCAGTCTCGTCCGGCCCCTTATGGGCCGTACGACTGCAGACACGTCGTCTATCTTCTCTGTTTTGGTTCTTCCATCAGAAAAGTGGCATTGTAAGAATTAAGTGAAGAAACGTAGGGGCAAGCTCTCTGTAAATTATGAAGCCCCATTCGGATTGGAGGTATCGTTGACTTACTTAAAATAACCCTCGATGAGTGGCCACTAGGCCTTCGGGTGCTGAGAACTCCTGGCTCAACCACTCGCCCAGGGTTTGATTGTTAGCTTTGCACGTTCTGAAACTGGAATATTAGTTCACCCAGGGATGATCAAGTTCTGAGAAACCAACTCACGCTAACCAGACTTATAAGGAACTGACTTATAAACCTGAATAGACATTTATGAATTCTCAGTGGAACCTCTTACCACAGAGACCAGATCATCCACCTGTGTTCACTGGAGGGCGCGTGTAGCAAAATCTTCCTACTCTCCTGCTCCTTGCTCTCTTTGTCCCTGTTTACAGGTCCTTCGAGGCCCAGCTTGGTGGTGTTTCAGGGAGATCTCCCTGGACCCCCAGGCTGGGCTGGGCATCCCTCCTGAGTGTGTGTGTGTGTGTGTGTGTGTGTGTGTGTGTGCACGTGTGCGTGTGCATATATGGCACCTTATACATCCCTGCATCATGGGACCTGCTGCGCTACATGGCAGGTACTGTCCTGCATCTGTCTGACCCACTAGACTGTGCTGTTGCTCCGGGGCAGAAACCGTTTCTGTTTCACTTCTGAATCCCCAGGGTTTAGCACTGACCAGGCACGGTAGAGGCACAGTCAGTATTTAACCTAGATGGAATTAATGGAACCTCCTCTTGGGAGTGTTCACGGGCACCACCTTTTCTGTAGTGACAACTTTATATGCATTCCATTTTTTTCTTGAATTATCGGCAAGTCCACTGGACAAACCAGTGTACTCAGTAATCACTGGGCAGAGCTGAGTGCGATCGAGGGTTAATTCTATCCATGCAAAAGTATCAATAGTTCAGTTCGTTTCAACCAGTCCAGTCAATTTGAATTTTTTTTTTTTTTTTGAAGTATAGTTGATTTACAATGTTGTGTTAATTTCTACCCTTTTTTGAGCCTATACTTTTATGCTCATTTTCTCTGGGGTTTTTTTTTTGCAAGAGGTAGCATCAGAAATCCTAAAATCATAACCGGTTAATAACTTCCTGTTTTGTCATCTATAAAATGAGTATAATAATGCCTGCTCAGCCTGCATAGGAGAGTTTCATGAAGATCAAATAGGCTGACATTAGCCAGAGTGCTTTGTCAACAGCAGAGCTTATCAGAGGTCTGATCCCTCGTTATGATTGTCATCTCAGACGACTGTAATGCAGGGCTGCCTTTCAAGGGCAGGAACACCTGTGAGTCTGAAAGTATTGGTAGAAGAAGGGCACGTGCAATTATCTGCTAACCTGTTTTGCTGCTTCCAAGGAGGGTATTATTTTGTTTTTTTTGACCTCGTGTGACCTCCCTACATTGCACCTAATTGTGTTAATCTCCTTCCTAGAGGACCACACGTTTTTATTGGTGTTATCTTCCACCAGCAAAAACATTTATCGTGTACCTACTGTGTGTAAGGTACTCTTATGAAGACCACAAGGGGAGCCAGTTTCCTCTGTGTCTTCTGTTATTGTTAAGTTCAGGGGTTCTTAGCCCTGGATGTGCATCGGGACAATTTCTGGGACTTTTAAAAAAGCAGATGCCGAGGACTCGGCACAGACCTTCCGAACTAGAATTGGCTGACATTAGACCTGGACGTGAATATGTTTTAGAAGTTTCATAGGTTCTTCCGATGTATGGCCAGAGTTGGAAATTAGGAAAGTTAGTATCATATTCTGTAGTGTGATGTTTCTACACCTGATGTTCCCTTCTTCAAGGAATTATGTTTCTGAGTGGCCTGGCACACATCCAAACTGCCCAAACATAGACCCATCCCTTAAAGATCATTATCTTTGCCCGGTCGACACTCGTACAGGCTTGGCTTAGCGTGGTTCTCCTTAGTCTGCAAATATTTGGCTATTCGAATGAATGAACAGAGAGCCCTGTATGTGAATATCAGAACATACCCATACTAGACCAAGCATTAGAACCCAGAAATATGGATTCCCAGACCAGTGCCTTGTATTTTCTTAGAACTTCCATGTGCACCAGGGTCACCAAGGGCCTTGGTTGAAAAGGAGGTTGCCCAGGCTCTCCCTGGGACGCTCTCAGGAGCTGGACTGGCTTCCTTCATTTGTCAGAGAGGAAAGAAGGCCTTCCCCGCAGAGCTTGGGAATTAGACGGGGTGGCACAGCTGAGAGCCTCGTGTGGGAGCCTCTACCGCGTGGTGGGCGCTCGGGCAGTGGCGGTGCTCTTGCTGAGAAGCAGCTTCTTGACCAGCATGGCTGTGCTGCTGCCCCCCACCCCAGCCCCCCAGGATCCCCATTCAGTCCAGAAGGACCGAATGATGTGTCCTGTCCCATAACTCTGATGGTGGCAGCCGTGCTGCTTGCCCCCCGGGGGCTGATGCCCAGTCTTCTCTTCCTGAGGTTGTTTCCCTGCATCTTTCCCGCACCTGATGCATTCACGCGCCGGGAAGAAGGACTGGGGATGGGTCCTATCCTTACTCCTTGGTGATGCTGCGCTTGGCCGTCAGGGCAGGCAGGGCAGAGGTGGCTGCGGGGTCTCCGCTCTGAGTCTCACTCTGGACGGGCAGGGGCGAGGGCGTTCCAGGGGTTAAGGAGGTGGGCGTGGGCCCGAGAGATGTGGGTCTCATCCCATCTTGTAAAGGTTACACTCCTGCAGCTGAAGTTTCCTCAACTGCAAAATAAGCATAATCGTAGTGTATGTTTCACTTAATCCTCTTGTGTGAGGATTAATCGATCATTTGGGAGCTGGGAGAACCTTCCAAGACGAGGCCCTCCCAGAAGTCTACTCAGTGCCCTTCCTGCACAGAATGTTCCAGAACCCATCACTTAGACGTCTATTTCCTTTTCCCAGCCCTACAGGGTTCCTTTTTCAGGGGACTCATCCCATCCTGCCCTTCACTGTGGTTGGTTGCACGCTTACTTTATTTCCAGCTGCTCCTGCTGGGTGGGTTTCGGGGTCCCGGCCCACACCCTCCGGGACCCGCACCTGCTCTCCCGCTGTAGCCCGCCCTGCGCCCCTTGTGTGAGGTTCTCAGAGCACCTCCCGACCTCTACCTGGAATGCCGTCCCCCACACCCCAGATTTGCCTCCTCCAGGAGTGATTAGCACGACTGAAGGATTTCCAGAACGAAACGGTGCTTGTGAAAACACCCAATAACTAACTGTGGCCGCTGCCCACAGTCACTGTTGGGTGAATGGATGGTGATATGTGACGGTTTGAACAAGGATGGGGTCCTCATGCCTCGGGGCGGGTTACTGGGCCACCAGCTGTTTTTCCTCGCAGTTTCTAATACACACCCTGCTGCTCATTCCCGAGGCCCACAGCAAAGCCCGTAGGAGTAAAGTGATTAGAGGAACTTCAGCTGTTTTGCTCCCTGTGAATGGCCCTCTTTCATCAGGATGTGCAGGGACAAGGGCCTTTTTAAACCCAAATATCAGGGAAGGACGAGAGTTCCACCAGAGCCATTTGCCGTCTGGGTGGGAACGCCATCTGGAAGGGGACTCTGCTTTCCAGGAGGGCTCCATCCAGCCTCTTCTTCAGACGTTCATCCTCCTCTGGAGGGTGGGGAAGGCAGGGGCTGGGGGCAGTTCAGTTCGCGATGTGACCACGGCAGTGCCGGACCTTTTCTGTTGTACTGACGTCTGCGCCTCCAGCCAGCCAGCTCCCTGCTTCTGCCCTTCAGAGGTCTCCAGCCCCAGTCAGTAAGTATCGCCACCGCTGATGTCTGCCCACCACCCCCCGCCCCCCGCCGTGTCTTGGTTTCTGGATGACACTGGCTGTTGCTGCTCTGAGGGCTGGGGTTTTCTGGAGGATCCTGTCTGTCTGCAGGGCCCTGCAGAAATTATGAGCCCGTGTCATCTCCTAAAACCGGGGTCTGAGACATGTCTGTATTGTGGAGATAAAAGCGGTGAGGATGGAGGAGGGAGGGCAGGGGCTGAACTTGTTCTTAATCCCCCGTCAGGACTTTTCCATTTTGTTTGCCTGGGTCTGAGCTCCTGGAGCTTGAGTCGCTCTCTGCAGGGCACCAGCATCTTTGGGGAGAAGGCTGATTTCTCCATAGTTGGGATGGGTGGTTTGTGAGTTTGTTTCCTTGTCCCGAGAACCTAGTAAAGTACGAGTGCCCCCCACCCCCAACCCCGAAATGGATTTCGTAAAGAACTTCCTTCCCCGGCGGGGTGTCTTGAGACTGATGAATTGAATCGGGTACTGCGCCTCTCGTATCAGAGCCCTGGCCCCTGGCTGGGAGAGAGTGTTCACGTCAGCCGCCCACAGGGCGCAGGAGGCTCTGGGCCCAGAGTGAGCTCAGAGCAGAAGACGGGAAACAGGGTCATAAAGAATATCTGTGTCTCGTTTTCCTAAGTCCCATGACTGCCGTGCTCTGTGGCCTCTCGCCTCCGAGAGCCATCCAGTGAGGTTTTCCTCGTGCTGTATCTGCTTACTGTCTCTGCAGATGCAGGACCATCTCACGGGCTTGGGATGATGTGTTGTTCTCTGAGCTTCCCCGCAGCTTCAAATCTCCTCTTTACAGTAAACGCCTGTGACTAATTTCGGGAGGAGGACAGGCAGAGTGTTCCAGGGCCCCCATCCACACAGCCCCCGACTTTACGTGTAGCTGGGAGGCTGTGATTCTGTATTGGCCTCAGGAACACTGAGGAACAACTGGCCTTGTAAGTGATCACGGGATAAAACCAGCCTATGCTTTTGCATTGTTCCTTTTTTTTTTTTTTTTTCCCCCCCGAGGAAATGTAAGGGAAACCAAGGGGAATTTTTGCCCATGATTTCCAAGGCAAAGGTCACCGTCAATGGCTGGCTGTTTCCAGAGGGCTCAGGTTTCTGGTCAGTATGGATTTTTTTTTTTCCTTTTTTTTTTTTTTTAAAACTCATGAACAAAAAGAGGTTGATGATGCCTTGCAAAGATTTTTTTTCCCCCAGCTGCTTCGATGAACTGATTGTTGTTTGAAGTTTCATGCATTTTGGAGTCTTTCAGACAGTGATGAGAATAGGTAGTAAGTGATCCGTGTCTATCTAAAACAGCATAGTTCTGAAAACAAACTCAGTTGTAGGGTTTTAAGGAAGGAGTGGGTGATAAGTTTCAGGGCTGGGAAAGTGTTGGGTAAGTCTGCAGTTTGCTAAAACTAGACAACCTGGATTTTCTGTTGGCCAATGGATGCTAAAGAGCTTTTTGTCTCCCGTGGGTAAGTGAGACTCACAGAAAGGGTGCTTCTCGTTTCTTCCATTATTTATGGTCCTGGGCTCCTCAGCACTTGAAACTTGCAGCACAGATACGGGACCCACAGAGTGGAAAGGATGACTTGGCAGAACGTGCATGATGGTAGATGAAGAAGTGCTGTCCATATGTAAAGCGTTGCCTTTAGGAAAGAGATAAAGCCAAGTTGTCCGTAACTCAAAGGCCCGGATAAGAGGGGCAGAACTGAAACCTACATATTTGGTATTTGAGCCGTCATGATTTTTAGCGTGAGAATTTAACCAGAAAAATGAACAGATGTTATTGTGGACTTCACGGTATGGAAGATAAACATTTTTCAATTCCAGGAGCTGCTGACTTAAATGCTGGTCCGTCCGGTGAGTTTTCTTAGCTCCTAGGGTTGTATTTTAGACTTAGCTGAGTTTTTTATTCCAGGATGAGATTGTTTAACTACTTACATTAGCTGTCTGGGGCGGTGGTGATTTTGCTGTTTTATATTACAGAAAATGTCCTTGTGTTTCTGTCAGGAATTGATTTGCTTTCTATTAAAAAAAAAAATAGCACTCCTGTTACTTAGAGATTTTTCTTTCAAATCAAATTGTTTATTGGTTGCTGAAGAGAGAATGAATGATTTGTATAGTTCCCTATAATTTGAACTGTGATCTTCTTTCACAAAATTAATAAACATGAAATGTTTTTGCATTATAAAGTATAGTACATGTTTTATATTACTTTGAAAATTAAAAAATCATTTATAAAAGTTAATATTTGCTCAATATAGTGAGTTTGGAAGATGTTAAGAAATAGAAAGAAGATAATTATAGGTGGTACAACCCTCCCCCTACAGAAAAAAAAACACTTAATTTTGGTGTATCTTACGTGTAGTTTTCAGAGATGATGTTATTTTTAAATAATTGGTGGTAATTAATAGCTAATACAGTCCATTGGTTTATACAGTCTTAACTTCTGCATAAGATAAAGATTTTGTTTTGGTAGCCAAATCGTGAAAGTGAAATTTTTTATTGTAATTTTTAAAATTATATGTTGAATATAAATGTTATTGCTTTGTTAAAATAACAAAGACCAAAGATTCATTCTGCTGAGAAATTCATTGGGTCAACTTGAGATTTTCTACAGGTTTTCTACACAGCAAGCTTGACTAAGTTAAACTGGTCAATAGCCACCCACTTTTCTTAAGATGCAAACAAATCGTGAAAGTGTGATTTCATCTTCCTTGTATTCTGTAAAGGGAAGACACCAAGAAACAGTGAGGTTGTTAAAAGTTCAGAGAGTTAGAAGCAAAGATCAACAGCAAGAGTACGAAAAATTCAAAAAGGGAACCACCCTCTGCTCCTCAGAGAGTTGGTCTCTATTTTTAGAAGATGTTGTATTACAGAGCGGTCCCTTTACAGCATCCTGCAGGAAGGGGCTCCTAGCTCTGGAGGAGCCCACGGAGAACCTTGGATGTTTTAGCCGAAGCATTATTTTATCACATAAACTCTCCAGCAGCAGGCTTGTAGGAAAGGTTTGGGGGGAGTATGGTGTGAAATTACTATAGAAGCTATTTTATCCCATTTGCATTTTACATGCCACTCTCCAGCTTTTCCTCTGCAGCACGTCTCTGCCCATTTTCCTCTGTGAATTCCAGCCTAACTGCGCTCTGGTTTTTTCCCCCGCAGCTTAAGTGAGAGTTTTTTCATGGTGAAAGGAGCAGCCCTCTTCTTACAACAGGGAAGCAGCCCTCAAGGCCAGCGGAGTCTTCAGCATCCCCACAAGCATGCAGGTGATGGCTCTAAATTGACGCTCTTACCCTGGGACTTATTTTCTGGGCAACAGAGGAACCCTCCATTACTGGTGGTGAGCACTTTGCTGGTTTTCAAGGCCAGGAAAGTAGTGGAGCGCAGGTTTGTAATGACAGGTGCAGGTAGAGGCTCTCGAGCAGGCCACGCACGTTTTCCAGATGACACCGGGAGCCAGCGACCCTTTGACCACGGTGTCTACGTAAGAAGGTCAGCCGCTTTCTGTTTGGATATAAAGATTTCCTACTCAGTGTATCAGTTAACTGCAGATTTTAAGTTACAGTATGACTTTTTAACAAATGCACCAGAACGCCTTATAGCCAGATGTGGTCCCCTTGAAAATAACCACCCTGGGGTCCTAGATGCCTAGTCCGTCATTTCTCTGAGCTTTTGGAAAACTCTCATTTGGGGAATTTCTTTACGAGCCTTGGGCATGTACTGGGGTGGGAAGTCTTTAATCTTTAATGGTGGGTTT
The DNA here is from genome assembly GCF_028023285.1 of Balaenoptera ricei. Taxonomy (NCBI): domain Eukaryota; kingdom Metazoa; phylum Chordata; class Mammalia; order Artiodactyla; family Balaenopteridae; genus Balaenoptera; species Balaenoptera ricei. The sequence goes on from NC_082652.1 coordinate 19,322,287, forward strand.
GGTTTTTTGGAAGGAGACAGAAGTGATAAAGTGGGGATCAAACTGAGTATTAACTGAGGTCCAAAAGCAAGCAAATAAGAGATGCCTGCAAAGTAATAAGACTGGATTTCTTAGGTGACTTGACTCTGAACCTGAAGGCAGTTTGGAGAGAGGAATTCAGGAAACACTTGCGTACAAGTGGATCTTTGTAGCTGGTGGGGAGCCTCTGCAGGAACTTCTTGCACGGGCAGCACGTGTCGGAGTAGGAGCTGGAAAGGCCTCTGCCTTTCAGAACAGTGGCAGGTCAAAGCAGCTAGCAGTTGGGGCCAGTTTTTTTGTCACTTGGATCATCTTGTTTGTCTCACCTCAAGTCATCCAGCCTCATTTTGGAGCTGAGTGCTTAGGTTAGAATTTCCTATCTTGCATTTTATAGCAAACACCAAGGCTCAGTCAATATTTTCACATACTGATATTTATAATCAAGATTTAGGTCTGTTTTAAGCTAAGGAAACAATCTTCCTGCCCAAGCAGGCATTGTATTTCATGGAAAGAATATTTGCTTTGGAGCCAGACAGACCTGGCTTCTACAGTAGATCCCAGTTCTACAACTGTACAGAACATTCATAGTCAACTTCTAAGCCTCGGTTTCCTAATCTCTACAGTGGGCATCGAATATTGGTAACTCAGACGTCGTGGAATTTAAAATTTACGCACGTAAACAGACTTACCTTCTCTTAGGTGCTCAGCGTACATTGCTGTAATTATTGCTACAGTGACTGCTGGTACAAAACCACTATAAACAGAACCTTCGTTCTTGAATTTGCTAACTGTTCTGCCCTGTTAAGAGTGTAACCGTTGTTCGTGTCTTAACCATAACCCGTAAACAAAGCCAATGCTCAGCTTTGTTCCCTAAGTATGAAATGTCTCCTTCCTCTAATTCAAAGAATATTTTCGTACTGTGTGTGAGCCTGGGGAAAGTGACTGCAAAACCATCGTGTAAAAACCCTAAGTCCAGCTGGCTGGCACATCTCTGGCACGAGATGTACACGAGAGTAGGAAGGAAGCCTAGTGTGTTGGCTCTTCTGCCCTAGGGTCTAGGAGGGCTGGTGAACTCCAAAAGGCAGGGGGGCGCCCACTGTCCACAGATGCTTAGTAGGCGACCCCGGGGCAGGCACAGACTAGACTTCACGGCAAGTCCCCTGGACGACCCACAGTCCCCTAAGCGACCCCCATGCCGAGCCGAGTACAGTGGAGGGTTCACTCTGTCCATGTCAAGTAATGCAGCTCATGTCAGCCAGTCCAGTCAGGCTGAGACTCACTCTTTCCAGGGTTGACCTATACTTTAGGCTCACATTCTCTGCCTTTTTTTTTTGCAATTGCTTACTGAACACTTGCACGTACAGAGACCGTGTGTGGCTACCAGGCTGGGGTTGGGACTTTTCTCTGTCAGCAATTACACATCTCAGCAGACAGTCCCACTGTGTGGAAAACGTCCCTTTCACTGAGCCACTCATCAGTCAGGGGGTTGGTTTCTGCTTTCGTCTGTGTGCTGCTGTGATTCGGAGTGGATTGTGGTGGCGGGGGCGGGGGGGGGGGGTGTTGCCCAGATGGGCCCGGAACCAGCCATGGTGGTTGTGTGCCATCCCGATCATGCTGGTGACACGACAGGTGAGGGCGCTGTTGGGGACAAGATGGGAACAGGGACCGTTACCTCCAAGTCGTACCTTGTAGGATGTGGTGCCAGTGTAGGGTGTCTTCCACTGTGGCATCCTGTAAGAGAACAGACGAGGGGGCACGTTTCCAACGACCTGATTCCTCTCTGAGGCAGGAAGTACCATTTGGACATCATTTGTCAATCTCCCCTAAAATTCAAAGGACGCTTTTGCAAAAGGAACCCATCCAATGGATTGATCCCTCTGGGGTTCTAATTGTGATCTATAGGGTAATTTTTTTTTTTTAAAGCTAATTCTGTTTCTTCAGGGTGTTGCACAAATTGAAATGAATATGGATTTTCTATGAGTTACTCCCTGCACTTTCTTCTAGATCAGCATCTTTACAGATGAACCATTTCTTCAGAAAGAACCCCATGCAGACATTTTTTTTTTTTTTTTTTGAAATATACATAAGCTAGGAAAGAAGTGGCACTAGAACCACCCTCGCTACTTGCTAGTTACGAAGCTCAGGTACGGGGGCCCCTGTGTGCCTGGGACACACAGCCCTTCTTCGGTGAGGTGGATCCTGCGTAACTGTGGAGACTCACTGCCTCAGAGAACCTTTCCTCCCCTCCCTATAGCCCAGAGGCACCCCTGGGACCCTGGGGCCGCTCAGAGATGTTCAAAAGCTGACTCTGGATTACTGCCTCTTTTAAATAAGCAAGGAGGTACAAAAAAAAGAGTACATAATTTTTAGCGAGAAAAAAATGACATTGCTATTCAATCAAGTTATGTCACTGGGTACTCGGCACATACCTGCTTGCTGTGGAGGCACTGAGACATTTCCCCTCCTGGTTGTAGAAGTCATGTCTCTCTCTTATGGAAAATGTAGGAGTTCAAAGCAGGAAATGACCCCCGGTCCTTTTTATTTCAGACCAACCCTTAGCAAATCCCTGTCTTCAGCTGTGTCTATAGTTTCTGCTGTCCCTCACCCCCCTGCAAAGTCACGTTTGCCTGAATTTAATAACATTTCTCCTCTAGGCTTGTGTGTATTTTCAGATTTTGTATTTTTAAAAACCCATATTGCAATTATTTCAGAAAATAAAAGCAACTTTTAATTTTATTTATTTATGGCTGTGTTGGGTCTTCGTTTCTGTGCAAGGGCTTTCTCTAGTTGCGGCAAGCGGGGGCCACTCTTCATCGCAGTGCGCGGGCCTCTCACTATCGCGGCCTCTCTTGTTGCGGAGCACAGGCTCCAGACGCGCAGGCTCAGCAATTGTGGCTCATGGGCCTAGTTGCTCTGCGTCATGTGGGATCCTCCCAGACCAGGGCTCGAACCCGTGTCCCCTGCATTGGCAGGCAGATTCTCAACCACTGCGCCACCAGGGAAGCCCCAAAAGCAACTTTTAAAAGCGTGGCAATAAACTGTCTCACCCATCCTCATCATGCAAAACATTCAGGAATGGACTAAGGGAAGTCCAGGTCTTCTTTCAGACCCTTGGAATCAGCCTATTCTAACCTATCCTGCCTAGAAAGTGGGCGGGTGACCTTTTTTAAACTTTCTTCATTGGTCCAACAGGGGACCTGCCTCAACATCTTCAAGTAATGATCAACCTTCTGCGTTGTGAAGATAGAATCAAGCTGGTAAGAAGAGACGCGAGTGGCAAGTTTTAATTTTTAATTGTGAAATTTGGTAGGGACTTATTGACGAGCAGGGGCTTGGGGGTGTGTGGGGCTCTTACATCAGAGCAAGTTCTCCCAAACCGTTCTCAAAACCCAAAGCCCGCTCTGCTCCTCGGTACCCAGAGGTGCAGACAAAGGGGGTGTCAGGTCTCTGGGTCAGTCTGTGCTAAGCTGGAATCATCATTCGCTGGATTTTATTTGTTAACCCCTTTAACAAACTTTGGGGGTCTCCTCTGAGCCAGGTACCATCCCTCATGCTGGGGATATAAATGAGACGTAGGAGTTTTCATCTAAATTCCTAAACTCACGGGGGAAAGGTAGAAACAAAAGTCTTTGGTCTTGGATTGGTGAAGGAAGGGGGTGACCATCTGGCAAGGCAGGCCAGTAAGAGCATCTCTGCCTGTCTAGGCCGTGCGCTTGGAGAGCGCCTGGGCTGAGCGGGCCCGCTACATGGTGGTGGTGGACAGCAGCGGGCGCCAGGACACGGAGGAGAGTATCCTGCTGGGAGTCGACTTTTCCAGTAAGGAAAGGTGAGTCTGATGGACGCCGGCTCCTTTCTGTGATGGGGGCAAGAGTTGCTTCTGGAAGAAGGTTTTCAGGGTCCCACATCCACGGGGGCGGGTGATGGTAGGTGAGGGGGTGATCAGGCACTGGGAATGGTGGAGCCCCTGATTTTAGCTCTTGTGTGCCGCGTGCTGTGCTAGGTCCAGTCTCTGCTCTCAGAGAGCTCAGGGTCTGCACTGTGCTTAGAGATTTAACCCTGGGTCCTATCAGGGGTGCCCTAGAGGAGGGCACCTTAACCAGGAGGGCTTCCTGAAGGAGGTGACGGCTGTGGCGAACACCCCAGGACAAGCAAGAGCCAGCCAAGTAAAGCAGGAAGGCGCCCTCCAGGCCGACCATCCCATATAGAAGTATGTGATTGATCGGCGTTGTATCGAGCGCCTCATGCAGTATTAATATCCCGTGGATTCCCAAGTACTTGTTGATGGGTCCTGGGTCAGAGGCTTGAGGAGAGGTTTGGAATTTCCCAATAATTGGAGGCCAAGTTAGTCATACCATAGACCCTGTTATGTGTGCGAAATGAAGGTGCACGACTCTCCTTACATCTAGGATAAGTTAATGCGAGTGAGATCATTGCAGAACTTGAATTTGTTAAAACTGGATTAAAGTAGACGCCCTTTATTCATCATTCATTAATTTTCTCGTTCATTAAGCAGACCATTCATTTGCCTTCTCCTGTGTAGGAGGCAATAGGCTCAGCCCAGGAAAACGGAGAAGCAACAGTAACCACAGTTCTCGGCCTCAAAGAGCCTGTAAGCTCAGGGAGGGAGGGAACCATCGCCAGAACCTGGGGTGATGGGCCCAGTGATGGAGAAGTGTGGGGTTCGTTCCACACTCGTGACCAGGACTCCATTGCTTGTCACAAGTAAATGAACTAACAGGGAAGCCGTTTCCTTTATGGCCTCGTTCCCAGTACATAGGAGCATTCTGAGTGAGTTTCTGCAGCTCACTTAGGGACGTGAGTCCGAACTGGCTCCCGTGGCCTCGGCTGGTTGGGAAGTCTGGATCTGGAAGGATCTGTGTCAGGACGTGCTTAAGAGGTGAGCTCCGAGGAGCCCCTTGGAGACCAGAGGGCTCCGTGCTCCAGGTCGGGATGCTCCCAGGCAGGTACCCTCAGAAATGGCCGGGGCTCCATCCTTCTGGTCATGAGGCAAAGAGACGTTCAACGGTGTTACGGTTATGTTTGTTCTCCGAACGGTTGGCCGGCCTTTCTGAGGGCCTTTGGGGGCAGGACTTCCCCCACCATGTGTCATCCATCCCAGCAGTGCTCTCTGGCCCTGAGCTGAAAGCTGCCTCCCTGGAGAATGTGCCCATCGTCTCAGCCTGAGCCACCAGGGCCTCATAGGAGGCTGCCCGCCCCCCCCCCCCCCCCATCCAGGTCATCTCTGTGGCTTTGGTCAGAGAGCACAGAGCAGTTAACCTGATGCTTCATAAGCGTCTCGCCCCGTGGGGTAGGCGGTCCTATAACTCACGTTTTACAAATGAGGAGTCAGAAGCCCAAGAGGCTGGAGTGGTTACACCAAGGCTTTCCTAGTAACAGAGCTGCGACTCAGAATTGGGTTTTTATTGTAGACCTGTGGTGTAGACCCACTCATTCCTTTCCCACTCGTTGTCCTCTGCACCCCCTCGTTCACCAATCCGTTCATACCCTCACGGTGCGTGCCCTTGTTCGCACGCACTTTCAGTATGCCAGGTGTCCTGCCAGGTGTCCTGCCAGGTGTCCTGCCAGGTGTCCTGCCAGGCGCGGGGGCTACATCGGTGGGAGAGACCAGCCTCTGCTCCCTTGGAGCTCACAGTCTAGATGGACGAAGTTTAGACACACGAGCACCTGAGACCGTCTTTACACACAGGCCCACGTGCTCATTCTCACCCACTCTCTGAAGCGCCCTGCCCTTCCTCTGCCTCCTCGGCACCAGCTTCAGTTCTCAGCGTGTCCCTGCTCCCTGGGCCCCCTCACCTCTGCTGCACCCTCTGCGCTCAGGCCAGCGTCCCCTCCGCTGTCCCAGCCTGAGCCACAGCCCGAGCACAGGTGCCAACTCCAAGGCCAGTGCTGGTCTCCTGTCTTGGGGAGATGGGTCAAGGGGCTGAAGAGGGTGAGCGGGAACCACGTGGACCTTCCTGTTGTCGGGCCGGATGCAGCGTCCCCCGCGCCCAGGCATAGGGGCCGGGAACTGGACGCCTTTATCCATCTCCAGCTTGAAAACAAAGCCCTGGTCCTTACAGAAGCCTTTGGCCTACTGAGAGCATGATACATTTGTTTTTCTAAATTCCTGCCATGAGATTTTGTTTCCTTATTCAAAAAAAGAGAGAGATGGGGTGCCCCCAAAAGGACTCCCCTCAAGGAGAGGGAGTCCAGATGCAGTGTCAGGAGAGAGCATGGGAATGACGCCAGCCACGGCGGGCTCACGGGTTCTCCCTTGGAGTCACATCTACACATGATTCCTCTGGGGACCAGAGCAGCTGCCCTGCAGGGACCATCTGGGGTTATTTTGTTTCAGATTCGGGAACACTGTGGGTGCTGTGAGCACGAACACCGTCCCCCACTTGTTAGTGTTTTGCAGCCCGTAAAGGACAGGCCTGTCTCCTTCCTACACCTCCAGCCCCCGCGCAGGCCCCGCCGGCTTCTCTGTCCCTGCCGCACCGGCCCCGGGGACCGGGGCCCGCTTCCTTCCCCTAGAGGTACCCCCACCCACCCGTTTTATCCTTCAGGGCTGTGCTTCCTCTAAAAAGACCCAGTTTCCCTGACCACGTGTCCCGTCCCCACTTCCCATATATATAAACCCACAGGCCCTCCTTCACTGTAAAAATCTTACTGTCACTCACTACAGGACTAGTGGAGACTCAGAGCAATAACAGATAAGGGGGTGCGATGGAATTGGCACCGTTGTTACAGTCGTGTCCTGGTCTCTGGTCTGCGCTCTGGACTCCAGGTTGAGACCCTGAGCGGAAGCCTTCCGTGGCCTTCTGCCCACCGTGTGTAGCTCTCACCAGGCTCCTCCCCACCTCTGCACTTAACGGAGGAGGGCAGTTTAGATGCTGCCCTGGTTTCCTAAGGAGCGTTTCGTCTCCACCTGCCCCGGACCTGGGCCTGTGGCTCCCCAGTCTGTGCTCCGTGTAGCTCTCTGTGCCGTTTTCTCTCCTCATTTCCAGTCCCTGGTGTGGGTCGTCGGTGCTGAAAGAGGGTGAGTGTCCAGGTGTGCCCACACCCTCCCAGGGCACCCTCCAGCCTGGGCTTTCTACATGTCTGTCTTGGGCTCCCAGCGGCCCCCTTCTTGCCTCTCCCCAGTGCGACACAGCTGAGTAACCCCGGGAGCTCTGAGTCTCAATGTCAATTTTATTTTGCCGCTCTACAGAGGAAATATCATTAACCCATCAAGAATGGGTAGGACAAATGTAAAATAGTTAGCTAGTGGGAAGGAGCTGCATCGCACAGGGAGATCAGCTCGGTGCTTTGTGACCACCTAGAGGGGTGGGATAGGGAGGGTGGGAGGGAGACGCAAGAGGGAGGAGATATGGGGATATATGTATACATACAGCTGATTCACTTTGTTATACAGCAGAAACTAACATAACATTGTAAAGCAATTATACTCCCATAAAGATGTTAAAAAAAAAAGAATGGGTAGGACTGCAGGGTGGCACCAGAGAATTTGCCCAACACAGAAGGCTTAGCCCACTTTGACCCAAAGGGCTTGAAACTTACCTTCCCCACAGATACAGAAGCAGAGGGTGGAAAAGATCCCCCGCAGCTGCCAAAGCTCTGGAGGGAGAGCGGTTCCTTGAACCCCAGAGCTGCCTGTGCGCACGGTCGCGTGTGTGTAACCGTACTCCCTGGGGGGCTGTTAGGCGGTAGCAGAGATGTCAGCACAGGATCCCTGGAGATTGTCTGAGCTGCCCTTGGCAGTGACGGCTGTTTCTCACAAGCAGACTCTTTTTTAAATGCCTGAAGAGTTTTCATAGTGATCCGAGGAGACCCTCTGATAAAGCGCTTTCTTTTCCTCTGTGTTTCTCAGCGGCGCCAGGCTCTAAAGTGGTCAGGTATCATTTCACTGTTAGGATGGGCAAAACAAAAGCAGATTAAACTAGTTTTTATAACAGCAGCTGCACAAAAGGTACAGAAACAGAGGTCCAGAAATGAACTCCAGTCGTGGTGTTGGCACTCTCCCCTCCCCTGTCACCCCAGGACAGGAGGCTGGGGGTGGCTGCCACGACCTGCCTGTGTCCCCCGGACTGTGTGTGGCCTTGTGCCAGGCGTGTGGCAGCCATCAGCGGCCTCAGCCCTGCTGCAGTGTGGGCGTGTGGTCAGCTGGTTACTCCTGGCCCCCGAGAGCCGCAGCTGAGACCTGGCATTTAGGGAGCTGCAGCCACACCAGAATGCTGGGGTCAGAGTTCCCTGTGACTGTCTCTAAGCTGGGGTCACTGGCCATCCCAGACCCACATCTTCTGGAACTCAGTGGTGAGCAGTCCTTGCAGACAGCCTTAGAGCTTCTCCCAGATACACACCTAGGCAGCTGGACGCAGGGCAGGCGGTGGGTCCCCCATGAGCTGGACAGGCTGGGTGGAGACACAGCGAGGGAAGACCACGTGCAGGCGGGTGGGCCCTAACTCTAGGCGTCTTCTCTTCCCTCCCATGTAGTAAAAGCTGTACCATCGGGATGGTTCTCCGACTGTGGAGCGACACAAAAATCCACCTTGACGGAGACGGGTAAGGAGATCTCTCAGAAAGCTTCTTTCACTGTAGACTTTGAAACATTCATCAGTTTGGGCATCGTTGGATAATCGTTAACAACGGAGTCACACGTGTGACATGTTTACCACATCAGGAGAAATAACATTGCCCTCCCATGAGCCACACAAGGCAGGGTACATGGGACATGATATAAGGGAGGTGGGTCACGAAGTACCAACAGAAACATTTACGGGATATCTGCTGCTGTATGAAGTTCAAGAACAGCAGTGAACAGACATTCATTCATTTGCCTTGATTTGTTAAATGAACACTCGCTGTGTGCCCTCCATGGGCTGGTCCTTGCAAGTTCACAGATGAATATGATGCAGCAGGAGCTCTAAATCTTTGAGGGCTGCAGGGAAGACACACAACCAACAGGTGCAGCAGTGTTTCAGGTGCCATTTGGGGGGCTGCAGAGGAGGAATCATCCAGGTGGGCCTGGGCAGGTAGACCAGGGCCAGGGGGCCGTCCAGATTCTGGGGGGAAATACTCAGGTACTGTCACAAGTGGGAAGAAGCAGGAGAGGAAATTATCTCTACTTGAATTCCAGCAGTAAAAGTTACGTTGCCTTGTAGATAGAACTGCGAGGGAAAGATAAACGTTAGATTTATTGACGACATGGGCTTATGGTTACATTTTTCCTTTTTAAACTTTTGTCTTCCACTAATGTATTTTTTATGCAAGTATAAAAAACACAGATGGAGTGTGGGGGACAGGAGGTAGGGGGTGTGGGGGGACAGTGCAGGCAGGTGAAGCGAGATGGTGTCCAGTGCCGCTGTTGCCTCACACCCTTTGCTGGGCTTTTAGTTTTTGGCTGACTTTGTATTGCTGGGTTAAAAGCCAGTCTTACGGATTTAAGAACTTACCTTTTTTTTTTGGCTTTTGCCCTTGTCTCTGTGGCCTGTGGTCCCTCATCAGACAGCATGAGACACACTTGTCCTCAGGGTGTCCACAGTGGGCTGTTCCCCCCGCCGTCTGGCAGAGATGTGGTCGGAGGGTCTGACTTCTCACCACGCTGTCCTTTGTTTTTCATTCTCAGTGGATTCAGCGTCAGCACGGCAGGAAGGATGCACATCTTCAAGCCCGTGTCTGTCCAGGCCATGTGGTAAGTGTGGTTTTAGGGACTTTTAACTCCTTAGAAATATTTTCCTAGCTGACAGCACAAATAAAAAAACCCCATCTACTTAGAAGCACATTTAGGTATGTTTATTTTGTGTGTGTGGCAAAAAATATGTATCAATAACAAAATTTACCATTTTAAGCATTTTAAGGACACAATTCAGTGATATTAAGTACATTCAACAGTGTTGTACACCCATCACCACTATCCATTTCCAGAACTTTTTCATCATTCCAAACAGAAACTCTGTACTTATTAAACAGCAATTCCCTATTGCCCCCTCCCCCAGCCCCTGGTAACCTCTATTCTGCTCTCTCTCTGTGACTTTGCCTATTCTAGGTCCCTCATATAAGTGGAATCATACAGTATTGGCCCTTTTGTATCTGGCTTCTATCACTTAGCATAATGCTTTCAGGGTTCATCCGTGTTGTAATACTTCATTCCTTTTTAAGGCTGAACAATAAATTTATTATATGGATGTACTACTTTTATCCATTCATCTCCTGATGGACATTTGGGTTCTTTCTATCTTTTGGCGACTATGAACAGAGCTGCTGTGAACATTGTTGGACAGGGTATCTGGTTGAGTCCCTGCTTTCAGATCTTTTGGAATTTCTAGATCATGTGGTAATTTTGTGTCTAACCTTTTGAGGGACCACCCGCCTGTTTTCTGTAGCAGCTGCACCATTTTACATTCCCGCCAGCAATGCACAGGGGTTCCAGTTTCTCCACATTCTAGTCAACACTTGTTATTCTTTGCTTTTTTTTTCATAACAGCCATCCTTATGGGTATGAAGTGGTATCTCATGGTTTTGGTTTTCATTTCTCTAGTTAGCCTTGAGCATCTTTTCATGTGCTTATTGGCCATCTTGTATATCTTCTTTGAAGAAATGTCTGTGCAAGTCCTTTGGCCAGCTCTCAATTGGGTTGTTTGGTCTTTTTGTTGTTGGAGGTACCTTGTTTTTATGTTTCTACCGTCCCTGCTGACAAAATGTCATTTTAGTGTAAATTCACTGATTCCTTGTCCCTGGCACACCGAGGGTGATCAGTTTGCTCCATGAAGGCAACAGCACTCTGCTAGGCATTGAGCATCTGCGGAGGCATAAAACGGACATAATTCCTGTCCTCCTGGAGTTTAAAGTCTGTTGAGGGAGGTGGCCATAAACCCGGAGCAGAGTCCTATGTTATACTGAGGGGTGGGTGCCGGGCTGTGAGATACCTACTGCAGGGTGTAGGGGCCGGGGCAGAGTAGGGCCTCCCTGGACACCTGCACAGGGGGTGAGGTAGCTGTGGGTGAAGACTGCTTTCCACTTCCAGACCTTCTCTGAACCCGACACACATTCTAGAGCCTCGTCATCCTTGGAGGGCTGCACAGACCACTCATATATGAGATCCACACGGCTGTCTCCCTCAAATAATCTGGGAAAGACTCAGGAGAAAGCCGGTGGCCTCTGATGAGAAGAATTCTGCCCAGTGTTTCAAAATAATTACTCTTTTCTCCAGGACAGTGAGAGTGATGCAGGATCCTCCCATGGGCCACGCGCTAACATCGTTGCTTTGTTTTTATGTCTTCTGTTCCTGCAGTCAGTTCAGGGTCATTTGGGGGGAAATCATGAACTCATCGTTCTCTAGACGTCCCAGATGTTCCTTTGTGGCCCTGGATAATTTGTTATCTCTTTCTCTACGAGCGAGTAAAAAAACAGGCCCGTGGGTTTTTCCAAAACTTCAGAACTATAATAAAATTTCGTAAATGTTCAGCTCAAGTTTCTTCCCTCCCCCAGTCTAGAGCTAGGACAGATGTGGACCACTGGGGAAAGTGAAGTGGGTTGCAGTGGTTTTTACGCCGTTGTTGAGCCATTAGTTCTCTGATAACTTCTCCATCCAAGGCCTCGCTCGTCCACCCTTCACTGATACCTGATTCACCCCATTCACTGAGGAATAGCCCATATTTTTGTAAAAAGAAGTAAGAAAAGGATAAGTAAATTGGCTGTTACCAATGTATACGTTTTCAGTACTGTTTCTCCTGCCCGACTCTGCCTCCCAAAACTTCTTCTGCAGTTAGTTCTTGTGAGTTTCTCATTTCCTTACGAAATCTAAGCATCTACGCTATTATAACATTGATGGGAGGGAGCTAGAAATGAAGTGACTGGGAATGCAGTCACATATCTCTGCTGCATGTTGAGGATGCTTTCCTTCCAACTGCTCGGCTGCATTGCGGCTCCCACATTCAAGGTAACCACAACCTCAGAAGTGAATCTCGGTTCCTGGGAGTTCATTAGCGGATGTAAAGTGACCTGGGAGCCTGCCCAATCGGGAGCGTTAGAAAGTTTTGTTGCTTCCTCGTTGGGGATGGTGACGGGTGCCGCCTCTGCTCTCGGGGTCGGTGCCTGTGTCCCGGAGGCCCGCAGTGGTACCTGGCGGCCACGTGTCCCCCTCGTAATCTCAGAGGTAAGAGCGACTGCAGCCCAGCTCCCCTCGTGCCTCCCGGGCCTGACCCTCTTCCCCTCCTCACCCCAGGTCTGCCCTGCAGGTCCTCCACAAGGCCTGCGAGGTGGCACGCAGGCACAACTACTTCCCCGGGGGCGTGGCGCTGCTCTGGGCCTCCTACTACGAGAGCTGCGTTGGCTCCGAGCAGAGCTGCATCAACGAGTGGAACGCCATGCAGGACCTGGAGTCCACGAGGCCCGACTCCCCCGCCCTGTTCGCGGACAAGTGAGTGCGAGTGCGGCGCCCCTGCCGCGGTCCCCAGCCCCGAGCCTGCCCCCGACCCCGAGCCTGCCCAGCGTCACAGCCCCATTGTCTCCCAGAACCAGCACCCCACGCAGGGGTTCCTGACCTGCAGCCCGTGGGTGTCTTTGGCTGGGGAAGGGTCTGACCACCGCCCCCCCCCCCCCCCCCACCTTTTAAAATGATAGACAAATTCGGGTGTGAATGCATTTCTGGGGAGCAGCTCCATAACGTTCATCAGCTTCCCTGTACCGGTGCTCTGGTCCCTCCTCCTCAGGTCCAAAGTCTTGATTTCCAAAGCCTCTTCCTCTGCTTATAAGAGTGTGATGAATGTGACATCCGGTTCCTTGGGTCCCAAAACACAACTGCACAGAGGCAGGCCGAGGGCGGCCGGCTCTGACGCAGCAGCGCTGCCCCACGTGGCCTGAGGCCGCACTCCATTAACTCTAGTTCCAGAAGGAGGGAGCCACTCTCCCCTTCTCTCCTGGTTAGGACCCTCCTCCCCAGAGCATCTTGTTCCTTGGGGACACCACACGCAGGAGGGCTGTGGACGGAGGGGAGGCCCCCCGAATGAGGGGAGGACCGGGAGCCACGTTGTAGGAGGCCTCAAAGAAATGACGAGAGCATTGGATAGGATACATGCCTTTGAACATATGAAGGGGCGTGACGTACAAGAAGGATTGTCGTGGTCCGTGTGGCCCCAGGGTTAGAACCAGGCTGATGCGTAGAAGTTGCCGGTAAACACATAGATTTTGGTTCTGTATAAGCGTGTAAGGAGGTAACGGGAGCCGGATGCAGCTGGGGCCATGGGCTGCCTGAAGACACAGTGATGTCCTCAGCAGAGTCTAGGGGGTCTGGGCCGTGGGGATGTCTCATGGCGGTTCCAGCGTCCGGCCCTGAGAGGCTGAGGCTCTCCAGACCCGCAGGACGAGTCCGCTTCCCAACCATTGTTTGCCCCCTTGGTCTGCCGTCCCCTCTGGTGGCCCCTGGGCGACTTCCCTGTCCCTCTCCCCTTCTCACGGAGAACGTGCCCAAGCCGTGTTCCGTGTAGCCCGGGAGCAGCTGGGGTTTCTGTGAACGCCGACCGCAGGCTTCCCGTGGCTTCATGTGGCTTCCCATGGCTCTGCGCTTTCCTGAATGTGATTTCTCTCCAGGCCAACCGAAGGGGAGAGGACTGAGCGTCTCATCAAAGCCAAACTCCGGAGCATCATGATGAGTCAGGACCTGGAGAACGTGACGTCCAAGGAAGTAAGAGCGCTTCTCTGCTGGGTGGGCCGGAGGTCATGGGCATCCCTGTGTCCTGTTGCCCTAGCGCAGCCTAAGTCGGGTAGATCTAAGAGGTTGAAGTTGCCATTTTAAAAAGCCATATACAATCTGTTTATTAATTAGTGCATGTAAAAAAATCCTATTGTGATACCTTCCAAAGCAAGATGAAACTGCCTTTTAATGTTTTTCTCGATTACTTTTTTCTTTTTTCTGTTGCTCTTTGTCCAAGGAATGCAATGAATTGTAGTAACAGCTTAAACTAAGTAGATCCAAGAGGTTGAAATTGCCATTTAAAAAACTCATGTACAATCTTTTTATGAATTAATACATAATAAACCCTATTGTGATACCTTCCAAAGCAAGATGAAATTGATTTTACGTTTTCACAGTGATAGATTTGATAACTGGAAAAGCATAAGTTTTTTCAACTCAGTAGAAAAGATCCCAAGGGAATCAAATTCCTTCTTTCAGATAATAAACGTCCCCTAGTCAGATTCACATTGAGGCCGAGTAGCCTGCATTCCCACCACCCACGCATGTGTGCAGCGTGTCTAACTGCATATGTGCTTACTCTGAAAAAAGCCCAAAAAACACTTTTTTGAAAACAGTCGTAGTTCATGTTGTGACTTTATTACTTCTTTGGAGAAACTGTTTTGTTGTTTGTTTGTTTTTTTAAACAAACCCCCTTTCTTAATATTTTCCACCCCGCAGATCCGTAATGAATTAGAGAAACAGATGAACTGTAACTTGAAAGAATTCAAGGAGTTCATCGACAACGAGATGCTCCTGATCTTGGGACAGATGGACAAGCCCTCCCTCATCTTCGACCATCTTTATCTCGTAAGAGGCACAGCGCACGGCAGGGTCTGGTTTGGGAAACGTAAATCAGACCTTGATTTGTTTGGAGTTTGCAGCAAGTCATAGAGGGGGAGAAACTTGAGTTCCTGGAGCCTCCGTCCCGACTTTTACGGGAACTCTTGACCCCTTTCTCTGGCCTGCAGCCTACGGGTTTGCTCGAGAGCCAAATGTTTGCGCCGCAGCTCCCAGCTGAGCTGCGGGGAGTTGTTTGAAAGCTCTCTGGCATAGTCAGCTGGCAACCGTTTTCAGATGCACACCACCCTCCGCCTTCATCGGTCACTAACAGAAACCCCCTCCAGATGGTCTGCAAACTAAAAAAACCCCAGTTCCTGAAGGGAACACCCACGCCTAACCCCAGAATTATGCCTCCTCGTCCCGAGACATGAGAAACAGCAGAGGAGACAGACCAAACGCCTGAAAGCGCAGCGTCCCTCCCACACCCCCCCCCCCCCTGCTTGTCCCCAAGCTGCCCCCTGCCCTGCTCCCAGAGCCCGTGGAGGCAGCAGGCCCTGCTGACACGGCTGGCTGGCGGGGCCTGCACATCACTCTCTTCACTCCGTCCCTCACTCAGATTTTCTTAAAGCTGTAAGTCTCCACAGAAGGCAGCTGGCAAGTTTTCAAAGTCAGGGGGTTATAGAGGAAGGCACGCTACTAGTTAGTGAGGCAGCACGGTGCGATGGAAACCGGACCCACCCGGCAGGTTCCCACTCCCCAGCCTGACCAGCCAGGTGCCCGGGGGCAAGTCTCTTGGCCTCTCCTTTCCTTCATCCTGTACCTCAGGGGATGAGTATGAGGATTAAGTTAGTACATATTTAAAGCACTGAGTGCAGTTTCCGTAGGCACTCAAAAATGGTACCCATCGTTAGAGCAGAAATCACATCCTTGGGAAAGTTGAGGACGGGTGTTTGCTGCCAAAGGCATGAATGACTGTGTTTTCTGCCTGTAGGAAGTAATCAGTAGTTCCCCAAATGTGTATGTCTTGATACATATTTAATGTATTAAATACATATTTAACGTATTTATATATATATTGATCTATATACATAGATCTATAAATGTTTAATGTATATATATTTAAATGTGTCTAGGTGCGTGGATTTGAAGCCTGAATCTTGAAAGCAGCCCCGGCTCTAATCCTCTCTGGGAAGTTGATTCTTTTCCCTGGTGGACACAGAACCGAAGGCACCTCGGTCCGTCTCTCCACTAGGTGGTGATCACGGCAAGAGGATGCTCACAGGCTTAGCAGAGCTTTTGTTATTTTTTCAGTGTGGTTTGGTGCTTTATGTCACTTTTTCCATGAGAGATACTAAAGGAATTTTTATGTTTGAGCCTCTCCCTCCAATATGAAACTCCAGCTAGTGCCCACGTGCTGCCAGCTCCACTGGGGCCCCTGCAGCCCCTGCACCTGGAGCAATCCACCCTCTCGGGAAAGGAAGTTTATAGGGAGACCAAGAGGGTGATTTTGCTCTTTGTGACTCTGTGTCGATTGCATTTCCTAAGAGCAAAGTGATGTTTTTTTCTTTGTTTTTTCCCTTCCGTATTCTTTGCCCGCTCAGAAATGGAGAGTTCTGTGTTTTTTTAATACCATTTTTAAAGTATGAAGTTAAAACGTGTTACAGAAAGTTAGGAAATGTAAGTTGAAGGAAGAAAATTTAAAAGCATTCTCAATTTCACAAATCCAGAGGCAGTCACTGTTAACACTTTGGTATGTTTGTTTTTCTATCTTCTGGGTTTTTTTTTTTTTTTTTTTTTTAATGCATTTATAGCTTCTTAAAAAAGAAAGAGAAAGAAAAGGAAAGAACTGTACTGTTTGATTCTATAGTTTTGTATCCTGCTTTAAAAATTTTTTTTTCATTATGTGGTATTTCCCTGTGTCATTAAATATCCTCCAAAAGTATGATTTATTTTAACGGCTCCATCATATGATTTCTTCTTGTCGGACCTTTGGGTGGTTTCTGCTGTTTTGTTATTATAAATAACTGTAAATATCCTTGTACATATATCTCTGTGAATTCTGGGTGTTTCCTCAGGGTAGCTTTTTGTAAGTGGAATTTCTAGGTCAGAGGGTGGGAACTTTTTTAATATTGCCAAATACTTCCCAGAAAAGGTAAACCAATTCCTGCTCTAGTTAGTGGTATGTGAAAGCGCCCTCTCCCGCGTGGGAGGTCGGAGGTCACTGCCTCTGGTGACAGGACCCTGCTGGAGTCTTAGGAAAGGGAGTGATGAGAGGGGACAGGGTTTCCTCGACCAGCCCCTTTCCCCGACAATGCCACGAACTCCTGGGGAACCTGCTCTGATATCGGCCTCTTTCTATCAGCTTTCTTATCGGCCTCTGAGGCCAGGGGCCCATGAGATACCCATCACCGTCAGGGCTAGCGCACACCGTGCATCCCGTAAGCAGCTCTGAGGCTGACGTGTGACACTCACGGGGGTTTGTGTGATCTGTCCCCCAGGGCTCTGAATGGAATGCATCCAATCTGGAGGAACTGCAGGGCTCAGGGTGAGTCTGCTCCCCTTGTCTTCCCTCATCCTTCCAGGCAGCTTAGAAACCCTCAGCTCAGCCGTCCATTCGAAGCTGAGCCCTGGCGCTGCCTGCCTGCCTGCAATTGCCCACCCCAATCTCCAAAGCAGCTGCCGGCCTGATTTGCATAGCTAAACAGATGTGCTTCAAAATGCCACCTCCTGAATAATTCATGGGTTTTAGATTTTACTGGGGTTTAGAAATGTGTGTGTCAGGGAGATTGATTCTAAATCACCCTCAAATGGTATAGGACAGCCTGGATGCTGGCGCGGCCACGAGCCTCCCCCCTCCCCCCCGCCCTGCAGAGATGCTGAGAGCGCCAGTGTGGGCACACCGGGGGGCCACGCAGCAGCCCTGCTCCCCGGACCACTCCTGGTTCTCTCTGTGGTTGTACTTTTGAGCCTGGTGGGAATCTTGCAGCTAAATGCTCGGCGTTGGCCAGAAACACATGCCTGTCTCAATCTGAGAAATACTCGGCAGCAGGGATAAAAAATGCTTAAACCTAGACCTTCAAGAACAGATGTCTGGACATTTTTTAAAAAAACAACACAGCCACAAAATCACCATCCTGTGGGTCTGACATGATGGCATTCTTGAATTACTGCATTTAAAAGTCAAGACTAAACAAATCTTAAAAGATATCTTTAGAACTACTGGTTAAGATGTGTTCTTTCAAGAGAAAGTGATCTTAAAGTGTAGGGTGATGCTGTCTATTCTTTATCTTGCTGGGAATAAATAAATGATTTGAAAGGTTTTTCTTTTTTTTCCAAAGCATTTATAAGTATGCGCTTATGAAACCTATTTGAGGTGTTTTCAAACTCCTGAGATTACATTGGTCTTCCAGGAATGTAAGTATTAAAGTTAGAGAACTACAGAACCTGAGTTAGCTGGGTTAGCAGACCCTCCCAACTATTTATTTATTTACAGCCTGCCTTGTTTCAAAAAGGAGTTAAGGCAGTTCCCAAGGACATAAAAAAATGGATGGATATATTCAGCTTTTTAACTACTTAAAAGTGGAGATGTTGGTTTGTTTTTTTTTTTTAAAGCCTCTGTATACTCATAATAGTTACAAATTTTCAAACTTCAGAGGAGTTAAAAAATGTATTTAGGTAATATGTGTGGTTACTTTCCAGAATTAACGTTGCTTAGCAATGCTTTGGACGGAGCTTTCTTTTTATAAGTTTTTTAGGCAGAAATTTGTTTTTTATCATAAATATAACGTATTCTCATCATGTAGAGGGTATTTAGAAGATACCAAAAAAAAAAACCCAAAAACCACCACTATGAAGTCCTGCCATAAAAACACAGACCCTTTATAAATGTGTATTTAATTTTTTCTCTGCTCAGTTTGTTGTTACTTTGGTTTTTGTTGATCCACATTCTGATTCTCCAATTTGTTCTTTTTTTTTTTTTTCTCATTGCAGTGTTGACTACATTTTAAACGTCACTAGAGAAATAGATAATTTTTTCCCTGGATTATTTGCGTATCATAACATCCGAGTCTATGATGAAGAGACCACAGACCTCCTCGCCCACTGGAACGAGGCGTACCATTTTATAAACAAAGCAAAGTAAGTGGGTGGAGAAGCCAGAGAAGCCAGGCTGGGGAAGAAGCCGACCGGCAGCTGCGGGGTGGGCAGACATTAATGGTGACCCCAGACACAGCTGCCTCCTGGCTTGAGGGGCCTGTGATGTCTGATGGGCCTCTGGTTTTAGAGTGCTGGACCCCAAGCATCGAAAGGGCCGAGTCATTGATCTTCTCCAGGGGTCCCCAAATGAGCTCGTTCTCTTTCACCTGCCGTGACATTTGACCCCTGTTTCGTCATTAGCACTGGCTGCAGGCAAGGCCCCTGTACCAAGCGGACGCTCTTGGGAGCTCTGCCCATGGGGAGTCACAGAGCCAGAGGAGAGAGGAGGGCGGGCGGATCGTACGTGACTCAGAGCACCTTTGGGGCTGCTTCCCTGGAGAAATCGACTCAGAAATCTACTCGGGCAGATGCCCTGAGCTGTGGCCCACCTCCACCTGAGTTAGTGTGACTCCTGTTCACGTAGAACGGGACGGACCATCAGAGGTCCCCGCTGCCCCAAGCCTGTCACTGCTGTCACGTGTCTTTTGTCCTCACCTTATTCTCCTGTGGAACAACTCTGTCTCACTGAAGTCAGGACCAGAGACAACTCTTTGAGATGCTATCAAGAGACACCTCCTCTTCTGCTTTGCACCCAGGTCAAAGCTCCATGATGTAGGACCAAATCTTAGTTCCCCTGGGTTCCCGGGGGATAGGCTTTGGCAGTCCAAAAAAAACCACTGAGGTTTGAGGATGAACTTTAAGCCTGGGGTATAAGAAATGAGCCTGCTCCCACCGAGCAGGTGTGCTGCTTCTAATGTAAACAGGCCGGCCTGCCTCCTGTACAAATAAACTTTCACAGGTGCAGCCTTCCCCAGCCTGGTGCCACTCACCTTTGTGAGCAGGCGACAGCTAGAGCAACAGTGTTCCTGGCCTTGCCGTGTCTGTTAAATCAGCCTCGCCTGGGCTGGTACCGTCTCCCTACAAAAAGCCTATCGGCCCATCTGTTTCCTTGGCTTCTTTCTCTGGTGGCCAAGTCAAGTGCTACGGACTCACGCTGGCTCCTTGACCCTCCTGTCTGCCGAGGCACTCTCTCTGCCAGGGGCCCGGTGGCTTTCAGTTTGCTGACCCTGTTTCTCTACAGTAACCTGCTCCCTGTCTCCATCTGCTCTAGCAGCTGAGTGAGTAGCTTGTGCAAATACCCCTTTCACTGCCCGGTTGCTTCCTGCCCAAGGGGCTCTGGTCTCCCGGCCGATCCCAGCCACCTGGGAAGGCGCCCGATTGGGGAGCTTTCTCCCTGCGACACTTGGCCAGGGCAGGACAGATTGATCTCGATTTCCCGTTGAATGCTAATTGATTTTGCAGTGAAGTTATTTCCTACTGAGGGTGTGTGGACGTCTGCTGCCTGAACATCAGGACCTCGGAGGGTTTGGGCAATGAGATAACTTCAGGGTTTAAAAGAAAGATCCATCGTGCCAAACCTGAGAGAATGCAGTTGTATCAACTTTTGCCCTCTCCCCCCACCCCCGTGGCTGCAGGAGGAACCACTCCAAGTGCCTGGTACATTGCAAAATGGGCGTCAGTCGCTCTGCTTCCACGGTCATAGCCTACGCGATGAAGGAATTTGGCTGGCCCCTGGAGAAAGCCTACAACTACGTGAAGCAAAAACGCAGCATCACACGCCCCAACGCGGGCTTTATGAGGCAGCTGTCTGAGTATGAAGGCATCTTGGACGCCAGGTGGGTGCCTGTCTGCAGAGAAGAATTGGCAGAGCCGAGCTCCAGAAGCCCTGCCGCCCAGCCGGCCGGGGCTGCCGGCCACATCCCAGCCGTGCTCCCGTTTGGCCCAGCGATGGCTTCCACAGCCAAAATCCTGCCTCTTGGGGTGGGGGGGAGCCGGTTTGAGAAAAACAATGATTGTTTGGGGTTTGATTAGTGGTTTCCAGGAGGGATCTGTGCTTATTGTGTTGGCACGCACATAAAGCTGTTTTGCAGCTGGAGGGAGCAGGGCACGGCTTCTAATCCAAGGCAGGACTCCGTGTGAGTCTCGGCCCGGGGCTGCCCCGTTTCCTGAGCACCTGCTCTGTGCCAAGCCCGTGCCAGGCTTCACCGCAGGGCAGCTCCAGGGACTGCAGAGGCAGACCCGGGCCCACTGCTGACGAGCTGGTAGCTCAGGGCAAGCTCATCAATCTCCCTCCGGCCTCAGTCTCCTTTTCTGAGTTAAGAACTAATCCCCCTGATAGGATCGTTGTAAAATTTCCACGAGCACCGTGCAGCTGCTTCGCTAGACCCGGCTCACGGTCAGTGATGACATAGCTGCTTTGTAATTCTCTACCCACCACCTCCACCCACCCACTCCACCATGAAAAAGGTCTGCAGAGGACAGGGGATCCCCCATTCATGGGGAGTAAGGAACTGACGCTGGAGGTTAAGGTGTCCCATGTCACACAGCCAGTGGGCGGCCCAGGAATCGGGGGGCATGCCCGGGTCTGTCAGCCTCTGGGGCTCCCGTGCAAGGTGATCCTGCCCCCATGGAAGGGTCCCCCAGTGACCCCAGGTGGATCGCTGCTGGACTTAGGGTCTCACTCTCCCCCTGTTCCTTTTCTGTTCAGTCTGCCCAAGGCCTCCCTGGGTTGTTTCTGCCCGGTGTTGTGAGGAGGCCACAGGCTAAGTCTTGGCCACGTTTGGGGAAGCAACTGGCGGGTCTGGAGAACAGCTCCGGACATCTCTGGACTCCTTCACTGTCAACCAGAGAGCGGCTGGACAGATGCTCAGGCAGGGCCGAGGGGGACGCGGAGGAGGAGGAAGGGGCACATCCTGTTCTCGCCTCCCGTAGCCCTTCAGTCATTTGCTGCCATCAGGGGTTTGCCGGCCAACCAGGGGTTGCCAGGCTAGGTTCACAGCACCACAGCACTGACCTTGAATTATAGCCCCATCTGAGGGCCCTCTTGGCCTTGCCCGGAACGTGCACACAGAGCAGACGGCCGTGAATGACCTTGATGCTCCCTCGCATTGAAGAACAACAGCAAATCCTTAGTTTGCATGTCCTTTTTTTTTTTAAACTTTTGGGTTTTATTTATTTATTTATTTCTGGCTGTGTTGGGTCTTCGTTTCTGTGCGAGGGCTTTCTCTAGTTGCGGCAAGCGGGGGCCACTCTTCATCGTGGTGCGCGGGCCTCTCATTATCGCGGCCTCTCTTGTTGCGGGGCACAGGCTCCAGACGCGCAGGCTCAGTAATTCTGGCTCACGGGCTTAGTTGCTCCGCGGCGTGTGGGATTATCCCAGACCAGGGCTCGAACCCGTGTCCCCTGCCTTGGCAGGCAGACTCTCAACCACTGCGCCACCAGGGAAGCCCTGCATGTCCTTTTATGTTTACTTCTTTCTCCTCTTAACCGTCACAACCCTGGGATGTTGGTGATCCTCTGAGGTTAATGGAGGTGACTCATTTACCTGATTTCACTCTGAGCCTCTTTCTTCTTTTTTTTTTTAACCCTTACGTTTAAAAAATGTGTTATAAAAGTAATAACACAGCATTAGAAGACTTATTTTAAAAACTGACCTGTAATCTCTCTGACCTACATAAATATTTCCAATTTTCTGGCATCTCCCCAGCTTTATTCAGGTGCATTATGTGTTTACCTGCTCACGTTAGTGTGTATAAGTCTTTATCAACTCTCTACTTTGATCCGCGTTATTTCCCTACGACATAAGTAGGAGAGGATTGGGTTTCTTATTTGACAGATGGGGAAACAGAGACGGAACATCCGTGGCGTGACCAGGTTCACCAGGAGAGCTGGGACACTAGGACCATGATAGGATTTCAGGTCCAGACCCCCTTCCCATGTCTGCGACATCCTCATCACATGACAGAGTTGTTTACGTGATCCCACATGGATCATACACGTGGGATGCCATACGTACGGGAGCCATGATGACTTAGGGTCCTAAGGCTATTCCCGTCATTCTCAAATTTCTTGGGGATAAATGAACCGAGAGAGACTTTACCCAGGTGAGCCCCTGGTGTCCACCCGAGCCTTGGACTGCCCCTTGCTGGCTCCCCACACCCTTCCTCCCAGGACCCTTGGGCACTGGGGTCTGCTGACCTTCCTCTGCCTTCCTTCCCCCAGCAAACAACGGCACAACAAGCTGTGGCGCCAGCAGCCTGTGGATGACCCGGCAGGGCCTGGGGACTTCCTGCCGGAGACCCTGGACGGCACCCCGGAAGCCCAGCCGCCCTGCCTGGACGCCGCCGCCCAGCCTGCGTTCCCGGGCAGTGGGGCCCCAGGGGGACCCGCTCTCCCCTGCTGTCTCCGGCGACTCTCGGACCCCCTGTTGCACTGCCCCAGAGACGAGACGGGCGGCTGGGTCCACTTGGAGGATGTGGAGAGGGATGCTCTGCTGGAGGAAGCCGCTCAGCCGGCAGAGCCATCCGAGCCGGCCGCACACCCCCCAGAAGGTCCTGGACTCTGTGAGAAGGAAGTGAGGAAGAAACTAGAGTTTGGGAGCCCCCAAGCCCGGGGTGGCTCGTCGCCGCAGGTGGAGGAGATGGAAAGGGAGGAGGCCCCGGGAGCAGGGAAGTGGGGGCAGCCCGTAACCCAGCTCGATAACCTGCTCAACTGGGAAAACCTAAATAACAACAACAGCAAGAGGAGCTGCCCGGACGACTTCGAGGTAGGCCTGGGGCCGCGAGGGGGTGTCGGCACGCACGCCATTTCTGCCCCGGGGGCAGCCCCTCCAACAGCTGCCTCTGCCAGCTCAGTGGGTGGCTTTCCGCGTGGTTCTGCAGGCTGATGGGGATGGTAGACGACGGAGGACCCGGGACCCCTGGGGACTGGTGATCATCCCCCATGCCCTCTTCACCCTGGTGCCTCATTCACGTCTGAGGCAGAGTTTCAAAGTCTTTTTCCTTTTTTCTTATGTAAAACATAAAACATATAACTTACGGGAATTTCCTGGCGGTCCAGTGGTTAGGACTTCGCGCTTCCACTGCAGGGGGCCCAGGTTCAATCCCTGGTCAGGGAATTAAGATCCCGCATGCCACAAGGCATGGCCAAAAAAAAAAAAAAACCCACAAAACATATAACTTATCACCCAGCTTCAGCCTTTAGCAGTGTATGGCTTTTCTTCCTTTCATATCACCCCCATCCACTTTCCCATACCCTGGATTATCCTGAAACAAATCAAATCCCAGATCTGCCGTTTCCATCCCAAATGCTTCCGTTCATAACCTAACCATAACACCGTTTCCACCTTGAAAAAGCCGACATCATCAAGTATCTAGTCTTGCAACTCAGACTCTAATGCTTAATTAACTCCAGCAGTCCCTCGTAGCTCTCATACTTGGTGGGTTATTTGCAACAGAGCTCTTGCCTCAACTTGGCACTTGCTCAGAATATCAAGAAATCCTCCAGCCTGTTTCCTCCTCCAAGTGGCCCACGCGTGGAGGCTGGTTTTGTGGAGGGACGTCCTCTGTTGCCTGGTCTTGGGTTCTGCCCTCGCTCTGCTGCTGGCTCGCCCTGGCCCGGGGGCAGGAGGCTTCATTTCCCGTGGCCTGACCACCCACCTCCCGGGCCGGCCGTGATTCTCTAGTGAGAGCACTGGGGAGGCAGACAGAGGCACCCCCTTGTACAGAGAGTTTGCCATCGTCACGTTATAATGCAAACAAAACCGGGAAGTTAAATCTCCCGTACTCCAAATCAGGAACCAGATTCCAAACTGAACAGTAATTACTCTCAAATTTCCCTCACCGCTCACCTTCCCTTTAAAGAGCAAATGCCCATAAAGATAGATGATATAAAACCTCTCTGTCCGGGACAGTGGTGCCTCGGTTGGTCCGAAATGACGTAGCTGTGAGTCATAGAATGGGGGCCAGGAGAGAAGCTTGGATAAGAAGATAAACAAAGGACCCAGCCTTCCTTTTCTGGCCAGAGTGTGGATGGGTGATATTATCTAGGGAATAGGACCTAGAGACAAGCATCCATTCACTTGTTCAAGTTGTGTTTATTAACTCCGGGGCCAGGTTGGTGAGGGGGTACAGCTGTAAGGTAGTTCAACACACGTGGTCCTACAGGGAGATGGGAGGTAAACATGTAAGGATGTAACAAAGAAAACATACAGGTGGTGCTCGGTGTGGTGACATAGGTAAGGTGGGAGGGGAGGGGATGAGACGGAGCTGGCCGCCCAGAGAGCCAGGAGGAGAATCTTCTGGCCCCCAGGCCCCTGAGGGTGGAAAGCTTGGCCTGGTTGAGGGGCAGTGGCTGAGGCGCGGTTGGACAGGTGGCCGGGCACGCGGGGCCTCGGGGCGTGATGGCAGGGCCCCGCGCGTTTCCTCCCAGGTGCTGGGAAGCACGGGAGGGCGTTAGGTGGTTGTTGACAAGACCCCTCTGGCAGTGGGCTGCAGGCAGACTGATGGGGTGAGACGGAAGCCAAGCATCTGAGATGGGGGTGGCTCAGAGGATGGGACGGGGACCGAAATGCACAGCTTAGCAGGCGTCCAGAGACAGGGCCCTTGGAGGGCAGGGACTGTCTTGCTCGTAGCCCCTGCGCCCAATGCGAGGCCTGGCACAGGACAGGTGCCCTCCCTAAGTAGGAGCTGGATGAATGAATTCCCTCCTCCCTTGTCTCCCCATGAGCTCTGAAAGGTGCTCACAAATCTCCCACCGTGGTAGATTTCACCATGGTTTAGAACGTTAGATTCTAAAGGTTTTAGAAGAAACAAACATATAGACAATTTGGTCAAAGCTTCAGGAAAATGTCCGTGTTCGGGCCTCACCACGGGGGTGACCAAGCCCCACTGGTCGACCTGGAAACCAGCCCCAGGAATCCTGACCAGGATAGGGTCCCGCAGGAGACCCAGCCCCCTACCTGCCCCACCAGGCGCTCTCCACACGCCCCCTTGCAAGCCTCTAGGAATCGGGGATGGGTTTCCCCTTGACTCCCCCAGGACTGGAGCAGACCCTGACTTCTTAGCCTGGGGGGACCTCGGGCTGCCACACAGGATGCTATGAGTCCCTGACACGACAGAGGGGCAGGGAGAAACCTTTTGCCAGGAAGGCTTGGTTTTCAACCACCTCAGGAATCTCACAGTGAAACAACTCGTGAGGGAAGAGAGTCACCCTCTTGCCTCCACTTCTGCGGTTCTTGGCTGGGTCTCGGCCCAGAAGAGCAGCCCTGGTGCCTGTCGATGGGTGCGTGAGGGAGTGAGGGCTTGCCCTGCCCATCAGGAGGAGGGCGGGATGGAGAAGCCCACGTTGAGTTCACGGAGACCCCCAGTGACCAGAGGCGGGGTGTTTCTTGGAAAGTGGTGCAAAAGTGCCTTCCACTGGTGTATGAAACCCACCTCTGCCTGGCTCCCTCATTGGGGCCGTGGGCACCCGTGTTTGGGGCTGTATTAGAGTCTTTGCCGAACCGTTTCTGCCCTTTGCCACGTCTCTGTGAAGAGCACAGTTAGATGGTGGTTCCTTGGAGCCACGCTCTGTTGTGCCAGACAGGAAGGGTTCTGTCTTCAGGCTGCAGACTCCAGACGCTTTCTGAAAGGGAGACACAGTTACTGTGCCAGAAATGTTATTTCACTAATTCTCACGAGGCCGTGAGGGGGAAGGGTGAGGCGAAGTCACTCTGGTTTCCAGGCAACACCAGAGCGCTGGAAAGGGTCATTTGGTGCAAGTGGCGGAGGCGGAGTTGAGAAGGGAGGCCCTTGGAGGCCCTGCTCCTGACCGTGTGGCCGAAGGTTTGCCCAGGATGTGGGCTCGTAGCTTCCGGGAAGTTCGATTCAGTGTCTCTAACTCATCCCTAACCTGCATTAGTCACGGTCATATGGCTTCTGAGAGGGCTCTGTCCCAGCCCCAGCTGAAGTGAGAGCACTGCCAGCCCAGTGCCTGCCCCAGCCCCTCCTCCTGCCCTCCTTGTATTTTTCGGGGTTCGGCTTGTGTCGCGCCCTCACGATGTTCTTGTCCCTTTCAGCATGATGCGATCTTTGGGATCCTTAACAAAGTGAAGCCTTCCTACAGATCCTGCGCCGACTGCATGTACCCTGCAGCCAGCGGGATTCCCGAGGCCTTCGGGGAGCGATGCAAGAACCCCAGTGCTCCCGCCATCTGCACCCAGCCCACCTTTCTGCCCCACCTCACGTCTTCCCCCATGGCCCATGTGGCCAGCAGGTCCCGAGCTTCGGAGAAACTGTCCTCTGGCCCAACCGAAACTCCCCCATTCCTACCACCAGCAGGCTCAAGGAGGCCAGACATCAGTGGCCCTGGGGCCGGGGCTGCCCCAGAGCTACCAGCCAGCCTTCTGGAACCTTCCAGAGAGACTCACAAAGTCCTACCAAAGTCCCTCCTTTTGAAGAACTCTCACTGTGATAAGAACGCTCCCAACATGGAAGTAGCGAAGGACGACTCGCCACCCAAGAAAGATCCGAAGCCAGCCAAGGACCTGCGGCTCCTGTTCAGTAAAGAAGCCGAGAAACCGACAGCCAACAGCTACTTGATGCAGCACCAGGAATCCATCATCCAGCTGCAGAAGGCGGGCTTGGTCCGCAAGCACACCAAAGAACTAGAAAGGCTGAAGGGCACGCCGGCCGACCCGGCGGCCCCCTGCAAGGACGGCCCCGCCAGCAGGCTGGAGGCCAGCATCCCCGAGGAGAACCAGGACCCGGCTCTGCCTGGCCAAGCCCAGGGCGACGAGAAGCCCGAGGCTGGCCCCGCTCCGTCAGAAGGAGCCCCACTGAAGAGCCCCCCGCTCTTCCTCTGCCGCCCAGACCACACCAGTCACTTCTCAAAAGACTTCCTGAAGACCATCTGCTACACCCCGACCTCATCCTCCATGAGCTCCAACCTGACCCGGAGCTCGAGCAGCGACAGCATCCACAGCGTCCGCGGGAAGCCCGGGCTGGTGAAGCAGCGCACGCAGGAGATCGAGACCCGGCTCCGGCTGGCGGGCCTCACGGTCTCGTCCCCGCTCAAGCGCTCTCACTCCCTCGCCAAGCTCGGGAGCCTCAACCTCTCGACGGAGGACCTGTCCAGTGAGGCCGACGTGTCCACCGTGGCTGACTCCCAGGATGCCAGGTTGAGCGAGTCTTCCTTCTTGCGTGAGCCCCCAGTGGCCCCCAGGAACCCAGCTGCAACCTCTAAACCATCAGGGAAATCCGCCCCGGAAAACTTGAAAAGCCCTTCGTGGATGAGCAAAAGCTGACCCGCCTTTGGCTGCGTTTGGACTTCTGTGATCCTTCCTTTAGTTTCACTGTGGATTTTGGTCCACCCCTTCTGTCTTGATTTCCTTTAAACAATTGGCGTTATCCTTACTTTTCCTTCCCTCTTGCGGCAAAGGGGAGAAGAAGAAACAACAATACCTAACATACAGCACAAGAAGAAAGGGGAGCATTGGTTTTGTGGCCTGGGAGAACCAGCAGCTGTTGACCAGTAGACTCTGACCCCAAATCAGGTGTTTCAGGTGCTGCTCGTGTGTTAAGAAGAGCATTTATACAGCGATGCACACGCATCAAAAATCCTCCGGCACAGGGCTTCCCTGGTGGCGCAGTGGTTAAGAATCCACCTGCCAATGCAGGGGACACGGGTTCGAGCCCTGGCCCGGGAAGATCCCACGTGCCGTGGAGCAACTAAGCCCGTGCACCACAACTACTGAGCCTGCGCTCTAGAGCTCACGCTCTGCAACAAGAGAAGCCACGACAATGAGAAGACTGCGCACCGCAGTGAAGAGCAGCCCCTGCTCGCCACAACTAGAGAAAGCCCGTGCGCAGCAATGAAGACCCAACACAGCCAAAAAACAAAAAATCCTCCGGCACAACCTGCAAAAGAATAGCTGTGGCATTGGCATCGCCACCACGGCACGTATCCTAGCTCATTCAGGCCCTTCTGGGAAAACTTGTGGATGACAGTAGAATTCCTACCTCTGATCCTGCTCTGCTTTTTATTTTTAAACTCCAATAATGACCAAGGCTCATTCCAGGGAAAAATGCTGTGTCAGAAAAGATTTTTCCGAAAGAGAACTTTTTGTTGTGTGGTTGTCAGGACCCCAAAAAGTATTAAGACTTTTAAGGTGCCTGCACCAAACACTGCTAGTTAAAGTGACACGAAGGCACGAATGCTGTTGTCAGACCAACTCCAGAGTGAGTGGAGGTCCTCTGAGCAGTTGACTTGCCTGTCCTGGCGTGTTGTCACAGCTGAGTGACGTGTGTCTGGCCGGCCCTGGGGTGAGGTGGGGGGAAATGTATGTGGGGTCCTCAGTTGTTGCTAAAGGTCGGTCTTCAGTTGTCCCCCATCTGGGGAGAAGGACCCACAGAGTATCATTGAGTCTTATCTGCTGTGGAACCCAATGCGGTCGTGTTGTGGTTCGAAGGCACTCAAGTGTCTGGCGGGGCCAGGGATTCTGAGATGTGGGTCGCCCCGTCAGGAGCCCCAGCACTCAGGTTCATTGGGTCACATGTACTCATGTTTGGGGAGGAAAAGGAGATTTCAGCAGTGAGGAATGCTCAGTCACTCTCAAGGAACAGCTTAGCAGCAGCTTCTCTGAGAAGTGGGACTGGTGGACGCCTTCGCAGATGTTTACAGTCGCCCCTTCCTGCGGTGAGACCGCTGCTTCCTGTTTCTCTGCGGCTCTTCCCGGTGGGCGGGACAGCACGTGGTCCTGAGTGGCTCTGGGAGTAGTCCCTCTAAGGATCTTGAGTGGAGGGACTCCTCTGATGGTGGCCAGCAAGACAGGATGTTAAAATATTCTGGAGAGAGAGAAGAGGTCGGTTAAGTTTAATTCAGGGGTCAGCAAACAATGGTGTACGGCCCCAGGAGCTAAGATTGTTTTTTACAGTTTTAAGGGATTATCAAAAAATTAACAAATAGGCGACAGAGACCATGTAGCCTGCAAAGCCTAAGTTAGCTACCTTGCGATCAGGCTCTTTATAGAAAACCTTTGCCGAGCCTTGGCCAGTGAAACTAGAAATCCTTCAAGGGCCAGCCAAATTCCAAACGTGGGTAAATGAGTCGCCATCTTACGTTGGTCAGACCTGGGCCCCCAAGAGTAGCCCAGGCAGGGTCTTCAGGAAGAAGGCTAGTCCGTATTTCAACCAGTGGGTAGAGTTTTTGCAAAAACCCTCTCTCCGGAAACTTTTTCTCCCTGGCCTTATTTTTTTTTATTAAAGTATACGTTATTTTACCTTATCGGAATTTGTTTTCCCACCACTGTCAATTGAAATCAGCTTAAAAGGTGATTATCCACTTATTCCGGAAAACCCAGTTGGGCTTCCTCCTCTCTCTCAGCCAACAAGAGCACAGTCTCAAAAAAATATATCAGGTTCAGTGTTTTGCCAAATTAAATTTCATGTGGTGGATCAACTTTTGTGTCAAAATAATCCTTTAGATTTGATGATGCCAGGCTTATGTTGGTTTTTTAACCATGGCTGGGTATGATATATTTTTGAAGACCTTAATTTTGAAAGCCATAATTTTTCTTATCCAGTTAAAGGGTGGGAGGAGGATTACGAATACTAGTGGGTCTTTGGCTTTTGGCAAAGTTCTCCATTCGTTGTCGGGAGCTAGTCTATCAGTAGCTAAACAGACCAGGGCCCAGGTGCCCATCATCACAGCAAAATGAAGCATTCTTGATAGATGACACTGTAGCCTGGAGAAGAGGGTGAAGGTTTTTCTCTGAGACCCAGATCAGTGGCGCATAAACATATGGCAGATTGCTATTTTAAATGTTATACTAACAAGACAAGAGCATTCTACCAGGCTTGGAGACACCTTGGCAAAGACAGATTCATACTGGTCTCTGAAAAGAAAGCTTACACCATAAGCTGTGCCACATCTTGACCAATGCTTCATCTGTCAGCTTAGCAGATGGGGGAAATTCCGAATGTAGGCGGCAGTGGTTTATGCTGTGAAAGTCGTTGATTTTGGTGACCGCCATCTTCGTGGAATGCCTTTGTCGAGCTAGGCGAGAACAAAAACTTTCTAAATCAGCTCAGTACCCTGTGAATTCAGCTGCATTTCCTCTTCCACCTCACCTTTCCCTCACTTGCACTCTCATTCACATGGCATGCCAAAATTAGGGTGAACTCCTTTAGGTCTTCCTCTTGCATTGATACAGGGAGGTCTTCTCATCAAGTTTTGTTGAGCCGAAGAGGAGAAGTGGACACAGAGAGAGGGGAAACTGTGCTGCCTTCTGATCGGGACTTGACCTTGCCGATTTCCATGTCTTTGTCTTGTAGCTACTTCAGGGCCTTGGAGCAATGTGCATCATTCCATGAACTTCTTGAGAACAAGCTTCTTGCCCCCGGTCTCCCCTGCCTCCTTGGTCTCAGTGCAGGCACCAGTGCCAACCTCTCGGCTACCAGACAGCTCTCTGCTGGGTGGAGGCACCCGGTCCATCAGGCGAGCAGGTTACTCCGTCCAGCTCCCTTCCGCTCCATCCCATCCTCTCCAGCTAAAAAGCATTCCAGCCCTTTCTAAAGCCTTTTCCCTCCTGGATAAGCCCAGAGGATGCCTGGGATGGAGCCAAAGAGGCCATAGGATTAACATCGTCAGGACAACCCTGTACGTCGGCACTGTGTGCACAGGTGCCATCCCAGGAGGCTGATGGATCCCCTGCTCCCCTGGGGCCCCTGCTCCCTAGTGAGAGGAAATGCTGTCATTTAGTCCAGAGCATGTGAGTAACCTCAGCCAAGGTGTCCGAAGAGCGACTTGCTGTCTGTTGGCTGGAAACGCTTGGTGCCAGAACACATTTCCCACAGCCCTGCTGTGGCTCGCCACCCGGCAGGGCTTCCCCGCCCCCACGCGGCCGGCAGAGTGACGGCCGCCCCTTCACCTCCGGCAGGGCAGCCAGGCGGGCAGGGGATTTGTGACGTCGGGACAGCGTGGTGCAGGGTCACCGGCTACTGTCCCACCCCCAGCGTCTCCCCGACGCGGCATGCCAAATGAAGGTACTTATGGACCCCCGTGCTCAGCTACTTGGTCTTTTTATTGTCTGCTCTGCAGTTGAATCCGTATGAGAGTGTATGAGTTCACTCTGCACAAATATATGTATTTGAATCTATCTATCTATCTATCACTTGAATCAGAGCATCACGTGCATCCCTCCTCCCTCACGTACACGCACACTGTGTCACCCGAGCTAGAAGCGGGTCACCTTGAACGGTCTGGAGCGACGCCGTGCGGTGCTGCCCTTGGTGGGTGTGGACGTGACCACCTCGTTTTTGTCTTGCAGTGGGTGCTGCAGCCCCGGCCTGTGTCGGTCTCTTAGCAGGAGTCTTAGAACCGGACCCCCGGTCCTCTGCTGTCCTTTCTGTCGGCCGCGCTGCTGAAGGAGATGGCCGCTCCCTCCCTCCCTCCTTCCTGACACTGTAATTATTGTTTTACAATCGAGTGCCTTAATAATAGTTTACAAATACTGTGTATTTATGGGCAACCGTTAAGCTCTCGCCTTCTGTGATTGGATACTTTGCCTCGTCAGTGGTGGTTGGCATTTTAGGGCTGGAGCTTGCCTGCCCCGTACTTGTGCTGGTCTGTTGTGCAGCTTCTTGCACCTGCCCGCAGCCAGGCCAGGAGCGTTGCTAGAAACGGCGCTGGCGGTTTCTGCTGGCAAGGCAGGCACGGTTTCAGCCACAGCCCGGTCCGTAGTAAGCGAGGAAAGGACGGGATTGGTTTGCTGGCCAGCCAGGGTGTGGCGCAGTCCAGGGTCCCCCTGGACCGCAGCCCAGCCCCTCCCCTGTTCCCCCCATCACGCAACTGTACTCCTGTTCAGTAGAGATTTTATTACCACCTAGGCCCCCCTGTTTTCCTCTCTGCTGGTGTCCTGAGCTCTTTGCAACAAAATGCAGGTACAGACCGCCATCAGGAGCTCCACAAGATGGGCTGCCCTTTGGTTTTCAGAAGCCGCCAGTGGGTTCCAGTGTGTTGCGTTATGATATCAATGATTTTTTTTTTATTATATTGTTTTTCTTCTTGGTTTTTTTATATTATATATTTAAAAGGCAGTATCTTTTGTACTGTGAATTTGCAGTAGAAGATGCATAATGCACTTTTTTTTTTTTTTTACTTCTGTTGGTGTGTACTGTATATAGTCTGTGTGCTTCTTGTGATGAAAATAAACTTTTTCTTTATAAATGCCTGATGAGCTCCAAACTTGTGCCAAAAAGCAACAGCCTCTTCAGCCCTTGCCAGGAGACCTGGTGGCAGCTTCGTCATCATGATGGCTGGTCTTGACTGAGCACCTGCCATATGCTGGGCCCCATGCTAAACACCTGGACAGGTGAGACCAAAGAAAGAACCAGGGGAAGAAGGTCAGCTCCTGCAAGAATCATCCTTTTTCCTCCTGATCTTGCCAGTAAGGAAGAGCAGGCCCAGTTGTGGGTGGTCACTCGTATACCAAAAAAAAACCTGTCCCGTCCCTCCACCCCACCACCCAGGGTGGGACTTGGACTTGGGGTGGCATCTCTCCCTGCACAAGCTCTAAAGCTAGAGGTGTGCTCAACAGAACCACCTTAGCTGCTCACACGGGAGAGGGGACAGTGGGAGCTCACTGTGCCTAACGGCCAAGGCAGGAACCCCAGGGAATCCCAGCCGCTGGACACAGCAAAGGCTCGTCTCATGCTCAGGTGACAGTCCACTGCAGGTCAGAGCTTTTGGTGTCTCTCCTCCCTTGGTGTCTCAGCCAAGTCAGGCTGCTTCCAACAGAAAACCCTGCCTTCTTGGAGTTCTGTGCATCTAGCCGTGCAGCAGGGCAAACAGCATGGGACTCACACTCCCTCTTCACCGCCTTCGGGTGCCACACATGACATTCCAACGAGCAAGTCACATGGGTGAGCACTGACCATCTGCCACTAGTGCCTTGATGTGACCGTGAAATTCCAGCGCCTGTGGATCCAGAAAAGACTTTGTTTAGTTCACCTAGACTTACTCTGCCCCTCACCCGGACTCACAGGAGACTAGTAGATAAACCAGAATGCAAGTTTTTCACTTTACAAAAAGAATTAAAACCATCAGGCAGACCAGATTACTCTCATCTGCCGATTACCACATTGAGCCCTTCTAGGAAAATCTACACGTGAAGCCAAAGTATGGTTAGGAATTGCTTATTCAGTAGGAAATCAAAGCAAAAGGTGAGTGGCGTGACTGTACTCGGTGCCACCAAGCTGTAATGCAGCCCTCTCTGTAGGAGGTTTTTGGAACTGAACCACTGAGGGTCATGGTTCAGGACGCTCATCCCAGGAAAGGCTGGAGACACCTAACAAATTCTCTTCGGGCTGCAAACGTGAAACAGAGGCTGAGGGTGGGGCCCAGCACTCTGTATGATTCCCATGGATTCCCTGGGAATTCTGATGCCAGGTTTAGAAACCATTGAAATAAGAACATGATGCAATTGAGTAGGCTTTCCCTTTGCTAGTTACAATCACATTCCACACATGCTTTCTGGAGATAACACCCACCCACTTCGCCCTTGCAGAATGTGGGTGTTCCCAGATCATCAGATACTCTTTCACTCAAGTCCTCGGAGAACCTTCCTATAACTGACTGCTTTGATCCTGACTTCGTCCTCCTAGTAGCAATCCTGAGGTTGAATGTGATCCCAGGTCTCGCCAGCAGGGGGCGTGGTTGTGCAGGGAAAGAGCTGTATGCTTGCGGGGGCGGGAGGTGGGGGGAGGCCCCTCTTGGCAAGATGCTTGGAAGAGGTTCCAGAAAGCAGACCATGGAGGACAACGTGGCATTTCAAAAGGATTCACTTCATGGTAGGAAAGCCCTTTCCAAAGATGTCCAGCCGCGGTGCACAAAGTGAGCTCTGCCCAGAAAACACCACCCACCCACCCCTGCGCCCTCAACGAGGGGAGGGAGCAGAACCACACTTCTGAGCCTTCCGCGTATCCAGCACTTTAAAGAATCCCGTTGAATCCTCCGAAGGCCCTGTTGACGTTACCCTCAGTTTACAGCTGAAGAATCAGGCCTGCAGAGCGTAAGTCATTTGTCCAAGGTTACATCTAAAAAGTGGTGAAGCCAGGAGGTACTGCTCCTTCCCCACCTGAAACCCTCTGGGAGCTGCCCCCCACCCCAGAAGTAGAAAGCAGCAAGCTGGAGCTGCATCTGATCTCCCTGTAGGTACCAGCAAGAAAACATCCGAGTCAGAAATGAAGCGTCCAGCCCTTGGGAAATCCGACCCACTTCGTGCTCCGAAGGCTATCTGGGCGGCACAAGGTGTGTTTCCCTCCCCCAAATTGGATTCATTGTATTTTGCCTTTATAGGGAAGCTGCTCATGCACACTGAAGTATACTTGCAAAGGGTCCCGTTTCAGCCCCAAATTCCTTTTTTTGTAAACTGTTTCAGCAAGTAAAATGTCAGCATTTGCGTGAGCAGAAACCCTAGCACAGAGAAGGATGCACGAGAATCTGACCCTAAGAGACAAATTCTCCCACAAGCGGTTGGAGGTGCCGAGCTCCCTCTGGTTTTGAAATTGGATGTCACAACGGGTGAAGGACGGTGCTACCTACCTCAAGGGGGCAATAATTTGAGAATTTAGCTGATAATGTATGCAAACCTCTCCTGCCTGGCACACCACTTGCTAAGTCAGTGGCAGCTCTTACTGTTGGTACTGGCAGGAGGGATGGAGGGGAGGGAGGGGAAAAGGAAGTAAACTGCACTGAGCATCTACTACTCGCAGGTGTTTCATGTGTGTTGCTGAGTTGATCCTCACAGCAGATGTGACTGTTTTACAAACGAAGAGGTGGAAGCTCAGAGAGGTTAGGTCACCTGGATAAGGGCCACACAGCCAGGAAGGGACAGAAGCTTGGGGTGCCTGACTCCAAACTCATACACTTCCTACCCCACCATCTTCTCTCCAAAGAAGACAGCCCTTAATGTACTTAGTGCGTAGTAAGCACTCAGTAAATATCGGATGAGAGTAAATGAACGAAATATGCTGTGAAAATGGGTCCCAAGTTTCATTCACCAAGGCTGGGAAAGCTTGGGGACACCCATGACCGCCTAAGCCACGTTCTCCCAGCACAGGGACATGAATCAGACACCTCTGGGGCCCCAGCACACTGGGCTTGGCACACTGGACTGAGCCCTAGGTCAACACCAGGCATTTACTATGCAGGAATCAAAGAATCCTGAGTTTTTAGAGACCAGAAGAATCTGAAAGTTCATCCAGACCAGGCCCCTTTGTAACATCCATCCATTCCGTCATCCTCTCCCATTCATGTGCTCCTGCCATGTGCCAGATGCCCGAGACAAAGAGGAGCCCATCTCTTTCACCCCTGGCAGTCCTGATGGAAAGCCCATCTGTAAAAGCTAGGAAGGAAATACACCACCTGCCAACAGCAATGGGGTTAGATGGGGAAGATTCGAGGTTGAGGTTTTTCGCTTTTATCTATTCCGAAATCTCTGCAACAGGATTACGTTACTTTCATACTTAAAAAGGAAAATGTAAAGATTTAATAAAAGGATGCTTTGGCATCGAGCTAAAATTTGCCCTCCAAGCTCCCAGGCTCATGGTTCTAGGGAATTCAGCACAGCATTTGCGGGGAGGGTCTCTTCTCCACTCTGATGGGGTAACGTGGGCCCCCCTGGAACAGAAATTGCGCTCAGATCACTGACGCTCAGGGGTGTCAGGCAGGGGCTCACTGTCCTGGTGTGTGAGCTTCTCCAGGCCACTGTGCCCACCCCCTGAGCACTTGGGGCCTGGCTTCTTGGGCAGCTGCACAGGACTCTGAACTTACAGGGGCCCTGTGATTGGTCGATGCTCTGCTGTCACTGTCTTTAATTCTTTAATGAGGGCCAGGCCTTCTCATTTCCCACTGGGCCCTGCAAATTATGTCGCCGGTCCTGGCAGCGTCACCACGCTGATCAAGGGCTTTGGAGAAAGACAGCCCAGGGTCTTGCTCCCTAACTCACCCACTCTGTGACCCAGAGCACTGGCTTAACCTCTCTGTGCCCCCTTTTCCTCATTTGAAAAACAGGAATGACCTCAGAGTGCTGCTGTAAAGATTAGCGCTGTGTCATCAGCACACGGTGAAGACCCGTGAATGTAGGTATTATTTGCTAGATGGAGTACTGAGCACAGGTCCCGGCACAAAGCACTCCCTCCATGAGTAGTTGCTATAATCGTGGGAAAGACAGTGATCCGTTGCCCACAGACCAGCCCTGTTGACGGCAGCTCCTCTTCCCACGCTGCTTCCTTCCTCTGAAGGGCAGAGGGAAACCGACACGAGCTCACTGGAGGAGGGACTCAGCTGGGCTGTGCACATGCGTCCTCCTCCTCCTCCCCTGCCACTGACCCCTCGGAGGATGCCAGCTCTGCCTGTCTCCTGATACAAACACCATTTGTCCCCGACCTGGACCCAAATGGTTCTCTGCAACAGGCCTTTGGGGAGGGGAATGGTGTGGGCGGCCTGTGATTGTGGGCTTGTCCCTGTTGCAATCCAGAGGTACATCCTGTTCTGGCGTTGCCATGGCACAGCCAAACATCTGCCACAACAGACGGCTGAGGCTGGCGGCTGGCAGCGGGGCTGCGGACGGGTGAGGGCCCAGACATCGCCCCACCCCCCCCGCCACTCACACGTATGCACAGACTCACATCCACACGCAGGCACACACACTCGCACACACGCAAGTTGGCCTTCCAGGACAGACAGATTTCCCATAGAGAAGAGTTCCCAATTCTTGGTTTTCTTCCTGGAGGTCCTGGAGAACAGCCCTGGCAGGACCGGGCCGTCCTGAATTCTTATCCTGGTCCAGCCCACAGCCAGGCTCCCAGAGCTGCCCCAGGCCCTGGCCTGCTCCCCAGATGGAATTTGCTTTCCTGGTTGTTATTGTCATTTTTCCTGATTCGGAAGTCAAACGCAGTCATTGTAACACAGTCACATGACGTGGAGGAGTGACAATAGCTGCCCTCGTGGTGGTAGGATCGCGTACCTCTCACTAAAGACACACAGGCAGAAAGTGTGGGGAGCAGCATCTGACTCACAGTACGCGCTGTACACACGTCTGTTAAATAAAACAATTGTTCACGTGATCTGATTCCATCTGGCCATGCAGGTATCAGAAACACATTTTCTAGAGGAGGAAGCTGAGGCTGAGAGGTGCCATCCCCTGCCTAAGGTCCCATAATGAGTGCCCAATGGGATCTGAGCCCAGGTTATACCAACACTAGAGCTCTAAGCCCAGAATCTTCCACCCTCCCAAACCCCTACCCTCTGCTGCTTCCTGAACATCTTGGGGGGGGGGGTCCCTTCCTCCCATCTAATCACAGGGCCCCAGCCCTGACCTCATTCCTGCTGGAGGTCCCAGTGGTCCAGCCGAGGTCACAGACCTGGCCCTAGACTCCCTGCAGCCACTCCCTGTTTGAGGCTTTTGGGGTTTCTTTTCACTGGTTTGCCCTGTGTTCTTAGGCTCCCAGGGTCTCGGCGCTCTCTGCCTGTCCCCAGCCAGGG
This sequence comes from Balaenoptera ricei, assembly GCF_028023285.1. Classification (NCBI taxonomy): domain Eukaryota; kingdom Metazoa; phylum Chordata; class Mammalia; order Artiodactyla; family Balaenopteridae; genus Balaenoptera; species Balaenoptera ricei. The sequence continues at coordinate 19,360,376 of NC_082652.1, forward strand.
CCTAGACCTCGATGGTGTCACACCCCTTCCCTCTCTGCCCACTTTCTCTGCCCTGCCATGAGGGCTCAGTTGGGACCATAATGTGAGTAATAACAGGTGACATTTCTTGAGCCACACTGGACAAGGTGGACTTTGTTATCACCATTTTTCAGATGAAGCCACTCAGAAGGTAAATGACTTTGGGGCTAGGTTGCCCAGCCAGAAGGCAGACAGAATTCCACAGCCAACTCCAGGAAGCCATCCCTGGCAGCACCTCCTCCCGCCCCAATTCTGGAAGAGGTGGCTCTTCTGTCCGAGTACCCCATGGGCATGCTCAAGACCATGAACCCCCTGAGGGCAGTGGCTGGGGCAGGTTTATCGTCATCCACCCTGCGCCTGTACCTGACAGAGTAGATGCTCAATAAATATTTGTTGAATGAATAAACAAATGAATGAATGGTGGAGCTGATCTCTTTTCCCCCTCTCAGGCCAGGAGAAGTTTGGGAGGATCAAGCCTGAGTTTGAATCATTCCTCTGCCACTTCCTGGCTGTGTGATCTTGGACCGGTTACCTAACCACTCTGAGGTTTCCCACCGTGGGTAGGGCTGGAGATGACCTACGATGACTGCACATAGTAGATGCTCAGTAAACAGCACTGTAGAGAAACAATTGAGGCCCGAAGTCAGGCTGCAAGGATTCAACTCTCAGCTTCGAAATGGACTATCTATGTGACCTCAAACAAATCACTTTCCTTCTCTGGGCTTCATTTTCCAGATACGCCCCTTGGGGATGATAACAGCACCCATTGCTCAGTGGTGGTGAATGAAGGGACATGGTGAGTCCCCTATAGTAAGTGAAGTAGCGGGCAGCTTGTGTGATGGAGAATGAGCTCTTTGGGAGCAGGGGTGGCTCCTACTTTCCCACCTGCCCCTCGGGCCCCGCTCAGTGCCAGGCACACAGTAGGTGCTCAGATGCCTGAAGGAACTGAATCTTGTTTCAGTTCTTTGTGCTTCAGCCCCAGAGAGCCAGCACTGGCTCCTGAGCGCTCTCCCCTCCAGGCCGACTCTCCTGTGTTTTTCCATCCCATTTCCCATGAGGTGGAGACAGAGCACCAGCCCCGCCCCTGCCTCTGTGCTGAGCCTGGTGGAGGTGGGGTGGCAGCTGCTCCTCCAGGGCACACCTCCCAGTGGAGGCTGGCAAGGAGGGAGGAGGGAGGGGGAGAGGAAGTCCCTCCAGAGTTAGCCCTGCTTTCCCAGGGGCCCAAGGTCTCAGACAGGAGAGTGAGGCTTCAAGCCCAGCACCCCTACTCCTGGCTGTGTGACTGTGGGCATGTCACCTCACCTCTCTGAGCCTCCTTTCCTGTACGATGGGGCTGTTGCTGACACTGGCGGCCCCCTAGGGTTGTTGGGAAGCAGGTGAGGTGTGGAGCATACCATCGGCACTCCATAAATGCACCAGGCACTGCTGTCTCTCAGTTTTTACAGCTCCTGTCTTGCACAGATGGGGAAACTGAGGCCCACAGAGGGCCAGTGTCTTGTCCAACGTCGCAGAGCCTATATCTTGCTGATTCCAACTTTGGCCTTAGCCATTCTCCCTGCGCAAACCCAAATAACCAGCAGGGCTGGGCCTCTGGGTAGACCAGGCAGGGGTCTCTTGGGTTGAGGGGGTGGGGGGAGTGGAGGAGAGCACAACAGTAACAGACCCCCTTGCTGAGGGCCTTACTTGTTTTCTCATCAAACCCTGAAAAAACGATGAAAGCGGTATTACTGTCATCCCCATTTAACAGATGAGTAAAGTGAGGCTCAGAGAGGGGAAGTCACTTGCTCAAAGCACACGGTGGTGGGAAGAAGGGTCTTGACTTCAGCCTCAGATCTGTTTGTGGAATGCAGGAAGAGACAGTGGACAATCGAGGGACACTGAGTTACGTGGTTTGGGGAGTTCAGTCGCCTCCCCCACCCTGGGAGGAGAGGTGGAGGAAAGACACAATGTCAGTAGCATCTAGGGTTGGGCTGTTATTAGAAGCTCACAAAGTATGGGGAGGAGGAGCCCTGTCACCCTTACCCACCTACCCCCGGGTCCAGAAGCCTCCCAGTGGTGGCGAATGACCATCGAGGAGCCTTCTGCAGCTCCCGGGGGCGGGGCGGGGCGGGGCGGGGCGGGGCGAGGCGGTGCTGGGGGAGGTGGAGGTGGGGCGTTGCCTCCCGCGGCCCTGCCCACAGGGTGTGGCTGGAGCCTCGCCGTCCGACCCCACGCAGACGCCCACCGGGACCCGCACCGGCTGGGCTGTGGTGTAAGGCCTTCAGGAGAGTGCGCGCTGCGTGGGCCTCCCGGAGCCCCCGGCCTCCAGCGTGCCTGCCGGCCTCCAGGTGCACCATCTCCAGTGCACCCTGCAGGGGACCTCGTGAGCCCTCTCAGCCTCCGTTTCCCCACGGAAGGACCCGCTAGTTCCAAGGTCCGAAAGGAAGAAGGCAGAACCCCCCCCCACTCGAGAAGGTGAGCACCTTTGGGGGTGTCCCTCCGCTCCATCGGACCTGCAGACTGGACAGTTATCCCTCGGTGGGCATCCTCACATCTGCATTCTGACTACTGCTGCCCATTTGCTAGCGACTTAGGCAAACTCCTGGCCCTCTCTGACCCTCGGTTTCCTTATCTCTGCCACCATGGCTTGGACTTTGACCTTTCACCCATAAAACTCAAAGACAAGACTTCATTTTGTGAAAGGTTCTATCTGTGGGATTATAATAACATTGTCTGGTCCATACAAACCTCCTTTCCCTTATTGAATTCTCACAGTAACCCTCCCGGGGAGGTGCTGTTACCCCATTTTATTGATGTGAAAATGAGGGTCCTGGGACTTCCCTGGCGGTCCAGTGGTTAAGACTCCGTGCTTCCAGTGCCGGGGGCGTGGGTTCGATCCCTGGTCAGGGAACTAAAATCCTGCTTGCCACGCGCGCCCCCCCTCCCCCGCCCAAAGAAAAGAGGGTAGTGAGTGGGTGGATGAGAGTTGCAGAAATAGGGCCCAGCCCCCCTCTCCCCCCAACCGCCGCAGGCCTGAGCTCAAAGCCCCTTGCTCTTTCCACTGAAACACTGCCTCCTCAGATCATCTCCTTGAACCCTGCAAGGGCTGGATTCTCAGAGGAATGGCCAGGGGGTCCTTGCTCCTGTTTCTGGTCACCACCTTCAGGTCGCTGAGACCACCTTTCAGCATTATCCCCGGGGAACATCCTGGGGAGGAGGGACAACTGATGTGGACATTGCATCACTGGCCCAGCCTGTCTGTGACCCAAATGTTCCACGCACGATGGAGGAGGGCCCCTCACACAAGTCTAAATGGGGACCCCCGATTTGGGAATCAGAGTGAGGTGAAGAAGTGGGGGTTGTGTGGGCAGCTGGAGGTGACAAGTGTTCTGGGCAGAGGGAGGTGCTGGTACAGAGGCCCAGAGGTGGAGGCCAGCGCTCTGGCTTCTACAGACTCTAAGCAGTCAGTATAACAGGTAGAGCCTACAGCGATGGGCCAGGTGCAGACCCTGCAGGGCCTTGTGGGCCATTGTCAGGGCTCTGGACTCCATCCCGAGGGAGCTGGGGAGCCAAGGAGGTTGCAAACAGTGGAAGGACATGGTTGGTTTTCCCTACTGAGCCACACTGTCTACTATGGTAGCCACTAGCCACATTGTTATAGGCTGAATATTTGTGCCGCCCTCCCCTAAAGTCACGTTGAAGCTCTAAGTCACTATGTGACTGTATTTGGAGATGGGACCTGTGAGGGGAGATAAAGGTTAAATGAGGTCGTAAGGGTGGGGCCCTAAGTCTATAGGGCTGGTGCCCTTATAAGAACAGGAAGAGACACAGATCGAACTCTCTCTCTCTCTCTCTCTCTCTCTCTCTGTCTCTTTCTCTGTGTCATGTGAGGACACTGTTTACAGGCCAGGAAGAGAGGTCTCACCAGGAACTGAATTGGCTGGCACCTTAAATTTGGACTCCCCAGCTTTTGGAACTGTGAGACAATAAATTTCTTTTGTTTAAGCCACCTAGTATGATTTTTTTAATGGCAGCCCAAGCTAACTAATACACACATGGCTCATTAAATTAAAAATTCAGTTCCTCAGTTGCACTAGCCACATTTCAAGTGTTCAGTGCCTACATGTGGCTACCATATTGGACAGTACAGATATAGAACATTTTCACCATCACCAGAAAGTTCTATGGACAGCACTGTGCTGGAGAGATCACTCAGGGTTCTGGGTAGAAAATGTTTTCGGAGGAGGAGACCAGTGAAGACGGGGTGCTGGGAATCCAGTGAGAGATGCCAGTGGCCAGCGCCTGACATGGTGTCGGAAACACAGCAGGTGCTCAATAAAAGCCCACTGAATGGATGAATGGGCTGGATGAGAGTGAGGTGATGGGGATGGAGATGAGAGGATGATCTCAGGAGCCCTGCAGGAGGCTGAATTGATAGATTGTGGTGACTGGTTCAAGAGCCAAGGATGGCATCTCGGTTCTGGCTTGGGCAGCTGAGTGGATGGCGGGGCTGTTGCCTAAGATGGGAACCTGGGAGGGAGGCAGGTGGGTGTGGGGGACGAGGACGAGCTCGTGTCCGGGAGGCCATTGGATATTTGGACCCGGAGGCTGGCAGTGAGGTGTGGGCTAGGCGGAGGTTTGGGAATAGATGGGCACACCTGAGAGAGGATGCAGATACAAGAAGAAGGGACCGGAGGAGGGCCCTGGAGATGCTGACATCGCAGAGGCAGCCAGAGGAGCAGCAGCGAAGCCAGGGGCGAGCAGTGCCGAAAGGGCCGGGATCACCGGGCACCTGTCGACCAGGACCAGCAGGCCCTGGATGCAGCCAGGTTGCTGGTGACCTTGGAAAGAGAAGATTCGGGAGAATGGGAGGGAGAGAGAGAAGAGGACAGCGACAGCTGGCCTGGCCGACCAGAAGTAAAGAAGTTGCTACAATTCTTGAGAAGCTTGTTGGTGAAAGAGTTAAGGTTGTTACTGAAGGCGATGTTGGTTGGAGGAAGGGAATGTTTTCCCCGAGATGGGAAAAGCCCTAGCCTGGTCTCAGGTTAAGGGGAAATGGGGGGTGGGGTGCTAAAGACTGGGGGAAAGAGCAGGTGCAGTTAATTCAGTGAGGTCCAATAATTGGGGTTTGAAACCTGCTTGACCGTCTACACCAGATCCAACAGTTGATCTGAACATCCCAGCAAGGTGGCTGTGTCTTATTTATCCCCATTTCAGAGGTGAAGAAACTGAGGTCAGGGGGGTTCCGCAATCTGCCCCCGTCACTTTGGGCACCTTCTCCTAATTCCACAGCGGGTCCGTCTAGGCCGGCAGGGCCTGGTCTTGAGTCCAGCCCCTCTGGCTCTGACTCCGGGGTGCGTCCCCCACTCTTCCTCCTTCGGGGCTAAACAAACCACAAAGTGATAAACAAGCACCACGATTCCCAAGTGGGAATAGTTTAGCCAGAGAGAAGGAGCAAGGGATGCCACTCGTTTAGTGCTGGTATTTCCAAACTTACAACACATATATCCTGTCGTCACCGTCACCGCATTCCCGAATATGGTGTCCTGGGGCTGTATAATCCCACAGTATAATCCTGACGACCATTCACTGTGCTCTCACCGTGTGCCATACACTTTGCAAGGCGTTTAAATGTGATCTCGTTGCACCTCACAGCACCCGTGAGAGGTAGGCCTTATTACTCTACCCTTTTTAAAGTGCTGCAGGGAAGGCACAGAGGGACAAAGTGACCTGCCCGAGGCCACACAGCACGTCTTTGGCAGAGACGGAGATCAGAACGGGGTCTGTCTGCTGCCAAAACCTGTGCTCCTTTGCCAAACTGCTTCATCTGTGTCCAGATTACAGCAGGAAGGCCTCTTCGTTTTCTCTGTCACCTCTGGTTTGCTGACTGAGGCAGAGGAAGAGTTGGCATCCAATTCTCTCACCCTATCAGCCTCTTCTCCTTCAGGGATAAAATTGTGGGCTTCCCTGGTGGCGCAGTGGTTGGGAATCCGCCTGCCAATGCAGGGGACACGGGTTCGAGCCCTGGTCTGGGAAGATCCCACATGCCGCGGAGCAACTAGGCCCGTGAGCCAAAATTACTGAGCCTGCGCGTCTGGAGCCTGTGCTCCGCAACAAGAGAGGCCGCGATAGTGAGAGGCCCGCGCACCGCGATGAAGAGTGGCCCCCGCTCGCCGCAACTAGAGAAAGCCCTCGCACAGAAACGAAGACCCAACACAGCCAAAAATAAATAAATTAAAAAAAAAAAAAAATTTGTCCCAGGCTCTGGGATAGGACTCAATTTGATCTGCAGAGAGACTGCAGCGATCTGGCTGGAAGAAACCTGTATTTGCATCCACTAAAAGCTTTTTGAGATCCAGGAGTGGTAGGGAAATAGGGACACATGGGGCCATAGATTTCTTCCAGAAATGGTCTCATTTTCTTTGCTATCCCTGGATAATTAATGTGTCGGGGGATCGAGAAAATGGCTGATCATTTTCCACTGAACCGGTGGAGGGGGAGGGAGCAGGGGATGAACGTCTGTTCGTAATTAACAGGAGAAGGAGTCTCCTATGGCCCTTCCTGCCCTGGATGCTGGAGAGGACCCTCAGTGTCTTAATTGGTGTAGGTGACAGAGAGGATTAGAGAAGTGAATGAGAGCTGACCCCTGACATCTAGCTGGGCAGTCTGCTACTTGGGATTAAACCCTATAGCTGGCTGCTAAACCTCTGTTTGGAATGGTAGCCCGGTTAAGAGGGTGTTTCAGCTACACAGGTACTCGGAAACCAAGGTGCTCAGCTTCAATTTTCTGGGGGGGTTGAGGAGAAAGAACCCAGCAGGATGGATTTATAAATGAAGAGCTAGCTTCCTTCCTACTTCACTCAATCCCACATTGGCACACCCTGAACCTCAGTTTTCTTCCCCTATGACTCAATCCCATGCCCGCCCACAGAAATAACCATTGCTTAAAGTGGGATGATGTCTTCCCAGTTTTCCTCTGGGCATCTGCACATATGTAATCATTATTCCGTTGTGTGGCTGTGCTGAAGTCGACTCAGCCAATCTCACGTAGAAGGACACATAGGTTGTTTACAATTTCTTACTATTGTAAACAATGCTGTGATGAACATCTTCGTGCCTAAAGCATTTGTAGCACCTGCCGTCTTTCCTTAGACATGGTTCTCAGAAATGGCAGCCTACCTCCAAGGGGGGGCCCCAGCGATTCACACTTCCTAATGTTCACACCCTTCATGTCGCCTTCTATACTGAATTTTGCTGGCCTAAGTGGACAGAAATAACAGTGTGTGACTTTCAAGGCTAAGTTATAAAAGGCATTGCAGCTTCTGTCTTGGTCTCTTGAATCTCTCAATCTGGGGAAGCCAACCGCCATGTCTGAGGACACTCAATCAGACCTGAGAAGGAACTGAGGCCTCCCACCAACAGCCCCACCTGCTTGTCAACCATGCAGGTGGACCAACTTGGAAATGGGAGTGGGTCTCAGACAAGCCTTCTGCTGACTGCAGCCCCGGCTTTCATCTGACTGCAACCTCATGGGAAGCCCTGAGCCAGAGCCACGCAGCGAGGCTGCTTCCAAATCCCCAGCCCACAAGAGATGATAAATGATTTTGCTGTTTTAAGCCAATATGTTATGGTTGATTTGTTTCACAGCTGTAGATAACTAATATACTAAACCAAAGACTAGAGCATTCTTTAGACTCATGATGCAGAATGCCATTTTTTTCTTTCCTTTTTATTATTTTTTAAAATTTTTATTGGGGTATAGCTACCATATACTTTATTTTTTTTAATTTAATGTATTTACTTAGGCTGCGCTGGGTCTTCATTGCGGTGCACGGGCTTCTCTAGTTGCTGTGTGTGGGCTGTAGAGTGCATGGGCTCAGTAGTTGTGGCGCGCGTGCTTAGTTGCAGTATGTAGGATCTTAGTTCCCCAACCAGGGATCGAACCTGGGTCCCCTGCATAGGGAGCGGGGAGTCTTAACCACTGGACCACCAGGGAAGTCCCCATCTTTCCTTTTTATGTTGCCAGATTGTCAGCACTTACTTTGACGTGTAATTGACCTGGTGGTCTAAAGTGACCTCTTGATAGGAGATCCTATCAGCTCTGGGCATGTGGAGTATATTTGGAAAGCCCCGTATGTGACCAACAGCCCTTTCCAAACTGTTCCCATGTGAAGATTGGTTTTTGATTTGTGGCCGTGAACCCTTCCAGGGAGAGATGTCCACAGCTTGCTTCTGTGGCCAGCTAAACCATCTAATAACCTGAGCCGGGCAGCAGAGAAAGCCCAGTCTGTTGTCAGTGAATTGCTCCTTGCTTTCTCTGGATTCTCAAAAGCTTTTTAAGGAGTGGAAGCAAAAACATCTGGCTCGCAAAGGAATATTTCATCAGAGGCCATGCAACCAGGATATGGGTTATCATGAGCAAGGCGGCTTCCATTTCTCTGGCACACGTGCTCAAAAGATTCCCCACGTGATGCACAGACCCGAGGAACCTGCCTGAGCGCTTGGAGAAATACCAAGCGCTCCATTCATTCAGTCGTTGGTATGCTCAGTAAATATTTATTTAGCATTTCAGACACTGTTGAGACAATTCAAAGGAGTGTAAGTTATAGTTTTTGTGCTTGAAGTTATTCACAGAGGCAGCAAATGGAGTAAAAAGTCCACAGTTGTTATAGTTTGTACTGGGTTCAAATCCCAGCTAGCCTGTCTACAAGCTTTGTGACCCAGGACAGGTTTCTGCACCTTTCTGAGCCTCAGTTTCCTCTTCTAAAATGAAAAGATAATAGTATTTATTTGCAATGGTTTGAGGATTAAATGAGATATGCCTATGAAACAGTACTGGACCTGGATCCTGGCATGAATTAACAAGTACTGAGTTTATTACTGTTGGTAGTAAAAGGTCCCACAATGCCTCGAATGAGCCCCCATCACAAAATACGACAGACTCATATACATATATGTATACATATATATGTATGTATATTTAATTTTATTGAAGTATAGTTGATTTACAATGTTGTGTTAATTTCTTCTGTACAGCAAAGTGATTCAGTTATGCATATATATACATTCTTTTTCATATTCTTTTCCATTATGGTTTATCACAGGATATTTAATATAGTTCCCTGTGCTATACAGTAGGACCTTGTTGTTTATAATAGTTTGCATCTGCTAATCCCAAACTCCCAATCCATCCTTCCCCCACCCCCCTCTTTGGCAACCACAAGTCTGTACTCTATGTCTGTGAGTCTGTTTCTAACAAGTACTGAGTTTATTACTGTTGGTAGTAAAAGGTCCTGCAGTGCCTCGAATGAGTCCACATCACAAAATAAGACAGACTCCTATTTGAATCCCAACTGTGTGCTGTGGATCAAATGCCTGTACCACTCAGAGCCTCAGTTCTTGACCTGTAGACTAGGCATAATCTATGTACCTTGCTGGGTGGTGGTGCAGATTAAATAAGGCAATGTCTGCATATGGACACTCAGCACACAGGAGACCCTAGTATATGGTACTATCTCTGTGAGGGAAGATGATCAGAAAAGCAAATTATTGCAACACAGTGTAATAAATGTTGTAACAAGGTCTTTCCCTTGGATTTTGAAGGCTGGGTGTGGATTTCTGAGGAACCATCCTGCAATCCATTTGTGTAGCTAGGAACTTAAAAAGCGAGTCCTCATTTGACTTTGGGGCAGGAACTCTGGCTGCAGAGGCAAGACCCTGGGTGGTGGGCATATGGTCCTGGAACTTCCAGGAATGATGGAGTTCTCATCAGAGTCCGTCAGGCTGGGGTCCACGATTCGGCTCACCACCGACTTAGCTAAGTGAAATTAATCAGTGCAGTCACCCCTTTGAGCCTCATCACTACTTCATCTGTAAAGCAGTGTTAATGACGACAGCTGGCATGCACTGAGTGCCAGCTACGTGCCGGACCTTGTTTTCAGTACTTTATATTCATTAATGCGCTTAGTCTTCATACCAGCCCCATGAAGCAGCTGCTGTTATCACACCCCCATTTTACAGATGGGGAAGGTGTGGCACAGGGAAGTTAGATCTCTGACTAGTAAAAGGTCCGGCCAGGATTTAAACCCAGGCAATCTGAGTCCTCAGCCAGTGCTCTTTTAACTCTGTAGCTTTAGAGCCACATGATGGGGTTTAGGGAAGGATAAAATTAGGCAACGCATAAAGAGAGCTGTACCCAGGGTCTGTAACATAGGTTATGCCCTGTAAAGGGAGTTGCTGGGTACTTTTTTTGCTATTTTATTCCATCTTGTACAAGCAAAGTATTTTTTCATTCATACATATTTTAGAAAGGTCATACATCCCCCTAATGCTGCCATCAGATACACAGAAGAGGTGGCTAGGACACAGAGGGGACTGGTGAACATTTGAGGGTCCCCCGGTGAATGGTAGGGTCTCGAAGAGTTTACATCCTCTAGCTTGTTGTGTGGGTGTCCACCCAATGCACCAGGCTGGACATATCTCTCCAGAGCTTCTGAGCAGCTGATTACAGGTCTTCCACGCTAATGAGGCCAAGGGCATGGCCCAGCTCTCCCAGCAGACCACTGAGCTGACCCAGTGAACACAGCTGTCACCCTGCCAGCTGTCTTATCAATAATTGGCCCTATGGGAATTCCCTGGCAGTCCAGAGGTTAGGATTTCGAGCTTTCGCTGCTGAGGGCTTGGGTTCCATCCCTGGTCAGGGAACTAAAATCCCATAAGCCACACGGCGTGGCCAAAGAAAAAAAAAAGTTGGCCCTGCATCAGGGGGCCAGGGATGTCAGAAGGTGCCTCACTGCATGGTGTAGGGGAAAGAGACTGTGTGTTGGCTCCATGACCTCAGGCAAGCCTCTCTGAGCCTCAGTTTCTTTGTCTGGAAAGTGGGAGGATGAGGGCTATGTATCAGTTACCTACTGCTGTATAACAAACCACCCCAAAATGTTAGTGGCTTAAAACAATATATATTACTTAGGTGACCATTATGGGGGCTGGATGGCTGTAGGTTTGTGCTTGCATCTGTGGTCAGCTGGAAGGTTGGTTCATGGCTAGATGGTCTAGGATGTCCTCACTCATATGTCTGGTGGTTGGCAGCTTCTGGCTGGGATGTCTGGGCCTTGGGACTCTCACCATCAAGCAGGCTAGCTGCTTCTTCCTGGGTGGCTGGGATCCAAGGACAACAAGACAAGGCAAGCTCCACACAGTTTTCAAGCATTTCCATGTGTTGTGTTTGCTCATGTCCCATTGGCCAAGGCCACTCACATGGTCAAGGCCAGAGCCAGAGTGGAGAGCAGCTAGCTCCACAGGGCATGGCTAGATGGAGGAGAATAATTTGCATTTTTACAATCTACCACAGTGGCCCTGGCAGAGATATTGGGAAGAACAAATGAAAAATGATGGGATTTTGAACAGTAATTAAGATCATAGAAATCATTTATTGGCACATCTGGGCTCAAAGCACGTTGAATGAACAATTCTCACTTTCCAGATGAGGGAGAGGTTGATAACTTACCTAGAGCCACACAGCTAATTAGAGTGAAAGAGCTGGACTCTGAGCCCAGGGCTGATTACAAAGCTCACGTTCATAGCTTTCCCTTCTGCTGCTTTTCGCAATGCAGAAGAAAATGTAGTTCAGTACAGACATGAATAGGGACTCACAGAAGCCTCTATGTGGGTTACAAACCCCATTTCTCCTGTCCCACCTTGAAGGTCTGGCCTCCTTTCAAAGAAGCGCTTGTCATCTGAAGTCCTAGACTGAACACAGTGGAGCCTGGCACAAAGTAGAAACCAGAAAGCATTTGCTTGAATAAAAGCTATTGCCACCCATTCGCTTAAGAATTTCAGCATCATGCAGATGCGGAGGGAGAGCTGCCTAGACTCCCACGTCACACCGTTCCTTCCTGCTACTCGCAATTTTGGTGGCAAGAGTGTCTGTGTTTCAGAGCGTTAGTTCTCCCATCTCAGCCTCCCTTTGGGAAAAGCCATTTATTCTCGCCTCTCAGAAAAGGAGGTGCATTTCCTTGGGGAGAGAGATGATGTTACACCCAACTCTTCTGCTGGGAAAGGCAGCAGCTGATGGGGGCTACGATCAAAACCTGTAAATGGAAAGGGAACAAAATCCAAACCACTTGACAGAGGGGGTCCCATGGCCCTGAGGACCCCAGTCTGGTGTGATTTCTCTCTGCATGTTCAGGGATTCCTGATTCCGTAGGAGAGCACGGTGTCCTTGAAATTCCAAGTGCAGCCCTGATGCTGGAGAGTGGGAGCATGGGGCCTCCTGCGATTGGTTTCTTTTGTTTCCATCAAGTCAGAAGCTCAACTTGATTCTTTTTTTTATTTTTTATTTTTGACTACGCTGTGCAGCTTGCGGGATCTTAGGATCTCGATTCTGCAAGATAGAGTCATAATCTCAAGTTCCCTCCTTTCCTGGAGCCTCAGTTTCCTCTTCTGTAAGATTGGCATGTAATAGGCCCAATCTCCTAGGATTGCTGTGAGGATTACATGAGATCTTTCCTATAAAGCCCCTAACCCAGCTAGACTTAATAAGGCTCCATATATCTGAGCCCTGGGTTTCCCAGTCTCACCACTACCAACTCCTGGGACCTAAGATTTCTTTGTTGTGGGCTGGGATAGAGGCTGTGCTGTGCATTGCAGGATATCAAGCACTCTCCCTGGCCTATACACACTAGACGCCAGTAGCACCCTCCTAGTTGTGACAACCAAAAATGTCTCCAGACGTTGCCAAATGTCCCTGTGGAGGGACATTTGGAGGGGGAGATAGGGAGCAAAACTACCCCCGGTTGAGCACCTCTGGTCCAAGCCTTTATTGTTGTTACTAATGAACACTAATTCCCTTTTTGTGTGAGTCTGAGGCATCTGATTTGGGACGGGCAGCCAGGTTGAGCTTTGGAAGCTGCAGCTCATGCCGCTGCAGACAGTTGCAAGGTTTACTACCTCAATAATGAGATTTACGCGGATGAGTGAGCACTTTTTGTGTCAAGATTCATGTTTAAATTTTGAAAAATCTTCACAGGAGCATTGTCTGGAAATTCTTCCAGCTAGGTTCTGCTGAGGTTGTCAAAAGGTGACATTGGGCTTGGGGTCTTGATAGAACACCTTGAATTGATAGAATTCCTCCTCCCCCTTCAAAAAAGAGAATTTTTTTCCAATTTTATACTGTTGAATGCACTTTGCAAAAGAAGTAGAAAACACAGGACAGGAAATGGAAAAAGGAAACTCACCCATAACTGGAATCCTGTCACTCAGAGATAATTTCTGTTACAATCTGTGTAAAGAAAATTACAGGCCAATATCATTGATGAACAGACGCAAAAATACTATTTCTTTAAATTAAATTTATTTATTTATTTTTGGCTGCGTTGGGTCTTCGTTGCTGCGTGCGGGCTTTCTCTAGTTGCAGAGAGTGGGAGCTACTCTTCGTTGTGGTGCGCGGGCTTCTCATTGTGGTGGCTTCACTGTTGCCGAGCACGGGCTCTAGGCACACAGGCTTCAGTAGTTGTGGTACACAGGCTTCAGTAGTTGTGGCTCGCGGGCTCTAGAGCGCAGGCTCAGTAGTTGTGGCGCACGGGCTCAGTTGCTCCGCGGCATGTGGGATCTTCCCGGACCAGGGCTCGAACCCGTGTCCCCTGCATTGTCAGGTGGATTCTTAACCACTGTGCCACCAGGGAAGTCCCCCAAAATACTATTACAATATGTCTGTGTGTGTATGTGTGTGTGTGTGTGTGTGTGTGTGTGTGTGTGTGTGTGTTTTATAAAAATGGGACATACTGTTTTCCGGCCTGCCTTTTTCATCTAACAGCATCTGGAACATTTTTACATATCATTAAGCAACAAATATTCTTCCATGAAAGTCTTTTATTTTTCCTGCTTAAAAACTTCCTGTGACTCCTGGAGGCTTGGAAATAGTCAGGATTCAGAGGGGGAAAAGGATGAGGCCACACTCCCTGATTCATGCTGTACAGGAGTTATGTGGAGACATGGAGGCAGAGACCACAGATCCCGTGAAAGGAGAGGGCAGTGCTTGGGTCCTGGGAAGTCATTTTTGCCTCCAGGGAGAGGTACTGATGTTTCTGGCTGCTGTGCGTTCTCTCCTGTGCCTGGCCCCATCTGTCTTTTTGATCGTATCCTTCATTTATAGCATTCTGTCCAGTTCCTGCCCTGGAATGCATCTCCTCTGGTTGTTTGTGTCGAGGGCTGTTTCCCTAGCAGACAGTGGTGTGATAAACATTCTTCCACATATACAGTTGATCCTCATTATTTGCAAATTCAACAACTCCTCGTTAAAATTTCTGACCCCAAAAGCCATACTCGCGGTCCTTTTGTAGTCATTTGTGGGCATGTGCATGCACAGAGTGGAGAAAAATTTGTCACCCAGTGCACACATTGCCAGCTGAGGTTGAATGAGGCAAAGCTCTGTCTTCTTGTTTCAACTTGTACCATAAACAAGTATCCTTTCCCGGTATATTTAGTGCCACATTTTTAGCCTTTGTGTGTTTTGGCATGATTTTGCTACTTAAAATGGCCCCTAAGCATAGTGATAAAGTGCTGTCTAGGGTTCCTAAGGACAAGAAGGCTGTGATGTGCCTCATGGAGGAAATATATGTGTTAGATTAGCTTCATTCAGACATGAGTTATGGTGCTATTGGCTGTGAGTTCAGTGTTAACAAATCAAATACCTATACGTATAAAATTCAGCAATGTACAGTACATATTAAATAAGGTGTCTTTAAACCAAAGCACACATAAAACCAGGTTATATATTGATTGGTTGGCAAAAATGTGGCCAGAAGCCTGTAGGAACCTAACCTTTTATTTCCCCTAGGAGCAATGATTCAATATTCACTTGCTCAGTGTTTCTGTTGACTTTATAGAATATAACTACATAGAATAATGAGAAGTGATTGTATCTTTGCATGTCACCATGATTATTGCCTTAGGATAAATTTCTGACAGTGGAATTACTGAGCCCAAGTAGAATACCTCTTCTGAGGTCAAGTTTGTATCAGTTAGTTCTTGCTGTGTAACAAACCTCTATTTCCACCTCTGTAAAATGCTGATTTAAAAAAGCCATATTAGGGCTTCCCTGGTGGTGCAGTGGTTAAGAATCTGCCTGCCAATGCAGGGGACATGGGTTCGAGCCCTGGTCCGGGAATATCCTATGTGCCACGGAGCAACTAAGCCCATGCACAACAACTACTGAGCCCGCGTTATAGAGCCTGCAAGGCACAACTACTGAAGCCTGCGCGCCTAGAGCCCGTGCTCCGCAACAAGAGAAGCTACCACAATGAGAAGCCCACGCACTGCAATGAAGAGTAGCGCCCACTCACTGCAACTAGAGAAAGCCCGCGCATAACAACGAAGACCCAACAAAAATAAATAAAAAAATTTAAAAGCCATATTATTTCCCATCAGCTTAGTATGAGGATTCAAAGAGATAGTGCCTAGCAAGTTAGTAACACTGGGCCTGGTGAGGACTAAGTGCTTAATAAGTACAAGCTCCATCATAGTGTTTATTTGTATTAAAGATCTGTGGCAGGTACTCTCACAAACACAATCACAGGTTAGTATTATTTCATCCCATTAAAGAGATGAGGAAACTGAAGCCCAGGGATGTAACATAACTTGTCCAAGATGTCCGAGCCAGGAAGTGGCAGGGCCAGTCATTACATCAGGGCTTCTACCATCAACTCAATTCAGCAGGGCTATTGTGCATGGACTCAGCCTCCAGCACATGCCAGGCCCTAAGCCAAGCATGCAAGTTGCATTTTCTTCATAGATATATTTTCTCATGGATGCTCCCACAACACCAGTAGGACAAAAATTAATCCAACATAGATCACAGACTTAGATGTGAAATGTAAAATTATAAAACTTTTAGTGAAAGCATAGGAGAGGGACATCTCTGGTGGTCCAGTGGTTAAGGCTCCACGCTTCCACTGCAGGGAGCACGGGCTCAGTCCCTGGTCAGGGAGGTAAGATCCCACATGCCGTGTGGTGCGGCCAAAAAAAAGAAAAATGCCTTGGAGAAAATCTTTGGGATACATGCAAAGCATTATTAGATCTAACACCGAAGCATGATTCCTAAAAGGAAAAATTCATAAATTGGTCTTCATCAAAATTGAAAACATTTTTTTCTGTGAAAGACTCCATTAAGAGAATGAAAATACATAAAGCAAACTACAGACTGGGAGAAAATACTCGCAAACCACATATCCAGCAAAGGACTAGCGTGTAGAATATATACATATATATAATGCTCAAAACTCAACAGTAAAAAACCAAACAGTCCCATTTAAAAATGGCAGAAGAGGGCTTCCCTGGTGTCACAGTGGTTAAGAATCCACGAGCCAATGCAGGAGACAGGGGTTCGAGCCCTGGCCCAGGAAGACCCCACCTGCTGCGGAGCAACTAAGTCCGTGTGCCACAACTACTGAACCAGTGCTCTAGAGCCCACGAGCCACAACTACTGAGCCCGCATGCCACAACTACTGAAGCCTGCGCACCTGGAGCCTGTGCTCCGCAACAAGAGAAGCTACTGCAATGAGAAGCCCGCGCACCGCAACGAAGAGTAGCCCCCGCTCGCCGCAACTAGAGAAAAGCCCACGTGCGGCAACAAAGATGCAGTGCAGCCAAAAATAAATAAAATAAAATAAATAAATAAATTTATTTTAAAAAAATAAATAAAAAGTAAAAATGGCAGAAGCCATGAAGGGATATACAGATGGCAATAAGTACATGAAAAGATTTTCGACAGCATTAGCCATTAGGGAAATGCAAATTAAAACCACAACGAGGTATCACTATATACCTATCAGAAAGGCTAAAATAAAAAATAGCGACAACACCAAAGGCTGGTGAAGATGTGGAGAAACTGGATCCCTCATAGATTGCAGGTGGGTGGGACTGTAATATGATATGGTCACTCTGGAGAAGAGTTTGGCAGTTTCTTAAAATACTAAACATACAGTTACACCCATACCTCATTTTATTGTGCTTCACTTTATTGCATTTTTTTACAAATTGAAGGTGCGTGGCAACCCGGCATCGAGCAAGTCTATGGTGCCATTTTTCCAATAGCATTTGTTCACTTCATGTCTCTGTGTCACATTTTGGTAATTCTTGCAATATTTCAAACTTTTTCATTATTATTACTATATTTGTTACGGTGATCTGTGGTCAGTGATCTTTGATGTGACTATTGCAAAAAGATTATAACTTGCTGAAGGCTCAGATGATGGTTAGCATATTTTAGCAATAAAATGTTTTTAAATTAAGATATGTACATTCTTTTTTAGACATAATGCTATTGTACACTTAATAGACTATAGTATAGTGTAAACATAACTTTTATATGTGCTGGGAAACCAAAAAGTTTGTGTGACTGGCTTTATTGTGCTATTTTCTTCATTGTGGTGGTCTGGAACCAAACCTGCAATATCTCTGAGGTCTGCCTGTACCATATGACCCAGCAATAGTACTACTGGACATTTTTCACAAAGAAATGAAGACTTAATGTTCACACAAAAACCTGTACATGAATGTGTATAATGTTCATAGCAGCTTTGTTCATAATAAACTGCCCCAAACTGGAAATGACCCAGATGTCCTTCAATGGGTGAAGGGTTAAACAAACTCTGCTCTATCTGTGGAATACTTCTCAGCAATAATAAGGAACAAAAGGGACTTCCCCGGTGGCTCAGTGGTTAAGAATCTGCCTGCCAATGCCAGGGGATCCCTGGTCCAGGAAGATCCCACATGCCGCAGAGCAACTAAGCCCATGTGCCACAACTACTGAGCCTGCGCTCTAGAGCCCGTGAGCCACAACTACTGAAGCCCGCGCGCCTAGAGCTCGTGCTCCACAACAAGAGAAGCCACCGCAATGAGAAGCCCACGCACCACAACAAAGAGTAGCCCCTGCTTGCAGCAACTAGAGAAAGCAGCAACGAAGACCCAACGCAGCCAAAAATAAATAAATAAATAAATTTATTTAAAAAAAAAAACAAAAGAAAAATGAAAAGATAACAGCAACAAAAAATAATAAGGAACAAACGTGTAACAATCTTGATGCATCTCCAGAGGTTTACACTGAGAAAAGCCAGTCCCCAAAGGTTGCACACTATATGACTTCATTTGTCATTCTTTTTTTTTTTTTTTTTTTTTTTAATTTATTTATTTATTTTTGGCTGTGTTGGGTCTTCGTTTCTGTGCGAGGGCTTTCTCTAGTTGCGGCAAGCGGGGGCCACTCTTCATCGCGGTGCGTGGGCCTTTCACTGTCGTGGCCTTTCTTGTTGTGGAGCACAGGCTCCAGACACGCAGGCTCAGTAGTTGTGGCTCACGGGCCTAGTTGCTCCGCGGCATGTGGGATCTTCCCAGACCAGGGCTCGAACCCGTGTCCCCTGCATTAGCAGGCAGATTCTCAACCACTGCGCCACCAGGGAAGCCCCATTTGTCATTCTTGAAATGACAAAATTATGGAAACTGAGAACAGATGAGCAGTTGCCAGAGGCTTAGGAGGGGATGGGGGCAGGAAGGAAGTGGGTGTGGCTATGGGTGTCGGTGTGAGAGGTCCTCCTGTTGATGGAAATGTTCTGTATATTGTATCAAGATACCAATATCCAGAGTGTGATATTATACTATAGTTTTTTTTTTAACATCTTTATTGGAGTATAATTGCTTTACAATGGTGTGTTAGTTTCTGCTGTATAACAAAGTAAATCAGCTATATGTATACATATATCCCCATATCTCCTCCCTCTTGCGTCTCCCTATACTATAGTTTTGCAAGATGTTAACCACTGGGGGAAACTTGTAAAGGGTACATGTGATCTCTTTGTATTATTTCTTATACTTGCATGTGAACCTACAATTATCTCAAACATTTACTTTAAAAAAGGCATCCCAGGGAATTCCCTGGTGGTCCAATGGTTAGGGCTCTGCACTTCCACCACAGGGGGCCCAGGTTCAATCCCTGGTCAGGGAACTAAGATCCCACATGCCTCACCTTGTGGCGTGGCCAAAAAGAAAAAAAAAAGGCATCCCATACTATTATATACAGAATGGATAAACAACAGGGTCCTACTGTATAGCACAAGGAACTATATTCAATATCCTGTGATAAACCCTAATGGAAAAGAATATGAAAAAGTATGTGTATATATGTATAACTGAATCACTTTGCTGTACAGTAGAAATTAACACAATATATTTTTTTGAATTTTTGAATTTTATTTTTTTATACAGCAGGTTCTTATTAGTTATCCATTTTATACACATCAGTGTATACATGTCAATCCCAATCTCCCAATTCATCACACCACCACCCCCCGCCACTTTCCCCCCTTGGTGTCCATATGTTTGTTCTCTACATCTGTGTCTCAATCTCTGCCCTGAAAACCTGTTCATCTGTACCATTTTTCTAGGTTCCACATATATGCATTAATATAAGATATTTGTTTTTCTCTTTCTGACTTACTTCACTCTATATGACAGTCTCTAGATCCATCCACATCTCTACAAATGACCCAATTTCGTTCCTTTCTTTGGCTGAGTAATATTCCACTGTATATATGTACCACATCTTCTTAATCCATTCGTCTGCCGATGGGCATTTAGGTTGCTTCCATGTCCTGGCTATTGTAAATAGTGCTGCAATGAACATTGGGGTGCATGTGTCTTTTTTTTTTTTTTTAAATAATTAATTAATTTTATTTTTGGCTGCGTTGGGTCTTCGTTGCTGCACACGGGCTTTCTCTAGTTGCAGCGAGCTGTGGCTGCTCTTTGTTGTGGTGCGCAGGCTTCTCATTGCGGTGGCTTCTTCTGTCGCGGAGCATGGGCTCTAGGCGGGCGGGCTCAGTAGTTGTGGCTCGCGGGCTCTAGAGCGCACGCTCAGTAGTTGTGGTGCACGGGCTTAGTTGCTCTGCGGCATGTGGGATCTTCCCGGACCAGGGCTCGAACCCATGTCACCTGCATTGGCAGGTGGATTCTTAACCACTGCAGCACCAGGGAAGCCCTGCATGGGTCTTTTTGAATTATGGTTTCCTCTGGGTATATGCCCAGTAGGAAATTAACACAATATTGTAAATCAACTATACTTCAATAAAATAATTTTTTTTAAAAAGGCATCCCGGGGCTTCCCTGGTGGCGCAGTGGTTGAGAATCTGCCTGCCAATTCAGGGAACACGGGTTCGAGCCCTGGTCTGGGAAGATCCCACATGCCGCGGAGCAACTGGGCCCATGAGCCACAACGACTGAGCCTGCGCGTCTGGAGCCTGTGCTCCGCAACGAGAGGCCACGACAGTGAGAGGCCCGCGCACCGCAATGAAGAGTGGCCCCCGCTCGCCGCAACTAGAGAAAGCCCTCGCACAGAAACGAAGACCCAACACAGCCAAAAATAAATAAATAAATTTTTAAAAAAAGAAAAAAAAGGCATCCCATCCATAGCCAGTCAATCATTTCTAGTTCCTATTTCTCAGAAAGAAGCAGTCAAAGCAGTGAGAATCGAGATTGATCAATTGAGGGTGAATTTTAATATTCCCCAAGCTTTGTCCTCTTCTGTCACTCAAGCAGGGGTCTTGCTTACTGAGATTACTTCCAGTCACTCATTTAATTAATAGTATTATTATTTGTTAATGCTTCCACAGGGCTAATCCACTCAGCTTCCATGTTGCCCTGGCAACCTAAGGCTAAGGTCTCCATTTGCTACTAAGAGAAACTAGAAAAATGATTTGCTTAGGAGCTTCCAAATGCAGGTCCCACAGTTCTTTCTTCTTCATACAAGACCTGGCATGTGTATCATGTGGGGTATGGAATCATTCTTCTTTTTCCTGATCATTAAATTCGTCTTCATCTAGCATCGATCTTTTAAGGCTACTTCAGAAATCAGGTTTTGAGAGCAGGAAAAGACTCTCAAATCCAGCATCTTACCTGGACCTGAATCTCTCCATTTAGGGCCAGTTTGGACAGAACCAAGGTTTCCTTTCAGGTCCACGAAGGAAAGGAATTCAAGAACAATGGGATGATGGGGGAGGAGGGGTTTGCAAAGAGTTATGCAATTTTCCAGCTGCTTCTGGGAGTAGCAGCTCTCCACTGACCACCTTTGGGTCAGGTGTGGTGAGGTGGCATTGCTTCTGGCTTTAGATGCTTTCTGTGCAAGAATCACCTCCCCTACCTTAAGGATAAAACTGGAAGGCAAAGGCCTTGGGATCTTTATCAGCGTATTCTATGGTTGCAGTATGGTGGTGTCATCCTGGGGGAATTGATGTCCTGGGAAGTTTTACTTCTAATTTTATCATTTATAGAACTGGGAGATGGGAATCCACATGTTTTAAATACCTACTGTATGCCAGGCACTATGCTGGATACTTTTCCATGATTTAATTCATTGAATCTAAACTCCTGAATCTTCAAAACCACTCTCTGAAGTAAGCATTTAGACGAATCCCACTATATAGACGAGGCGAGTAGGGCGTGGAGAGGGGAAGTGATTTGCCTGAGGTCACACAACTGGTAAGAAGTGGAGCCTAGATTTAAAGCCGAGTCTGTCAGAATCTACAGTCCATGTTTTTCTCTTCTGTCATGCTGCCAGAGAGGCATCTTTAGTGTAATGACTAACTGACGGCTTATGCCAAGTCAGGCACCCTGCTAAGTGTATTACTAACCAGGAGCTCATGGAATCCTTCCCAAGGTGCGTCTGCTATTATCCCTATTTTACTGATGAAGAAACTGAGGCTTAGAGAGGAGAAATAATTTGCTGTGATAGCTGTTTTGGTTCAGGTGGACCCTGATTTACATAACACACATTTCTGTGGCTGACGCTTAACATGAAAAATTCCTCCGCTGTGAATTGCAAAAATGCCTTGCTTTGGGAAGTAAATAGCCTACCCATCCGCAGGTCTGCTTTGTTAATTCAGTTCATCAGTCCCAGTTTCCCCAAACCTTGGCATTTCAGAGCTTGGTATTTGAGAAAGGAACTCTGGCTATAAAGAGGACAACTTCACGCTACAGATCAGGAGATTCAGGCCCACAGAGATGAACGGAACTGCCCCAGGACACGCAGTCTGACAGCAGCAGAGATGGACTGGAATCCCGGTGCTCTGACTTTCAGGCCTGGGCTGCTCAGTTGTTAAGAGAGGGTCTTTGGCCAGGAAAAGGAAGGGAGGGACCCTGTATCCTTCGTTTCCTCACCTGCGAAATTGGGTCAAGATAGGCCCTTCTGTGTAGTGGGGGGGGATATGTGGGTGTGGTCCAGCCTAGGGGCCAACACCTCATGCTAGCAAAGTGACATGGTGTAGTGGAAAGAGGATCGTAGCGTCGGGAATCCCCAGAAGTGGTGGTGGGGGGGTGTGAGGGCAGCAGAGGCGGAACTTCGGGAGCCAGAGGCGGGGATTCCAGAATTCTGGGCGGGGCTTGGAGACAACGCTGTTAGATGGGCAGTGGGCGGGACTTGCGATGCTGCCAATAGGGTTACCAGCCCGTGGGCGGGGCTTCTAGAAGTTGGGGCGGGGTTTGTGACGCAGAAGGGCCAGTTCTGAAGGAATGAGAGGGGAGCTGGGCTTAGGGAGCCGGGAGGCTGGCGAGGGGTTTGGATGGGGCAATGGGCGGGGTTCAGAGGAGCTGATGTTACGGTTTTAAGGGACTCTGGGGGAATTTTTGAGGAGCCGGGGGATGTGGCCGTGCCGAGCCAAACAGGTCAGTGGGCGGGGCTCTAAGGTAACCGCTCCCGGTTCTTTGGGGTCAGTGGGCGTGGTCCTCCGGCCACTCAGAGGACTAGCGGGCGGTGCTTGCGCTTGGACACCGCCTTCCTCCGCGGCACTCCTGCATCCCTCGGCGCGACCAGAGGGGACGCTAGAAAGAGTGAGGCGTGGAACGCAGGGTGGGAAGCGGGCTTCCCCTCCCGGAAGTGGGCGTGGTGCTCCGCAACCCGGTGGCCCTGGTTGGGCGCGGTGCGGCGCGGGGGCGGGGCCTGCGTGGAGCGGCGGGGGCGGGGGCGGCTGTCCGCGCCCCTCCCCCGCGCGGCGCTCAGTGCCAGGCGGGAGGCGGTAGCGGTTGGAGGCTTCTCCGGGCTTTGCAGCGGGGACTTCGGCAGCGGCGCCTCAGGCACCTCAGCCCTGGTGAGCTGCGCGCGCCCGGCGGGGCGGCTTGGGAGCGAGCCGGACGGGCGGACGGACCTGTCCTTTCAGCGTGTGCCGGCGCCGGCTGACAGGAGCGGGCGGGGCGTGGGACAGGGCCCGGTGGAGCGGACAGGGCTGGGTGGGCGCGCGCGGCGCGGATCCTTGGGCCAGGGGTCCGCCCTGGCCGGTGTGCAGGGGTCAGGGGTAGGGGCTGCTGCGGGAGACTTGGGATCCGGTGGGGAAGGGAGTTGGGGAACGAACCGCTCGGCCTGGGGAGAGTGAACCCAGGTTCCTGTGGGGACGAGGCTGCCCTGGGGAGACTTTTAGGGGTCCGGAACCCTCCTGGCCGGGCGAGGAGCTGAAGGGGGACGAGGCTGCCCCGGGAAGGGTTTTAGGGGTCAGGGCTCCGCCAGGTTGGGTGGGGTCTTGGGTGGGGAGGGGCTGCTAGAGGCTAGGGCGCAGAGCCCGGGGGGCGCCAGGCCTGGGAGGCGGGACTTGAGCCGCCCTGGGGAGCGAGTGGGTGGGGGGTGGCTAGGGGCCGGGCTCACGTGGCGCCGGGGGGAGCTGGTCCCTGCGTGGGAGGGACGAGGGCGGTGGTCCGGCCTGGGGGTTGCCAGCTTTGGGGTACGAGGCCGGCTCTGGGCACTGAAGAGCTGGGTTGGGAGTCGGGAAGGGCGGGGCAGGGCTGAAGCTGGGGTGATGTGGGTGGGGGCGACTCGGGAGGATGAGCCGGGCTTTGGGAACGGAGGGCTGGGACTGGCGGGGGAGGGGCGGGGGGGCGGGTTGGGAGAGGAAGAATGGGGCAGGAAGGCTGCAGGGTCGGGGGCCTGGAGCGTTCGCGTGAACTGGGTGATTCAGAGATACGCTCGCCTAAGAGCGGAGCAGCTGGCGAGGGACGCAGTAAGAAGGAGCGAGGTGCAGGTGGGGCTCTGCTGCGCCTAAATGACTGAGGATGAACTCAGACGTAGAGGTTGGAAATGCAGGGACCGAGCCCTCTCCCGCCTGTCCACACAGGCGCGCGCACACAGCTCTGTGTCTCTCAAATGACTAGAATGTGTTGGGGGGAAGTGGCAGGCTGCGGGGAGAGCCGAGAAGAAAGGGGCTTCCTCTTGCAGGGAGGCGCTGGCCCTGCCGTCCTTTTTTGGGAGTGTTCAAAGGGTTTTTGATCGCTGGAAAAGGAAACGTACGCTTTACTGCATCGCGGTTTAGAATCACATCCTATATTTGGCCTTAATGTAGGCTGTCCTTGTTTTGTGGTGTCTGAAGTCCTTGCTCTACATGTTGCAAACGTGGGATTCAGTGTGAGAAGCAAATTGCAAGTCGCTCATCTCCCCCAGGAGAGCAAGAGGCCTTTCTTTCCTATAATACATTAAAACAAAATTGAATATAGTGCGCGTTTGTAAACTGGTACTGGGTGGCGGATGTGTTTACTTTTGCAAATAGTTATCACAAAATATAATATTAGGCCCTCTCACTGCAGCCTTCCTGCCCGGGATTACATCCTCAAACAGTACTTGTAGGGCTCGTAGTCACTCTATGTAATAATGCATTTCATTGTCCTTATCTGGCAGAGCTCTTCTGACACCAGGGCCTGCTAGAATAGACAGAAACATGATTAAGTATAAGCGGTTGCTTTGCACCGTCTGTTCAGTTGTGAAGGCAAATAGATATCTGTTTATATGACTGCACTTTCTTCATTCCCTATAAAACTGAAGAAATGGGAAAAATCTATTTTGGACTTGATTCTGTATATTTCAGAAAACTAATTTAAGGAAACTAATTTTTTTTTTTTGGCTTGGAGGTACATTTCAGAGTCACAATGTTTGGGTATGAAGCCTAATAGTAACTCTTGGGTCTGAGAGGTTGCATAAATAAATAGGGGGGGAAAGTGAAATAAAAGTGGGAATTGTATATTAGGCCTTGAGGTGCCATGTTTTGTGGTAAATGTTTGTCGTGTGTACTGGGTATAAAGGTTGGGTACACACCTTTTTGACAAATCTGGAATGTGCCTTGTCCGTGTTTGTTTTTCATTATTTGTGGAAGGTACATTAAAGCTTGATGGATTCTAATAGACGCATACCAATGAGAGATCACTGCACAAAATATTGAATTTTTCATGATCATTTGTTACTTTGCCTGCAGATTGTGCTAATCAGAAGTTATGTCTATTACTTTATATATAATTTGGGATTAGATTCAGGGTTGACAGATAGGACTTACGGTGTGTGTGCTACTTCATTATTTTTTTAAAAATTGAAGTATAATTGACATGTAACATTATGTTAGTTTCAGGTGTACAACATAATGATCTGATATTTGTATACACTGAAATGGTCACCACAATAAGCCTAGTTACAGTGCGTCACCATACAAAGTTACAATTTTTTTGTGTGTATGTGACGAGAACTTTTAAGATTTATTCTCTTGGCAACTTTCAAATACGCACTGCATTATTATTGACTATAGTCACCGTGTTGTCCATTACATCCCATGACTTAATTCATTTTATAACTGGAAGTTTGTACTTCTTGACTTCCTTCACCCATGACATACAGCACTTTTTAAATACTTGGATTTTTTTGATGTAAGTTTTATGCTTAACGCAGGTGTCACTTTTGAGATTCACTCCAACCATGAGGAGAGTCACTCAGATGCCTATGAAACGGAACGTTCAAAAGGATAAGTGATCAGTTCTTAGTTATGTCACTGGGGGGTGTGGAAATTCAGTTCTGTATGATGGCAAATTATTTCTTAATACTTTGATTTGTCACCAGCGGTGCTTTAGAAACATTATATTAACCAGGTTGTTTTACCTTTGACTTCTTTTTTCAGAGGTGGAACAATAATAAATTTGAGTGCCACTTTCAGATTCAGGGTACAAATCCTGTTTGTTTTCCTTTTGATGACTTCCCAGTGTCACCTTATTCCTGTCAGAACTCTTTTCTGACACTTGTATGTCTTTTTAAACTTAAAATGCCTTTTCTTTATTAAAACATGGAAATACTCATGAATATTTCAGTATGACCTAGTACCTAGAATGTTAAGTAATAGAATCTCTCTGGGTTTTCATTGCCCTAGTTCAGATGCTTTAAAATGAGTGAACAAGATTCTACACTGCTTTTGAGAGCTTATTTTGTATTTCAGTGGCACATAATGGAATCTTTTTTGTTTTATAACCACTTTATTGAGGTATAATTTACATACCATACAGTTCACCCATTTAAAGTGTACAGTTCAGTGGTTTTTAGTATATTCACAGAGTTGTGCAGTCATCACCACAATTTTATTTTTTTTTATTTTTTAATTTTTGAAATAAATTTATGTATTTATTTATTTTTGGACACATTGGGTCTTCATTGCTGTGTGTAGGCTTTCTCTAGTTGCGGCGAGCGGGGGCTACTCTTCCTTGTAGTGCACGGGTTTCTCATTGTGGTGGCTTCTCTTGCTGCGGAGCACGGGCTCTAGGTGCGCGGGCTTCAGTAGTTGTGGCTCACAGGCTCTAGAGCGCAGGTTCAGTACTTGCGGCACACGGGCTTAGTTGCTACGTGGCATGTGGGATCTTCCCAGACCAGGCCTCGAACCCGTGTCCCCTGTATTGGCAGGCAGATTCTTAACCACTGTGCCCTAAGGGATGTCCCTGACCACAATTTTAGAACATTTTCATTGCCTCCAAAAGAAACCCCCTACCCATTAACGGTCCCCTGCCCCGCCCCCCCCCCAATTCTTCTCCCTCACTTGCCCTAGGCAACCACTTATCTATTTTTTGTCTCCATGGATTTCCCTTGTTTTGGACATTTCATATAAATGGAATCATGCAATATGCGGTCTTTTGTGTCTTTTATTAAGCATAGTGTATTCAAGGTTTATCTATGTTGTAGCATGTATAAGTACTTCATTCTTTTTCTAATGGTTGAAAAATATTCCATTGTATGGATATATACCACATTTTGTTTTTCCATTCATCAGTTGGTGGACGTTTGGGTGTTTCTCCATTTTGGCTATTATGAATAATGCTGCTGTGAACATTTGTGTCCAGGTTTATGTGTGGATATATGTTTTCCTTTCTCTTGGGACTTACTGGGTCATATTGGTTACTCTGTGTTTAACTGTTAGAGGCACTGCCAGACTTTTCCAAAGCAGTTGCACCATTTTACAATCCCACTAGCAGTGCATAAAGGTTTCCGTTTCTCTACATCCTTGCCAACACTTGTTATTCCCTGACTGTTTGATGCTAGCCATCCTAGTGGGTGTGAAGTGGTATCTCATTGTGGTTTTGATTTGCATTTCCCTAATGGCTAATGATGTCCAGCATCTTCTCAAGTCATTAGTGGACAATTGTGTATTTTCTTTGGAGAAACCTCTCTTTAGATGCTTTGCTCTTTTTAAAATTGGGTTATCTTTTTGTTGTTATGAATTATTTATATATTCTAGATACAAGTGCCTTATCAGATATATGACTTGGAAACATTTTCTCCAGTTTGTGAGTTATCTTTTTTTTTTAAATAAATTTATTTGTTTGTTTTTGGCTGCGCTGGGTCTTTGCTGCTGTGCATGGGCTTTCTCTAGTTGTGGCGAGCAGGGGCCACTCCTCGTTGCGGTGTGCGGGCTTCTCATTGCGGTGGCTTGTCTTTGTTGCAGAGCACGGGCTCTAGGCGCGTGGGCTTCAGTAGTTGTGGCACATGGGCTCAGTAGTTGTGGCTTGCAGGGTCTAGAGCGCAGGCTCAGTAATTGTGGCGCACGGGCTTAGTTGCTCCGCTGCATGTGGGATCTTCCTGGATCAGGGATCGAACTCGTGTCCCCTGCATTGGCAGGCGGACACTTAACCACTGTACCACCAGGGAAGTCCCTCCTTTCACTTTCTTGGTGGTGTCCTTTGAAGTAGAAAAGTTTTTAATTTTGGTGAAGTTTAATTTATGCATAATGGAGTCCAAACTGATAATGAGTTAGAAATTATTTAGACCTTAAATCACATCCTCACTGGTAGTTTGGTTATATAAATTAAAATCCAAATGTGAAAGGATTAGGGAAAGATTTGAGTTAGTTCTACATCAAAAAGGGTTCATCAGGGAACATATCATTACCTGTTTAAATCCTCTCGTGGTCTCCCACCCCATTGTCTGTGGTTAAAGTTCAGACTTAATGTGGTTGTGGATGAGGACAGCTCTGATTTCAGCCTGTCTCATCTCTCACTGCTCCCCTTCCTGTGTTTCATCTCCATTGCCACTCCCTGAACTGTCCAGCCTTAAGATCTGGTGATGCACTTACTACTCGGCTCCCTTTCCACCTGGTGAATCCCTCTTGTCCTTTGGGATTCTCCAGGAAACCTTCCTTAGTCCTCACAGGCAGACATTGTCCCTGCCCTCATGCATCAGACATTCGTCACTCCTGTCTGCTACGAGGAACTGGATTTGAACTTGAGCCCACCGTCTGAAAGGCGCCTTCCCATAGAAGGCAGAATGTGAGAGAGAAGTTCACGTGGAAAGCAGACCGAGATTCTGTTGCTCACAGCGTGGTCTCTAGTGCCTACTGGATATTTGCTGAGTGAAAGATTATTTTTATTGAAGTTAACTGGAAAGATCCTGAGGTCAGTGGGTTTCTCTGGTTATTATTTACACCTTTGTTGCCTATGTTAAAATAACGTGAAGTACAGGGGTAATTCCTCCCTGCCTTTCTGGCACCCAAGTCCAGCTCTTACCAAAAAATTGCTCAGATGTAAACCGAGTATTTGAAACATTTTCCTGAGGGCAGATATTCTTGTCCAGGTTCTTTCCCTCTAATAAACAGCGATGACTGGCGCACAGCCTTCTCAGCAGGGCAGATGGCCAGGGAACACATTTGGTTTGGGATGATTTACCAAGACCAAATGCAGCAGGCCTAGCCTGGTGGTGTTGAGGCAGTCAGTGCTGGAACTACCCCAGTGCACGCCTGATGGTGGGTGTAAATCAGGTTTTAAAGGTGCATACTTCCTTCCTTTTCATTCTTTTATTCATGCTCTTGCTTCTGTCAGAGCATCTGATTAATACTTTAATTAAATATACTGCACTTAGTATCTTCTTGAGAATTAGGAGAAACCAGTTGGCCATTTGGGGTATGTTTTCTGTGTGTTCACTGAAGTGATTGGATTGTGGCAAGGTAGTAAAGAAAAGAAAAATAAATTTCAAATTTGTTCTTTGTCTCCTTAGGCTCAGTGAGCTATCTGTACTTATATAGTTTCTTGCTCTAAGAGTTCTGTCTAGAGAAATTGAGGCAAGGAGGGGTGCAGACCTTCAGAGCCAGACTAAGCTGGGTTTCACTCTCTGCTATGATTTTGTCAATTAACCTACCTC
Source organism: Balaenoptera ricei (assembly GCF_028023285.1). Classification (NCBI taxonomy): domain Eukaryota; kingdom Metazoa; phylum Chordata; class Mammalia; order Artiodactyla; family Balaenopteridae; genus Balaenoptera; species Balaenoptera ricei. The sequence continues at coordinate 19,389,822 of NC_082652.1, forward strand.
CCTGAGCCTCTTCTGTAATATGGAGATGCTAACAGTACCTTGCTGGGTTTTGAGTAGACACCCAATAAATTTGTGTTCCCTCTGTCTTCACTCTTAAATGTCTGTTTTGGTTTTTTTTCTTAATTAATTAATTTATTTTTGGCTGTGTTGGGTGTTCGTTGCTGCACGTGGGCTTTTCTCTAGTTGCAGTGAGCGGGGGCTACTCTTCGTTGCAGTGCATAGGCTTCTCATTGCGGTGGCTTCTCTTGTGGAGCACAGGCTCTAGGCCCGCGGGCTTCAGTAGTTGTGGCATGCAGGCTCAGTAGTTGTGGCTCACAGGTGCTAGAGTGCAGGCTCAGTAGTTGTGGCACACGGACCTAGTTGTGTGTGGGATCTTCCCAGACCAGGGCTCGAACCCGTGTCCTCTGCATTGGCAGGCGGATTCTTAACCACTGCACCACCAGGGAAGTCCTTAAATGTCTGTTAATGAATGGAACTGGGGAGAATCAAATAGGGTAAGTTTAATATATTTTATTTCTGATATTAAGCTATTGTTGTGTGGATTCCCACTCCTGCCTTAGCATTTTAGACTTCAAATCAAACTTGAATCATTGGAGAGGAAAAAAGTGTCTAATTTTAGGATAGGAAGGTAGTGTTAAAAATGAGGCAGTTTTTGGCCATCTATGTGAATTGGAAATGTCTATTCAGACTACTCTTATTCAGGCCTTATGCTTCTATTCAGTCTGTCTGTCTGTCTATTTTAAGGATAAAGGTTTAGTTCTTGGCAAAAGATTGATCTTTTTAGGGTTTGGAGGGAGATTGCGCTGCAGGGTGTGAGATGCTCATGGGATTGAGTATGATGTGAAGGGCAGCATTGTGCTACAGTGTAACATTCTGTGTGGGAAGAGCCTCCATAGTCTCATGGGGTGTTAAATTAGGCCTGTCATTTGAATCTTACATTAATGACAAAAATTGTTCCTCCTGTTTGCCATAGTCAAGAAAAATCAAATTAATGCAAAGATTGGAGTGAGAGAAACTACTATAAATGGGAGTAGGAAGGCTTGTATTTTGTATGACTGAAGGTAGGAATTTCACAGTACATATTTTTCCCCCTTTGGTCATGCAGTTATCTACATTTAAAAAATTATGAATAATGGATCATACTTTTAGCCCCAGTATCTCACCACCTTTTGAAAAGTATATCGTATTGGGGGTTTAGGAGGTTATTTCTCAAGCCCAGAGGTCCTCAACTTGATGCCCGTGAGGATCAGCTCTAGACCTTGGTCCGTCCAGCTGCCTGGGCTCCAGCTCCCTGGTGACTCTGAATCACAGCCAGAGCGGAAAGTACCTTGCTGCCTTGTTCCTCATCTGATGGACAAGGGGACTGTGGTCTCAGGTGCTTGAAAGACTTGCCCAAGATCAGGAACTTGACTGTCCTTCCCTTCTGCCCCCACCTCCTTCCATGGGTAGTGTGAATTCATTTTTGTAGTAGGTGGTGTAGATTTATACTATAGTGTGAATTTTTTTTTTTTTTAACAGTGTGAACCCAGTGTGCTTACCTTGAGTTTTAGTCCTTGACCCAATGCAACAATTCCCTCTTAAGCTTCTGCCACAGTCTTTTGCCGGATTTACAAACTGAACCTACTCACTGTTTATCACTTCAGTTCATCATCACAATTGGTAGTTAGTACCAATGGGTTTCCTCCCCCACCTCACATCTTCAGATTGTACATGTATTAAACTATGAAGCTTGGTCCAGATTTTCAGGGTTTCTTTTTAGATGCAGTTTGGGGAAACTTGAAAATACGTGGACTCTCTTGGAAAAGTCTTTGGTAGACTTGATTTCCTAGTTTTCATGTAAAGTTCCTTGACAGTATTTTATTGATCCCTTTTTGTGTCCTCAATCATGTAATCTGACCATTAGTATGCAGTCATGGTAAGGATTTATCTTGGGTGTTTCAAAGACCAATTAATATCGCAAAGGTCAGCCCCATTAAGCCATCCATATATGAAAAGGCTGATTTTGACAGGAACAACATCCAGCCAGTACTGGAACTACAGACAGGCGTAATGAAAACCCCGTGGCATTGGCAGAAGTTGATCATTACTTCACAGCGTGGTCATTCTATCCGGGGAACCAAGGCAGCCTGGTAATCTGGGCACGTGGCAGTTTGGTGTAAGAGCCTTTTTTGCCCCATTGCAGACTCATGTGTGTCCCCACGTTCTGACAGTTGCTGAGGCCTTCATTCTGGATGAACAAAGCTGTAGTGTTTCAGTTTCGTGAACGGCCATAAACACACATGGGAAGGGAAGTGTTGGGAGTGTGAAGCCTTTGGGGGTGTATTTCCACTCTTGACATTGTCAGGGTTCTTGACAAAATTCACAAGCTCCCCCTCTGTAGGATGAATGTTTACTCACCATTATTTGCTTACTTCACATGAAAGATACTTAAATTCCTTTTCATAATGGTCAAGCATTCTTTTCTAGTTAAAGACTCTAATTCCTTTCATTCTTAGGAACTTGAATTGAGGCTGGTTTATTAATGTAAGAACTCAAATGCTGCCTGAGCGGTGACTGAGAAACACACATAAACTTGAGCTATCATCTCCGTTAAGCAGAAGGATTTATTAGGAGACTGACTAGTCACTTTACAAGCTAGATGGTGAATTAATTTTGCGGTTAGTAGTGTCTTTAGCTTAACAATGTCATCCGAGTTTTTCTTGGCAAGCAAGAGAAAGGCCAGAGCCAACAAGTGCTGGCCACAGCTCTTTGGGGTGATATTTAATAAGATGCATGTTGTCTGTTTTAGAAATAGAGTAACCATCCCTTAGGCTCTCTCTCTTATGGGAACCACTGTTGCTTTACAGTGTTACATAGGAAAAGGGAAATTGGAAGTATTTATTTATTTATTCATTCATTCATACATACATACATACATACCCTGAAACGTCCCTGGTCTTCTTATGCAGTATAGAGATATCATGCATGCACTGGGCTGAATTATTATACATTGTCAAACGGAACAAATGATACATCTTACCTGCAAAGGATAGTTGTGAGTCATGTGGTTCTCTAACCATGAAAGGTTGAGAGCCCAGAGGCAGCTTCTGTTTTGGAGGCAATGTGTACATTCAGTCCCCAACCCAGGACTGGGTCGTGTTCCAAAGTCTAACTCAGTTATTTGGAACTGAGAAGGCATTTTTGGGTACAGATTCAGTGTTATAGTGGTGGGTAGGTTCCCAGCCTAGACTGAAGAAATCTGTTTAATTCACAGCACAGCTTTTTAAACTGTTAATGATGATAGCTGAATTCTGGATCTTGGAAGCTGGGAGTCATGTGACAAAGAAGTAAGGAACCCTGCTCCACCCCAGATGCCTGTCTGTGTAGGCTGTGTGGCATCCAGCAGCCTCATGCCACAGCAGCCCTCCAAGTTCACCGTCCTTCTCTCTTAACTTGAAGCTTCCACTCCGCTGGTTAAGCTGACCTCCTTTAAATAGTAGTCGCAAAGCAGATGGTTCAAATTCATTTCTGCTATTGTGCTCCTGGATGGCTACAGTTCCTACTAGACTACCACCGTTATTCAGTGCTAGAAGGACTAGGGCTTTGTCTTATTTCACTCATGTCTCAACCCTTTTAGAGCTACAGTGTTAATATTTTTACAAAGGAAGCTCCTTATTGATAAACATCATCTCTCTGAAATGTTGGCATGTAGTCAGTATAACAATGTTTCAAGGGGAAAGTTGAAGGAAAGCGAGTGTGGTCAGACAGAGCCCATATAGAAGGCTAGCCCTGGTTCCTGGAATCGGGAAGAAGCCTTGCCTGCTTTAGAAAGGTTCCTCCTGTAACCTCGAAAACGGAGAATCTGCTCAGCTTTTTTCAAAATACACAGGATCCTTTTTTTTTTTCTCTTTTCATTTGGGAAACACAGCTTGAAAGGGTCTTATGTTTTAGCAGTGACTTAGTTTCCAGGACCTTTGAGAAGTAGATCAGGGCAGGGTAATGGTTGTGAGTTGGGGCAACTTGTGCTGGTCCCCGTCTATATCTCTGTCCCTTTATAAACTCTTACCACAAAGCCCCTTCTTTCCTCACAGGGAAATAATTGATCTTTCCTTTTTGTTATTGCCTCTTTGAAGGGTTTGGATTGTCTGGTTTTTAAGAATGTCTTATTCGAGCATTTTATGAGGCTAAGTGTGATAAGGATTAGGGACTTGATTTTTCTGGTGCAGTTAGAAAAAGTCTTGTTCACAAACTGTTAATGGCAGGCTTAATATTTTGATTTACTTTTAAAAGGTATAATAGTTTTAAAAATACATTACAAGCTTTTTGTAATACATTACAAGAATTATGTAATTCTTGACGCTGAATTCTCTGTGTGAAGCCTGAGCTCTGCGGGAGTTGAGAGGACAGGGTGGTGGGGAGTCAGTGTCTCTGGGACACTGGGTCGAGGCCCTGCCCCTGCCCAAGGGTTTGGGAAATAGCGCTGGGCTGACTCAGAGGAGGTGTAATTGGGGAAGAGTAGTGTCAAATGGATAAGGGAGATGGCCCAGATTGTCCAGGGTCATGAGAACAGAATACACATTTATACGGTGTGTTTGCGTAAAAGGTAAGCATAGTTTAGATATGGAGCTGTAAAGGTAGCTGGAAGTGTAATTTGTGGGTATCCCTAACATTATTGATTTCTGTGCTATTCCTAATTACATTTTGGGTTAAATGAGTAGAAATTTTAGGTAAACATAGTGTGGAATTATTATTTTCCACTTTGTGAAAGTGAACACTAGTACCCACTCTATGCCACGTTCCGTGAAGGCAGAGAATGTCACAATGTTTTTGTGCCTCCGTTTCCAAGCGGGCTGCGTGACACATGGTAGGTGCTCAGTAAATGTTAGTCGAATAATTGAATTTCAGTTTTACATGGTACACTTGTAATAGTGATTGTTAGTCTTCCCATTTTCCTAGAAGATGAAAGGAAAAGAGGAAATTTTCTGTGGTGTAGAAGGACTACTGATTGTAAACATTTGCCTAGTAAATTATGTTATGATAAGCTAGTCATCATTTTCATTTAAATAAGTGTGTTAGCATATACACACATTTATTTACTGAAACGTTTTATCTGTAAAGCAAATTTTGGAGTTCTGATTATTTAAAGCGTGAATTCTGATGAAAAATAGGGTGGCATCACATATTGGTACTTTATTGCAAATTTACCTAACTAACTTCTTGAATAAATTGAAAGTACTGGTGGCATGGAGTTCTTAGGGCTTTGATTTGTGGTTTGGTTAGCAACTTCAACTTCAGAAAGAATCCATGAAGGAATGTCCTAGTAGAAGTGTGCCTTTAGCTGGAGAGTTTTTGTCAAAACAGATATGGGAAGAAACCTAATTTGTATCAAGATGAGGATTTAAAGTTAAGGTAGCCCTCGAAAAAACTGAGTTTCCCTTTCTTGTCTTTCTCCTTTCCTCCAGTTTCTTATCTTTTAATCGACTGCCTGTAAAGTGTCTGCATTGGACGCTGAGGGGCCCCTAGGCCCAGCCCCAGGGGAATCACAGGGCAGGTCTCAGCTCATTTCAGTGGCTCCTGGATCTCCAAGGATTTAACGTGCTTGGGTTCATTTAACTTGAGAAATTGACAAGAACCAAGTACATTAAGAAAGGGTGAATTGGGCACCCTTTCAGCTGTTGAATCATTTAGGAGTTCATTTGTGCAATATTAAAATTTGAAAACCTGTAGGCTTTGGTTTATATCGTACTAGTAACATGTGATCACAAAAAAAGAATCATTTTGTAGCTGCATTTTTGTGTGTGTTATTTCTGGCCGTTTTTAGAGGTTACTACAAACCATACATGTAGTTTGTTTGTTGTAAATGTAGTTTTTTAGAAGAGTACTGTTAGGGGTGGGGAGCCCCTGATCTTTCTGCTAACCTTCTACTCAAAATGCTTAAAAAAGGATTCTTCCTGCTTTCATTTGAGGCGTATGGAATTTCTCTTTTAGTTACTATTATGCAGTCCAATTAATTTAACATAAAGGATTAAGGACTATGATTTTCTTTTCAAATCTTTATACAGTTTGGAGGGAAATTGGATTTGGGATGGTTAAGGTTACAGTTGTACCAGCCAAGGCTGGTAAAAGCTTCTAGTAATAGAGAATTCACTCCCAAAATACTTAGCCCAAATGTTTCCTCCTGAAAGTTGAGTTTTGTTTGTCTCCACTTCCCCGGAGGTATTTTCATTTTATTGGTAAAAGGAGATGTGTGGCGTTTTCCCACTAAAGAACTGAGACCTTCGGAAGGTGTTGGGTGGTGGTAAAGTATTTATTTGGTAGTAACTACATTTTCCCCAGTTTCTTGCACTCTGTTGTTGACACTGATATTCTGAGTTTTTTGTTTTTCCCCTCTTCAGAAGAGAGGTGTGCTGATAAGGAAATAGTTTGTAATTTTACCAAAAAGGATCAGACAAAACAATTTGTCTGAAGGTGCAGTAAGATTTCAAGAGGTACAGGTACACCTCATTTTGTTGCACTTCACAGATACTGTGCTTTTTACAAATGGAAGGTTTGTCGCAACCCTGCATCCAGCAAGTCTATCAGTGCCATTTTTTCCAATGGCATTTGCTCACCTCATGTCTCTGTGTCACATTTTGGTAATTCTCGCAATATTTCAAACTTTTTCATTATTATACTTGGTATGGTGCTCTGTGATCAGTGATTGTTGATGTTACCATTGTAATGGTTTTGGGGCATCACAAACCACGCCCATAATAAGATGGTGAACTCAATAAATGTGTTTTCTAACTGCTCCGCTATCTGGCCATTCCCCTGTCTCTCTCCCTCTCCTCAGGCCTCCCTATTCCCTGAGACACAACAATGTTGAAATTAGGCTGGTTAATAACCCTACACTGGCTTCTAAGTGTTAAAGTGAAAGGAAGAGTCTTATGTCTCTCACTTTAAATCAAAAGCTAGAAATTATTAAGCTTAGTGAGCGAGGCATGTCGAAAGCCAAGATAGGCTTACAGTTAAGCTTCTTGGACCAGTTAACCAAGTTGTGAATGCAGACGAAAAGTTCTTGAAGGTCTCCAGTGAACCTGGAATGATAAGAAGCAAAGCAGCCTTATTGCTGATATGGAGAAAGTTTTAGTGGTCTGGAGAGAAGATCAAACCAGCCACAACATTCCCTTAAGCCAAAGCCTAATCCACAGCAAGGCCCTAACTCTTTTCAATTCTGTGAAGGCTGAGAGAAGTGAAGAAGCTCCAGAAGAAAAGTTTGGAGCTAGCAGAGGTTAGTTCATGAGGTTTAAGGAAAGAAGCTGTCTCCATAACATCAAAGTTCAAGGTGAGGCAGCAAGTGCTGACCTAGAACCTGGAGCAAGTTCTTCAGAAGATCCAGCTCAGATCATTAATGAAGGTGCGCACTAAATAACAGATTTTCAACATAGATGAAACAATCTTCTTCTGGAAGAAGATGCCACCTAGGACTTTCATAGCTAGAGAGGAAAAGTCAATGCCTGGCTTCAAAGCTTCAAAGGACAGGCTGACTCTCTTGTTAGGGGCTCATGCAGCTGGTGACTTAAGTTAAAGCCAGGGCTCATTTACCATTCTGAAAATCCTAGGGCCCTTAAGAATTATGCTAAATCTACTCTGCCTGTGCTCTATAAATGGAACAACAAAGCCTGAATGACAGCACATCTGTTTACAACATGGTTTCCTGAATATTTTAAGCCTACTATTGAGACCGACTGCTCAGAAAAAGATTCCTTTCAAAATATCGCTGCTTGTTAACAACTCGCCTGGTCACTCCCGAGCTCCGGTGGAGAGGTGCCACGAGATGAATGTTGTTTTCATGCCTGCTAACACAGTGTCCACTCTGCAGTCCACGGATCAAGAAGGAGTTTCGACTTTCAAGTCTTACTATTTAAGAAATACATTTTGTAAGGCTGTAGCTGACATAGATGGTGATTCCTCTGATGGATCTTAGCAAAGTCAATTGAAAACCTACTGGAAAGGATTCACCTTTCTAGATGTCATTAAGATCATTCATGATTCTTGGGAAGAGGTCAAAATACCAACATTAATAGGAATTTGGAAGAAGTTAATTCCAGTTGTCATGGATGACTTCAGTGGAGGAAGTAACTGCAGATGGGATGGAAATAGCAAGAGAAGTAGAATTAGAAGTGGGGCCTAAAGATGGGACTGGATTGCTGCCATCTCATGATAAAACTTGAACAGATGAGGAGTTGCTTCTCATGGATGAGCAGGGAAAGTGGTTTTTGAGGTGGACTCTACTCCTGGTGAAAATGCTGTGAAGATTGTTGAATTGATAACAAAGCCTTTAGAATATGACATAAACTTAGCTGATAAAGCAGCAGCAGAGGACCGACCCCAATTTTGAAAAAAACTTCTAGTGTGAGTAACATGCTATCAAACAGCTTTTCATGCTACAGAGAAGTCTTCCGTGAAAGGAAGAATCAATTGATGTGGCTTACGTCATTGTTGTCTTATTTTAAGAAATTGCCGGGAATTTCCTGGTGGTCCAGTGGTTAGGACCCTGTGCTTTCACTGCCGAGGGTGCGGGTTCAATCCCTGGTCGGGGAACTAAGGTCCGGCAAGCCGCGCAGCGTGGCAAAAAACTAAAAAAAGAAAAGAAAAGAAGAAAAAAAGGAAATTGCCACAGCTACCCAACCTTCAGTAACCACCACCGTGGTCAGTCAGCAGCCGTCAACACAGAGGCAGGACCCCCAACCAGAAAAAAGATTATAACTCTCTGAAGGCTCAGATTAGATAGTTGGCTTCTAACAATGAAGTATTTTTGTTAAGGTGTGTACATTTTTTTTAGGCATACTGCTATTGTACGCTTAATAGTGTATAGCTACAGTATAGTGTAAACATAACTTTTATATGCACTGGGAAACCAAAAAATTCTTGTGACCCGCTTTATTTTGAGATTTGCTTTATTGCGGTGGTCTGGAACCAAACCTTCAATATCGTTGAGCTGTGTATGCCTATATACTGCTGCTTTTTCTATAGGATGGCTGAAAATTCATTTTTATTTTAAACAGTGTTAATTTCATTTTCAAATAGCCTGTTCAATATGTTTTTTGTTTTTTGGGTTTTTTTTTGGCTGTGTTGGGTCTTCATTGCTGCGTGCGGGCTTTTTCTAGTTGCGGTGAGCGGGGGCTACTCTTGGTTGCGGTGCGCGGGCTTCTGATTGCGGTGGCTTCTCTTGTTGCGGAGCACGGACTCTAGGTGCGCGGGCTTCACTAGTTGTGGCTCACGGGCTCTAGAGCGCAGGCTCAGTAGTTGTGGCGCATGGGCTCTAGAGCGCAGGCTCAGTAGTTGTGGCACACGGGCTTAGTTGCTCCGCGGCATGTGGGATCTTCCCAGACCAGGGCTCGAACCCGTGTCCCCTGCACTGGCAGGCGGATTCTTAACCACTGTGCCACTAGGGAAGCCCCTGTTAAATATGTTTACCTTCGAGCTCTGGGCACCTCTGTGGGCAAACTACCTTAATTTTGAAGCCACGGATCCAGTTATTAATCTGAAAAGACACAATAAGTAATTTAAATATTTTCCCTATGTTTTTGCTCTTTTCAGACACCCTACTTGTAAAGAGAAAGCTCTTGGGAGCTGCTCCTAAGAAGTGGTTCTTCGTCCTGTATTGACTCCCTGCCCCCGTGAACTTCTGTGTCCCAGTGTTTGTCGCAGCAGCACAGTGACGTTGGTGTGAATAATTGATTGTGGTGTCTCCTCCTGGAGACTGTCAGCTTTGTGAGAGCTGGGCCCGTCTCCTTGCTCACCATTGCATCTGCAGTGTCTAGCATCACGCCAGGCGCACGGTCAGAGTTCAGTAAATAGTTGTTGAATAAATGCATGATGAGTGACTGGGATTAAAGACCTCTTCAGCATTCACAGTCGAGTGTGTGTGTTATGTGTATTACCCCGTGGGTGGTGCTAACTCCGTTCTCCTTGAATTGTGTGTGTTTTATTAGGGGATGTGGACTGGATCCCAGTGAAAGAAGCGTTCTCTATAGATTTGTAGGCTTTAGATTGTAATAATTATATTAATAATAGGATCCTAGAAATAATTTATTTTAGTTCTCCTATTTTATAGATGAAGAAACAACCAACCATAGGACTAAAATGATTTAGTGGTTAGGTGACTGTGTCAGGATAAGCTAGTCTTGAATCCAGGCCGGAGTTATTCCTACTCTTACCTCCCCTTGAAATATGGTCAAGAGTATGTTTATTTAATCACTGCTTGCCCAGGGTATAGGGTATTATAAAGGGAAGACAGAAATTCTTCAGTTGAAGGAGATTACTCTGTTTTTTTGACATTGCTACTTTTGCTATGGCTAGCCTTATGAGGGTCTTCATAAAAATGCCTTAAAAAAAAAACCACAAAAAGATCTTGGAGTCCAGTAATTTCATTTCCTGGTATAAGTATATTGCCAAAGAATTATGAAAATTTTATTCCAAGAGAAACTCCATCTGACTAAGTAGCGGAAACAGACTTAGCAAGTTTGAACAGTCGTACACAGTGTGCTTTCCCCCAGTTGTTGATAAGAAAAGTAGGTCATCAGTATAGAAAGAGTATTTTGAAACACATTGGTCATTAATTTTTAAGTGAGAGTGCTGGGCCAGTCGTGGCGGTAAAAGTTCTGCAGTTGGGATGAGAGCTCTTGGGATTAATTTGGCTCTTTGAAGAGAGAGGCAGAGTCGAAATTCCGAGCCTGATCTCCTGTGGGGCACTTGAGCGAGATGCTGGCAGCTCAGAGGATTCTACTCAGTTCCACCGTGTTGTCTGGGCAGGCAACGCCTGCTGCTGTCTCTGATGGGGGTTTCTTCAGCAGTCCTTTCTCAAAGCTCCAGGGAGGGGTATAGTGGGTGTGTTTATAAAGATGCTGGTGATAAGCAGAAAACTGGGAGATAGAGGGATTGTAAACATGTCATCCTGACACATTATCTTCTGAAAAATCTGCTCTTCCTTTGATAATGTAATAAAAAAAAATTCTGTCATTGAAGAGCTAGAGATGACCCCTACAACCTTGTAATTTCATGTGTTAGTAACTGTAAAATTCATGTCGTGTCATTCTTCTTTATTTTAAGGGAGTTCCAGGCCCTTTTCGGGCATCTTTTAGTTGTAAAGCGTCTCTCTTTAATATAAGTGTGAGAGTCGATTTGAGGATTTGGGGTTTCTGTATTTAGGATCTTTATCTGTTGCTATTTTGCTGTCCATGTCATGCTCATTTCTTTTTTTTTAAATTTCAGCCTTACTGAGTGTAGTTGACACACTGAATTGTAAGATATTTGAAGTGGGCCTCGTGGTGATTTGATGTACGTACGTAGCTCGTTTGGTCTCTTGTCAGACTGCGTTTTCAGCAGTCACTCTCAGAGCTGCACGTCTCACTCCGTCATCGGGGAGTGGGGAGCGCCTGTGTTGATGGCAGGCAGCCCCCACTTCTTTTTGTAACCAGTTCCTAAAATGAGTACAAAATTGTAAAGTGTGAAAGTAGGAGTTCTTTTCTCAGAAAGCTTTAAAAAGAGTAAAAGCCTGTCCGTTGCACCTCACCTTTTAGAACTTGTCCTTGATGTGTAGATTCCAGCCTTTTAGGCATGTCGGTTCAGGCATGTCGGTTCAGGCTCTTGGACAGTTGAGCACAGAGCCCTCTGGCCTAAGCCTGAGGGTTTTCAGTCAGAAGCAAAGATTGGTTTCTTTTGGCACAGCTAATGCGCTCTCTCGTTGGTCTCAGCATATGTGAATGCGAACAGCCAGTTTGTGTATTGTATAAAGTGTGAGCCAAGCGCAGTTTCCTATTTAAAAATGGCACCAGCAGGCCAGGTGGAGCTGTGAGCCGTGGAGGCAGCACCCCATGGAGCGGTTCTGAGAGGTGTCACTGGCTGACGTGGGAAAGCCAACCTGTATGTGTGTGTGGAGTTTATCACTGAAAAAGTATGAAAGTTCAGGGGGTGAAAAGTTGAATTGCCCCGTACTTTGTGGTTCGAGGTCATCGTGTCTCTCTCCAAAGTCCTTTATCTTTGGGCGAGTCACACAGTGTCTCTGGGCTGAAAATGAAAGGCTGGAGCTGGTGACCCTTTTTATTCCAGGCTTCTGTGAGGACCCAGCCTGGATGTTTCTTGGTAAATCCGACTTGCATTTCTTTGTCTTTTCATTCCAAGAAACGTTTAAAAACCAAAATGATAATGGGTTCTTGAGTCGAAACAAAGTGCACTTAGAGTCGGTATGCCTCCTTCTTGGCATTTTAACCTAGTACCTGGGTGGATAATGGGCTGAAAGCGTTTGGAAGGCTATAATGAGCGTGAATTTTCACCCTTTACTTTCGCCATTCTTGGTGTCATGATAAATTGAACCAACATAAGGGCTGTTCCATACTTGCAGTCAGTTGTCTTAAGTGGAGTGCAAACCTTTCAGCCTTAGCTGCTGTGTATGAGGAATGTTGTGTATCTATCTGACTTTCTGCTGTGCTTTATATAAAGCAAATTGTTGCATGTGGTCTTTTTTCTTCCTTCGTAAAACAACTTCTATTAAAGTAGGTAAATTAGGCGTATTTTTCTTGAGTATCTCGTATATGAATCTGTTAATTAAGGAATTGGATGCAGTACAAATGATTTGTTAGGTGAACTCTTCAAGTGTCACTGATGAATTTTGTTTAAGGACATTCAAAAAAAAGCACAGCCGTCTCATATCCAGAAATGATGAATGTTGAATTTTTGTATTTAATCAGAGCACCTCCTGTATTTGCTTTCGGTGTCTGCTTTCTGGTGAATGTCTCTTCTACGTAGGCTTACATATTACCTTTCCAACTTCTTACAAAGAATTTTTAACTGTTGGCATTGACATTTAAATAGCTGATTTCGGGACGTTTGTTTCCTCCTCTGCTGTCCTGCTTGCCACTTTCTATTAAATAACGTGTCCGATCTCTCCCACATTAAAAAGGGCCAGAAAAGCATCAACTTAGAGGGAATGTGTTCTTTCCCTATTGGGACGTTCTGGAGTCTCCTGTGGTTGCCGCTAGCTAGCGGACGTGCTCAGCCTCCTGAGTCCTTGAGTAATTGACGCTCTGGAATGGTCTCAGCTAATGTGCCGAGCAGGATTTTGCTGCTAGTAGGGGTTTTCCTGTATGTGTTCCTAGCAGGATGTGTTTCCTTTCATACAAACCATAGAAGTGCATCTGCTGGAATCTTTAAACAGGAAAATGTCAAAATTGTCGTCATTTTTTACGAGATTGATGGAAGTAGAGAGAATAGAGAACAGGTAGTAACATTTATTCAGGTGTTTTGAGTATATTTTATTTGGTGCCATTACAGTATTGTAAACACCCTGTCTTGTCTACATTTTTCCCTCCCAATACCCAACACATTTCTTGTATGGCCTGTGAAATAAATTTTCTCTGTGTGACTTGACTAGGCAGTACCATAAGAAGCACGCCTTCACACTCTCCTAGAGGTTGAGGATGATCAACTGATGTAAGATGGAAATTTTCTTTTGAGAATGATTTTTAGCAAACTTTACTCTGAGGCTTGTAAAATAAGTCCTTAAACCATGGACCTTATTTTTACAGCTTGTTCTTGGTTAAGATGTTTACCCAACATGTAAAGAAAATTTTAATCATTTTTGTTTCCTTAGATGAGCTGTTAAGTATTGTGGATATTGGTAGTCAGCTTTTAGATTTTCTTTATTTGAAGCTGAAAACAAGAATATATTATCTACTCATTAGAAATTTATGTGGGAATGTAAAATTGGTGCAGCCACTATGGAAAATGGTATGGAGGTTCCTCAAAAAATTAAAAATAGAGCTACCATATGATCCAGCAATTCCACTTTGGGGTATTTATCCAAAGGAAACTACATCACTGTCTTGAAAAGATATCTGCACCCCCGTGTTCACTGCAGTATTATTTACAATAGCCAAGATAGTGGAAACAACCTAAGTGTCCATTAACAGATAAATGGATGGGAAAATGGGTATGATGGAATATTATCCAGCCATTAAAAAGAGGGAAATCCCGCCATTTGTGACAACATGGATGGATATTGAGGGCATTATCCTAAGTGAAGTAAGTCAGATAGAGAAAGACAAATATCTTTTCAATATATCAGGGGTCCACAGCCTGTTAGGAATCAGGCCACACAGCAGGAGGTGAGTGGCAGGCAAGCGAGTGAAGCTTCATCTGCTGCTCCCCATCGCTCGCATTACTGCTTGAACCATCCCCGCCACGCCACCTCGCCTCGGTCCATGGAAAAATTGTCTTCCACGAAACCGGTTCCTGGTGCCAAAAAAGGCTGGGGACTGCTGCTGTATATCACTTACATGTTGAATCTTAAAAATGAAAACAAAAACAAAACAAAACTCAAACTCATGGAAACAGCACATTCTGGTGGTTGCCAGAGGTGGTGGATTAGGGGGGTGGATGAAATGGGTGAAGGGGTCTAAAGGTACAAACTTTCAGTTATAAGATAAGTAAGTCCTGGGGATGTAATGTACAGCATGGTGACTATAAAAAAGATAGATAAATTAAAAAGAGGTTTACTACGATGGCTGCTGGACAATCAAGACTTAACTCTTGCTTGGCCTTCAGTATCATCTAGAAACTTGGGCAGAGGAGACATGTGTCTTTGTTTCTAAAACTGAGGTTTCAACCACATCCCAGAGAGAGCATTTCATAGTTGGGCCTGTGCTCTCAACCTGCTTTCACACTGTCTTTCAAAGACACATCAGTTTTTATTATAATGAAAACCATTCTAGAATAGTCCCAGTCTTATTGGAAATTTGGTCAGAATGATCAATTGCATATTATAAGGCCTTGGGTAAGGTTTGTAATTCCCAACATTTTGTGGAAATTAAAAACCACGTTGCATTTTTTCTAAAATCAGTTTATTTTGAAATTTGTAAACATTTCTTTCATTTGCTTAATGAATGACTTATTGCTACATTGTCTCCCTCTTTATTACTACGAGGATCCTTTATTACTGTGATAATCGCTAAGAAAAGGCCCTATGCAGTTTGAAGAATTTGTACTTGAAAGACTTAATGAGCAGGCAACCTCTCCAAGGTTGAACTCTGACAAGACATTTAAAATTGAGGACTTCCCTGGTGGTCCAGTGGTTAAGACTCCGGGTTTCCACTGCAGGGGGTGTGGGTTCTATCCCTGGTGGGGGAAGTTATGCATGCCTTGGGGTGTGGGCCCCCCCCCCCACATTGAATGTACTCTATCCTTGGACTTTGTGTCTATGTATTAGTTCAGGATTCTTTCATTTACTCCTTTTAATATAACTGAAAATTAGATTTCTTTATAAAATGCTTTAGTTTTGGGGACACTCTAGTTGTATAATTTGGAACAAGATATTTAATAAAAGAATGCCTAAGTTTGATGATATGACCGTTTGGAAATTTATAGCCAAACGTTTAAAAAATTGGTGAAACACTAATACCATTTGATAATGCAGGCCTCTTTCTTGAGAAGAGGGTTTTTTTTTTTCTGTAGTAAACAGCATGCTGAGGTGGGAGAACATAAAATTTTGTAAAGGTTTCTTGATAACTGATACTAGTTCATTAACGTGAAAATCATACTTTTGGCTCATAATCAGTAGGAAATTGATTTGGGTTTTCTCCCTTTGGGTAGGGAAACCTATTAGCAGTCTCTTCAATAATAATTGTTGACATTTATTGGACAGTGCTTATTACTATGCTTCAGATTCTGTGCTAGGTACTTTGCAGATTTTTAAAGAACAGCTTTATTGAGGTATAATTCACATATCATACAACTCACCCTACTTGAAGTGTACAGTTCAGTGCTTTTTAATATGTTCACAAATATGTGCAACTATCACCACAAATTACAGAATATTTCCATCACTTCGGAAAGAAACCCTGTGCTCTTTAGCTGTAACCTCCTATTCCGCAGTACCCCTTCCTCCCCTCCAAGCAACCGCTAATTTACTTTCTGTGTCTCTAGGTTTGCCTATTCTGGGCTTTCGTGTGAATAGAAATCATAATATGTAGACTTTTGTAATTGGCTTCTTAGCGTAATATTTTCAAGGTTTATCCAAGTTGTAGCATGTATTAGTAAGTACTTTATTTTATTTTATTTTTTAAATATTTACTTATTTATTTAGGCTGCGCTGGGTCTTAGTTGCGTCATGCAGGTTCTTTAGTTGCGGCATACAGAATCTTTAGTTGTGGTGTGCGAACTCCTAGTTGCAGCACGCATGTGGGATCTAGTTTCCTGACCAGGGATCGAACCTGGGCCCCCTGCACTGGGAGCTCAGAGTCTTAGCCACTGGACCACCAGGGAAGTCCCCTACTTTTTTTTTTTATTTTTAATTGCCAAATAACATCCCATTGTGTGGATATATCACATTTTGTTTTTCCGTTCACCCGGTGGCTATCCAATATATGGGTTGTTTTCACCCTTTGGCTGTTGTGAATACGCTGCTATGAAAATTCCTGTACAAGTATTTGTGTGAATACCTGTTTTCAGTTCTTTTGGGTATATTCTTAGTTGTGGAATTTCAGGGTCACATCATAACTCTGTTTAATCATTTCAGAACTGCCAGACTGCTTTCCAAAGCAGCTGCACCATTTTACATTCCCGCTACCAGTGTATGAGGGTTCTGATTTCTCTGCATCCTCATCCATGCTTGTTATTCTCTGGCCTGATATTAGCCATCCTAGTGGGTGTGAAGTGGTATTTCATTGTGGTTTTGATTTACATTTCCCCAGTGGCTAAAGATGTCCAGCACCTTTTCATGTGCTTATTGGATGTTTGTGTATCTTTTTTGGAAAGATATCTATTCAAGTACTTTGCTCATTTTTAAATTGGAGTATTTGTCTTTTTATTATCGAGTTGTAGGAATTTTTTATATATTCTAGATACAAGTGCCTTATCAGATATATGATTTCCAAAAATTTTCTCCCATTCTGTGGGTTGTCTTTTCACTTTCTTGATGGTGACTTTGAAGCACAGAGGTTTTTAATTTTGATGAGGTCCATTTTGTACTCTTTTTATTTTGTTGCTTGTGCTTTTGGTGTCATATCTAAGAATCCTTTGCCAGATCCAGGGTCATGAAGATTTATTCCTATGTTTTCTCCCAAGAGTTTTAAAGTTTTGAGCCCTTATAGTTATATCTTTGATCAGTTTTGAGTTAATTATTTTATATGATGTGAGGTCAGGGTCCAGCTTCTTCTGTATGTGGCTATTCAATGGTCCCAGCACCATTTGTTGAAAAGACTTATTTTCCCCCCCATTGAATGGTTTTGGTACCCTTGTCGAAATCGCTTGACCGAAGATGTACGAATTTATTTCTGCACTTTCAGTTCTATTCCGTTGACCTATATGTCTGTCCTTGTTCTGATTTTGTCAGATTTTTGTGAGATGATCATGTGATTTTTGGTTTTTATCTGATGGATAGATGTTACATTAGTTGATTTTCAGATGTCATACCAACCTTGCATTGTGGGATAAGTCCCACTTGGTCATGGTGTATAATCCTTTTCATATGTTGCTAGATTTGGTCTGCTAGTATTTTGTTGAGGATTTTTGTTTCTATATTTATAAAAGATATTAGTCTGGTTTTCTTGTGATGTCTTTGTCTGATTTTGGTATCAGTAATACTGGTCTCATAAAATTTGTTTGGAAATTTGTTCCCGTCTATTCTTTGTAAAAATCTGTGAAGAACTGGTATTAATTCTTTACATATTTGATAGACTTCAGCAGTGAAGCCATCTGAACCTGGGATGTCAGATGTTGTTTTTAATTCTTATGATGGGTATCATCCCCTTCATTTTATAGATGAGGAAACTGAGGCTCGTAAAGGTTAGTGGCAGAGCTGGGATTTGAATCTGGATTACCTTATGTTAAGTACTAAGATGATAACAATAGCCGACATTTATTGTGTATTTAGTTACGTGTTTTTAACCGGACAGGGTACTTTAACGAAATCATCTCCTACTATAGTCCCGTTAGCAAATGCTCATTTAATGATCACTTCAACTTTATATGTAATGTACCCATTTCCAGACAGAGAATCTGACACTTAAGCAGATTATGACTTTGCCCTACTGAACCACGGCCAGGAAGTAAATGGTGCAGCTGTGCTTCTCACTCACAAGGTTGCCTGACTCTGGAGCCTGCCCTCTTAATTGCCTTTCTCTATTGTGTGCAGCAAAAGCAGCTGTGCCACATGTGGGCAGCTGAGCCCAGATCAGATTCGACCTTGGATGTGAGTGGCCTGGCCCAGACAGCACAGCACTCACTCCAGGAGCCCCAGCTTTTCTCACTCTCTCTGCTCTGTAGCTAACACTGTCCTCCATGGTTGTAGCAAAAGAACCTATCATTCTGACTTCGTGTAGTTAGGTGAAAATTTGTGTAACATATGTCACTCTGTGTAATACAGAAATGACTTTTAAAGGTGTGTCAGCCAGCTGGCAGATTTGTGTGATGTCTTTCAGTGAAGACATTCAAAGCACTTTCCATATTTATGTTAATATTCATATTGTTGGTGAGATTAGATGGTATCTTGGCCTATTTGAGTGAAGAGGAAAGATTGTCTCCATTTTTCAGGTTGAAGGGCTTCCTCAAATGTCCGTTAACATTGAATCGTGGGCCCCAAAAAGCTGACCCAATGCCTGTGTGGGTAGGGGGGCTGGGTGGGTGGTGGACCTCACAGAGGGTGGTGAGGGCTGACTTCCTGTGGGGCAGGGTGGGTGCTCTCTCAGCAGGCAGCCAGCCTTCTGGGAGCTCCCAGAACACAGGGCTGGAGGCTCCGCTGCACAGGACCAGGTCGTCTGTGTGGTGCCTGCGTACCCGTGCTCACCTGTGCTGGTGTTGTCCTGGCCAGGGCCTGCCCTGTGGCTTCTGGGGCGGGTGACGGGTGGCCCCTGACTGTGCAGCACTGGAGGAGCAGAGCTGGGTGTCTAGCTGCTCCTAATTAGGCTTTTGGTCAGTTTTCCCAGCAGCCCCTCTCCCACATCTGTTTCCCTTCTGAGCGCTCGGCGGTTTCACAGTGGGCCTGGGGTCCTTCTGTGAGCCGCTCCTCCTGAGACCTCAGCTGAGTGGAGAACACTCACTTCTGCCAGTTACACTTGCCTGACAGCTTTCCTCTTCCACAGTTTTGTGGTCACATTTGCTCTCTTGTAGGCTCCTTTCCAGTGTCCTTTCGCTCGTCCTTTGGTGTTTATACCAGCTTTTGTTCCTTCCCTGTCATTTTGTTAGGATTTCAGGAAGGAGTGGAGGTAAATGCCATTTGTGTTTCTTTTGTAAATTACCTCTTCATGTATTTTGTGTAGTTTCCTACTGGGATTTTCATGTTTGGAATCTATAAAAACTTTATATATGAAGGATATCAACTCTTTGGCATATGGTGCAATTCTCCCTCTTCTTTGTTAACTTTACTTTTGAAACACTTGCTGGAAGGTAATGGCAGGGATTCCAGCTTCTGCTGACTTGTGCTGATGGTCGGGTAGGGAAATGGATCCTGAGACCAGCTGGCTGTACATTGGCTTTTGTATGGATGTGCTTTTCTTTTGGTTTTCACCACCTCGTGGAAGCTGTCTTATCTCCTCCAGTTTGAGAAGTATTCATACTGTTTCACAGATGGAGGACCCCGGCCAAGTGGAAGCAAGTCATTTGCCGTCTCCTCCACCAGGTGCTCTCAGCCTCTGGTCCTGGTGGTCAGCTGGGAAGGTCTGGCAGCAGCTGGGCTGAGGAGCACACCTGCTCACCAGCCTGCCAAGGCTTTGTCGCCTCAGCCCAGCCACACGTCCTAGGCTTGGAGAGAGGCCGCTTCTGCACATGCCTTGAAAGGGTAGAAGGAGACTGGCAAAACTAACTTCTCTCCTTTTGTGCTTAGCAGTGGGCCCAGAGCCACGCGGAAGGGAATTCAAGGGGAGGAATCAGCAGCAGCCCCGCATGTGTCCCATTTGGCACAAGTGGACAGGTGTTAGTTAGCCCTCCTGGCCTTGGGGATCAGGGCGACTGGTTTTCAGCTGAGCTGTGAAGGTTTGACTGTGTTCCATCTCCACTTGTGTTTTCCCGTGGCTCCCTCCTCCCTAGCCAGCGTGAAGGGAATGTCCTGGCATTAGCAGACAGGAAAAGGACCCTGCGGTGCAGCCCAGGAGACCTCAGGCAGGTGGGGCCGCTGATCCTAAAGCCTGAACGCTGTCAGTGCACATGTCAGTTGGACAACCCAGTGGAAGTTGGGGTCCGAAATGACCCATGAGGAAGCCTGGGAACACCAGCTTGGTGTCACTTCCTGTCCCCTAGGCCCTCTGGTTTACTTGGGAAGTGGCTGTGGTGAGTGATCAGCTCTGACATCCTGGTTTCCGTTACCCTCCCTGAGTTTTTCTGTTCCTCTGTCTCACTGCCGCTGCCGGGATCACTCCAGGCCTTTCTCAGGCCCGGTTCACCATCACAGCCTCTTAGCCCAAGCCCTTGCTTTTCACTTCTTGCTGTCTAGGAGGTCCAGTGTGCTAGCATCAGGCCTCTTGTCATCCTCGTCTCTACTTTCCATTAAAAGTTTTGCTACTCTTTTCCAAGACCTGGCTTCTGCCCCATAGTAGCAGTCAGCACCAGGAGTTTGGTTCCGAGTTGCTCTGATTGTCTGTCCTGCCTGTGTTGGAAACCTCTTGAAGGCAGGGGTGGTTTGCTTGTGTTGAATTCTCCACTGCATGTAGTTGGTCTTGTGGAAACACTCGTGAGCAGGCTCCGCTCTCAGACCAGAGTGCTGATGTCTGGGGAGAAGCTGAAAAATGGAAAAATTACCTTGGCAGACTGAGGAAAAAGCCACAGTATCATAATTTGTGGGAGGAGGGATTCCTCAGTTTCAGGTCTATCAGATAACTTCACTTTGGAGTTTTCTTATCTGTAAAAGGGGAGGGCGGGTTAGAGTGGATTGTCTTTCCATTCCCACCCAGCTCTGAAGGGCTAATTTCTCTTCATTCTTTACCTTGATCTTTCTCTTGAAATTAAAACTGATGAGTTGCTTCTGGATCTTGAGTTAGGAAGTTTTCATTTCTTTGTCATTCTTGCCCCGACACATTTTGCATTTTTCTCTGGGTACGTGCTGCTGAAGGAAATTTGGATTTGCCATTTGGCTACATTTTAGGAGAGCAGACAAAAATGCCATACTATTCTGTTTTTTTTTCCCAGCTTTTCATTTGTAGAAGTAAAGCTTTCACTCAGGGGCATGATTTTAATATACTTTTTGTTCTCCCACAGACACGATGAGGCGAGTGGTACGACAGAGCAAGTTTCGCCATGTATTTGGACAAGCGGTGAAAAATGACCAGTGTTACGATGATATCCGGGTTTCTCGAGTGACCTGGGATAGTTCCTTTTGTGCTGTCAATCCCAGATTCGTTGCCATAATCATAGAAGCGAGTGGGGGAGGAGCGTTCCTTGTACTCCCTTTGCACAAGGTAAGTCATCTGACTTTCCATCCTGTGAGACACCCTCCGGTAATCTCTGTTTAGTCTGTAATAGATTGATTTTGGAGATTGATAGTCACTAAGCATTGTGTGATTTCTAGGACCATTAGACTTGGATGTAATTGAGCTTAAGTTCCACACGCTTTACTAACCACATCAGTTTTTCTCTGACAGAGAATCATTGAACAGAATGGCAAATTCTGTTCTGGGTGTGCCCTCTACGGATGAAAAAGATTCTTATAATGATGCTGTGAGCATGGACAGGCACAGGAATTTTATGATTTGGTTCATAATCATCCACCTTTCATAAAAGTTTTTCCCAAAAGTGCAATTTTAGAAACAGTTATGTTTTCAAATGGGCAGAAATTGATAAGATTGTAAGAGAATCTTTTTGGTGTGTGAGGTCATGAGGACTGAGACTTTTTGGTTTTGCTTTGTTTTTGGTTTTGAATGGTAAATGGGACGAGGGCTCAAGAAAATGTCCCCAAACAATGCAGATTTCAAGTCTGGACAGTAGTAGGTTTCAGCATAGGATCTAAACAGCGTTAACAAGCGGTGGAAATAAAGGCTCTTTATTGAAAGTGGTTCTGTGTGACTTTGAACCCGCTGGGCTTCCTAGTTCTCCCTTCTCCGGACTTTATCCTTCCAGAGAGCCCTCTCCAGTATGGGGGAGAAGATAGGAGATTTGTAATTTTCTGCCTGTTCTTGAAAATTGTAGATGAAAGTCTGTACTAGCTTTAACAGGAAATCCCAGAATTGCAAGTAATGGGGGGTGGGAAACACCGTGAGGAGAGAGCTTGGAAAGAGTCATTTTCTGATTAGCTTTTAGGAGGAGAATAAGTTTGGTGAGTCCTGAGCCCTAATGATAAAGATGCAGATGTTGGGTCATGTTA
This sequence comes from Balaenoptera ricei, assembly GCF_028023285.1. Taxonomy (NCBI): domain Eukaryota; kingdom Metazoa; phylum Chordata; class Mammalia; order Artiodactyla; family Balaenopteridae; genus Balaenoptera; species Balaenoptera ricei. Next base: position 19,412,128 of record NC_082652.1, read on the forward strand.
ACAGCTGTTTCCACTCTGCTGGGAACAGTGGGTCTCCCTGAGTCTGAGCCATGCCTAGTAGAGGCATGTCTCATCATAATGGACCATGTGATTCTGAAAGTGGTTACAGTAACATGAATTTCTGTCAGAGTATTGTATTTTGGTGTTTTTTCCTTAGGAAAACTCTTGCTGGGAAAACTTCCAATTCTCTTGTACTTCTCATTCTCTCAGATGCTCATGACTAACTTGTTTTATTTTAACATCTGATTTGTATCTCAGTGGCTGGATTGATGTGATATTACACAATAGAACCATCTCACTACAGAGGAGATGGATGCCTTTGGGGAACAAATCTGACATATGTTTCCAAACGTACTTTCTTATTGGCGAAGTTGTTAATCATGTTTTAAAGGAGAATCTTTTCATTAAATTGAAATTAAATTTTCTACTCAGATACTTTTGCTTTTGTGGAGGAGATTGTTGTTTCAGTGGTGAACAATACATTACACTATTGTAGCTGTACTTACCTGATTTGGGAGTGGGGGTTGGAGTTTAATGCCAGTCGCGTTTGATCTCCATGACTTTCTAGTCAATTTGTTCACCAAGAGCAAGGAGCATTTGGAAACTTGACTTTTCAGTGGTGGGTCTTATGGCAGCCAGCTGAGAAGACACCTCAGCTTGTCAACCAAGGTCAGGCACTGAAGTACCATGATCTCTTTTGAGTTCAAGAGGGATAAATTTAAGACTTTTTGCTTCAAAGAAGGAGAATAAGCCAATTAAGAAGCTCCAAATAAACTTTTGAACGGCTAATCTTCCTCCACGTTCAGACAGTTCTCTTCAAGTCCCACATTCACAAAAGGCTCTGTGAGTCCACCTTTGCTTTCACAAACCATGGGAAACTTAGAGTTACATTTATACTGTTTAAGGGAGCCCTGTGTGCAGGTCCTAAGCTAACTGGATCTTATGCTTTGGTTTTCAGTTGCATTAAGTGACCAATACCTAATAAATAGGTTTTATTATTTTGTTCTTCAACCAGCTGTATAGGAATTGGGACAGAATAAGTTGCTTCAGAAATTATCATGTTTGAACAAAACGTTGGTTTTTGGAGGAGCCTCGAGGGTCTGTCTTTTTCCCAGGCTTATAATACATTCTGTGTGGCTCTACTCCTTAAATATTAATTTGTGTTGGAGGAGGTGACATTGGCATAAACTAAGCCCAGTGACACCCATTGGAAATAAGGTCAGTACTTGGGGTTATCGACTTTTATAATCGACGGATTCACACGTACTCTGGGATTTTTGTGTATTAAAATGTGTATTGAGCCCTTAGGGTCAGTGTGGCGTCAAGGAAGGAACATGGGTCTGGAGCCAGGGGTTCAATCCTGTCTTGGTCACCGACTTGTGGTGAGACGTGGATATGTCATTCTGTCCTTATGCTCTCCCATATCTCTATCTGTAACGTGAGGGGCTATATATAAAAGTGATTTTCTAAATGGTTCTGAAGAACCTAGGGGCAGGATAAAGATGCAGACGTAGAGAATGGACTTGAGGACACGGGGAGAGGGAAGGGTAAGCTGGGACGAAGTGAGAGAGTGGCATGGACATATATACACTACCAAATGTAAAATAGATAGCTAGTGGGAAGCAGCCGCATAGCACAGGGAGATCAGCTCATTGCTTTGTGTCCATCTAGAGTGGTGGGATAGGGAGGGTGGGAGGGAGACGCAAGAGGGAGGGGATATGGGGATATATGTATATGTATTGCTGATTCACTTTGTTATACAGCAGAAACTAACACACCATTGTAAAGCAATTATACTCCAATAAAGATGTAAAAAAAAAAAAAAAAGTGGTTTGCTACCCAAAATTCAGCAGAGGAAACACTGTTGTTCCTTTTTTTTCCCTCCTTAGTGCTAGCACGTAATTTTGGGAAGTAGATGCCTTTTTACTCGTGGCTGCTTTTCCGCCAAGGGCAAGGCTGAGCCCAGCAAAGAAAAGTGGTCTGTGGCTCCTGTAGACAGTTCTGTGTCTTGGGAGCTCTTAGAAGGATCCGCTGTGATGGCAGGGCCTAGCCCAGAGCCCCGAAGTGTCAGGTGACACCCACCTTTCTTTTCTTCCTAAGACCCTGTCCCTTGACTACTTACTATCTAGGTTTTTAGAAAATAGAACTATGTTCCACATTGTCAGAAAACCTACATTTCTGCCTGCTTTAAAGGGCTGATTGCCCTCTGGATATCTATTTCCTTATAATTTTGGTATAATAATGAATATTTGAATAAGGATCGTAAGTTTTACATTTTTACAGATATTTCGTTGTTCGTATAGTACGAGGTCTTCACTGTTCTTTGACTATGCACATGTGGTTTGATTGTCTATAGACTGAGTGTCTGCTGGGTTCCTTCTTTGCTCTCCAGGAGCACTGCGCCTACTTTTCATTGTGGTCAGTTTCCTGACCACCCCACGTCCCCCAGGAGATTGCTGGTACTGCGGTGTTTTTGTCTCACCTTTAGAAGTGCAGCCTTGAAGGAGAAAAACATTGGGGACCTGAACACATGGTGAACCCATTGATCCTAAGACAGGACTCTGCCCTGGAAAAGAGATCCTACAACTTCAGTGTCTTGGCAACTTTGAAATAGTTTTACAGTGAGGTGCTGCTTTTGTTTAAAGGCAAAGAAAACCCAAATTCCCACATATAATAAGAAGTGATGCTTGAAATGAAGACTGTGGGAAATGATGCTCTGGGTGTGTATTGGGCTCCTGTACGTGTTGATGGCAGTCTAGGATTTCTCTGAACATGAACTTAAGGAGGTGGGTATGGTTTTTAATCACTGTCTCAAGAGACTTCTGGCAGTGTGTATGTGTATGTGTGTGTGTGTGTGTGTGTGTGTGTGTGTGTGTCTGTCTGTCTGTCTGTCTGTGTCCCCCTGCTGTTTTTTTTTTTCCTGGTTATAGTCAGCCAGGTTGGTTTTAGTGATGCTTTTGGGGCTTTCTGTCCATGTTAATATTGAGTATGTGTGTACTGATCTTAAGATGTATTGTGACTCTTTCTGAAAGGCTCCCATTTTAAAACACGGCCTTCCATGAATTCTTCTTCAAAGTTAATTAGCGTCAGCAGTAAATAGGACTTATTATTGCAATCTCATGAGGCTTATGATTAGATTCCAGGAGAATCATGGTCTCTGTCTTCCAGGACTTAAAATTAAAAATGGAAAGAGTGGTAGAGACAAATACATTGACACATACACGCAAGAGGTAAGCTTAGGAATGAATATATGTTTATTTAAGTGTATGGTTTATGAGGTTTTTGTTCGAAAAGTTTTATTAGAGAAAGTAGGATTTTAAGAGGTCACTGCTGAGGGAATACGGAAAGTACTCAGCCCTGAGGTGGGGCGATTTAGATTAGCACATGTGATTCAGGGTTTCTTTTGTAATGCTGCTTCCCTCAAGCTGTGGCATGCTGTTCAGTCATGACTTCTCAAGGTGTGGCTTAGTACATTTTCTTATTCTTTGGTCTTTCAGAGGATGAATAATATCAGTCTTGTTGAACAGAAGTTGGCTTTGTGGTTTTGGCCGTGGGGTTCTCCCCACAACTACACAAGCTGCCTTGTCAGGAGCACACAGGTTCCAGCCCCCTGTGCGCTACCACGTGGGCACGAAGGTCACGAACGAGCCTCTCCTTGTGCAGGAGCCACGCTCGTGATGTGAGACCAAGGCATTCCCATCCCTGTCGTGAGCCACGGTGGCTCCTACAAACAGCAGTGTTAGATGTGTGTGGGCACAGGCGTGCGCATACGCACTAAAACTTCAGGTCACAGTGAACCTGGAGCAAGGGTTGAGGGAGTTGGTTAGAGTTCTATGCTCTTGATGTCTTAAGATCCGCTTGGACGGAGGATGCAAATTGGAGGGCTCCTGTCTTCCCTAATCGCTTTCTCCCTTCCTCCCTTGACTGTTCTTACTTTGGAGGATTGGAGTGATGGCTAATTTCATCTTCCCAGTAATTGCCTAGGAGAGCAGCTCTGCTCTGGGCCATGATGGGATGGGTGTGGCCAAGTCTTTGTCAACCTTTTGGGTCACTGTCTCCTCTCTCTTCTTGCTCCTCTGGTGTAGCTGTGAGGTGCCTTCTTATACACAGTTAAGTTTCTCCCATATATTTTAAGAACTGTGTGTGGGAATATTTGGGATCTTGCTTTATTTATGTCTGTGAACTGTCTTTTCAGCCCCTACAGAAAATCATTTCAGTGAATATTTTCTTAGTTTTCTCAAGAAAGGGACATAGCTAAGCCTTATAGATGGATAGGAGAGAAATTAATCCATTACATAAAGTAGCTGCCTTAGGGCATTAGGACTTAATTCCTTCACAGAACCCAGGTTGACAAGGGCTGCTTTAGAGTATTTTTCTGTCATATTTATTGAGGAAGAAATTTTGATTCATTTCAGTCAGTATTCTAAGTGCTCCTTCTTAATGTTTAGTATCCAACTCAAATTTTATCTCCAATTTGCTGAGACAGTGGAAATCATCCTTTGGGATTCCTTAGCTGCTTGTCTCATGCCACTAGTACCACAGGCTGCATTATCACATTGTAATGTGATTATTTTCTTAGCCACATAACAGATAACAGGAGGGTGGTTGGAATTATATGCTCTTGATCTCTTGACCTTCGCTTGGATGGAGGATACAAAATGGATGGGTGTATGGTAGGGTTCTCCAGCATCTCACCTTACTCTCTTGTGGTAGCAGCCTCCAAGATGGGCTCCAATGGTTCTCGCCTCCTTGTGTCTTGCCATTGTGTGGTTCCCTCCCACATTAAATAGGGCTGACCTGTGTAGCCACTAGGATATGGGGGAATTGATGGAGTGTGACTTCTGAGACTAGGTCATAAAAGCATATTGGCTTCTACTTTATTTCTTTTGGAGCTTTCATGCTGTAAGGATGCTCAAGCAGCTCTGTGGAGAGGTCCATAGGACCGCCCGCCAGTAGCCAGCACTGACTTACCAACCACGTGAGTGTGTCATCTTGAAGGTGGATCCTGCAAACCTAGCAGACACCTTGACTCAGGAGAACCCTCAGCCAGAACCACCCGGATAAGCTGCTTTTGAACTCCTGACCCACAGAAACTGTGTGAGATGAGAAATACTTGCTGTTTTAAGTAGCTAAATCTTAGCGTAACTCATTAAGCAGCAGTGATAACTAAAACATGTACAGTTGACCCTTGAAAAACCAGGGGTTAGGGGTGCAGACCCCTTGGCAGTTGAAAATCCATGTATAAGTTTACAGTTGGCCCTCTGTATCCATGGTTCTGCATCTGCGGGTTCGACCAACTGTGGATCTTGTAGTACATATTTTTTGGAAAAAATGTGCATATAAGTGGACCTGCATAGTTCAAACCCGTGTTGTTCAAGGGTCAGCTGTATTCTCAGGATGTGGCACTTGACTCAGTAATGTTAGGTCACACAATGCACAAATAAATGAGTAATTCAAAGCAGCCTGAAAGGCCTTTGGGTAATTTTAAACACTTTTTCCACCTCTCCTTTTAAAAAAACTCTGTATAGATAGATACATACATATAGATATACAGCATTCTTTAATAAATCTTAAATGAATAATTGAGGGATTCTGTACAGTAGCAAGAGAAAGTTATGTTATATGGCAAGATCTGGTTATCCTATGTTCTGTGATACTGTCACATAACCTCAAAATGTGCTATAAGGTTATAGTCTGTCTTAAGTGTAATTTCAAATTATGTTATTATTTTGGGGGGGGGAATGTCTGAAATGTTAACGTAGATGGTGGGACTAAAGGTGATTTTTATTTTCTTCTTTATAATTACCTGTACTTTTTTCAAAATGTTTTACAATGAACTTATTACATGTAAAGATTATTTTTAAAAAGTATTATCGGAAATATTACCAAAGCTATGAAGAGCTAATTGTTGTTTAAGCTTAAGTGAAATCTAAAACAGTACTTTAAAAAAATTACATTAATTCATTCACATACTTATTTCTCAGACATTTGAGCACCTGCTCTGTGCCAGGACCTGTTTCGAATCTTGCTCTTAAAAAAGCTTTGCTAACAGTTGGCCTCGATCTCTCCAATGGGGAGGTTTGTCTGTGTCTAAAGGGCTCTGACACAGCGATGGGAGATGAGTTCTAAATGAGGCTCAAGGAAGATGTTACAGAGAAGGTTCTGTTGGAAGTTGGGTTTCTCCTGAGTGTAGGAGCCAGGGATGAAACAGAAGAGGAGCCCAACCAACTCACTAAACTGATGAGTTAGAAGAGGGCCTCTGTTCCCAGGAGGGCGAAGAATGAGGGGGGCCACATTCCTTCTTTCTGCGTTGGGATGGCCTTTTCTCGTATTGGAGAAATGGAATGCTTGATTGGAGGGGGATTAGGAGGAGCTGTACGACAGCTTTCTGGTAGAAAAATTACACACTTCTTGGCTCTTTTTTTCCTTCACTTCCAGTGTAAATAGTGCAAAACTGGTGTTTTCCTTTACCGTTACATGGAGAAGAACCAGGATAAGCACTGCTCTGCATTTTAGGATTTTTGTTAAAACTGGATCTACATGGCATCTTTCCACTGTTTCAGCTTCAGGGAAAGGCGGTGACTTCATGTTATATTCATAAACATAAGGCTCCAAAGTGACATCAGAATGTGGTTGGAGGGTCCCCTTCATGTATGATGTCTTAGTTTTTGCACACGGTGGGGTTGCTGTCATACCTCTGTTCTACAGTTGCAGAAATTGAAACTCAGGCTGAGTGACTGCCCGGAGCTGTGGGGTCTTCCGTGGATTAGAACCTAGGTCTCTGAGTCTTTATTTGATTTGTACATGTATATTTTTGATTAACATTTTTTTTTCCCACTGAGTGTGAAAGATTTTTTAATAGAAACCGTGGTCTAATTGACACTTAATCCTTTGCATTCTTTCTCTGGGATTAGAAGGCTTAATAACAAAAACACTAGCCTGTCAGGGCTCTGATTCTGGCAGCTCGGAGAATTGTCTCAAGGTTTGGAAAGTGCTTGGTCTCTACCATGCCTTGCGAGTAGACAGTGGCAATGATGGAGTCGCAGCAGCTCACATCATTGAGGGCTTCCTTTAAGTGCCAGGCGCCGTGCTGATAAGTGCCTTCTTTCATGGACTAGTTCAAAAGAAATGGCAGTCTCCCGATGGTTCTTTTCTCTGTGACCCCCAGTTACTGCCAGCACCTGCTGGATTTGCATTGGCTGCGCCTCCCCCTTACTGTATGCTGCTGACAGGCAATTTCCATTCCCACAAATAGCGGTGCCCCATTTTGGACAAGGGTGGCGATGCCAGTAGCCCTTTGTACAGATGTGGACATCTGGCACAGGGTAGCTTTGGTGTGATGGTCAGCGGCTTTTATTCAGTGCCAGCGTCCTGATGTGTCCTGGGATGCCCATTCACCGCCTCCTGAAGTACATGCTGTGTGCTACCCTGAGCACCTGAAGTGTCAGTTGTGTGGGCTGTGAAAGGCTGGGAGGCGGGGCAGGGGTGGCAGTGGAGGACGCGGGGTGAGGGGCGCCAGGTGCAGAACAATGACTTCCAAATTACTTCCCGAGCTGCCAGCCCCACGAGCACTGCACGGCCTCATTACCACATGAAGCGCCACAGAAGGACCTTTTCATTTGCTCCCAGTGACTGTTTTCCACAGTCTTGTGGGGGGGGAAGGGAGGGGGACACCCTACTCACCCCCAGTTAACAATGGAGCACAAAGTCCTGGCAGAAGGAATCTCACCATGTACCCTGGGGCTATTTTTGATTACAGTGAGTGGCTGTGACTCAGAGTGTGCCCTGGCAGATGACGGCTCCCCCCTCCCCTCCCCTCCCCTGCCCTCCTCCTACCCCCTTCCCTGGAGATGAGCAGGCAGCCTGTCCTTTGTGCGTTTCCTTGGCCGGCCTCTCACGCTGCTGCAGTTCACTGATATGTCCACAGCAGCCGGCCTGCAGGCCTGACAGGGCTCTGACAGTGGTTTTTACCATATATGGCCATCAGAGCGCTGGGGCTGTCAGCTGGCCAGGATCATTTCCTTCCTTTGCTTTGATTGGCTGCGTGGCTCGGAGAATGGTGGGATCTGGGAGTGTGTGGTGAGGGGAAGCCACTGAGTCAAGTGCAAAGAACATTTAACTCTTTCCTTGTTTTCTGGAGCGTGAGTCTGGGCTGAGCACATGGGCAAGTGCTGCTGCCAGAAGCCGCCTTGTATAAACGTGATGATGACCCAAGTCAGGGAAGCAGCGAAGAGCAGGTTTCTGAATACTGATTACTCTACTAAAATAGACTCCAGGTGCAATGGACAGATTTCTGCTGACCCCGTTTGTCCAGAAGCCTCTTTATAACCATATGTAGTAAACGTTCTGCTCTCACCAAGTTGAATTCCATGCTAGTTGGGGGTGGGACCTGAGCTGAGTCCAGAGAGGGCTGAGCCTGGAGGGCAAGTGATGAGCACAGCACGTGTTGGCTTTCTCAGAGGAACGGGGACTTGGGTTTCCTTTCTGGCTGAGCTTTAAGTCGGGAGTAAATGATACAGGCTACTGAATTGGGTCTCTGCTCCAGTCCTCCTGCTGTTTACAACCACTGCAAGATGTGAGCTGCCTCGGCCATGCAGCCCAAGGCATTTGCCTAAAGAAAAAGAAAAAGGAGAGAGCAGTGATATTTTTGTTTTTCATCCCCACTTCAAGAAGGGTGGGTTTTTGTTCTGAGGCTTGTGGGTAAACCAGTGCAGAGCTGGGATTGGAAGGGGTAGCTCTGGGGCTTTTCCTCATTCACCAGGGGTCCCATGGGAGGAATCTCCAGTGTCATTGGAGGTGACACTCAGTACCAGGGGTTAGGCAACAAGTTACTCTCCTTTCTGCTTGGATATTAAATGCTTTGTTTTAATTTCCTATATTTGCACTTAGTTCGATGGTTCTTTTGCTTTCCAGTTTTTCCTTTCGAGCTGAATTGTATTTTGACTAGGTTCTGCCTCATCTTGGGCTCCTAGTTTTTCTTTGTTCTCAGACTGGAGGGATCACATGGAATTACTTGTCTGCATTGAGGAGGTCTTTGCTTTATAAATTTTCTGCTGAGTCAGGAAGTTAGGAAATAGAGCTGCTCCATTTGCTGTTGTGTGTTTAGGTGTGGTTGAGTAAGGAAATGCCAACTCTTCCACCTTTTTGCTTTCTGATAATAAAATATCCATAGTTTTATAGTAACTGCCCTCAAGTTCTTAATGGACTTTTAAAATGGTCTGTTCACTGTTCAACCCAGTCTTTAAAGAGGACCTGTGATGCCAAAATGGTTTGCTCAGCATTTTCACTTGTGCCGGTAAAGGCTGTTCCTTTTCACTCACAGGCAGGGAGCGGCTCTCAGCACCGTGCTGCCTCTCCCTGGCAGCTGTGGCGGCTGGCTCACTTTCCAGGACCCGGTAACCCAATCTCTGTGTGCTATTCCAGAGCACCTCCTCTCACCCTCAGGGTTGGCGTTTCTGGTTCCCTTAAAGTAAAACCTCCCCAGAATGTTTTATTCCTGGGCCACGAGCTGTCACTCTTGGTGACCAGCCTGTCAGCAGGCCCTGTATTGTGTGCATCCATCTTCCTGGTAAGCTACAGGGGTCCTTGTCTTGCTCTTCTGGCCAGTCTCTCCCCTGTGCCATGACCACTGTCACTGTAGCTCCTCCCTGTGAGGGAGCAGGGCCTGAAGAGATTGCAGTGGAACATGTATCCACATAAATAATACTGTTCCAAGAAAAAGGAAGTTGAAAAAAAAGGAAAACCCACTTCAATAGATATCCTTTTTTGACTCCTTTGAACTCTGCACAATATGAATGGAGGCCTTATGCCCAGGCTGCAAACTTTTCCTTTGCTTTCGAGCACATGTTTGACTTAACCGTTCTCCTTGCGGAGGGTTCAAGAATTCTCAGGGTATTACTCCAAGGCCAGTAATGAGGTATTATCTGTGCCTTTGAAAAGATCTTTTAATGTATGGACAATATGATAAAGTTACTGAACTTTGGACACATTAAGTGATTTTGATCAGCATTTTTTCCTAAAATGAAAACCTGTATGAATATAAAGTAGGGAATGAACAGTTTGAAAATCTTTGTTCCTTGAGTCGGGATTGGGGGTGGAGTGGAGGCTGTTTGGGCCTTACATCTGAGGGTGGTGTAACCAGTTTGGATAATAAGCTCAGATTATAGTAATGGATTATAAAGTGGCTGGATTATAAGAAGAATGCAGATGAGAAGTTTGGAGGGAGGTCCCGGGAGCTTCCTGCTCTGGACTAGCTGAGGGAGATGGCCTAGGAAGCGGTCACAGCCCACCGCCCCCACAACAGCTTGCGTTTCTATGACTGAATCCAGAGTGTAAACTAGAAGGACATTGTATGTGGAATACCCTGAACATCTTAAAGGGAAATATTTGATTTGAGTGATAAAAGTAACGGGTGTCACTTTTTGGCACCATATGAGTTTTTTTTTTTAACTTTGTGGAAACGTATGTTAGTTGTGAGAAAGAATAAGCCTGCTGGGTAAAGTGTTACGTGGCTTTAACCAAATGTTACTTTTGGAAGGAACCAGTAATTATTAGATTGAGCCTCACTGGCACCAGTTTGGTAGTATCTTCAATCTAATATTGAGTGAGCTAATGTGTGGATCGAAAACAATTACCATGTGAGGGGACCGTCTTACGCTAAGAAACAATCATTCTGAATGATTAATGCAAAGGTCATATTGGAAGCATCCCAATGTTGTATTTTGAGACTTTGGGAGGGTGAAAATGTCTGCGCCTGTAAAATACGCCATTAGCTTCCTTGGAAATACTTCCCAGGTGGAACTCCTTTATAGAAATATCTATGAGAAGATTTCTGTACATGTCTGTTTGTATACATTAGAATTCTTTTGATTGCACGGTAGTGTCTTCGGCGTGTGGGATGAGTGCACTTCCTAAATATGGATTCCTTTTTTTTTTTTATTTATTTTATTTATTATTTATTTATTTATTTATTTATTTGGCTGTGTTGGGTCTTCGTCTCTGTGCGAGGGCTTTCTCCAGCTGCAGCAAGAGGGGGCCACTCTTCATCGCGGTGCGCAGGCCTCTCACTGTCGCGGCCTCTCTTGTTGTGGAGCACAGGCTCCAGACGCGCAGGCTCAGCAGCTGTGGCTCACGGGTCCAGCTGCTCCGCGGCATGTGGGATCCTCCCAGACCAGGGCTCGAACCCATGTCCCCTGCACCGGCAGGCGGACTCTCAACCACTGCGCCACCAGGGAAGCCCTGGATTCCTTTTTGAAAAGAGATATGACAAATAAGTAAGATAGGACTTCCCTGGTGGTGCGGTGGTTAAGAATCTGCCTGCCAATGCAGGGGAAACAGGTTTGAGCCCTGGTCTGGGAAGATCTCACATGCTGCGGAGCAACTAAGCCCATGTGCCACAACTACTGAGCCTGTGCTCTAGAACCCGCAGGCCACAACTACTGAGCCCACACGCCACAACTACTGGAGCCTGCGTGCGTCGAGCCTGTGCTCGGCAACAAGAGAAGCCACTGCAATGAGAAGCCTGCGCACCGCAACGAAGAGTAGCCCCCGCTCGCTGCAACTAGAGAAAGCCTGCACGCAGGAGTGAAGACCCAACACAGCCAAAAATAAATAAATGAGTAAAATAAAATTACTAAAAAAAAAATAATAATAAGATACACTATTTGATGTAAATGGAAGCAGTTGTGGTTTCCTATTCAAACTAATGGGAAATACCTTTACAACTAGAAATATCATTTCATAAGAGTTACATTGAATTTTGTATGCCTAAGGAGGAAATGTTTTTGCCAACTTATTTAAAATTATAAACATTCCTTCATAGAGCAGTTTTACAAAGATATGTATTTACTGATGCTTAAATTTTGATTTTTCACCCCTCCCGCCGCCCCCCCAAAAAAAGAAAGCCTGTAGGAGGAGAGTATTGCCTAACTCTGTGGGCTTAGTTGAAGCATCAGTCTCCAGGAGCTCTGCTGAGGCTTTTGGCTGCTTTGAAATTTTTGAGGACCTTCCCCATACCCAAAGTGAATGATAGTGCTGGTGTCTAGGTGGTTTTCTGCCACCGTAAGGGTTGCTAGCCAGAACATGTCAAAGCCATCAACCTCAGCTTGGGCCGCCACATGGAAATTGTGCTGTCACACCTCTCCCTCGTGCCAGCTGTACACACACTTTGGAGGCTGCATTTTCCCTGGGGCTCATATTGCTGGGCCTCCTGCAGGCCACCGGATCTCTTAGATAATAATAGTCCTTAAGCCAGTGCCCTGACCTGTTTCACCAGTGTCCCATAAGTGTATGAACTGGGGTCTGGGCCAGAGCCTTTGGGAATCTTGGTGTTGGTCATTTTCGCCACTTGAGTTGACTTGCTGGTAATTCTCATCACTTGGAGTTTTAGCTAGAGAGGTACAATAAAAGTTCTATGGCATGTGATCGGGATAACTAGTAAGTAATCAGTACATTTGAATAATTATTTAAAGCAAGAAATCTGAACATCCAACTGGCTAGTCTCAGCTAAACTTTCAATTCCATGCTAGCAAAGTAGTAATATTCTAGATGATGTAACTGAGGTGATGCATCCTTAATGAAACAGTGGACTGGTTTGTTAGTAAATGAAATTATTCTATATATAACCCTTGGGAAATTGATGAGTAGTTCTTAAATCACTGTTCAGCCAAAAAAGATACTTTAAAAGCTGTTATTAAGTTCTTGTCAGTCTTTCTCCCAGCCTCGGCATTCATTTAAATTTGCTGCTTAGATGTGCAGGTAAGCCATGTTGTCACCATGACTTGCAGTGATGTCTTTCTGAATGGTTCTTCACAATCTAGAATTAGACATGGATTCCTTGGTTTATTCACTGGATGATAAATGAGGATGTGTCATGATTATGAATGAGAAATGCATTCTCATTAGATCCTAGGGCAAAATGACTTTCAGAAGTGATGTGCCCTCATCTTTACCATATAAGGCCATTATTGTATGGTTTCCTTCAGTTTCCATGGACTTGAGCTCTCAGCAGTTTATAATTGCCCAGCTCCGCCCTTTTAAAGATACATACTTATGGGTGAAATATGTTGTTGTGCTTTGGGTTTGATTTTGTTATGGGTAAGAAGCTATTTGGAGGTGCAAGCCCTTGGAATCACAGTAGCTGATAACTTGACTGTGTGTGGAGCACACCCTGTGTGTAAAACCATCATTGCACATTTAAAACAGCATTTTTTTCTCATACTTCTTTTTGTTCCTCTATCACTGTCAGACATTTAGTCGATTCCGTTTCTGTTGTGCTGCAGAATGATGCTACTTTCCCTGTTTTATTTGTTGTAAGGATTTTTGATGATGTTATAACCAGAGGAAGCAGCTGTTTGCAGGGTATCATTTTTTATTAACTTGTGTTTCTGATGACCAGCTGCCACTAATTTCAACATTCCTCTTGTGCCTTTTTCACAACCCCATGGCATAGTGGAAATTTTCTTTCTCTGTAGAAACCTAGTAGGATTGTCAGTGATATTTTAGATCTCTGCTTCTTGGTTTTCTCTGTTCCTATTTCTTTATTTAGAAAGTGGGAATAATAGAGTTGCTGTTTCATGAAGGTAGTTGTGATAATGCACATAAAAGATTGTCATACAGTTCTTAGCACGTAACATAAGCACTCTGAAAGCGCTAGCGATTTTTATTACTAATTATTTGTTTCTGATAGAAAGGGAGGAAATAAGTGGCAATTGTCTTTTAAATTACATTCAAGTTCCTGTGAAGATGTTGGGCTCTTTATTACTTTTATGCTATAGACTTGTCGGGGCTGAGTTGAGAATGGCAGAAATGCTTCTTACTATTCTCAGATATCTTACTTGATTGAAGAATACTGGTGAGTAGCTATTTACTTTTGGCCAGGGTTGTATAATTTTAGCCTTAAAAAGAAAAGTCATTTAGTAAGCTTCTGAGTATAATTAAGAACAACTAGTATTAATGTACTTCCAGATTCCCCTCAAAATTGCTGTATATCTGAGCAAAAGCTCTTAGCCCAGATTGAAAAAAATTATTTGGTGTCCTTGGATATTTAGAGTTCAGTGACTATACTCTGCCATCAAGGATGCCAGATGGGGTGTGCTGGGGTGAGCCTCAGAATGCAAACACCCTGAGATACAATAAAACATTTCAGGTAGAAAAGCTTTTTTCCTTGGGATTAAAGGTTTGTGTTTTTTTTTAGATTTTTAAAATAATTAATTAATTTATTTATTTATTTATGGCTGAGTTGGGTCTTAGTTGTGGCACGTGGGATCTTTGTTGAGGCATGCAGGATCTTCACTGTGGTGCACGGGCTTCTCTCTAGTTGTGGCTTGTGGGTTTTCTCTTCTCTAGTTGTGGCACACAGGCTCCAGGGTGCGTGGGCTCTGTAGTTGCGGCACGTGGGTTCCAGAGCACGTGGGCTCTGTAGTTTGCGGCTCACGGGCTCTAGTTGAGGTGCGTGAGCTCAGTAGTTGTGGCATGCGGGCTTAGTTGCCCCATGGCATGTGGGATCTTAGTTGCCTGACCAGAGATCGAACCCACGTCCCCTGCATTGCAAGGCGGATTCTTTACCACTGGGCCACCAGGGAAGTCCCATAGATTTTTTTTTTTTAATGTAAATGAATAACAATACATTGGTGTGTTTCTCAACTTTATTATATTTTAATTATTTTTTTAAAATAGGAAACAAACAAAATAATAGGACACTCATGTACTCACCTACAAGATTAAACAGATGTTAATATTTTGCCATGTTTGTTTCGTATCTCCCATTTTTGAAAACAGTAAAGCATAACAGATGTAGCTACAATACCATTCTCCTTTCCATCTTTTCTCCTTCCCCAGAGGTAATCGTCTCCTCAAAGTTGGTATGTATCATATGTTTGTACTTTATTACATGTGTATGTACCTATAACATAGACTTTTATTTTGTATGTTTTAAACTTTTATATAAATGATATTTATTCTTATACCAAAGGACAGTTACATTGCTTCTGCGTTTTTCACTGTTTCCAACAGTGCTGCCATGAATACCCTTGTGCAAAATATGGGAGCGTTTCTCTCCACAGACCATCGAGAAGTGGTATTGCTGAGGGGTGGGCAACTTCAGCTCCAGTTGTTTCCAAATTGCTCTCAAAAGGAATCGTAGCAGGATACTCTCCTGTGCGTAGTTTTTATGAGTTCCTCTTTCCAAACATGTTTGCCAGCACTTGTATTTAGACTTCTAAATTCTTGGCAGTTTTAATAGGTGTCAAATATTACCTTATCGTTTTAATTTGCAGTTCCCTGATTACCAGTGAGATGGAGTACTTTACATACATCTGTTGGCTTTTCAGGCTTCCTTCCCTGTAGATCCCTGTTCATATCATTTGCCCCTTATTCTATTAAGTTGTTTGTTGATTTTGTCAGGTATATATTTTACGTATATATACATACATACATATATATATGTATATACACACACACACACATAGATATAAAATATTCTCCCAATCTGCAACTTGTTTTTTCACTTTACTTGTGTTTTTTGAGAACAACCCACACTGCTGAATTTGCATTGCTTTTTTCCCCCCTCCTTTTTTGAGGGGAGTTTGCATCAATATTTATAAGTCACATAGGCCTAAGTTTCTCTTCCTTACACTGTCCTTCATATCAAGGTGGTGCATTCCTTATGTAGTGAGTTCAGCAGTGCACCTTTATTTTTTATTCTCTGGGAACACTGGTTTGAGATGATTTCTTCCTTGAATGTTTGGGAAAACTCATCTGTAAGACCATCTGGGCCTATTATTTTTGGTATTTACTGATTGATTTTGGGTGGGCAGTGATGTGTGGAGTTACAGTACTGGTTCTTTTTTTATTATTATTATTTTTACCTTTGGCTGCGTTGGGTCTTCATTGCTGCACGCGGGCTTTCTCTAGTTGTGGCGAGCGGGGGCTACTCTTCGTTGTGGTGCGCAGGCTTCTCATTGCGGTGGCTTCTCTTGTTGCAGAGCATGGACTCTAGGTGCGCGGGCTTTAGTAGTTGCAGTGTGTGGGCTTCAGTAGTTGTGGCTTGCGGGCTCTAGAGTGCAGGCTCAGTAGTTGTGGCACATGGGCTTAGTTGCTCCGTGGCATGTGGGACCTTCCCGGACCAGGGCTTGAACCCGTGTCCCCTGCATTGGCAGGCGGATTCTTAACCACTGCACCACCAGGGAAGCCCACGGTACTGGTTCTTTTATGGTTCTGGGTCTCTTTAGGTTTTCTGTTATATTGAAGAAGTTTTGATACATCACACATTTTCTAGGAGCTTGCTTATTTCATCTGGAATTTTAAGATTTGTTTTAGCTATATCCCACAAGTTTTTTTTTTATAAATTTTTTTTTTTAGAAATTCACGTTCTTTTATTTATTTATTTATTTATGACTGTGTTGAGTCTTCGGTTCTGTGCGAGGGCTTTCTCTAGTTGCGGCAAGTGGGGACCACTCTTCATCGCGGTGCGTGGGCCTCTCACCATCGCGGCCTCTCTTGTTGCGGAGCACAGGCTCCAGACGCGCAGGCTCAGTAATTGTGGCTCACGGGCCCAGTTGCTCCGTGGCATGTGGGATCTTCCCAGACCAGGGCTCGAACCCGTGTCCCCTGCATTGGCAGGCAGATTCTCAACCACTGCGCCACCAGGGAAGCCCATCCCACAAGTTTTGACATGGCATGTATTTACTGACCAATTTTAACCCTTTTCTATTGGCTATTATGATTTTCTATGTGAATTATTTAGTAAATTAAAATTTTTTCGGGGACTTCCCTGGTGGTGCAGTGGTTAAGAATCCACCTGCCAATGCAGGGGACACGGGTTCGAGCCCTGGTCCGGGAAGATCCCACATGCCGTGGAGCAACTAAGCCCGTGAGCCACAGCTACTGAGCCTGTGCTGTAGAGCCTGTGAGCCGCAACTACTGAGCCCGCATGCCACAACTGCTGAAGCCTGTGCACCGAGAGCCCGTGCTCTGCAACAAGAAAAGCCACTGCAACAAAGAAGCCCCTGCTCGCTGCAACTAGAGAAAGCCCGCGCTCAGCAACGAAGACCCAACGCAGCCAAAAATAAATAAATAAATTTATTTTTAAAAAAAAAAAGAAAGGAGAAGAAGAAGCCTGATACCGTTTATGTTCCTGGTACAGTAGGCAGGGTAGGAGTGATGTCGAGGACTTGGATAGGTTGGCAAACATTTTTTTAAAAAAAACAAACTTTTCAGATGCATTGGAGATTTTTGGCTTATATTTTTCTGTTAATTTTTAATTGTATTGCGTTCTACTCAGAACATGCTCTGTACAGTATTGATTCCTTGGTAGTTTCTGAGATTTGCTTTGTGGTATCCTAATTGGTGATTTAAAAAAAAAAAAAGTTTATTAGTGTGCTTGGAAACAAAAAAAATGTGTGTTTTAAAATGTTGGCTACAAGTTGTAAATATCCATTAGATCAAGCTTGTTACTTTTGTTAAAGCCGTTTATATTCATACTGATTTTTGTCTGTTTGATCTCTTAAATCTTTATTAGAATCTCTTAAGATTATGGTTTTGTTATTTTCTCCTTGTACTTCTGTCAATTTCTGCTTTAATTATTTTGAAGCTTATGTAGTTAGATGAGTTAAAGTCCATAGTGACTGTAGCTTTTCTCTGAATTGTTTCTTTAAATGTTAAAATGTAATCTTAAATAATGCATTTCACCTTAAAATCTATTTGTTCTAGTATAAGCACCTGGTACATATTTTTATATCCCTTCCCCTCCTTTAGTTGCCTTTTTGTATTATTATTTTGTAAATGTGTCTTATAGCTGGTTTTAATCTGATCTGAAACACCTCGTCTTTTAGCGGGTGAGTTTAAGTCATTCATATTTACTGCGGTTTGTGATTTATGGTTGGTTTTATTTCCACCATCTTATTTTGTGCTTTCTAGTTTTCATGCTTTTTCTTGCCTTTTTTTCTTTTTATTTCCTCTTTCTCTTATATTCAATGAGTTTTTAAAATTCCGCTAATCTTCCTCCCACTCCATACACTTTTTGGAAGTTATATATTCTCTTTTAGTGTTTACCCTTAATTTTAACATACTTACATGACTTAAAGTCTAAAACTAGTCAAATTTTCTGCCTTTTTCTAGGGAAGGGCCCTGAAACCTTTGAATTCTGATCATATCTTTCTTTTTTTTTTTTTTAATAAATTTATTTATTTATTTATTTATTTATTTATGGCAGTGTTGGGTCTTCGTTTCTGTGTGAGGGCTTTCTCTAGTTGCGGCGAGCGGGGGCCACTCTTCATTGTGGTGCGCGGGCCTCTCACTATCGTGGCCTCTCTTGTTGCGGAGCACAGGCTCCAGACGCGCAGGCTCAGTAGTTGTGGCTCACGGGCCCAGTTGCTCCGCAGCATGCGGGATCTTCCCAGACCAGGGCTCGAACCCGTGTCCCCTGCATTGGCAGGCAGATTCTCAACCACTGCGCCACCAGGGAAGCCCCATATCTTTCTATCTTACATGTTATTGTTGTTTAGTGTTTTAGTTCTGCCTTGTCTTACCTGTACTCCAGTTAGTCATAATTACTACTGTTGTATACAGTCAATGCCTATTTACATTGACCACATTTACCAATTTTTTTGCTCACTGCTTGTTTTGGTATCCCAGTTCTTTCTTCTGGTTCACTTTCTTTTCCTGAAATAAGTCCTTGAACTTAGTTCTTTGAAATTAATTTTGAAATTCTTAGAGATAAGTCCAAGAACTTAATTCTTTGAATAAGAGTCTTTAAATGGTAAATTTTCTGTATCTTTTTGTTTAAAAATGTTGGGGTTTTTGTTTGTTTTTTTGGTCATCACTTTTGAATGATAGTTTATCTGGGTATAGAATGCACGGGTGGTTGTTTTTCTTCCCATTTCTGAGATAGTTTCTGATGTCTTTGTTTCTGTACTTGCTTTTGAGAAGTCTGCTCACAGTTAGTCTAGTTATTCTCTCTGTAGGTAATCTGTCTTTTCTCTATGGCTGCTTTTGTTTGAGATTTTATCTTTGTTTTAGGTGTTCTGAATTGCACTAGGATATTCTACTTGGGACCTGTGCCTCTTCAATCTGAAGACTTATGCCCTCAGTTAAACTTGGAAAATCCTCAGCGCTCACCTCTTCAGTTTTTTGTTTCTCTTGCATTCTCTCCTTCTGGAATGTCTGTTGCAATGTGTGTCAGGCCTCAACCTGGCCTTTGTGTCTCAGAATGTTTTAAATTACTAAATATCACACATTCAAGAGAGTAACTATATAGTTTAAATAATAATAATACATAATAAAACAATAATAATATTAAAAAACAAAACACCTGTGAGTTCACCGCCAGCACCTTGAGTAGTAGACCATTACATGGGGTAGGAACTCCAGGGGAGGAGCACTCACAGGGGGAATTAGGTAAAACTACCTGGCTTGGGTGCTTAGTAGCAGTTCCTTCTTTAAGGAAGGATACAGTCAGGGATGTTGGTAGAATGGATTCCGGCAGTTGTTAAATTTTGGGTAACATTTTTTGAGCACTAGAGGTGCTGGGACAGTACCAAGTGCTTTACGTTGATTGTCTCAGTTAATTCTCACATCAGCTCTTGAAGAAAGAATTCTAGCGTTCTCGTTTTACAGGTGAGAAACTGAGGTCGCCAGATGCAGTAATTTGGCCAGAGCATCAGGGGAGAAAATGGCAGCGCCACACCCCAGCCCTGGCAGCCTGGTCCCTGACCCTCACTGCTTCTTGGCCTGTCAGTGACCCATGTGGCTTCTCATACAAGACCCAGGTTCTCTGTAATACTGTGTTTCTTCCTTGGCATTTTCTTTTATGAATTCCTGTTTTGGGTGATGCAATTCAGGAGACCAAAACTCTGGGTTGAATTAGTTTTGCAAGAGAAAGGGGGAGCGTGTGAAAAAACCCAGGCCTCAGGTCCGTAGGCTGGTGCACCTTTACACTTCAACTCAGAACTCACCTTTCCGCGCAGAAAACCTTCCCAAAGGCTGGAGTCCCCGCACAGCTGCTTGAATGTCCTCTTCTGTGTTCCTGCCACCTTGGGCCTGTCCTGGTGCTGCACGTCTTGTGCTGCGCTCTAACTGGAGCTTTAGATGGACTCCACGCTCGGCCAGGACAGGGCGCCCTGCTCACCTCTGTGTCTCCAACACTCAGCTCAGTGTCTGGCCCAGAGTTCACGGATAACACACGCTTGTAACTCTTAATGATTGAGTAAGTTAACATGTTATACAGGAAGAACTAATAATAAGTGCCAGCTTTTTATTGAGTATTTACTGTATTCTGGGTACTCTAATTAATTTTTTACACACCTTATACAGATCGTTGTAATGCTAGGTTATGATTTACCTCATTTCTCATTTACTCTTCACGGTAATCCTGGGAGGTAAGTATTACTGTTACTCATTTTACAGATGACGATCTGAAGCTTAGAGAGATTACCTGTCTGAGATCACACACTGTTTAACCAAGAGAGCCTGGACTTGAATCCATATCTGTCTGACTCTGGAGCCTGTGGTCTTTGTGCTTTAGCACACTGCTTCTCTGGAGATTTCCACAGTCAAGTCAAAGTGGAGAAATCCAAATTTACTGATCTTGAAAATTTTCCAAGAAGCCTGCCCCCGTGTTGTGACAGCTGGCCATAACAGGAGAGTAGCATCAACCAAAAAATAGGTTCACTTTTGCATTGTGGTGATTACTTTGTGTTCACCTGCGTTTAGCATATGTAGAAGAACGTCAGCAAGGACTGGCATTAACCTTTTTAAAAGGAAGCAGCTTTTGTACAGCTGTTGTTGTAATAGCATTTGTCTTGGTTAACACCAGACAAAATTGGTCCGATAAGCCAGATTGGCTTGTTAGGTTCAAGTGTGTAACATGAGCACGTTGTGACGGTTGCTATGACCAACATTAGAAGTTGTGTTCTTAATGAGATGTGGATCTGGGTAATGGCTGAGAGCTAAGGTGGTTACTTAGAAGGCCCGGCTGGCGTTTCTGTTGATGGAATAGACCTAGACATTGAAACGTACTATGTCCTTCGGCCCCTGAGCAGTGGTTAAAGCTTTTCTTTTTATTACCTTCACTTTGCTTGCTCACTGGAAGTGCCATCCACTTCCAGAACTGTTAATTTGTATATTCAAGGGCATTAGCTTATCATATTAAAGGTTATATTTTACATTTTGAATAATACCAGGTTTGGTTTTTTTTTTAAACAGTAAAAACACACCTATAATTTACAATAGGCTATTGTTAGAATTGTATTGTGGTAAAAAGACTCTTGTATTCTCTTTTGCTGTGTCTATTAATGCCGTTGATTAAATAAAATCTCTGTGGTTCTGGAAATGTAGATCCTTAATTTGATGGAGTATCCTTGGTAGTAACTGTTTCTAGAAATGCAAGTTGACATTTCTTAACAGTTGACGTTGGCTGATATGAACGTCATAATTTGTAGATTCTTGAGAGTTTGGGGTAGAAGTAATAAAGGAGAAGTGGGTCTGACAAAACATACAAACTCTGTGGCATTGATGTTACATAATAGGTCTGTTTCTCTCTCCTTTCAGACTGGTCGAATTGACAAATCCTACCCCACAGTGTGTGGTCACACAGGACCGGTGCTGGACATAGACTGGTGCCCACATAATGATCAGGTCATTGCCAGCGGCTCAGAGGACTGCACGGTTATGGTAAGTTCCCTCGGTGTGGTGGGCACACAGGCCAGCGAGACTCACCTACTGCCTTCAAAGAATGAGTGTGTGGAGGCTTGAAATGCAGAAAATCATAGAGTTTTGATTGTCCATTGGACTATACAAGAATTTAACGACACTGAAGTTTAACTGCAGATAAGCCATTTTACAAGTTTATATCAAGGAGTTGTACTCTATTGTCTTTTTTCTTCTTTTGCTTGTGTGTGTGTGCATCCTTGTTAACAGCTGACACCTCTGCTTGATGGGAAGATTTTAGGGAAAGTAAAATGACTTTCAAATAATTCTGTGAATGTCATTGCACCACATGACCTCCCTCCCCTCTAAAAAAGGAGAGAAAAAATTGCTAGCATGAATTGCATATTACAGTGAAATACGATGCCAAAGGTTATATAGATAGATGGGATATGAAACAGATATTGAAAGATAGTAAAGAGTTTTTGTAGGTACTTATTTCCAAGCTAATGTCTAGTGGACCCTGGTTAACGAAGTCCTTTTTATGCAGATGCACAAATAACCAACTTGAAAGATTGTTAAAGTAAGTTCTGTATGTTCCCCAGTTTAGATTCCAAACGTAGGTTATGTATGAAACCAGGCTTTGGAGTACTTGTGAATGTGAAGCTTCTTGTTCTTGATTATGTTCTTCTTAGCCTTCAAATGTAATTATGAGTTTGGATCCATTTTTAATCCTAGCCCAACATCTGCTGCAAAGACTGGGCAAGAGAGCAGACAGGGAGCCCTGAAGTCATGCCTGGAGTGGCGGCAGGTCGTCCCTCAGGCAGCCTCACACCTGGCAGGTGGAGAGCTGCGAGAACTGCACTTTGGTTATCCCCCTCTTGGTTTTCTGTGCACTGAACCAGACTTAGAAACATTGTTTGGAAGGCTTTGTTAATTATAGTTATTTTACATAAACAGAAATTAATTCCTGAACTGTGCCATTTAAACGTTTACCCATTTTTCCTCATGGACTTTTGGCTGAGGATAACTCCTCCTGTGATCTCATGATTTTGGCAGCCAAAGTGTATTAAAGAAATATGCTGCTATTAAAAGGAATTGTTCCATTTAACATGCCTTGCTAAATTGATCATTTGAATGGCTACAGACACATTTTGCTAAGGGAAAAGGAACAGTATTTAGACCTGATGCCCAAATCTTAAACTAAGAGTCTTAACCTTTCTTGGAAAAGCGGGTTTGATCCATCCCTCCCCATCTTCCAGCATTATTGGTCACATTGCCCTTTAAAAAAAAACCTTTGTATTATAAAACACTAAACAAACAGTTAAGTGAGTTCAATTAAGTGAAAAAGTGAATTGAGGGACTTCCCTGGTGGCACAGTGGTTGGGAATCTGCCTGCCAGTGCAGGGGACACAGGTTTGATCCCTGGTCCAGGAAGATCCCACATGCCGCGGAGCAACTAAGCCCGTGCGCCACAACTACTGAAGCCCACGCGCCTGGAGCCCGTGCTCCGCAACAAGAGAAGCCACTGCAATGAGAAGCCCGCACACCACAACGAAGAGTAGCCCCCGCTCGCCACAACTAGAGAAAGCCCACACACAGCAACAAAGACCCAATGCAGCCAAAATTAAATAAATTAAAAATAAATAAATTCATTAAAAAAAAAGTGAACTGAGTTAGGAGATTTATTACTGAGTGAACACCCTGTGACTGCCACCCAGGTCAAGAAATGGAACTTTCCCAGGCTTCTCAGTCTCTTCCCTGTGCCCCATCCCAGTCCCCATCCACCCCTCCCTCTCCAAGTAACCAGTAAAACTCACTTCCTTGCCTTTCTTTGTGGTTTTAATCACTCAAGTGTGCATCTCTAGAAGCTAGAGCTTAGTCTTCCAAGTTTTAAAAACTTGATATGCCTTTTAAGTCTTTCCTAATCTACAGGTTCCTCCTCCATCCTTTTCTTGTTGAAGAAGCCTGATGTTTGACCTGTTGCTTCCAGAAGTCCAGAGTTTGCTGATTGCACCCTCGTGGTCCAGTTCAACCTGCTACTCTGTCTTTCAGATTCCCTGTGAGTTGGCAGCTGGATCCTAGAGCATGATTAGATTCAGATTCCATCCCTTTGACAAGCCTAGAGCTCGTGCTCTGGTCTCCCCTCAGGAGGCACG
Organism: Balaenoptera ricei; assembly: GCF_028023285.1. NCBI lineage: Eukaryota > Metazoa > Chordata > Mammalia > Artiodactyla > Balaenopteridae > Balaenoptera > Balaenoptera ricei. Next base: position 19,435,929 of record NC_082652.1, read on the forward strand.
AGGTGTCAAGATGCCTGTTTTTTTTGCTCTTTTTTGATTTGTGCAGTTATTGATGCCCAGCACCTAGGTCCAGCAACTCATTAGGGCGTCTCAAAATGGTGATATGAAATGCTATGATTTTGTTTTCAGTTTTCAGCTGGTAAGATTTTTAAGGTGATGCTCTCTCTTATCTACTATTTAGTTACCCAGGAGTATAGTTCATATAGGAAAGCAGGGTAAATGCTTGATTCTTTCCTTTTATTTACCCAGTTTTCAAAATAATGAATTGGTTCTTTATCTTCCTCAGAAGGTGACCAATTAGTTTTTTGTTTGGAGATTTTTTTCCCCCTTTCATTTCATTTTGAACTGAATGGATTTCGATCTATTACAATTCTTTTCTCAAAGCTCATGGGAACCTCTTCACAGTTCCTGAGTCCTTCTGAAGTGACCCTACTTGTTTCTGTTGCTTCCTTGCTCTTCGGTATGTCCAGGTGTCCCAGGCCCATCCCTGACCCCACACCTCAAATCTGCCACTTCTCTCAGAAGCTCTGGTTTGTTTTAACCAGAAAATGGAAAAATGGAAAATGGAGTTTCTAGATCACTCTCTGAGTGCTTAGGGATGCTCATTGTTACCGTAGCGATCATTGTTTTTAAGACTTTGCAGTAAATTTGGCTAGAATATACATATATATTTAAAGATATAATACCTTGTGACTTCGTCTTAATCTTTCCAGTTCAAATTCAGGACTGTATAGTTTTTACCTAACTTCTTTAACAATACATCTCTGTTTCCTTTCTTTCACACCAAGAATCCTGGTTCTCAGGGGTTCGGGATGAATTAGAATATCCTAATCTATCTCATTTGCTTTTTCAGAGTATACATACGATAGTCTCACACTAAAAATACTAAGAGTATCACCACCATTATGATTACTGAAAGCAGTTTAAAAAAAAAAAAGGCACTTGGATCATCTGAAGCTCCTTCTCTGGTAGATTCTAGACCCCAGTACTCTGGAAACCAACCAGAGAGGGCTCCCTTCCGGGACAGGGCCCCACCCTGAGGAGCAGTTCCAAGGGATGGAATCAAATAGGAAAGGCTCGTGGGAACTGTATTCTCTAAGTTCTTCTATACTGACAATAGCTTGTTGTGACCTTTATACTTAAAGGTGAATTTTTCTGGATATAAAATTCTTGGCTTGCAGTATTTCCTTGAGTATCTAAATATTTCATTTTCTTTTGGCATAAAGTGTTGCTGTAAAAAATCAGATGATCAGAAAAAATCTGATTTTCTTTTCCTTATAGAGTATATGTTCTTTTTGCCTAGATGTTCATAAGATTTTTTTTTCTTAAAATGTAGTAATTTTACTAGACTATTGTTGGCTATTCTGAGTTGGTATTTCTGTGTGTGATGTGCTCTTTCAATATATGGTTTCAGGTGTTTCGCACCTCCGATCCTCCACCACCACCCCACCCCCACCCCGCCCCTAAGTTTTCTTGACTTAGAGTCTTCAGTATTTGTTCTGTTCCTTTGCTTTGGTTTTTCCCTTCAGGGACTCCTGTTATCCAAATGCTTTATCTTATTTACCTATCTTCGATATTTGTCAGTTTCTCTCCAAACCTTTTTTCTCACTCATTTCTTTTAGGCTAAAATTTTTCTGCTTTTTACCTTTTATTTCTTTGGGGACATTATTTATGTTTATTTGCTCTTAGTTTCTTTGTTAGTCTTCGTTTCTAAAGTACTTTTCCTTTTATTTCTAATTTTTTTCTTGATTTCCGCCGCCTTACTTTTGAGTTTTTCAAGTTCTGATTTATAATGTTTCCTGTCTTGTATTGTTTTCTTAATAATGTCCTTGGAAATGTGTGTGATAGTTTTTATCTTTCTTTGGAGCTGGTCTTGTTAGCATTCTTGTACTGTCTGCAGGGATGTATTCTCTTTTTTTCTCATAGTAATTTTGGAGGCTGGATTTTTTTTTTTTTCCTCCCTCTCTTATTTTTATGTGAATTTAGTTTTCCTGAGCTTTCAGAAGCTGGCTTGGTTCATAAAGCTGTTCTAACTTCACAGAGCTCCCTCTTCTGTCCTTTTCAGGTAGTGTTCAGAAACATGGTGGCTTGCTGTCAGATTTCCTGACCTGCTTTTTTTTTGGTCTTTCTGATTCCTTTGTCCATCTTATTTCTGTCCTGCTCAGATTTGATTCCATTTCTTGGAATTTCCACTCAGTGTGGGCCTGTCTCAGAAGGGAGTCCTCTCTGGTTGGTTTCTAGGGTATTGAGGTTTAGATTTCTCCAGCCCCTTCATACCTTTTTCGTTTCAGGTCCCTGTTCTCACCTGCTGTTGGAGAAGGCAAAGCCCCTTCCCGTTTCCGTTGTGACCTCATATTGGCCTGCTCTTCTCAGATCTGTGGGGCACTGCATTGCTGCCCCATGATTTTTTTCGCACAGAGGCCGACAACACACGGGTTGTGTGGCTGTTGGTGGTTTTCCTCCACACACTTGCATTTGGGTTATCACCTAGTTTTGTGTATATATTATCCCTGTGTTTTTGTTTTGTTATCTGCCTCCTCTGTGTTTTTCTTGAGGGACTTGGGAAGATCCCAAAACTGTGCTGCCACTGACACCACCATCGTCCCAGAATCCTCTGATGTTGCCCTTTTATTGGTATTACCAGAGTGAACATTTTGTAAATTAAATAATGCTTTGGGATAAATCTTCCTCCTAGTTTTTTTTTCACTCCCTTAACTATGGTGCTGATATTTTAATCACTTAATGTCCCCCAAATCATTTGTTATTATTATTGGGGTAATTACAAAATGCTTTAACAACTCAGCAGTTGAAAAAAAAATTTAAAGAAGTATTTGACCTTCTACCCCACGTGCTTCTTTTTTTTTTTAATTTTTGAATTTTATTTATTTTTTATACAGCAGGTTCTTATTAGTTATCTATTTTATACATATTAGTGTATATATGTCAATCCCAATCTCCCAATTCATCCCACCACCACCCCCATCCCTGCCACTTTCCCCGCTTGGTGTCCCTACATTTGTTCTCTACATCTGTGTCTCTATTTCTGCCCTGCAAACCAGTTCATCTGTACCATTTTTCTAGGTTCCACATATATGCGTTAATATATGATATTTGTTTTTCTCTTTCTGACTTACTTCACTCTGTATGACAGTCTCTAGGTCCATCCACGTCTCTACAAATGACCCAATTTTCTTCCTTTTTATGGCTGAGTAATATTCTATTGTATATACGTACCACATCTTCTTTATCCATTCATCTGTTGGTGGGCATTTAGGTTGATTCCATGTCCTGGCTATTGTAAATAGTGCTGCAATGAACATTGGGGTGCATGTGTCTGTTTGAATTATGGTTTTCTCTGGGTATATGCCCAGTAGTGGGATTGCTGGGTCATATGGTAGTTCTATTTTTAGCTTTTTAAGGAACCGCCATACTGTTCTCCATAGTGGCTATATCAATTTACATTCCCACCAACAGTGCAAGAGGGTTCCCTTTTCTCCACACCCTCTCCAGCATTTGTTGTTTGTAGATTTTCTGATGATGCCCATTCGAACTGGTGTGAGGTGATACCTCATTGTAGTTTTGATTTGCATTTCTCTAATGATTAGTGATGTTGAGCAGCTTTTCATGTGCTTCTTGGCCATCTGTATGTCTTCTTTGGAGAAATGTCTATTTAGGTCTTCTGCCCATTTTTTGACTGGGTTGGTTGTTTTTTTTAATATTGAGCTGCATGAGCTGTTTATGTATTTTGGAGATTAATTCTTTGTCCGTTGATTCGTTTGCAAATATTTTCACCCATTCTGAGGGTTGTCTTTTCGTCTTGTTTGTAGTTTCCTTTGCTGTGCAAAAACTTTGAAGTTTCATTAGGTCCCATTTGTTTATTTTTGTTTTTATTTCCATTACTCTAGGAGGTGGATCAAAAAAGATCTTTCTGTGATTTATGTTAAAGAGTGTTCTTCCTATGTTTTCCTCTAAGAGTTTTATAGTGTCCAGTCTTACATTTAGGTCTCTAATCCATTTTGAGTTTATATTTGTGTATGGTGTTAGGGAGTGTTCTAATTTCATTCTTTTACATGTAACTGTCCAGTTTTCCCAGCACCACTTATTGAAGAGACTATCTTTTCTCCATGGTATATCCTTGCCTCCTTTGTCATAGATTAGTTGACCATAGGTGCATGGGCTTATCTCTGGGCTTTCTATCCTGTTCCATTGATCTATATTTCTGTTTTTGTGCCCGTACCATATTGTCTTGATTACTGTAGCTTTGTAATATAGTCTGAAGTCAGGGAGTCTGATTCCTCCAGCTCCGTTTTTTTCCCTCAAGACTGCTTTGGCTATTCAGGGTCTTTTGTGTCTCCATACAAATTTTAAGATTTTTTGTTCTAGTTCTGTAAAAAAATGCCATTGGTAATTTGATAGGGATTGCATTGAATCTGTAGATTGCTTTGGGTAGTATAGTCATTTTCACGATATTGATTCTTGGAATCCAAGAACATGGTATATCTCTCCATCTGTTTGTGTCATCTTTGATTTCTTTCATCAGTGTCTTATAGTTTTCTGAGTATAGGTCTTTTACCTCCTTACGTAGGTTTATTCCTAGGTTTTTATTCTTTTTGTTGCAATGGTGAATGGATTGTTTCCTTCATTTCTCTTCCTGATCTTTCGTTGTTAGTGTATAGGAATGCAGGAGATTTCTGTGCATTAATTTTGTATCCTGCAACTTTACCAGATTCATTGATTAGCTCTAGTAGTTCTCTGGTGGCACCTTTAGGATTCTCTATGTGTAGTATCATGTCATTTGCAAACAGTGACAGTTTTAATTCTTCTTTTCCAATTTTTATTCCTTTTATTTCTTTTTCTTCTCTGATTGCCGTGGCTAGGACTTCCAAAACTATGTCGAATAATAGTGGCGAGAGTGGACATTCTTGTCTTGTTCCTGATCTTAGAGGAAATGCTTTCAGTTTTTCACCATTGAGAATGATGTTTGCTGTGGGTTTGTCATATATGGCCTTTATTATGTTGAGGTAGGTTCCCTCTCTGCCCACTTTCTGGAGAGTTTTTTTTAATATTATTATTTTTTTTAACATCGTTATTAGAGTATAATTGCTTTACAATGGTGTGTTAGTTTCTGCTTTATAACAAAGTGAATCAGCTATACGTATACATATATCACCATATCTCCTCCCTCTTTTACGTCTCCCTCCCACTCTCCCTATCCCACCCCTGTAGGTGGTCACAGAGCTCCGAGCTGATCTCCCTGTGCTATGCGGCTGCTTCCCACTAGCTATCTGTTTTACATCTGGTAGTGTATATATGTCCATGCCACTCTCTCACTTCATCCCAGCTTACCCTTCCCACTCCCTGTGTCCTCAAGTCCATTCTCTATGTCTGTGTCTTTATTCCTGTCCTGCCCCTAGGTTCTTCAGCAACTTTTTTTTTTTTTAAGATTCCATATATATGTGTTAGCATATGGTATTTGTTTTTCTCTTTCTGACTTACTTCACTCTGTATGACAGCCCACCTCACTACAAATAACTCAATTTCGTTTCTTTTTATGGCTGAGTAATATTCCATTGTATATATGTGCCACATCTTTATCCATTCATCTGTTGATGGACACTTAGGTTGCTTCCATGTCCTGGCTATTGTAAATGGAGCTGCAGTGAACATTGTGGTATGTGACTTTTTGAATTATGGTTTTCCCAGGGTATATTCCCAGTAGTGGGATTGCTGGGTCATATGGTAGTTCTATTTTTAGTTTTTTAAGGAAGCTCCATACTGTTCTTCATAGTGGCTGTATCAATTTACATTCCCACCAACAGTGCAAGAGGGTTCCCTTTTCTCTGGAGAGTTTTTATCATAAATGGGTGTTGAATTTTGTCAAAAGCTTTTTCTACATCTATTGAGATGATCATACGGTTTTTCTCCTTCAATTTGTTAATATGGTATATCACATTGATTGATTTGCGTATATTGAAGAATCCTTGCATTCCTGGGATAAACCCCACTTGATCATGGTGTATGATCCTTTTAATGTGTTGTTGGATTCTGTTTGCTAGTATTTTGTTGAGGATTTTTGCATCTATATTCATCAGTGATATTGGTCTGTAATTTTCGTTGTTTGTAGTATCTTTGTCTGGTTTTGGTATCAAGGTGATGGTGGCCTCACAGAATGAGTTTGGGAGTGTACCTTCCTCTGCAATTTTTTGGAAGAGTTTGAGAAGGATGGGTGTTAGCTCTTCTCTAAATATTTGATAGAATTCACCTGTGAAGCCATCTGGTCCTAGACTTTTGTTTGTTGGAAGATTTTTAATCACAGTTTCAATTTCATTACTTGTGATTGGTCTGTTCATATTTCCTACTTCTTCCTGGTTCAGTCTTGGAAGGTTATACCTTTCTAAGAATTTGTGCATTTCTTCCAGGTTGTCCATTTTATTGGCATAGAGTTGCTTGTCGTAGTCTCTTATGATGCTTTGTATTTCTGTGGTGTCTGTTGTAACTTCTCCTTTTTCATTTCTAATTTTTTTGATAGGAGTCCTCTCCCTCTTTTTCTTGATGAGTCTGGCTAATGGTTTATCAGTTTTGTTTATCTTCTCAAAGAACCAGCTTTTAGTTTTATTGATCTTTGCTATTGTTTTCTTTGTTTCTATTTCATTTATTTCTGCTGTGATTTTTATGATTTCTTTCCTTCTGCTAACTTTGGGTTTTGTTTGTTCTTCTTTCTCTAGCTCCTTTAGGTGTAAGTTTAGATTGTTTATTTGAGATTTTTCTTGTTTCTTGAGGTAGGATTGTATTGCTGTAAACTTCCCTCTTAGAACTGCTTTTGCTGCATCCCATAGATTTTGGATCATCGTGTTTTCGTTGTCATTTGTCTCTAGGTATTTTTTGATTTCCTCTTTGATTTCTTCAGTGATCTCTTGGTTATTTAGTAACGTATTGTTTAGCTTCCACGTGTTTGTGTTTTTTACGTTTTTTCCCTGTAATCGATTTTTTTTAAGATGTTTTAAAAATTTATTTATTTATTTATTTATTTATTTATTTATTTTTGGCTGTGTTGGGTCTTTGTTGCTGTGCGAGGGCTTTCTCTAGTTGCGGCAAGCGGGGGCCACTCTTCATCGCGGTGCGCAGGCCCCTCACTATCGCGGCCTCCCTTGTTGCAGAGCACAGGCTCCAGACACGCAGGCTCAGTCGTTGTGGCTCACGGGCCCAGTTGCTCCGCGGCATGTGGGATCTTCCCAGACCAGGGCTCGAACCTGTGTCCCCTGCATTGGCAGGCAGATTCTCAACCACTGTGCCACCAGGGAAGCCCCCTGTAATTGATTTCTAATCTCATAGTGTTGTGGTTGGAAAAGATGCTTGATATGATTTCAGTTTTCTTAAATTTACTGAGGCTTGATTTGTGACCCAAGATGTGATCTAATCTATCCTGGAGAATGTTCCGTGTGCACTTGAGAAGAACGTGTAATCTGCTGTTTTTGGATGGAATGTCCTATAAATATCAATTAAATCTATCTGGTCTGTTGTGTCATTTAAAGCTTGTGTTTCCTTATTAATTTTCTGTCTGGATGATCTGTCCATTGGTGTAAGTGAAGTGTTAAAGTCCCCCACTTATTGTGTTACTGTCAATTTCCTCTTTTATATCTGTTAGCAGTTGCCTTATGTCTTGAGGTGCTCCTATGTTGGGTGCATATATATTTATAATTGTTATATCTTCTTCTTGGATTGATCCTTTGAGCATTACGTAGTGTCCTTCCTTGTTTCTTGTAACATTCTTTATTTTAAAGTCTATTTTATCTGATAATGAGTATTGCTACTCCAGCTTTCTTTTGATTTCCATTTGCATGGAATATCTTTTTCCATTCCCTCACTTTCAGTCTGTATGTGTCCCTAGGTCTGAAGTAGGTCTGTTGTAGACAACATATATATGGGTCTTGTATTTGTATCCATTCAGCGAGCCTACATCTTTTGGTTGGAGCATTTAATCCATTCACGTTTAAGGTAATTATCGATATGTATGTTCCTATTACCATTTTCTTAATTGTTATGGGTTTGTTTTTGTAGATCCTTTTCTTCTCTCGTGTTTCCCACTTAGAGAAGTTCCTTTAGCATTTGTTGTAGAGCTGGTTTGGTGGTGCTGAATTCTCTTAGCTTTTGCTTGTCTGTAAAGCTTTTGATTTCTCCGTCAAATCTGAATGAGATCCTTGCCAGGTAGAGTAATCTTGGTTGTAGGTTCTTCCCTTTCATCACTTTAAATATATCATGCCACCCCCTTCTGGCTTGTAGAGTTTCTGCTGAGAAATCACCTGTTAACCTTATGAGAGTTCCCTTGTGTGTTATTTGTCATTTTTCCCTTGTTGTTTTCAATAATTTTTGTCTTTAATTTTTGTCAATTTGATTACTATGTGTCTCGGCGTGTTTTTCCTTGGGTTTCTCCTGCCTGGGACTCTGTGCTTCCTGGACTTGGGTGGCTATTTCCTTTCCCACGTTAGGGAAGTTTTCGACTATAATCTCTTCAAATATTTTCTCTGGTCCTTTCTCTCTCTCTTCTCCTTCTGGGACCCCTATAATGCGAATGTTGTTGCATTTAATGTTGTCCCAGAGGTCTCGTAGGCTGTCTTCATTTCTTTTCATTCTTTTTTCTTTATTCTGTTCCATGGCAGTCAATTCCACCATTCTGTCTTCCAGATCACTTATCTGTTCTTCTGCCTCAGTTGTTCTGCTATTGATTCCTTCTAGTGTATTTTTCATTTCAGTTATTATATTGTTCATATCTGTGTGTTTGTTCTTTAATTCTTCTAGATGTTTGTTCTTTAATTCTTCTAGGTCTTTGTTAAACATTTCTTGTATCTTCTTGATCTTTGCCTGCATTCTTTTTCCAAGGTCCTGGATCATGTTCACTATCATTATTCTGAATTCTTTTTCTGGAAGGTTGCCTATCTCCACTTCATTTAGTTGTTTTTCTGGGGTTTTATCTTGTTCCCTCATCTGGTACGAAGTCCTCTGCCTTTTCATTTTGTCTGTCTTTCTGTGAATGTGGTCTTTCCTTCCACAGGCTGCAGAATTGTAGTTCTTATTGCTTCTGCTGTATGCCCTCTCCCCACCTGCTTCTTAATACCTCATTTTCCCCTTTGTTCTGCTGAAGATGAAAGACCAGTGTACAACAAATCAAATGATTTCAAACAGCAACATTATTAATTAAAAAAAAAAAAAAAAAAGCAGAAAAGTTCTCTGTAGTTTCCCAAGTGTAGCCTCCTGGTAATAATAGCCCAGGACCTGCAAGTGTAGATGGATATCAAGGCCCAGCTCCAGTAGAGAAAGGATGCTGAGATAAGCCCAGGTCACTTAAATGCTCTCAGCCTCCGTTGCCTTACATGCTTAAAAAACTAAATGAAATAAACAAGCCAATTGAGAGGATCAAGGAAGTATAATGAGTTACTGTTTTTTACAGTGAGCTTTGATATATACTTATAGTGGATTCATGGTAGTAAGAATATCTTTAGCAAATAATTTAGTAGAAAAAAACACAGTAGAACCAATTTATCAAATGAACTGTAAAATGATTATCTTAATTAAAAAAAAACACTTTTTGAATTTATAGTATAATTCCATTATGTCCTCTGCATTTAAGCAGTGATTTATTCACTGTGTGAGAATTGATTCTGTGGCAGTCATGTTACATTGATTGCAGTTTTAGAGAGGGAATGCCAGCCTTATGGTACATTCATCCATCTTTTAGAGATGGCTTCTTTAAGCAGACGAAAAGTAGATTATATTGGCATGGTTTGCCTTTGGTGTACTACCTTTTTTTTTTTTTTTCTGTTGTTTGGCCGCGTTGCTTGGCATGTGGTGTGGGATCTTAGTTCCCCAACCAGGGATCGGACCTGTGCCCCCTGCGGTGGACGCACGGAGTCTTAACCACTGGACCGCCAGGGAAGTCCTGGTGTACTACTTTTGAAGTGGTGTTTTGTATGAGCAGATAGCAATGATATAAACCCTCTTCCCAGAAACTGTACTCTGCTCCTAGGTTTTCCAGACTTTTGGTACTGTGAGTTCTTTTCTCTATCTCTCCTCACAGAGAGTTTCAAAGATTGTAGCTGTTAAGTATTTTACTTGGGAAAATTTTAGCGCTCAGAAAATAACAGTGTTTAAATAATACAAAGGGCAGCCAAGGGGAATTCCCTGGCGGACCAGTGGTTAGGACTCTGCGCTTTCACTGCTGAGGGCCCGGGTTCAATCCCTGGTGAGGGAACTAAGATCCCACAAGCTGAGTGGTGCGGCCAAAAATAAATAAATAAATAAAATGAAATAAAAGAGCAGGCAAGGTAAGTTTAGGGAATGATGTTGATTCAACACTGTCCCTTATCTGCAAACACAGATGCAAAAACTGGCGAATTCAGACAGTGGCGCTGCCTGACTGGTTCTTCCAGAGTCTAGGAGAGGGAAAGATCTTGCAGGAGGAGCGTCTTATTTGCCTTTACCTAGATGTTCTGATTGGTCCCAAATGATGAAGTTTAAATGGACACTTTTCCCTTTTCTCAAATCAGTCTTAAACTCCTGTGGAAATCAACAAAGATAAACTCCCTATTTTACCCATTTTTGCTTCTGTTGTAAATTTTCCTATTGCACTTTTTGCCTTGAAATAAAGGTAGAAGTGATGTGGCTGGTGATGGGAGCGCATTCCCCAGGACTCTGGTCCTACTCAGTCGTTCAGCAGGACTTCTTGTTATTTCCATTCTGTACAGATTGCATCTGGGCCATTGGCCAAGTGGATATTATAACCTTGGCACGTCGGAACCCAACTCTCACTTCTTGATTTTCTCAAAACCAATGTTGTTCTCAGCGTCATGGTTCATTTAGGAATGTCCTGACTCTCTGCGTCCTGCCCCTTGGGGTGTTGGATCAGTGGCTTCTGCAGGGGGTTTGCTGCTCTGCAGCTGCTGCAGAATCTCAGACTCTCCCTGTCTCTTTAGATCAGCTCTTTCCTTCATTCTGCCTTTGGAATTGGTTTTCCCTACATTTTAAAAATGCGGCTTTTTGGGGGAATAGCCCTTTTTATTGCTGTAACTCTAGTGCCTAACCTGGTAGCAAGTTCACGATGGGTGATTAAAACAGGGAGGCAGTGTCTGGAAACACTTTGTGTTTGCTTTAAATTTGCGCTGTGTTTGAGAAATAAAACTATCAAATAAATGTACTTTAAAATGATTACTTGAGAGAAACCCACGTTTCTTAACTTTCCTCGCTTTTTTTCTTGTTAGAACTGTTCTCTTGAGCTGTCCTTTTCCCATATTTAGAAATTCACATGGGAAAAGGATGCCAGTGATATAGTCATTCCTGAATGGATGCTTAAAGTTGTTTTTTCCAGAACCATGTTGGGTTTTCACCGATTGATTCACTTTTTCATCTGGAAGCCCTAGAGACTAATTATGGTTTTTTTCCTTTCTTTCAAAGCAAAACAAGACAAAACATTGCCATAGTAATGTGTTGTCCACATAGAAAATTCCAGGAATACACAGTGTTATTTTAAAAAAAAGAAAAGAAAAGAAAAAAATCAGGAGGAGAGGGGATAGCTTGTAGTGCTGCCGTGCTGAGATGCCCACTCAGGGCACAGCAGAGGGTGTTTGATGCCACTTTTCCTCTCTACTCACCGCATATGTTTTTGGAAGAGCCAAGTGGTATGAGAGTCCTAGCCGCAGCCATGGAACAGAGAGAAGCTGACGGACCAGCCTGGAAATCAGAGCCGATCTCATTTGTGCTAATTGGCCCGGGCATGAACTGGAGCTTTCACACATATGATATCTTGGATATAAACAGCCCTGCAGTTGGGTACAGGGCTGAATTAATTTGAAGACAAATTAATTTCATTCCATAGAATCCTGCTGTCCAGACTTAAAATTACATGTTGGGGTCATAGGGGTTACAGTTCCAGCAAGAAAAATAATCATGAACATATAGTAGATCCTTTTTTTGCCAAGCACTGTTTTAAGCCTTTATGTGGTGATTATATTTAACCATTGTTAACAGCACAGTGAGGCAGGAGTGTGTCCCATTTTACCACTCAGGAAACACAGGCCCAGGGGGTGACAGTTTTGTCAAAGGTCACCCCGTTTGCAGTAGTTCACATTCGGGTAGTGCTTGGGGGTGCAGAATGTATCAGCTCATTTGACCTTTGCATTTACCCCTGAGGAGCAGAGCCGCTGCTGTCCCCCGTATGGAACGAGGAAATCGAGGCTCCCGGAAGTGAGGCCCCTTCTTAGTGCTGACACATCCAGTCAGTGTCCCAGCTCTGGTGGAGACCGTGTCTTCTGATGCTCCAGGCCAGCATCCTTTCCACCACACCAGGCTGCATCCCAGGTTATGCACAAGAAAACTAAACAGGGACTGAATGGGACTTCTGCAACCTCTCCAGTCCAAACTGGAAGGCCGTTGCCGGCTGCAGCAGAGAGCCCTACAGAGGGCAGAGAGGCGCGTACCGACAGGCCTGCGAGCAGGGCCAGCAGGCCCGAAGCAGGGCTGTGTCTGCTTCGTGTGGAAGGACTTACAGATGTGCCGGCCCTTCCCCACAGGCCGCCTTTCTCCCCACAGAGGCCGGAGTGCCACTGTCTTTGCGTTTCATCGTACAGGCTTTTCTGGTCACTCTCCCCTGCCTCTGGGAATCCTCATGCTGTTGTTATCTTTCTTACTCTGGTGACTTTTCCCTGTCAGCCCCTCAGCCAGCCTCTTTGGAGCATCAGCTCTTTAGAAAATTGTTCTCTGCATCTGTTTTTTATTTTGAAACTGGATCCTTGATTTCCTTCCTTCCTTCTCCCCTTCCATCTCTTTTTTTCTTTATAAATTTATTTATTTATTTATTTATGGCTGTTTTGGGTCTTCGTTCCTGCATGCAGGCTTTCTCTAGTTGCGGCGATTGGGGGCTACTCTTCGTTGTGGTTCGCGGGCTTCTCATTACGGTGGCTTCTCTTGTTGCAGAGCACGGGCTCTAGGCACGCAGGCTTCAGTAGTTGTGGCTCGCGGGCTCTAGAGCACAGGCTCAGTAGTTGTGGTGCATGGGCTTAGCTGCTCTGCGGCATGTGGGATCTTCCCGGACTTGAACCCGTGTCCCCTGCATTGGCAAGCGGATTCTTAATCACTGCACCACCACGGAAGTCCCATCTAAGTGCTTTAGATTCATGTTACCACATTGGTCACCAGACAACCCCAGTGAAGGCAGGTTCATTATTATTCCCATTTTATTGACGAGGAAACTCAAGGCCCAGATAGGTGAATGTCCCCAAGGTTATACAGCTGATACATAGCAGAATCAGGATATTCTTCACCCCTGCACCGTACTGGGGGCACTGACTGTGTGCCAGGCACTATTCCAGGACTTTCTTAACTCAGTCCTCACAGCAGCCCTAGAAAGCACAGATACTGATGCTTCCCTGTGCAGTGATGTTGAACTGTTTGCCCAGGACCATCACAGTAAAAGGCCCGGGCAGGATTTGAACCAGAGTCCGTTTGGCTCCAGAGCCTATGCTCCATCCATCTGCTTGTCTTTGCTGTCTTTTTGACTTTCGGCCTCATAGACAGCTCTGCTTTGTTAGACCGTAAACCCTTCGAGAGCGGGACCTGGGTTTAGTTGTCCTTCCCCACTTGCCTGGTGATGGGCCTGCATTACGGTGGCTACTCAAGAAAAGTGCTGCACAAGTGAGTAACCGAGGTAGTGAGATGGGTTAGGTGCCTGGATGAAATACATAAGCCTCGTTGAGGGAACCGTGGAACCTGCCAAAAGTGAGATAAAGAAAGAGACAGAGAGTTTCCTCATTTTTAAAATTATATAATAAACGTTTTGTTCCATCATTAACATCTCCTCGCCATCCAAGGAAAAGATGGATGAAGAAGCTAGAGAAAGGAAAAGATGAAGTCCCATTATGAGCTCTCATGTTTAAGACAGGAAATGCTGCTTATATCCAAAGCCTCCCATCACTCCACGCCTCATTAGGGATTTAGAAAACGCACTGCTTAATCTCCGTCATTCAGGCAGTGAAGGTTTTACGATCCTTGTGGGAAAACCCAGCAGCCCGTGGTCACAGTGCCCCCTGGAGACGGCAGGTGGAATTACCACGCTTTCCGTCCTAAGCCTGAGCCGGAATTCATCTTGCAAAATGCATTTCCTGTTGAGTCTCTGAAGTCTCGTTTCATAATTGTTTCTCTGCCGACTTCGTGCTTTGATTAAACCAGTAGTTGTTTTCTGTTCCTTCTATTCACAGTTTCAGTCCTGCTTTACATTCAAATAAGCCAAGTTCAACGTGGAAGCTGTTTTACTGTGCATAAACCCTTGAATAAAAATAGGTGAAAGCAAACAGATAGCTCTGGAGGGTAACAGATGCCCACACTCAGAGTCTGTTATGTTGGTGGAGAGAGGCAGTGGTCTGGGTGAGGGGCTGCGGGAGGCAAGGTAGGTTCCCTTTGCCTTCCATGCTTGTTCATATCTGCCGTGTTTAAAATCTGCTGAATGATGAGCGTGCAGGGGAAATTAGGTGACGTCGTAAACTTATGCCCTCAGAAGGCAGGTTTATGAATGATCATTTAATTCACGACTTTCCTGCAGTCCTCAGACTGGCAACATTTTTGTTCTGATTTTTTTCAGGACAACAGAACCGAGCTGAACCTTAACCACTCCTAATTCAGACTCTGCCTTCCACCAAGCAGCTGAAAACAGACAGTTGTTTGTCTCCTCCTTAAAAATCCCCAACAAAGGAAAATTCTGTTTCTCACTTGTTCTACTGTTGAGTATGATTTTTTCCCACTTGGCAAGTTCTAAATTTGTTATGAACTAGTTCCATAAGATCTTTTTTGGTAGAAGATTTACTCACTTTAATCTTCATACAGAAGAAGATAATTGTTTTAAACTTTAGCCTGTTCACAAACTTAAATGTTACTTAATATCTGGTTTTAACAGCTTTATTGAGGTATAATTCACATACAGCTTACCCATTTAAAGTGTACAATTCAGTGGTCTTTAGTATATTCATAGATATGTACCACCATCACCACAGACAATTTTAGAATGTTTTCACCACCTCAAAAAGAACCCCCCACAAAGAAAGAAACCCCATATTCTTTACCTATTGCACCCCTCCCCCACCCCCAGCACTAAGCAACCACTAATCTATTCTCTGTCTCTATAGATTTTCCTTTCTGGACATCTCCTATACATGAATCCTACAATATGTGGACTGTCCTCACTGGCTTCTTTACTTAACCTAACATTATCAAGCTTCATCCATGTTGTAGCGTGTGTCAGTACTTAATCCCTTTCTGTGGTCATATATTCCTTCACGTATCACATTTTGTGTATCCATTTATCAGTTGCTGGACATTTGGGTTGTTTCCACCTTTTGGCTGTTATGAATAATGCTGCTACAAAATTTGTGTACAGGTTTTAGTGTGGACATATATTTTCATTTCTCTTGGGTAGGTACCTAGGAGTGGAATTGCTGGGTCATAGGTAACTCTGTTTGATCATTTGAGGAACTTCCAAACTGTTGCCCAAAGCGGCTGCACTGTTTTTCATTCCCACCAGCAGTGTATGAGGGCTCTGAATTCTCTATACCCTTGCCAATGCTTGTTGTTATCTGTCTTTTTGATTCCAAACTCCTAGTGGATATGAAGTGATATTTTCTTGTGGTTTCGATGTGCACTTCCCTGACGGCTAATAACGTTGGGCAGCTCTTCATGTGTTTTTTTGCTGTTCATATATCTTCTTTGAAGAAACATCTAGATTCCTTGCTCATTTAAAAAATTTGGTTATTTTCCTTTTATTGTTGAGTTGTAAGAGTTCTTTAAATATTCTAGATAAAATTCCCTTTTCGGATAGATATATGACTTGCAAATTATTTTCTCTCATTCTGTGGGTTGTCTTGTCACTTTCTTGATAGTGTTCTTTGAAACACAAAAGTTTTAAATTTTGATGAAGTCCAATTAATGTTTTTCTTTTGTAAGAAGATTTCTTTAGTACATGTTACAAAGCTATTAGGTATCTTTTCATTTTCTCAATGTAAAATTATAGAAAATATGATGTTTGAAAAACTGCGCCACCCCCCAAGAAGGTTTGGTGGATGGAGTTTGCTTTCCCCTCAAGAATCATGGACTTAGCTAGGGGTTTTCACTCCAATGCGTCTCTTCATGGGTGCTTCAGTCATTTTGTATTTTTCTTTCAATTTTTTGGTATGCTTCTAACTGGAGAGTTTTGAACTTAACAGGGAATTTAAAATAAGATCTCTACTAACAGTAAATAAAAGCAGAGAGGTCTAACATTTTTAGACCTTAGGGATATTCTGCTCTTTGCTCTCGTACTGCATTTGAAAAACAGCTGTACGTGTTTCACCACATTCTGCCTTTCATCCAAAGACCACTGTATGTTCTGTTTATGCAGAGCAAGGCTTCACACTGGATGGTCACAGTAAATGTGGTAACAGAAGCCGACCGCTTTCATGTGGATGACCTTTCTTCCTTTGCCAACAGGTATGGCAGATCCCAGAAAACGGACTCACCCTTTCCCTGACTGAGCCCGTGGTCATTTTAGAAGGCCACTCAAAGAGAGTCGGCATCGTGGCCTGGCACCCGACGGCCCGCAACGTGCTTCTCAGTGCAGGTAGGAGCCGAGCTGGCCTCTGCTTTCCCCTTGCCCTCGCTTCTTGCGGCCTCTGTGTGGAGGGAGCAGCAGACGCGTGCTGACTGTGCTGGCAGTTGTGAAGCAGGTCATTGGAACCCACGACAGGGTGCCTAAATGTGGGACTTCCCCGGCACCCGTGTGCATGTGTGTGTGTCGAGGCCACTTGGGCAAAGCCAGTGGAAGCTGTGGACTTCCTGCCTAGAATTAGGAACAGACACATGCTTACTTATATAATCACATTTCAGCAGAGTCGTGGTTCCTGCTGGGGCCCTCCGTGCCTCCATGGCCCTCAGTTGTAGTTATTTCTGATGTAGTAGAAGGAGCCCGAGTGGGAGCCAGGAGCCCTGGGTTCCAGCTTTGGTGTTGCCGCCAACTTTGGGGTGATCCTGTTCGTCAAATACCCTCCTTCCTTTTAAAAAATACTTTCACCTTTCTCCTTGCACTTGCAGTCCGTGTACACTGTGGAGATACATATAAACAAAAGGGAGAGAAGAAAACTCATTTACAGTCCCACCACCCAGAGGAAACAGCATTATTACCCTTTTGATGTTTCTTTCCAGAGATATTTCTGTGCCCATAAACAATTTTACATACAAAGATGGGTTCAGACACTTTACATGTGACCTGCTTTCTGCACTTTCTGGTACACTGTGGTCCTTCTCAGGTGCCATTACATGTTGTATGATATTTTTAATGACTCCATTAATAGTCCATTGTCTGAATACCTCTGTTTATTTAGTCAGTCCCCTATTTTTGGACATTGAGGTTGTTTCCGATTTTTCACTGTTAAACAGCACTGCAGTGAACCCTTGTGACCAAGTCCTAGTGTTCCTATTGGTTTCCCACTTGTGTAGTTTCCAAGTTTCATCTTAAAGAAATCTTTTTCTTTGTCTAAAATCTGAGATGTTATCTGCTTTTATAGAAGCAATACAAAGGACAGGAAGGAGCTTTGTGGGGTGATGGAAATGTTGATCTTGACTGTGATGATGGCTACATGCATATGTACATGTATCAAAACTTAACCAATGTATACTTCAAATGGGTGCATTGTATTGCACGCAAACTATGCCTTAATAAGATTGGCTTATAAAAAAAGCAGTGCTAATGTTAGTGGTAGAATTTTAAAGATCTTTCTCCTCACCAGTAAAAAGGAGAGGAGCAGTTCAGTTTTTAACTGGGTATGAAAGGTATATGTGACATAGTGAGTTAAAAATCTAATGCCTGGTACCTATTGAAACCAAGAACTACTTTAAAAAAAAAAAGTAAGACTTTTTTTTTTTTTTTTTAATTAATTAATTAATTTTTATTTTTGGCTGTGTTGGGTCTTCGTTTCTGTGCGAGGGCTTTCTCCAGTTGCGACAAGCGGGGGCCACTCCTCATCGCGGTGCGCGGGCCTCTCACCATCGCGGCCTCTCTTGTTGCGGAGCACAGGCTCCAGACGCGCAGGCTCAGTAGTTGTGGCTCACGGGCTTCATTGCTCCGTGGCATGTGGGATCTTCCCAGATCAGGGCTCGAACCCGCGTCCCCTGCATTAGCAGGCAGATTCTCAACCACTGCGCCACCAGGGAAGCCCAAGACTCTCTGTTTTAAAATCACAATTGACTATAACTGGGAAGCGTTCCAGTGTTCTACTCAGAACCTCAGTCTGATAAGGAGAGAAAACAATTCCAAAGGTGGAATTCCCTCATGGAAAATACCCTACTGCCCGCCTCATCGAGGTCAAATCTAGGGTATCATCAGCAGACTGAGCCCAGTCTCCCTTTTACACGCAGAGAATGGTTGATTGCAGCGTTGTGCATAGTTTTGCATAGTTTAAGACTATGTGATCCATCCACAGTGGCTGAAGTTACTCATTTGCCTATGATGAACGAGGCAGAGGATGGGTCAAATCTCCATCGCAGAGTTTAGCTCCAACTTTTTATACTGTCAGTCGTACAGTTTTTTTCACCCATTTCCTATTTCTGACCCTAGGTAACTTAGGTGTCCTGGTTATTAGTGGCTAATTTTTCTAAGTGCTTGCAGAATTGGCTTATTGACAAGAATCCATCTTCAGGATGTCCATCCCTTATTTTGCTTCATCCTTGAGCTAATGTCCTGGAAGCAGCAAATGGTGCCTCTTTTTAAAGGGGCCTCAGGGACTTGGGGCCGAGCCTGGAGGGAAGGGAGGATGGAGCTGAAGAGCTGAGGGGCTGTGGCTCAGTGGACCTGTGGCCTCTTTGCGGATCAGGTTCTGAATTCACGTGCCTACTTGACGACAGTTTGTGCTTCTCAAATCAGGCCAGTCTTGGCCTATTTTTCTCCGCTCTTAAAGATAAAGATCTGCTGTGAGCAGATGGCTAGGCATTTCCCTTCACTTGTAATTTACATGCTTTTGTGCAAGACCCTGTCTCAACAGCATGGTTGATGGGAATAACCTGCTGTCCAATCTTTGTCTTGAGCCTCCTAAACCACCATTTAAACCCTTTATTTTTAGTTCCTCTGGAAAGGAAAGAAGCTGTATTCGTTCTGATGCTTGTTTTACTAGAAAAGGAAACTTAAGATCACTCAGGGTCCACCAGCCCAGTTAACTCTTAAAAAAAACATAGGGTTCTATTTTCCTGTTGTTCTTTGTTTTTGTTTGTTTGGTTGGTGTTTTTGTTTGTTTCACATGAGCCCAAACTTCACAAGCTGTATTTTTCCTTTAATGTGTTTCTTTTACACAAATTTCTTTTTTTCTTGGTCACATCAGTTTTTGACTGCCAGTAAGTAAGGCTTCTTATAATTAGCATCTCCATTTCAATACATAGGTGTGTTTATCCTCCCTGTATCTGTATCGATATTTTTCACAAATGTGTTGTTGTGCAGGCGTTTCTCATCCCTGAGGGGTGTGGTTCTGCTTGCTTTCAGGCTGTGATAACACCATCATCATCTGGAACGTGGGGACGGGGGAAGCCCTTCTAAACCTGGACGATATACATTCGGACATGATTTACAACGTGAGCTGGAACCGGAACGGCAGTCTGATCTGCACAGCCTCCAAAGACAAGAAAGTGAGAGTAATCGATCCTAGGAAACAGGAGATTGTTGCTGTAAGTATTCTTAGGACAAAAGCCCTAGTATGTGTAGCGCTTTAGGGAGTGAGAACTTTCTGCGTTTTAAGGCAGACTGCAGGGGCTGGGACTGCCAGTCCGTGGACCCTTGCTGTGTGCAGACGCCAAACTGAATCAGAAAGGTCTCGGCCAGGCTTCTGTCTCCCAGTTGCCCTTCTCTCCAGAGCTGTGCATTTCTAGCTTTTACCCAAGCCTTCCCTCTCACTTGGCGACCGTTTCTCACAAAGAAACAAAGTTTTTTTTATCAGTTTGCTTAAGAATGTGCAAGTCTAGAGCAGCTAACCCACAGAGTTTACTGCATGCTGGCTTAAGACTGCAGATGGATCTGTTGATTCCCTCGCCTGCTCCCCAGTCGGTCTTTAAAGGGCCTGACAAGATGCCATGGGTTCTCTGCACAGCTCAGCGTCCCCGTTTCTGCCACCTGAGCTAGGCCTCCACAGAATCACACATCACGGCAAAAGATGGGCACTCGGGCCTTTAGTCAGGTTGACACAGCAGGTGTTGAATCCAGAGGTGCCTCACTTTCACCCCACTCTGTGCCTCGTCACGGCCCTTCTCTGAGAAGGCGGCTCTTGGCCGGTGATATTTTTCAAGAGTCGGGTGACAGGCATGGCTGGTGCTTATCAAGGCCCCGTACCCCGTGCTTTCTCCACTAGAACCTTCCAAGGTGTGGGGCTGGTGGGCTCCCGCTGAAGAGATGAGGCTAAGGAACGGGTTAGCCAGACTCGACTTCTGTCCTATGAAATTGCTAGATGCTGTAGTGACTATCCACCTTCAGGTTATTATCATACTCTTGAGAAACAAAGGCTTGGCAGAGCCGTTTCGTGCGTTTTGTTTTTGCAGAGCCTGGACTTGGGTTGGTGGCAGGGGCTGGTGGAAGGACTGCGGCCTTTCAGTCCAGACCTGGCGCGATTGCTCGCTCACCAGCCGAGGGGCCTTGGCCAGATCCCTTGGTGTCGCTTTGTTTCCTCCTCCTTCAGGGAGGGGAGGTGGCCAGTACTGACACGCTCGTGCACGTATGTGCACACGCGCACACACATACCTTTGACGTGAGTGGCATGTGGGGTGGCGGGGTTCACTGTCTGAGCCCCCGCTCTCCCCCACTTTTCCTTCCTGCAGTCTGACTGTGTAAGCTGCCTCTTTGCTCTCTCGCCCAGGAGAAGGAGAAAGCACATGAAGGAGCCCGACCCATGAGGGCCATCTTTCTGGCTGACGGCAACGTCTTTACCACTGGTTTCAGCCGCATGAGCGAGCGGCAGCTGGCCCTCTGGAACCCGGTACGCCCCTTCCCAGCCCTGCCACCCCTTCCCCAGCCTCGAGCTTTCTCTTCTCTGAGCGGGCCTTTGGGTTGGTCAGTAGATGATAGGGTTCTCAGTGTCGTTTGCTGAACTCCTGCTTGTCTTAAGTTGGATGTGAAGTTCTCATCCTCACTGGAGACTTACTGCTGAATGTATTTTAAAAATGCATTCTTGATACTCCCAAGGAGTCTATGTTGACTGTAGATTTTAGAAAGAATGCGTGAAGAATCCAGTGTTTTAGACTTGGGAAATAAGTTCTAAACTTAGTTAAAATATTTCCTAAAGAACATGATCAAATGTCTAAATCAAAATAGTCATGCTTGGGAAAATGTTCATGACAGCACAAGTGGGAAAAACGTACTGAACTGCATATATGGTATGATCCCAATCTTTGTGTGCTTCTATGTTGGAAGGAAATAGGCCAAAATGGTAATTGTTTCTACCCCCCACTGGACCGTGGGATTACAGAATATGGGATGATTTTTATGTTTTTCCTTGTACCTTCTAATTTTTAAAAGAACATGAGTTTATTTTTGTAATAAGAAAAAAGTACTTTTGAAAAAGAAAGCAGTCACAAAGGAGATAGGCTCTCATCTCTGTCATGGGATCACACTGATGTGTGCATTAATTATGTTGCCAAATCAACACAATTTTCAGTGAGGTGGATCTCATCTAGTATTCCTATTGGTAATTACATGTATGAATATCATATGTGCATTGTTTAAACTTTCATTATTTTAGGGAAATGGCTAACTTAATTAGGGATGAAAAATGTATCATCTTATAAAAATTCACCTTTTAAAAATGTGTGTGTGTGTGTATTTTTTTTTTCCCAGAAAAATATGGAGGAACCAATTGCTCTTCATGAAATGGACACTAGCAATGGGGTGTTGCTACCTTTCTATGACCCTGACACCAGTATCATTTACTTATGTGGAAAGGTAAACAGTAATTTTGCTGTTTGATCTTAAATTTAATCCTGTAGGAAGAAAAGTTTATCCTTCAGAGATTTAGTAGTTGAGCAATTGTATAGAGAATAGTGCTCCGTGGGTACAAGCTTTTGAGGGCCTCAGAGACTCTCCAGAGGGTTCTCGCTCCTGGAGTTCAGTGTTAAGGCCCAGGCCTTAACAATTACATGGCCTGACTCAAGTGTCAGGAGGTGACAGTTGTTACAAGAAGACCCCACACTGAACTCAGGACACCTTCCTGCTGCCTGATGATTTCTGCCTAACTAAAGTGTTGGTAGCTTTATTATCATTACTGTTACTTCATTTTAGAAGGTAAAGACCTCAGTATTCCTTATTCTTCTGTAGGCTCAATTTCCCTTAGAATTTTTGTAGTTGAAATAAATGAATTAATACAAATGGAGCTGTTGATGTGTTTCCCTTCCCCAAACCTGTCAGATAGTCCCTTGCTGGGGATGAAGCTGGGGGTGTTTTACTGCTGTTCACAGTTGATGGGGTGGGCTGCAGACCTGCTTGACATTTTTATAGGTCAGTTATTTAGAAACTGAGATCTTGTCTGTTTCCTTGAAAGTCATTTTGCTTGCGATGTTAACAGCTGCCACAGACTGCATTGTTACCCAGATGTTACTAACACTGGGTGGAAAGTTACTGTGAGTATGTAGAAAGCAAATAGTGTATGATTAGCTTGTCTTCCATTGCTTTAGATAGTTACATCATTGAAACAAATGGAAATATGAGAAAGGAGAGGGTTGTTAGGGCAGAGTACTGCCTAGCTATTTATCACTTCTTACACCCACGTCTCTCCCCTCAGGCAGGATTGCCTTCATTGTTCAGGTTCATGTAACTGTGTGACAGTTGTTTACACTGAGAGAGGCTAGCACATGCTTCAGGTCTTCAAAAAAATCTGACCATTCTAAGCCAGATTATCACAGAACTTGACACCTTGTAATGGGATAGCATTCTTGTCTGAAGTTAAAGGTTACTCACTAAAACTAATGTCTCTTCATTAGAAAACTCTTACTTCTTATTATCCGATTGTCTGGTGTTAGTGCCCTCAGGTCTGTGCCCATGGAGGAATGCTGAAAAATCAGTAATTGCCCGCTAGGCCCTCTTGGTCTTCTGTTTGTTTGTTTGTTTGTTGCCGCGCAGTTGTTGGGCGGAGGTGTTAACCTTTCCGCTCCAACTCTGACTTGGTGCCAGACTCAGTGCAGGCAAGTCAGAAACTTTAGGAGGAGGCGGAGGAGGCTGCTAGCCTTGCATAGGCGAGGGCTTGCTCTGCCAGGAAGAGAAGCCATCATGTGCTCGAGGCAGGCCTCCGAAGGGGAGCAAAGGTCAGCCAGCGTAGCGGAGTCCCAGTCAGTGCTGGGGGTATAGAGGAGAGAGACACCCACCTAAGCCAGATATTCCGGCTAACGTGAAACACAAACCTGTCTCCGATTTCTTATAGGGCGACAGCAGTATCCGCTATTTTGAGATCACGGACGAATCCCCATATGTCCACTACCTCAACACATTCAGCAGCAAGGAGCCTCAGAGGGGGATGGGTTACATGCCCAAGAGGGGACTCGATGTCAACAAATGTGAGATTGCCAGGTAAAGAATCGGTATCGGAAAGTGTTCAGCCTGCTTACGCCGTTCGTGTCCGCACCTGAGTCTTTCTACCTGTGTGTGTGCAGTAGAATCGTAGAATTAGTATCTTGTTTCCTGCCCGTTCTTAGAAACGTGGAGTTTGAGAGCAAGAAGAAACCCTTCAAAATCATTTAATCCAGCTGTGCCTTCCCCATCCTTCAGATGATAAACTTGAAATGCAGCGGTTAAGAGGCTTCATTGGGGCGTATCACACCCTGATTTAAGTAGTGAAACCATCGTCGCTTGTCTTCAGGCTGCGGCTGTGGCCAGCATCCCCTGGGAGGCAACCAGGAAGAGCCTGTCCCTGGGATGGAAATGAGGGATGGTTTTCCTGCCCTGCAGAGGGGCCAGCCAGGTTCCGAACCGGGTTGTGGAGCCCACAGATCCAAAACTAGAGAAACAAAGATCCACAGCGGGTGTTAGGTTAGCTTGGCTTAGGAAGCTCAGCTGTGTGTTGTAACTTCTGCCTCTCTGGACTGCTCTGTGGAGTTTTTATAACACTGCGTTTATATGGACATTTTTCTAAGTGTGCTGACCTGGTCACACAAATAATTGACACTTACGTCTTTAAAAATAGAAGAAATTTTATGAGCCCTTTTTTTTATATTAATCATTGCACAGTTTTGTTTTTTTTTTTTAATAATACCTTCAACTCTATAGCTAGAATAATGAAGGAAAGCTGTCACAGATAATTCTAAATTGTGGTTTAAATCAAACTAATCAAAATGTGGTTCAAAACAGATTGAATCTGAACTTCAAAATTACATTCAGGATTTGGGAACACATTTATTTTACTGTCATCTAAAAGTTTAAAAGACGTAGTCGGCCCTTTGTATTTGCGAGTTCCAAATCCAAGGATTGAGCATATTTGGAAACAAAAGTTCCAGAAAGTTCCAAAAAGCAAAACTTGAATTTGTGGCGCATGGGAAACCATTTACGTAGCATTTACTTTGTGTTTACAACTGTTTACATAGCATTTACGTTGTACTGGGTATTGTAAGTAATCTAGAATGACTTAGAGTATAAAATGCTGTGCCATGTTATGTAAGGGACTTGAGCACCCGCAGATTTTGGTGTCCGCGGCAGGTCCTGGAACCCATCCCCCGCAGATACCGAGGGATGACTGTATAAGGAAGTCATTCAGGACGCCTCCTGTTTACTCAGTATTTCTGGGGCGTTGGTTACGTGTTGGGCGCTGTGCTAATCACACGGCCAGGATCCCCTTTCTCTTCATACCCATGCTGTGAGGCGGGTGCTGGCTTACCCACCATGTGGATGAGGAGCTCAAGGCTGGGTCAGGTGGGCACATGCCCAGGTGTGGGGGGTGGAGCTGGCCATCCAGCCCAGGCCAGCCTTCCCACCACTGAGCCGACTGCACAGGTTTTGGGCTTGGTCTTCCTACTCTTCCCACACCCTGGATAATTCCAGATTTTTCTTGAGTGTTATGCATGATGTGGTTTGCTCGGATGCCACCATTTAATTCCTAGGATTGTTTTCGTTTCCTTTTTAAAAATCCTATTTACACTTACGAATGTTCAGCCACTTCACGTTGGCAGAAGACGTGGCATCCAGGTCATAGGTACTCTCTGAGACATGGGTGTCCATTGTCTTCTGCCTTGGTAATTGTCTTCTGACTTGGTAATTTTCTCATAAGCGGTTCATTGTCGGTGGTGTTAATCATTTCCCCACAGTTGATTTGCCCCCAGGTAATTGGAACTTGACTGTCACCATAACGCATAGGCCTCTGTTCGTGTCTCCTATCCGCCGTTCCCTAGCATAGCTACTCTCAGCTTCTATTTTCTCCTCTGTGAAATGGGAACGCTGAATTCTACCTGCTCCACAGGATGCGTCAGATGAGGTGATGGGCAAACACAGAATGTACGAGTGAATTATTAAGCCTGTTACTTGGCCTCCTGTTTCACTTAATGCAACTTTGCCTTTATTTCTCCTTTGAAGATTCTTCAAACTTCACGAGAGAAAGTGTGAGCCTATTATCATGACTGTCCCCAGGAAGGTAAGTGCCCAGTTGTCTAGGCAATCCATGTTTTAAAAATATTTTAAAAATCCCAGAGCTCTCTTCCTTACCTGTGGATTTCTCCACTGTGTCTCGTGTAGTCTGACCTTTTCCAGGATGACTTGTACCCTGACACGGCGGGGCCCGAAGCGGCGCTGGAGGCGGAAGAGTGGTTCGAGGGGAGGAATGCAGATCCGCTCCTCATCTCCCTGAAGCACGGATACATTCCCGGCAAAAACAGGGACCTCAAGGTGGTCAAGAAGAACATTCTGGACAGCAAGCCCACGGCAAACAAGAAGTGTGACCTGATCAGCGTCCCCAAGAAGAACGCAGACGCGGCCGGCGTGGTAAGGACCGCAGGGCCTGGGGCGTGCTGGGCTGGCTCGGCCTGGCCCTCCCGAACACGCCTGCCAGCCTGGGCGTCTGCGAGCACTGTCCCCGCTGCACGGATGGGGTTCAGTAATGGTAACAGGCACTGTTTGTAGGAACCACCTTGATCACGTGACATTTATGAGTTTGACTCCTTTAGCTCTCTTTTTTATGATGACCAGGATAGAAGTCAGTCTGTTACCGATGCCGGGAAGATGAGGTCCCAGGAAGGAGGGAGTGGTGAGAGATTTTAGAAGTTGCTAAGTGTCTGAGTGACAGAAGGATCTGGAGTGAGTGGAACTTAGAGGCAGAGATGATCTTGGGCATCTTGGCAAGAATTGTTTCAGGGGAGTGATGGAGACCAGAGGCTGACAGTGAAGACCCCTGTGGCCACGGGAGAGCAGGGTTGAGCCAGGGAGGAGAGGGGGCTGGCGTCGGCAGGCTGTAGAATGGAGTTCTGGGGGCCAGGAGGGGCCGGGAATTGTCGATGTGGAGGTGGCAGAAACAAGAGGCAAAGTGCCCTCAGGAGCTAGTGTTTTGGCTGTGACCGAGCAAGCCACACGAGGCACCACAGCTCTGGGGACTGCAGGGTTTCCTGCAGAAGAATCAGCTCCACGAGGGAGAAGCTCAGGCTCTTTAGAGGAGCAGGCAGGGCAAGGGATGTAGTTCCCGAGGACCTTTCTAGGAGCTGATAGGAGCTCAGTAGCCTCTAGAGGGTCACCTGTCACCGTGGTCACATAGAAGATACTCCTGCTGGAGTTGGCTGATCGGGGTGGTTGGGATACGGGCAGCCTTGCAGGGATCAGTCTCTTCCTGCAGTTTAGTTGTGTCCCAGGAGTCTCCGTCCAGCTCGGCGCACAGGTGGGGCCAGGAGCCGTGAAACACTGTTGCTTTGCTGTGGGTGCCAGTTGGCCCAGCCAGCATTCCTGGCATTCCTAAAAGGCTTGGCCTGGCTGCTGCAGCCTGCCACTTCCAAAATGGAAGGTCACAGTTATACCCCGTACATCCTACCTGTGCTGAACGTTGCTGCTTTTTAGTCACCCTCTTCCCTCCCCTCTTTTTTTGTTTCCTTAGCAAAATGAAGCCAAATTGGATGAGATTTTGAAAGAGATCAAATCTATAAAAGACACAATCTGCAATCAAGATGAGCGTATTTCCAAGTTAGAACAGCAGATGGCGAAGATAGCAGCCTGAAGGTCCACCCCCCACCCCGCAGACGGAGCAAGAACGCGCGCTCATGGCTGGTAGTTGGTGTGGTCCCAGGGAGGGCGAAAGGGAGGCACTGCCACTTGGAGACATTTCAGATCTGTCGACCAGCGATAGGCCACATTCCAGTAAGGACTCAACTCGTCTCCCAAATTTGCAGAAACAAAATGTGATTTAAAAGCTGAGCTTTTTACCAGAAAGCTTTTTTTGATGTTTTAAGTGTTATGTGACTTGTGAACTTCTAAAAGACAAAAGTGCTACTTTGAAAATCCCAGATATTCTGAATTTTAGAAAACCAACCAATTCTGATTCAGTGTCCTGCCCAAGTACCTTTGTTTTTTTTTTTTTTTTTTTTTTACAAACAGGGACCAATGCCACATTGCTTTTTATATTTCTTTTTTTTTTTAATGTTGCCAAAACCAAAAGTAGCTTTTTTTTCTTTGTATTTTGCTACTTTGCAGTATTTGTGTGTGGGGTTTTTTTTTCTCCTTAATTTGAAAGGGACAGCACTGTGTATGTTTATAAACTAAATGAAGATATTATTTTGTATAAACATTCATCTGAGAACAATCAGAGCAGTAGCCGCACTGTGCTGGCTTCTTTGCAGCACAAACCTGGTCATCTTAATGACTGTACAAAAGGAAGACTTGAAAAATCATGTGGATTCATATTCCCACCCCTCCCTTTCCATTGAGTCTTCTGATCAAAAAAAAAAGCTCATATCAAATCGTTTCCTTTCTCTTTTCTAGAAATTGGGTGGTTGTACCAGAATGGAATTTTGCTTCTTGGTTATCCTGTGCTTCAGATGATTATAATCGAACCTAAACTAGCATGTGTTTCTGCGGTTTTGTTACACACATAGAATCTATTAGCTTCATCACTTTAACGTCATGTTCCAAGTTTTGGTCAGTACTTGACAAGGGTGTCCAGGACGAGGAGCCACACGTGCTGTGAGGTGTTCCTTCTTGTCCCTTTCAGCAGCTTGCCTGGCTCCCGAGTACCCTGGGATGGGGTGGGACAGACTAGGGGACCTGGAGGGAAGTGTTCGCCCCGCGTGATCCTCTGCTTTCCCGCGCGTCCCGTGCTGCCCCCTCGCTGTGCTAGACGGGTCCCCCACAGCCCTGGAGCTCCTGCCCTTTCTTCTCCCTCCTGTATGCAGCCCCCTCTCTCAGGGCTCCCCCGGCCGTCCCTCCCTCCTCCTGCCTTTCGGTGCTAACTGCATTCTGCTAAGCTGAGGCCAGAGGGTGCTGTTGAGTATTGAGACTGGGGAGGAGGGTCGAGAAGGAAGCAGACGTCTGCTGTAGCTTTGATGGTGCAGCTGGTCCCTGCGCACCCTCTTCACAAACTCCCCCGCGCCCCGCTGCAGCTGCACCGTGGCTGGGTCCGAGCACAGAGACTACGCAGCCCCCGGCCAGACACTGAGCTCCCCTGGCCTGCCCCACTCCTGGGTTAGCTGGGACTTCTCTCCATTTCCATTTTCTCAGAGTGCGTGCTTGAGAAACAAGATTTAAGGAGCCTCTGCTTTGGAAGGGCTGAGTGTCTGTGGTGGAACGGGAATCGTGTCATGCATTAGGACCATGGTGGGGGCGCTTGCACGTGCTCTTGCTGGCGTGGGGACGGTTCGGGACCGCCTGGAAGCGTCTGTGTGCGGGGACCCAGGCTGAGGGCAGAGTGTGGCGTCGGTGGGTTGGGCTGCATGGTCGAGCTGTCCTTGTGTCTGAGTAGAAAAGAGGGTACCGTGTTCTTTACCAGTCCTGGGATTGCTGTCTCCATGGTTTCAGGACATCTGAATGTTTGGTGTGGTTTTGTGTGTGCGTGCGTGTGTGTTTTAAATATTAAAGTGGATAATGAGGTGTTAAGAAAACAATAATTACAGTGATTTATATTCAAACCTGTATGTGTTTCTTTATCAACATAATCTGCTGAGGACCTTCATTTTTAAGATTCAGAAGTGTTCTAAGGTTCTGACACCCAATTAATTAAGTGAACAAAATTGTTGATGGTGGTGAAACACCGTAGGGAATGTGGTTTGGAGAGAAGAGGAGGGCAAGGGCGAGTTATCCTGATCTTAGTGTGTAGTGTATGGCTTATTTAATGAACGGATTCCCCGCCAGTCTCAGTTGGCGCCTCAAGCTCTGTGGATTATTTTTCCTGTTTTGCCTTTTTTTTTTTTTTTTTTTTTAAATCCGTGCTATCCCAGAGGAAAACCAGTGAATTACTCCTAGATCGGCTCTTATAGAGCGGCCATCGTATTCTGTCAAAACACTTGCTTCCATTTTCAAAGATAAAAAAAAAAAATCATTGGTTACCAAACGGTGTCCGTGTTTATTTTGCACGCCCACTGTCTTTGAGGCAGCACGCAGCTTGCTGCCTGACCCAGCGTCTCTGACCCGGTGGAACCACCCTCTCGGGGGGTAAGTACGGGGCACATGTGGGTGGGCCCCGGGTTCCACAGGTGGAGTGGGGTCTCTCCTGCCTCCAGCCTCTGCCAGGGGCGGATCTGGGGCAGATAGCCTAGTCTGGATGAGCCCTGAATTGTGAAGGAGGGACGAGACTTGCGTAGAGTTCAGGTGAGAGGAATAGCCGCGTCTGGCCACCCCAGGAGCCCACTGCACGGCCACCATGGGTCCTACGACAAGCTGATTCCCTGGGAATCGGGACCTTGGAAAGCAGCTCTCTCTTCGGTAGGAAGCCCAGTACTCTTGGCTTAGCTGTGCTTTTTATTCCAGCAGAAGGTTTTCAAGGTCACTTGAATTTCTTGGCCCTCTCTCCGCTTCCCTATTTGCACTGAAACATTGACCCATGACATCTCAGTGATGGTAGCAAAGAACTTCCCTCCATTTGGTTTTTCTAAATGCCACTATGATGACTAGTTGGCACGAAGCCTCCCGTCCTCGAACACCCTCTCCTGAAGTTGCTGTAGTCTGTGCGGCAACGGCGGCCAGGGTCGTGGTCAGCCCGTCTGCGGTTTCAGGAAGTGGAAGTCGGCTGCTTCCGTCTGCAGCCCCTTGGTGCCCCCCGTCAGGGGGCAGATGCGTGGTGCGGGACGTTTACGACCGACTGGTTTCTCACCTTGGCCGCCTTGCTCCTTTGCCAGAAGACCCAGGGTTACCACGTTGGCCCCAGACAGCAGCCAGCCAGGCCCCGTCGAGGGAGAACTTCCGTTTTTTAAAGCCTCCTTCCCTTGCTGTACTCGGTGTTCTGTGTCCAGAAGAATTCTGGTTGGCTCTTCAGAATCACTTAACTCAAAGCGGCCCTTCCCTTTCTGCTGATAACACATTCCCAAGTCCTAAAGCCATCATTGGGTCACAGACCTGAGACGGTCAAGGACACACACCTCTCCTTCTGCAGGTGGGCAGCTGCACAGTGCCCTTTGTTCCTTTTTCAGATGAAAAACGTTCTTTCCTCCACTGCTGGAGGGAGTGTGTTGAATTGGTACTGTTGCCGAGGGCAGGTTGACAGGGTAGATAGGAGTTTTCAACGTTCTTACCTGTTAGCCCAGGATTTTCACCTCTGGGAATTTTGTCCCAAGGACGCTAGCGGGAGGCCTGTTTGGGAACTGGAAGAGTGAAAATTAGTCCAGCAGGGTGGCTCGATTATTAACCACCCCAGAACAGATTGTTTTTGACAAACCATTTTAGGGGTATGTGCCTATATTGATATAATGAATATTTCTGTGTAGGGTGAAGACCACAAATGTGGTCTGTGTAGGGTAGCAGTTGTGGGTAATTTTTCATTAATTGGATTTTTTCTGAATTTCTAAATTTCCTATAAATGTCTTTATTCCCAGAAAGAAGTTATTAAAAGTAATGTATGAGTGATAAATTAATAGTACCTTAAAGCAGGCATCATAAGTCAGAGGTGGGGAAGGAAGTGGTGGGACATGGAAGTCGCTCTGGGGGCAGGGACTCCTTAGCGCCTCCCAGCAACACCAGTGTCCGTGCTTAATGGGGTCAGTAGTTTTGTTTTCAAATTTAGAAGTAAAAATAAGTCCCTTTTTATCTAGACTTCAGACTGGCAATAGAATAAATCACAAGAGAAAAGATAGGTTGGCTGCGGAAAAATCAAATTACATATTCAATATGTCCAAAAAGCGAAGGAAGGCCATGGAAACCAGGAAATGTGTTTCCAACCAATACAGTATGGGATAGTATCTTTTAGTATGCTTAATCCGAGTCCCAGCTGCCGCCTCTGTTTGAATGGGATGGTTTCACCTCCCTGGTGGCGTGTGTCCAATTTTAAGTCCGAGAGGGTCTTGACATGCAGATAGCAGTGTTCTCCGTCCCTCCCCCAGGAATTTAGTCCACCAGCAACCGGTTTAACACAAACTTAGAAGTGGAAGGGGTTTGCTAGGAGACGCTAGTCATAGTGTGCTTGGGGCAAGTTCCTGGAATGGAAAAGTGGAGAGAGAGGAATTACTCCTGGTCCAAAGATCCTCAGGGGTCAGGTGGCTGCCAAGTTTGGTAGACGGGTTGCAACCTTGAGGAAGGTGAGCTGAGAGAGGCTGGTGGGCTCTTTGAGGTTCAGTGTAGTTTCACGTTACTGCGTGGAAATGGAACTGGGTGAGAAAGCTGATTTTCAGAGCCTGAGTTCATGAATGGGGGGCGGGGAGTGTTGGGGGGAGGAACCCAGCTCCCGTGAGGGGAGAGCAGTGCTGGTCCCGATTCCCAGGGAGCCCCCAGGGAGCCGGGTCAGACCAGAAGTTAATCCACTGAAGCACTCAGCTCAGGAGGTTGGGAAGCCGTTGAAAAGCAAGTGGACGGATCTCTTCTGTTACCAGAATCACTAGGTGCTGAGTTTTTTGTTGTTGTTTTTTTAATGGAGGCTTCCTCATGCTGATCTGAAAGACTCAATGAATGTTTTTGGAAAGGATGATGTGGTGGGTTTGGAGCAGCACTGGAGAGAAATGATTCAGACAAAGGCCCGGCAGACAGTTGTGGGTATAGGGAAAGCTTTGGGTTGAAAGAAACGGACAGTCATCAGTGTCTGAAAGGGGAAGAGCAAGGAGCTGGCCTGGTGTCGGGTGCGCTGCTTGAGGGCTTCGAACACAAAGTGAGTACCTTCCCCACGTTCACGGCCCACTAGTCCAGGTGATGCGGACCGATCACAGTGTGAACGGGTCACGCACGGCGTCCCGGGGCCCCTGAGGTGCTGCAGCAGCCTTCACCTTCTTCACAGCCCTGCTCTCTTCTCATTACTCATTTCTAAACCACCCCTCCCCACCATGGTTCCATTCATCTTGGCATTCACTGAGGAAATACGAGATTTTAAGGGGACTGCAGAAAATTGGAGTGGAGCCAGTGACCAAGTGGCCCAGCCAGGAAACATTGTTTGGACTGAAGCTCAGTTCCCTGAAGGTAGAGAAATCAACCTTCAGGGTTTCAGCAACAAAATCCAAGCTTTGGAGCTCTAAGCGACGAGGTCTGAGAACTGGGAAGTTGCCCCATATATAATAGGATGTTGTTGCAGGTTCATTTCTGTGCCAAGATGCTATTTGGATTGTAGAAGGTAGACAAAGCACCTCCTGGTTAACGTACTGCCATTCTCAACTGCAGTTCCCAAAGTGACAAGCGAGTTCTTACCACCCTGGCCAGTTTCCACCAGGGCAGTGGATTCAAATGTCACAAAAGACGGCAAGGTGGAGATTCCCATATGGGCATCTGGGCACCTGCCAGAAACCCCCCCTTGTAGAGTGACCAGTCCATTGTTTGAACAGCCTTGTAACTGGTTCCTCTACCTCTGCCCGCCTGTTCCCTTTTTTGCTTCCAGAGTGATGTTTTCTAGAACAGAATCTGTCAAGATCTCTGAGAGAGACATAAGTGGTTCCCCTCTTCAGCTCTTCAGCTTCCCCTAGGAGAGCCCCCTTGACTTGGCCCCTGCCTTCCTCCCACCTGATTCCTGTCTCCTCTCAGCTACTCATGTTGGCTCCAGCTTCAAAATACATCCATATTCCAGCTACTTCTCACACCGCTGCTGTAACCCTGCTAGTTCATGCCCCCATCATATCTGAAATGAGCTGAGTTTCTGTACTGTGTTCTCCAGAGAAATGGAACTAATAAGATGTGTCCGTATACATAGTGAGAGATTCATTATAAGAATGGGCTCACATGATTATGGAGGCCAAGTTCCCATATCTCCAGTCAGCCAACTGGAGACCCAGTGTTTCAGTTTGAGTCCAAAGGCAGCAAAAAACCAAGCTCAGAGGCAGGCAGACAAGGAGTTCCTGCTTACTGAGGCTTTCTGTTCCAGTCTGGTCTTCAACTGATTGGATGAGGCCCACCCACTCACACTGGGCAGGGCAGTCTGCTTTCCTCAGTCCACCAATTCAAATGTTCATCTCCCCCAGAAACATCTTCCCAGACACACCCAGAATAATACTTGACCAAATTTCTAGGTACCCTGTGGCCCAGTCAAGCTGACACATAAAAGTTAACCATCACATTTTCCAAACCAAGCTTCCTGTTGTCCCCTGCTTTAGTCTGTTCTCAACACAGCAGCCAGAGTAACCTCTTAAGGTATGAAGGCAGGGTTGGGTAAACAAAGGCCCACAGGCCAAATCCAGCCCACTGAAAGTTTCTGTACAGCCCACAAGCTAAGAAGAGCTTTTTTACATTTTGAAACGGCTGGAAAAAACCCAGTGACAAGTAAAAATTACGTCAAATTCAAGTTTTAGTGTCCATAAATTTTATTGGAACATAGCCACACCCATCTGTTTGAGCAGCATCTATGGCTGCTTTCACTCTACACCCTCAGAGTTGAGTATTTACAATGAGACCCAATGGTCACAAAGCCTGAAATATTTACAATCTGGCCCTTTAGGAAAAAGTTGGCTGACTCCTGTTTTTAGGCCCAGAACCCTCCATTGGCTTTTCATCCCACTCAGAATAAGAGCTATAAGATCCTCACAATAAGTTGAAGCTGGCCCTCGATTTCCTGACCTCTTCTGATGTCCCCTTGTCACAAGGCCTCCTACCTCTGAGCTTTCACATGTGCTGTTCTCTCTGGACCACCCATCCTTCCCCCCACCCCCAGTGTCTGCAGGGCTCATAACACCTACCACCACCAGCTCTATCAACTCATTGAGTTTCTGTCTCTCCCAAATTGAATGAGAACAGGACAGGAACTTCACTGTGGTATCCCTAGATTCTGGCATATGGTGTTAATAAATACTTGTTGAATGAGTGAATTGAAAGTATAGACATTATTATCTGAGATGGGGGTAGCTATTGGATTATCTGGGCAACAGTGCTTTGCTTCCAGATTATGACCCTCCCCTGTCCCCAGTCCGCCCCAGGCTGGACCAGCGAGCCCGCCACCTTCAGTGCCGGCAAATCTAAGCTCTCCTTTACAAAGGCCTGGGATTTGGGGGTGCAGGGAGCTAGCAGGCAGGCAGGACAGGTACACAGTGATGGAGAAAACGCTCTGGGTCCCTTCTGCTCCCCAAGTCCATGCCCGAGATCCTGCTGCACGAGTTACCCCAGGAATCCTACTGCCACCTAAGCTCGTTTGAGTTGAGTTTGTCTGCAACCAAAACTCCTGCCTAATGCAGCTCTGTCTCCCTCATCAGAGGCCCTTGAGTTCCGAGGCCCAGAGTTCTTCATCTTTGTACCTTTAGGGCCAAGCCCAGGCCCAGTGCTTGGGGTGGCTCCTTGGAGGCATTGATTTCTTCAGCTGCTGTGCTCCTTGGAGAAATCATGGAGTCTGGAGCACTTTTTTAGATTTGATTGCCGTCTGGCCTTCTAGGTCTGGGACCAGCCCCTGCGCTGGCCACTGTCCACCCTAAGCTGACCCAGTGAGCCCTGGAGAGTCCCTGTTCGCTCTGGAGGACTGGCTTACTTTGCAGGCTCCCATCCCAGCAGCCAGCTCCTGAGAGGCAGCCAGAATCGGGCTGAATGTGAACTTCTCAAAGTTCTGTTCCCATTTGAGAGGGGAATTGTTGCAGGAAGAGGGACCCCTTCCAGGGCCCAAGAGTGGACTCTTGTCTAACACTCAGAAATGAATTGTCTGAGGAGACACACGTGCTGACAAAGCAAGAGACTTTATTGGGAAGGGGCACCCGGGCCGAGAGCAGCAGGGTGAGGGAACCCAGGAGAACTGCTCTGCCACGTGGCTCGCAGTCTCGGGTTTAATGGTGATGGGGTTAGTTTCCGGGTTGCCTCTGGCCAATCATTCTGACTCATGGTCCTTCCCGGTGGCACGCGCATCACTCAGCCAAGATAGATTCCAGCGAGAAGGATTCTGGGAGGTTGGTAGGACATGTGGACCGGCATCTCCGGACCTTTCCCGAATTCTTCTGGTTGGTGGTAGCTTGTCAGTTCTGCATTCCTTACCAGGAGGTCCTGTTGTCAGGTAACTCATGCAAGTGGTTACTATTGGGCCTTGCCAGGGAGGGCAGTTTTGTTCATTGGTTCCCCTAACAGAATGACGTCCTGGCTGTGGTGGCCCCCAAAGTGGCCGTTTCCCCTTCGGACATTCAAATCAACCAGTGGCAGCCTGTGAGCCGTCCCTTGGGTCAAAGAGGATGTGTGGGGAGGAGGAAGGGAAGGGCAGGCATTTGGGTTTGGTTCCCCTCTGCCTCTCCAGGGCTGGGCCTTTTATTAGAATATCTCTGTTCTCTGTTTCATGAGACCTTTGCTTTCACTTGAACAAAGGGTCCTGTGGGTATATTTGAAAACTGCTGCGCTGCCAGCTGGACTCCTGTTTGTCTGAGAGGAAGCCACAGGCTTTGCGGTCTGGCCCACCTGGACCCTTCCCTGAGCCCCAGCTTCCTAGGAGGCATGATGGCCACTTAGGAAGGCAGGCATGATTCTATGGGATGCCACCCCCGTTTTCCTGCAGTTTTTTCCATTTTCAGGGAAATGGGCATAGGGTCCTACAGGAAGTGGACATCTTGTGAGGGAAGGGCCCCGTGGGTCCCCAGCAAATTACAAAGATGATCAGATCTCAGCTGCTCCTGGCCTGTCAGATACAGTCCTTGCCTATCCACATATTTCCAGAAGTCCACAAGTGTTTTTTTGTTTGTTTTTTCTCATTTTTCTCAATAACTGACCAGCTTATGTCTGGTGAATACCACGTTGAAGCTAAGCTCTGCTGGCTTTGGCCACCTAATGCTTCCTCTCTTTGTCTCTATGGTATTAAGTTTCATAAGAACAGTTTCCCACCGCACTCCACAACCAGAAACGACTAAGGAGCAACAACCAAATAGGCCTCTGCACAAGCAGAGCTGTACAGGCAGTGGTGAGGCCGTTGGGTCTGGGTGCCCACCGTGAGGCTGTGACCGTCACCATGTGGCAGCTGCAGCACTTTCACCCATCAGCTGACGGAAGCACGACCGCATTTAGCGCACAAATGATCATCTAGGAGGGTCCGAGTATAAGGAGGTTGTGGACTGTTTGGATATCAAATCCTTAGTCGTCCAGTTGGCGGCCCAAGGAGCCACGCCATTCCCTTTAAGATGGGGCTGCTCCAGCAGTAACAGGCTTTAGTTAATGCCCAGGACCACATTTTCCCAAAAGGCCCATGAATGGGCCTTTGTTCCCTTCCCAAAAGGCCCACCACTGGACTCTGATAGAGAAGGGAACTTAACACCCATTGGCTTTGCTGATTGTAATTCCTGCTCCACACCCCAGCTGCTCACTTCAGGTTAGAGGGTGGTGGGGAGCATTGCATCCCCTTGGACCAATCATCGCAGGCAGGGCCAGCCAGGAAAAGCTGGAATTACTTACATATTTATTCAACAGCCTTTTATCTGATTGAACGCAGGCTCTGTAATCAGACAGCCTGGGTTCAAACCCTGGTTCTGCCACTAACTAGCTGTGTGACCTTAGGCAAGTTACTTAATCTCTCTGGGCCTTGGTTTTTCTCATCTATAAAATGGGAATACTAATAGTACCTACCTCATGGGGCAATTGTGACGATGAAACAAATTAGCATATATCAAGAGCCTAGGACACTGTCTGGCACAGAGAAGCACCTGACAAATGTTAGCAGTTTTTATTCCTATGTGCCAGGCTCTGTGCTTGGCCCAGGAGATGCCACAGTGAACAAAACAGACATGGTTTTCTCCTGGGGCTTCCGGGGAAATAGACATTTATTAGATAATCCCATGTACATTGGAGAGGGGCACAGGGTTCTGAGATCGCAGAATGGGGCAGGGTGGGCAGGACAGGCTTTTCCTGAGGAGGGGGCACGTGAACTGGGTCTGAAGAGTGAGGAGGGGTTACCCAGGTGATGACCAGTAAAGACTGCTCCAGGCAGAAGGAACTGTGCATGCAAAGACCCTGTGTCAGGGGGAAATATAAAAGGAGCTTTAAACAAAGGAGCTGGAGCAGAGAACAAGGGGGCATGTGAATGACACGAGGCCAGGGGTGAGGGGGGTGGTTAAGCATTGCCAGCCATGCTGGTGATTTGAATCTTTATTCTAAAAACAATGGGGAGCCCTTGAATCCTGCATAGGGAGAGAGTTCCTGCACTTGGAGCAAAGAAGGGGCTTCTGCTCTTATTCATTGAGGAATGGCATCCTGAAACCTATGGCAGGTTTTGCTCTTGAGTTTTAGGGTAAATGGACTCAGGGAGTCAAAGAGGTAAGGCAGTTGACCTCTGCCTATATCGGCAGCCCTACCTATTTACTCTCAGGCCTTAACTGAGTCGTTCCATTGTTTTGCACTAAGCATTCAAATCTCCGTTTTCCAGATGATCCAACCTCAGAGAGCTCAAGTGAATTCCCTAAAGCCACACAGAAAATGTGAAGCAAGGACCCAATTCTCCTGATTCTTAGGCCTGTGTTTTCTACCCGGCTGCATTCAGTGGCCCTACCTGGTAGCTTTTGGCCTGACCACTGACCTGAAGGCCCCAAGAGGACAAGGACAGTGTGTGTCCTGCTTGTGGCTCATCCCAGTGCCCGGCGCTTGTCAGGGCTCAATAAATGTGCCCTGCACTGAGAAAGCCAGCAGTGTAGTCTTAAGGGGACCAGTGTTTCTTTCTGCCCATCAGTGGGGACCAGGTGGGTCCCTTTTCCAGTCTGGTTCTCCTCATAGCCAGTGACTTCCATTTTTCTAGGTCAGGGGTCAGCAAACTGCAGACTGTGGGACAAATTCACCTGTTTTTGTAAATAAATTCTACCTGTTTTTGTAAATAAAATTTTGTTGGGACACAGCCATGCTCATTCATTTACATATGGACCATGGCTGTTTCCATGTTACAACTGCAGAGTTGAATAGTTACTGACAGATCCACAAAGCTGAAAAGATTTGCTCTCTGGCCCTTTATAGAAAAAGCTCCCTGGTTCTATTCTAGGGAATGCGTTGTTCTCTGAGAGTTTAAGTCTATGATATGAGCAGGTTCTTAAACCCCTCCAGAGAATCTTCCATGGAGATCTTCCATAGTCAGGCTGAGGAGCATTTGGAGAAGTGATATCATTGGTCCCATCGCTGTGGCCGGGGGGCATTGGGAAACCATGGTTGGCAGCCCCGAAAAACACAAGGTTGTGGGGTGGGGGGAGCTGCCCCCAAAGACCCCATAAGGATAGAAACAGACAAAAGCAGCAGATTGTCTAGCCATCCTGAAATGTAGGGTGTCTGTAAAGTCCTCGTACAATTTAAAATCTGTTTCCTGATAATAAAGCTGACATATACATCATTATATACATTTTTCTATTTAAAATTATAGAAAAGGAAAATAGAAAGAAAGGGCCACTGTCATGCTTACAGGGCACTGTAAGCTTTTTTTTCAGTCCGTCCTCTAAGCACCCACACCCCGTTGAAAGTATGCTGTTTATACATTTTTATACCCTGCTTTTACACCTAACGAGGTGTGAGTGCTTTACAAGCATTCAGCATAAATGTGACTTTAACCCCTGCGTCTTATCCCATTAAGGGACAGGTTTCCATTGTATGGGACTTGAATGTTTCTTCCCAATATTTCTTAGGTGAAATATCATCGCTTCAATCTTTGAAGGCATTCTGGAGTACTTTTCTGGGTTCCGTTTGTGGAAGTGGATACCTGCTCACTTTGAATGCTTGCATCTTACAGGTGTTTATGGGCCACGAGGTGTGCTGTGCTTTTATGGTCTTCGCACAGGCGCCAAGAACCAGCATCCTCTTAGCAATATTTCCTCCTCTACAAGGCAGATTTAGCGGCACAAGTCTTCCCTTGACATAGCTTTACCTGCTGCTAAGTTATTACCTTCCCCCTTACATAGAGCACTTGCTGGTATAGAGAAGATTCACCAGCACTCAAATACTCAGCCAGCACGATCCCAGGCCAGGGGTGGAGGTTGGGGGCTTTTTTCTGGCTCCCTGGCCTCTGCCGCTGACTCTGTGTGACCTTGAGCAAGGCACAGCCTCGCTCTGAGCCTCAGCATCCTGACCTCCAAGGGCTGCTGGGAGCCTGCGAGCGGATAGATGCACAGCGTCTGGCACAAGGCAGAGGCCAAAGAAATGTTAAGCGTTTATATTACGAGGCTTTGCAGGTGAGGAAACTGAGGCTCCAGAGGAGTGACTTGCCTAGGTCACGCAGCTTGTAAAAGGCCAGTTACGAGGCCCCTGGTCTTGAGAGTGGTCCCTTCCAGGGCACTGCTCCTGGATGGTTCTCAAAGCTCATAGGGGCATAAGGGACCGGGGGGCTGGACAGTGGCAGAATTAACTTTTCCCCAGGCTGTGCCCAAATCTTCTGAGAAGCAGCTTGTAGCTGCATGAGGGTCACGGAGGAAAGGAGGCATCTGGGAGATGCGGGGCTCTGCATCTGCTAGCTCTGGACCCCCTGGCCAGTACCCCACCCCAGTGCCACAGGTGCAGCTAACAGCCTCTGATACCCCATTCGGAATAGAACAAATGACCAGGTCCCCTGGCCCTATGGCCTGGGAGGGGCTGGTCCCTGCTCTAGGACAACCAACTCATCCCAGTTTGCCTGGAGCTGACCCAGTTTTAGCACTGGAAGTCCCGTATCCCAGGAGCCCGCTCAGTCCCAGGCAGGCGGGGATGGTCAGTCACTCTCTGTGTAGACTGTCGGCCCAGAGCTGGACTCTCACTGGGTCTTGCCTGCTGCAAAGTCATGGCTGTTCCCCTCTCCACCCTGACAGGTGGGCGATTGGCCTGCTGGAAGTTCCTGTCAGAGCCACCCTCGTGCCCCTCTGACTTGGCCATCAGCATCCTCCCCAGTTCTTGGAGAACCTTCCGTCTTTGGAGGTTTCCTATTTTATAGATAGAGAACTGGGGGTGGGGGGGGGGACTGGGACCTGGATGGGGGGAAGTCACCCCAGGGGCACACAGGTCCCTGACTCCTGGTCCGCTCTCTCTCCTTGACCGCTGCATCTTAGGGATCTTGCCATCGGCTTCACACCCGTGGGTCTGGTGATGGGCCGTGGTTCAGGATGCGCTGGGATTCGGGGTGGACATCCAGGGCAGATCCTAGCAGAGAGACTGTCCCGCCCCCAAAGTGCTTGTGAACCCAGGCTAGAAGAGACGTACCTGGAATGCTTATGATCGGGAAGTGGCCTTCCTCTCCTGCGTAAGGCTTTCAGAGTTTCTCAGCCCCTGCCCCTGAGGGCTGGCTATTCCCCCACCTTCTGGGGAGGAGCAGGAAGCTCTGAGGGTCTCCCTTCCTCTTTGGGGACTTCAGTTTCCCTGTCTGTACAGACTGAGTTTGGGGCCCCTTCCCTCTGTAGCTTCCTAAAGTGATCAAGGTTCTGTCATGTGAACAACCCACTGGGGCTCTGATTTTCAGTTTAAAACAACCTGTGTGCAAGGCAGGATGTGAACCTCTCTGCATGTGTCCTGAGCCCCACCACGTACAAAACCGCTGGCCAGACCCTGGGAGACAGCCCTTCCTCCTTGGCTTCCTTGAGAGTCTGTGCGTTCTCAGGCCTCTCAGCCTTGGCTCTTGCTCTGCGCTCTCCTTGGGCTGCTGCTTTCCCCCTGGCCTGCCCGCCCAGCCCACCCCTAGCCCACCCCTACTTGTCATCTCAAGGGCCACTTCTCCTTGGAAGAGTCTCCTGACAACTCCCCCCCCGACCCAGGGTGGGTTAGGGGCCCCTCCCTTGCTCACCCTGGGGTGACATGACCACACTGTGTCCTAAGGGTCTGTTTACTTGTTTACTTGCTGGCTTCCCCACCGTCCTCCTTTGCATCTGGTCACTCCCTCCCTTCCAGGACGGGTGCCCTCTCACCTCCACACTCCATCCCCGTGGAGTAGTGCTGTGGCATTTCTCAGCTTGGGCCGCCCCCCTCCCCCACCAACTACCCCTCCCCTGCAAGTTTCCATGTGGTTCTAGGTGTTTTCGTGGTTACAGGAACCCAAGAGTAACCTCGGGCTCAGCAGGGCCCTGTCTCCTACTACCCACCCAAGCTTGATCAGCGTCCCCAAAGCTGCAACAAACAAGGAGGTGTGGGCCGTCACGTGGCCTTGAGTAACCACACTTTTGCTTCCTTCTTTTACACACGGCCGTTGGGGGTTGGAGCGGTCTGAGACCACGGCAGAGGTGCCACAGCCGTGCTTGGCAGCACAGGCTGGCTCCTTGTCGCTCAAACAGAGAAGCCGCTTCTCCTGGGCCCCCGAGGCAGCCATCTCATGCTCTGCTGAGCACGGTAAGTGCCAGCTTGCAACAACCACAGGGAGTGGCTGGGTGGCAGGGTCTCCAGGGACCAGCGGGCCTGCCTGACAGCCAAGGGCAGGCTGGGGGGCAGCCCTGGGCAGAGCCTGAGCTGCAGCCCCTGGAAAGGACACCCCAAATCCCTGGGCACTCGGGATTGAGGTCTGCCTGGAGCTTGTAGCCTTATTCTGCTGTCTCTTCCGGATCCTGCTCCCTTCCATCCTGCCTTTCCTGTCAGGTTTGCCAGCAGCTTCCAGCTTGGGGGCTACTCTGAATTCAAAAAACTGGAGAAATCAGGAGCATTTCCCTAAAAATCATCCTACTCCTTCTTTCATGGTTGGGAAACCAAGGCCCAGAGAGGTGAAAGGATTTGCTCAGGCTATGGATCCATAAAAATAGTGTTTCCAAACTGTGTTTTTCACATCCTTATAGGATTGAGAAAGTGATGCTTGTCCACAGCAAATTGTTAAAATATTAGTATTAAGATACTACTGCTAGCAAAGGAGAAAATAATAATGATTAGAATACTCTTATTACTTTTGTATCTGGGGTGCTTTAGGAGCATAAAAGAGAATGGTGGGGGGCTGGTGGCTAAAGCAGTATCCCCTTACACACACACACACACACACACACACACACACACACACACACATCCATAGACAAGGATCAGGGTGGGCAGGCTCTGGTCTCCTGGAATTCTTTTTTCCTCAGGAAGTGGCTCCCTGGCCCCGGGCAGGCCACACCCTACGTGGTAGATGCCGCCCTCACTGGGCTTGGCCGGCAGAGAGGGGGGATTGAAACTCAGTGGAATGGGCTGGGATGCCAGGCTGAGCACTTCCTGGGAACCTAGGCCTTCAGAGGGGCCAGGGAATCATCTGAGAACCCTGCCCCCTTTTTTACAAATGAGAAAACCAAGGCTCAGAGGGGAGAAGCAGCAGCCCACGGCAGCATTGCTGGGAGGTGGCCGGGCTTGGACTTGTGGTGGCGCCATCTGGCCACAGGACCCTCATGGAGCCCACAAAGACCCAAGGCCTCTGTCTCTCAGTCTCCTTTGCTGAGCTGGAGCAGGAAGACAGTGGGGGTGGCCTCTGGCTAGAAAGAAGTAGGATTGTTACCTGTTGTACTTCTTGTTGCAGGACAGGCCACTAAATCGAGAGACAAGGTGTTGGGGCAAGGAATAGCAACTTTATTTGGAAAGCCAGCAGACCGAGAAGATGGCCCACTAGTGTCCCAAAGAACCTTCTTACCTGAGTTAGAATTCAGGCTTCTTGTGTACTAAAAGGGGAGGGGGTGTGGCTGGTTGTTGCAAACTTCTTGGTGCTGGAATCCTTTTTTCTTGCAGCTGTCCACATAGTTCTGGTCACAATGTTTCTGTAAACTTCCAACAAGACAATTGTTATTTTCTGTTCTGCAACTTTTTAATCTCTATATGAATGGAAAAGTGTTATACCTTTAAAGGTCAAGCCCGGGACGCAGAGCCTTGAGAAAGGATATTATGTATATTTCAAGCTGTAGGTGACATTCCTTTACAAAGGTGCAGAGCCAGTAGGACTAAGCAGAGGCAACAGAGCACAAAGGTTAGAGCTAAAGGAATAGATCCAACATGGAATCAGGCTTGTTCTTCTCTGTTACAATTCCCTACTGTCCATGTCCATTCCACAGTCTTGCGGGATAAGGGGTGATGACCACTCTGGCTACTTCCTGCTGAACGGGGGCAAGGAGGGGGCGATGGTGGAATGGAATTTATCAACTTGGAACTGGAAGTATTCCCGAGTCCTAGGCTGGGTATAAGCAGTTTGCATTATGAGGACACTGCTCCCCCTTTTCATGGCCCTGTCATAACACTTAGACAAGCACTTGAACATATATATA
The DNA here is from genome assembly GCF_028023285.1 of Balaenoptera ricei. Classification (NCBI taxonomy): domain Eukaryota; kingdom Metazoa; phylum Chordata; class Mammalia; order Artiodactyla; family Balaenopteridae; genus Balaenoptera; species Balaenoptera ricei. The sequence goes on from NC_082652.1 coordinate 19,479,609, forward strand.
AACTCCAGCACTTGGGATGAGGGCACCTAGGCTGCTCTGCCCTGAGCTGTCTTTGCATATTTCCCCTGTTGGCCACACAGATAACTTTATTAAAGCATTTCCTTTCCAACAAGTACAAGTGAAATGGGAGAGTAAAGTCATCGTTACTTATCTGATAAGAGGCTGGTAGGCTCTTAACAACAACTTAAGATCTTCTGATGGCTTGCAAGTCCAAGTCTGCAGACCTACTAGCTACAGATTCTCCTGCCTGGGCAGACACCTGTAATGGCCTACCATCCAATATTTCAAAAGGGCTTAATTTAAGCTTGCTTCTGGGAGCCGCTGTAATCTGTCGCCGGGCAACTAGCAAAGCCTTATCCCAAGGTAAATGAGTAGTTTCCAATCAATATGATACCTGTTGGGTTATACTTGTAGACAAAAGCAAACCCATTGTCACTTTGGTGTTAGGCAATCCAAATCGAGGAATAATTTGCCTTTCCTGGGGCACCATCAGCCCAAACTTCTCATCTTACCTTTCTGTAGACCTCAGGGGGATCAAGTTCTGTCTGCTTTTCTGAGTTTTCTAGGAGAGCCCTCTGTAGGTGTTAAAGCATGTTCTGATGGGACTCTGATATCAAGGTGTCCTGGTGAAAAAGTCACTTGAGCATTTAGTTTACAGAGGCAATCTTGGCCCAGGAGGGGGATAGGGCATTCAGGCATGTACAAGAAACTACATTTTAATATCAGATTTCCTAATTGACACTCCAATGGTTTGAAAATGATCGCTCTGTACTTCCCCTGATACCCCAGTGACTGGGGTAGACTGGGATGTTCTCTGTGCCAACTTAGTGTTTAGCATGGAATACGTTGCCCCTGTGTCTACCAGAAAGTCAATCAGTTTGCTTCCCACTGTCAATTTTACCTGGGGCTCCTGTGGGGATATTTGAATTGAGTGTCATAAATCCAGAGGAGCCCCTGGGCCTCTTCATTCATCATCTAAACATTCTTCCCTCTCTACCATCTGAGAGGCCCCACTCCTTTCCTTTTTTAGCCCTCCTTTTTAAAAAAAAAAATTTTTTTTTTAATTGAAGTATAGTTGATTTACAATGTTGTGTTAGTTTCAGGTATACAACACAGTGATTCAGTTATACATATATTTATATCTATTCTTTTTCAGATTCTTTTCCCTTATATGTTATTACAAAATAGTGAGTATAGTTCCCTGTGCTATACAATAGGTTCTTGTTGTTTATCTATTTTATATATAGTAGTGTGTATATGTTAATCCCAAACTCTTAATTTATCCCTTCCCCACCCCTTTCCCCTTTGGTAACCATAAATTTGTTTTCTATGTCTGTGGGTCTATTTCTGTTTTGTAAGTAAGTTATTTTGTATCTTTTTTTTGAGATTCCACAAATAAATGATATATGATATTTGTCTTTCTCTGGCTTACTTCACTTAGTATAATAATCTATAGTTCCATCCATGTTGCTGCAAATGGCATTATTTGGTTCTTTTTTATGGTTGAGTAGTATTCCATTGTGTATATATACCACATCTTCTTTATCCATTCATCTGTTGTTGGACATTTACGTTGCTTCCATGTCTTTAGCCCTCTTGTTCTTTAATTTCAGGCATTCTCTTTCTCAATGTCCTTTCTCTTTACAATAAGTGCATTGTTCTTTACCTAGTGCTGGCTTATCTTTCTCAGAGCCTCCTGTCTTCCAGGAATCCAATGCAACAGTTAGAAAAGTACATTTCACCTTGTGCCTTCTTTTTCTGTTTGTGTTCTCTGCTGTTGAATACCTTAAAAGCAATGTCTACCAACTGAGAAAGAATCATTCCAAATGCACCATCTAATTTTTGTAACTTTCTCCTGATATCTGGGGCACTTTGCCTGATAAAGTTCATGTTTACCTTTCTAGTATTTTTAGGGCCCTTGGGATTGGCATCAGTATAATGTCTGTAGGTCTGATAAATCCTTTCCAAAAATTCCGAGTGGTCTTCATTTGATTTGTGCTGAATTTCTTGAATATTTTCAAACTCTTTTGTTTTGGGACCCCTTTTCGAAGTCCTGCCAAGATGCACTTAGGGCAGTGTTCTAATAAGGGCATTGCTGCCTCACTGAGGATCCCAATTTGTTTCAACTGTGGGTGCTGCTAGGTGGGCTTTGGGTGTACCATTTGGGTCCATTAGGTGGAGCTGGTACGCTTCTTCCCTGGCCTTATCAGTGACCATTCTCCTTTCATCTCCTGTAAGGATCATGTTGAGAAGAATGTGTATGTCTGTCCAGGAAGGGTGATGGGTGGCAAAAATGGAAGCAAACAATTCTGTCATTCGGAAAGGATTCTCCCTATAAGGAGGATTGTCCAATTAAACAAGTCCAAGGTTGACAAGGGACTGTGCATCCATAGAAACCCAGCCAGCTGGCCATTTTCATTTATGCACTCTACTGGATAATTGCCCTGCTCTGGGAGTGGCTCCCAGTCCAAATTGGGTGCCCTGTTGGGTCTTAGATGGTGATACCAGACGAGGTCCCTGTGCCCAGGAAAATAATTGATCCCTATAAGGAGAGGAAGCCAGTCTGACCACTACCTGAGCCCCGGTGTTGGGAATTGGGGCTGGAGCAAGAAGAATGGGAGGCAGTGGAAGAGGTAGATGTACTGGCATAGTGGCTGGAGTGGCTGGGCCCCAGCTCAGCCAGGGGAGTGTTTAAGGTTTGGAGCAATGTATCCTCATTCTTGTTCCCTTCCTTTTCTTCCTGTGTGACAGCTCTTGCCTTGGGTTTCTTTTCAAGCCTTTATACCGTAAGGCGACAACTGTCTGACTTTTTCTCATCCTGATGTAATAGCACAAATGCTTGCATGTAGGGGATTTTATCATTCTTCCCTGCTTCTTCACAGAATTGCTCTAATTTCAGGATTGCATTGTAATTTAGAGAGCCATTCAAAGGCCACCATTCCTTAGATCCTAACAGGTACTGTGGCCACACACTGTTAAAATAAAATATCATCTTCCTCTTACTCATGGGTTCATAGCTGTAATCAGACCACTTATCCAACATGCACCCCAGAGGACTTTCTTTAGGGATAGTTGAAACATTCCCCATCTTTTAAAGACAGAAATACAAGATGGAGTCAGGCTTGTTCTTCTCTGTTACAGATGGCTGGTGTGTATCTGTGCGTGTGTCTGTGTGCTGGTCCATCTGTCTACAGACAGACAGATATCCTCTGAAAATTGTCAGTTGTTGAACTAAAACCAGGTGTAAGTCTCAATGAATTCATTTGTGAAAGGACCTCACTTCCTCTGTACCAGGCCAGCAAATTTGGGTACGACAGTTGAGAGTTGGGTTTTTTGGAGGGTGGGAGGGAAGGCAAAAAAAATCTTAGCTATCACTATGGTTTGTGTCCCTGTAAAGGGTCACAGAACATTCAATAGATATATCTGCAGTATTAAAATTTCATGGGCGCGGGTGGTAATTAGGAAAAGTAATGTCGGAAAGGCTTCTTGATAGGGCTGGGGTAATTGATTAGAAAAGGTTGGGAAGTGCAGGATGACAAATGTGAGGCCAAAATCCTGCAGATGGCACGTCCTGTGCAGTTGTATGCCTGTTGCCCTGCCTCACTCCTGTGTCCACTCCTGCAACACGCCTTTAATGAGCCCCCAGGATGCCAGGCCTGTGGGGACCAGGGATCCTGTGGAGACTTGTGGTCTGGTGGGGGCAGCAGGGCAGCCACAGTGCCTGTGCTCCAGTGGACCAATGTCACAGCGTCCGCCAAGCACCTGCCCGTCTGCTAAGCCCTGGGCGTGTAGCGTGAGCCGTAAGATGTCTGTGGTTCCTGTCCTCTTCGTGTTTATGAGCTGATGGGAATGAATGTTCTGAAAGTAAACAAACATTTTTTAAAAAAGGTTTAAACAACCAGACTAATGATGCCTGGGCAATCTGGGAAGGCTTCTTGGAGGAGGGAGCATTTGCTTCGGCTCCGGAGAATGGCCAGGTCATGTTCACAAGTGGTACAGAGCTGTGACTATGAGGTGGGCTCTGGAGCAAGACCAACCAGGTTTAAGTTCCTGCTCCTTCTCTTACTGGCCATGTGACTTTAAGCACCAAGTGGGCCTCAGTTGCCCCATGTTTCATGTGGGGTTAATACGAGGAGGTTGTGGGGCCCGAGTGAGTTAATAGTTCATGCATAGCTCTTAGAACAGTGTCCAGCACATTGTCTACACTTGATACACAAACCAGAGGAGACCAAGGCTGTGTATGGCACCCAGGACTTGCTGTGGAGACAGGTTTCTGGGGCTCCTGGCCCCAGCTCTCTCTGACTGACAAGGTCAGAAGTGTGTCAAAGCTGTCCCAGGGCTGTAGATTTTTCAGGGATGTGGCCTTACATGCAGAATGACAATGACAACAGCTGGCCTTTATTGAGCACTTACTATGTGCTAAACGCTCAACCTGGATCAGCTCACTTCAACACATAACAACCCCACAAAGTGTAGGCGCTACTGGTATCTTGTGTTCCAAGTGAAGAACCTGTGGCTCAGAGAGGTGTGTTCAGTTGCCCAAGATCACACAGCTTGTAAGCGACAGAACTGGGACTGGATCTGGTTTGTTACTGGATTTGATCCTGAGCTGGGCCAGATCCTCTCTGTTACCAAACCAAAACTGGGGTCTGCTCGCTTGTGTGCAGTAAAGCCAATCTGCTGACACCATGTTGTGGTGAAGGAAAGTGCGGCATTTATTGCAGGGCGCCAGACAAGGAGTCCAGGACAGCTAGTGCTCAAAAAGCCCAAACTCCCCGATGAGTTTTAGCAAAGCAGTTTTAAATGCCAGGTGAGGGAGGGGAGTTCCAGGGGCTGTGATCAGCTCGTGCACAATTCTCTGATTGGTCGATGGTGAGGTAACAGGGTGGCATCACAGGGGTTAACATTATCGATCCTCACACGCCAGGTCTGGGGTCATCAAGTAGTTAATTTCTTCCATCTGGTGGGGGTTTTAGCATCCGTAAAACAACTCAGGAAATGTGCATCAGATACTATTATCTAGGTACTTCAGGGAGGAGCTAAAGCAGAGGATATGGGGGAGGGGTCTGTCCTGGGAAGGCCCCACAGGGTCCTGCTGGGTTACATGTCCAGTGCAGCAGGACTCAGACCTGTGCTGCGATCTCGGGGGACACCTGGGCCTCCGCTGGATCCCCTCTCTCGAGGCTGCTCAACCCACACCCTGAGATGCTCAGTCTTGGATCCTGAGATTTCAAGCTCTTGAATGCCGGGACTCCTGGGATTCAGGATTCCAAACGGGAGGTCCCAAGCTTCTTGAGTCCTACAAGCATCTTTTCTGAGTGGTCCAGGGCAGCCATGTGGCGCAGTCTCCAGAGCTGGGGTGTGGCCCCTGGCAGCTCGCTCCTCCACACAGCCTGGGTGGGGCTTGGGGAAGAAGCACCCTGGTTTCGGGTGAAGACAGGAAACGGGCAGTGTCTGACCACCTCCGTTAAGCAAGCAACAAGAAAAATAGGATGTGGCATCTCCTTGCCCCTCTCTCTGAGCCCTGCCCACCCCACTCCTGTGGTAAGTGACTGTTTTCCTGCCATCAGAGGAGAGAAGAGGTGAAAGGTGGGGCCTGAAGGAAGTGACTTCACTGCCCTGAGCCTTGCTTCCCTAATCTGTGTAACAGGAACCATAGCAGCCAGTGCTGGAGGTGAAGATGAATGAGGCCCCCAGATGATGAGATAATGAAATGATCCATCCGCACTGGGGGTTTTATAATGCATCATAAATGTGTTTTAGCGAAGATTAAAGTTATTATCCTACCTGCCATACACAGCGCTTATGCTCTGCTCCTCTCCTTGTTAACTGCGTGGCTCTTTGGAGCCACAGAGCCTCTGGGAGCCATGTGGGTTTCAGTCACATGGGCTGAAGCCTGCCCAGCCACGGCCTGGCTAGAGGCTGCTGTGTCCCTGGTCCCTTCCCCTTGAAGCCCACAGTATGGCAGGTACTAGGCACCTGGATTGCCTGAGACTGACTGGGACGAGGGATTTTCAGTGCTAACACTGCGGATGTCTGGGATGAGCTGGTCGCCTTAGACAGGCCCAGGCAGGGAGATGCTGGTTTTCCTAGTGCTCACGGTTGCATCCCAAACAGGCGGGGAGGTCTCTGCTCTCACACAGGTCTTTGCAGCTTCCCTAACTGCTTCCCTAATGTAGGGAGGTAGGGAGGTCGCCACCTCTGTACTCTCCCTGAGTTGGAGGGCCCCCTCTCCTCTGCTCCTCTGTCCACAGCGCCCCCTGCTGGATGCCAGCATCAGGGAATCTTCCCTGCAGCATCTCATTCCATTCTCATCTTTGAGACAGTATCGCCCATTTTACAGATGAGGAAACTGAGGCTCAGACTCCATGAAGCGATCTGCTCAGGTTACACAGCGGCTAAGTGGTCTCTCCTCCACCCCAGGCTGCCTCTGTGTGCAGGGGACTGTGGGGATGGGTGCAGGGGGAGAGCCCACATTGGGGAACACAACCTGGTCCCTTCCATAGTACCCTCCCAGCCTCCCTGACTCGCCCAGTTGCCTCCCCGACCCAGGAACTGGTGGGTTGGGTCTTCTGTTTTTGTTTCTCCCTCTCTGCTTCCAGGAAGTGACTGAGGGCTCTGCCTTCCAGGAACCGAGAACTGCCCAAGTGGGGGTGGTGGGTGTGAGTCTTCATAGTTATGAAATACGTCCTAGAGCTGGTGGCTTATTCCTAAAGTCCCCCACCCGCAGGAAAGTGGGGCCAAGGTTAGGCCATATTCTCTTCCCCCAAGAAGGAACTCGACCCCCTGTGCAAAACAGTCTGCCTCCCAAAGGCAAGTTCAGAGGCAGAGTGTGTGTGCATGTTTGTGTGTGTGTGTGTGTATAATACACTTATTAAGCACCTACTGTGAGCCTGGAACTTTTGAATCCCTCATCTCATTGCATTCTCCCAACAGCCCTGTGAGATGGGTAGTGTTTGTTGTTCCCATTTTACAGATAAAACTGAGGCTCAGAAAGGCAAAGATCTGGGTCAAGGTCATTCCTCTTGTAATGGACAGAGCTAGGACTTGAACATCATTTTGTTAGACCCCACAATCTGTGCCCTCAATCTTGTGCCCTTCATAGCACCCAGTACAGAGGGGGCTGACCTTTCTGGGTGATACAGCCTTCAAGGTCCTCCTTATTCTTACTTTGCCCTCCATTCCCCAGCTGGATCCCCAATAGCAGCCACAAACCCATCAAGCTAAGCTGTTTTCCAAGCCTTTGCTCCTTCTGCCCCTCCAACTAGATCAGGTCTCTCCACAAAGCCTTCCTGAGTCCTCGCTGGCTTCGAATCTGATCTCTGCCACTCGGCAGCTGTGTGGCTTTGGGCAAGTTGCTCTACCTCTCTGAGCCTCATCCCTCCTCAGTAAAGTGAGGACAACTGTGAGAGCCAGATGTGTCTGGTGCAAATATCATCAAGTTTGGTTTAAGAAATTATTTTAAGATAAAATCAGACTGGCATTTTAGAAACCATCATAATTCTAACTAACATGTGAGAGGTTGGATTGAGCCTAGAAGCTGAGGGATCCATGAGTGAGTTACAGTCACTCAAAGAATGATGAACAATTGCTCTCTGCCCTGAATTACATGAAGTGCAAGGAAAGGTATTGAATAAATGGAAAAGAATTTGAAAAAGAATAGATATATGTATCAATATATGTATACCTGAATCACCTTGCTGTACACCTGAAACTAACACAACATTTAAATCAACTATACTCCAATTAAAAAAACAAACAAGGAAAGGTACTGGAAATTATCCAGGCTCTGCCCCAGACACTGTGCCTGGGACTGCATATTGCTGAAGGGTGCTATGTCAGGAAATCGAGTGATATATGAATCCTGCCCCAGAACACAGCTATTGGTCACCACAGGAGTCTCAGCTGCAAGATTTTGAATCCCACAGACACCAGCCAGTGCCAGGGGGAGCGTAAGGGGAGAGAGGGAAATCCAGAAGGCATGAGCGTTCACAAGGCCAAGCAGAAAGATCAATGAGGTGTCCAAAGGGAAAGGCACTGCCCTTTCTGGCTACCTGTTCGGGAGGCTGAGGGGTGATACCAGGATGGACAGTGGCCCTTCCTACTCACAGGCAAATGAGATGGATGTCAACTCGCTGAGTCCAGCCTCTTCAGAAAAGATTTGAGTTTATCTCCTGGCCCCAGATAGAGCAGTTGATGGCTCTGGGCCCTTGAGGACTTATGGGATAGATTTACTGAAAGAACTGAAGTAGCTGCCCTCTGTGGGAGCTGGAGATGGGAGCAAGGTGCTAAGGGCTTTGCAGGTATCACCTCATCTTATCCTCACAATAGTCTCCGGATAGGTGCTGTCATCCCCATCATGTAAGTGAGGACCCGGCCAAAGGGAACTGGGCCAAGCCAAGACACCAAGAAAGGATGAGAAAACTGAGAATCTGAGGGACAGGACAGGGCTGTGTGGGATGGGAGCCAAGATAAGGGAAAGTGGAACAGAGTGATGTGGAGAGAGGAGTCAGGATCGGACTCTGAGAGGCCTCAAAGGGCCAAATGAACAGCTTTATCCTGCAAACCTGAAGCCACCAAACTCTTGCTCATGGACCCCATCAGTGGACGATATAGGAACATTGATCTATTTATTAATTGTATACAAGTACCACTGCACTCATAATATATTATAAATGTATACAAAAAGAGAAATTAAGAAGTGACATAAAAGTTAATATAACTAGAAGATCTAATATTATCTTTCCGCACCCCAGTAGATTGTCTTGCCCACAAATAAAAAGTTTTAATAAAAAAGAATAAGGAGGCAAAAACATTTCTATGCACCATGTAGAGGGAGTTGAAGGGCTACCCCCGAGATGGATTCATTGATGTTGTTAAGTAATAATAGCTGCTGTTTGCTGAGGGTCTTCTGTGCACCAGGCATGTGCTGGATCACAAGGATGCCCCAGGCCAGATGTGCTCCCAGCTGTGGCCGTTGAGGGTGCTTGGCAGGTCCAGGGGTACAGCTCTCCTGACATCCCTCTGTCCGTATCCCCCTCCAGGTGCCATGTTTCTGAAACTCCTACTGCTCCTGGCCCTGCTGGGCCCTGGCCGCAGCCTCCAGCTGTGGGAGACCTTAGAGGATGGAGCCGAGGAGGCCCCAGGCCCCCTGCTTGTCCGTGGCCGAAGAGAAGTGGATGAGGACGACTCCGACATATATGACTATGACATACAGACGGACCCTCCAGAAATGCTTAACTATAGCACCAAGGCCCCCAAGCTTCTGCCTGTGATGGGAACATTGGAGCAGAGAGCGTCTGCAGGGCCTTTAACACCTGAGCCAACCACTCTGGAGGTGGCCATAAGGGACCCTGCTGTCCTGGATGCAGGAGGGGCAGCCACTGGGAATCTGAGCATGGAACTGGTCATACTGGTCACTCTGACCAAAGAACCAGTCACTGTAATCCCTCCCATCACGGAGGATCCGGCCACAGAATCAGCTGCAGTAGAGGCCCTGTCCACAGGGCCAGCAGGCAGAATGGCACTGGCCACAGAGCCTGCAGCCACAGAGGCTGTGTCCACAGAGACCCTGCCCACGGAGCCAGCAAGCACAATGGCACCGGCCACAGAACGCACAGCCATGGAGACCCTGTCCACAGGGGCAATGTCCACAGAATCCACTGCCACAGAGGCTCTATCCAGAGAACCCACTGCCACGGAGGCCCTGTCCACAGAACCCACTGCCACGGAGGCTCTGTCCACAGAACCCACTGCCATGGAGGCCCTGTCCAGAGAATCCACTGCCACAGAGGCCCTGTTCATGGAACCCAGAGTCACAGAGGTTCTGTCCACGGAACTGGCCACCACAGCAGTTCTTTCCATGGAGCCCACTACCACAGGGGCCCTGCCCACAGATCCAGCCACTGTGAAGACCCTGCCCACAAGACCTGCTACCACAAGGGGCCTAACCACAGCCCTTCCTGTGCCCTCTGATCCTCCCAAGAGCACCATTGTGGCAGTTGGCAATTCATCTGATGACTTGATCCACAAATGGAAAAATGGTCAGAGTCTTTTCCCCCGGAGCTCCGTGGCCCCAAGCCCCACAGAGGGCCTGCTTGACCCCAGCTCAGTGAAGCAGTGCCTGCTGGCCATCCTCATCCTGGCCCTGGTGGCCACCGTCTTCCTCGTGTGCACCGTGGTGCTGGCCATCCGCCTGTCCCGCAAGAACCACCTGTACCCCGTGCGCAATTACTCCCCCACTGAGATGGTCTGCATCTCGTCCCTGCTGCCCGAGGGGGGTGAGGGGCCAGCTGCCATGGCCAACGGGCGCCTGCCCAAGGCCAAGAGCCAGGGCCTGAAGGCGGGGCCCGGGGAGGACCGCGAGGGGGATGACCTCACCCTGCACAGCTTCCTCCCTTAGCTCCCGGCCCGGCTGCCTGAGCAGGACCAGCCCCCCAAGCGGCCTCCACAGCCTGCTGGGCCACCACCCGTACCCAGGCTCTGTGCCATGGGTCCGGGCTTCCTTGGAGCCCCCTGGGAATGGGAATGTTCAGGGTGGGAACCCTGGCCACCCTACACGGGACTGAGAGCAGCCAAGGTCCAGGCACCAAAGCAGGCCTGACAAACGGAACCTCCAGTGGAGGCTGGAGAGGCTCCCCCACCTCCCTGCCTCCCATGTGTTCTTGGCCCCCTCTAACGCCTCCCACAGCTGCTGGAATCCCATCCCCATGTGCCCAGGAGGACTCAGGGTTCCCTGCCCACACCCCCACTGCCACTTTCTTCTGGTGGCCATGGTCACCGCACAGGAAGGGGGCACTTTTGGGGGGGAATACGGCATTCCTGAGTTCATTTCCTGTCACTCCCCATTTGGGGTATCTCTCCCAGGAGCCCAGGGTGAGGGCTGGGTATGTGAGGGCTGGGCAGGCTTGGAAAGCCCAAGGCTACAGGCTTCTTTGGGACTTTGTGGACCAATGAGCTTCCATCTGATGATAGAGTGACCCCCGTCCCGCCCTCCCTCGCCTCCCCCTGTGGCCTTGTTTTAGGGTGGGCTCTGCCTTGTTCACCGAAGTCTCCCAGGGCCCAGCTCGGGGCCCGGGAGAGCACAGACACTCAGTAAATGTTTGGTAAACAAGCGATGGCTGAACGAATGCATCAAGGTACCAAGGTGCCTCCTTCAGGTGGGGAGTTGGTCCTCTGCTGTTCACGCCCAGCCCCAGGCCCCTCAGGAAGACCCCTGCACGGGCCGTTGAGGTTACTTCAGGGCACATCTTGCTGTACCCTTGGGCAGCTGGGAGGCGGGGTTCAGGCTGTTGGAGGACAGAGGGTGCTGGCCTCGGGAACCACTTTCTTCAGCACCTCCCGTGACCCAGTTCAAGCCCACAGAATTTGGTTCCCCCCGCCAAATCTCAGCCAGATACCCCTCTAAACACCAATGCCATCCTCCCCAGAAGCCCACCCTGACCCCTCTGTTCCACATGGGGCCCATCTCCCGTTAACACCCAGCGGCCCCTCCTCACAGGGGGAGCCTGGCCACACCCTGCAAGGCCTTCCTACAACTGACCACCTGTCATGTAGAGTTGGGGGCCAGTAAACTTTTTCTTAAAGGGCCAGACCATAAATATCTCAGGTTCGGCAGGCTGCGTGGCCTCTGTTGCAACTTCTCGACTCTGTCATCGTGGCATGAATGCAGCGATTGACTCTGTGTCATAAATGAATGGGTTTGGCTGAATTCTATTGAAACTTTGCTTACAAACAGGCAGCAGGCTGGGTTAGGCTCTATAAGTTAGCTTGTCCCCGACTTAAGTGTAGAGTGACCAGATGTCCCGGTTTGTTTGAGACTGCCCTGATGTTAGCACTGAAAGTCCTATATCGTGGGATATAAGACTTTCAGCTCCAGCAATCAGGACAGCGGGTGGCCCTACTTAAGCACTGAAACCCACGTGGACCCTGAGGGTCAGATCAGGGAGCCAAAGGCTTAAGAGAAGTGAAGAGCCTGGCTTACTTCCTGACAGTGCCTGAGCTGGGATTCAAACTCTTGATTTTTGCTTCCCAACGCCTTTTAGTCATTTTTGTACAGGGAGAAGGACAACACACACACACACACACACACACACACACACACACACACACACACACACACTCACTTCTACCTTCTAAAACATTCATCTCAGGGGACTTTTTCTCTTCTAGAAAAATACCTCCAGGGGCCTCTTTGGGAATGCAGGACCCCTCCACTCCAGGGCATTACCTACACAGAGAGAGAGTTCAGAGAAAATGTTGAATCTGAGGGGTATTGGCTGCAGCTCAGAGAGACGGGTTGGGGGAACAGGAGAGACTGGGGAAAGGCAGGAGGAACACGAAAGGCAGCAGGGCCGTGGGGGACAGAATCAGGGAGCGGAGAATTGTCTGCTTCTACCCTCCCCCACCCCACCCCTGAACCTCTAGAACAAGTGTGATACACAGGAAGTTGTGCTCAAGGTGCTTTGGCAGGGGCGCTGGTGGAGAGGGTTATCTACCGTGGGCGGGAACAGCTGACCCTGCAGAAGGCCGGTTCCTAAGGGAACAACGGGAGTTCACTTCGCCTTTGGCAGTGATCAGAAAAGTCAGGGGGGGAGCTCCACATCACGGCGGTGGGGACCCAGAGGCTGAAGGACTTGGGGGCACATTTGGGCAGTCCCTCTGGGGTCTTGCTTCCCCGTCCGTCTGGGCAGGGAGCAGGTCTCCACGTTCCCCTGAGGGCTCCCTGAGCGCCTCTGCTCCAGGACGTTGGTTCTCCATCTCTACTGGAAGAGGACCACCCCTCTGCCTCCCTCTCTTCAAGGTGCAGGATTTGTCAGCAGCAGGGATGGTGGGTGCTTGAAGCAGCCACCAGGGGGCGCCCGCCACCAGCTCTTGGAGCCAATGGCAGCCTGGAGCTCCCTTGGTCCAGTCTCTGAGGATGAAGGAGGGATGGTTCAAACAGGACCCAGCTCCAAACCCAGTAGGGTGCTGGTATATATTTAACAACTGGCTCCTTGGGTGGATTGGTGCCCAAGGTATGATTTGCAGTGCTTGCCAATTTCCTTGCTGTAAATGCTCCCATGGCTGATTTTGAGAAACCAACCATTTATATGGTAGATGATACAAAAAGGTAAATAATGCCAACAGGGTAGGTAATAGTAGGATGTAGTAAAATCATGAGGAAGTGATGAGTTTTGAGTATTGAGGACCTTGGTTTTTAATATAATGTAATTTAACTGTGAAACAACTGACTCACAAAATTATGAAAATTTGACAGCTGGCTCTCAGAAACTGGTATAGGCTGGCTCCTGCATCTCAGTGTGTCCTTTCCCTTGTTCAGACCTCCCCTTGCCCTTGAACATCACCCCCTGAATCTCCCCATCCATCCACTGAGCATGAAAATCTGCCACATCTCCATGGATCCCCTCAAACAGCCTAGGAAGGAGGAACTAGGATTCTCCCCCATTTTACAGAAGAGGAAACTGAGGCTCAGAGGTGAAGTCACCTGTCCCAGGTCTTACATGAGGATCTGAGGTTGGAACCCAGGCCTGAATTAGAAAGCTACGTTCTTACCACTAAGTTACGCTATCCTTGAGATCACAGCGGGGTTCTGGGGGAATCCCATGCCCCAAACTCCCACCCCTGCTGACCTGTCCTGACATCTGGAAGTCCCCTGTCAGTCACCCTTTGTGTCTCCTGGTAGCTGAGGGAAGGCATTGGGACTTGGGAGAGTGATAAAGCCGAACCCAGCTTGCAGAGAGCAAGGACACAGCAGAGCTGGAACCCAGGACAGAGAGAGATGGCTGGGGCAAGGAGCTGGAATTTACTGGGCACTCAGTCCATGCCCAGCCCCACGCCAAATGCTTTATCAGCCTGATCGTATTCAGGCCTCACAACAACCTGTGATGTTGGGACAATTATTATCCCACTTTACTGCTAGGGAAGCTGAGGTTCAGAAAGCTGGACCATTGGCTCTAGCAGGTTGCACTGCTAAGAAACCAGACTCTGCTGACTTCAGCTCTGGTGCAGGGAAGGAAGGAGGGTAGACAGGATATGGGGGTCAGGAGGTGGCATGCTAAATTTACTCCAGTCCCTTATCCCTTTGGAGTGGGGGCTGCCAGCCCTGCGGGTGGTTCATCTGGCAGCTGATCTGGGCAAAGGATCCCCAGACCCTCCCTCCATATCCCACCCCCACCTGCCACTCAGCCAAGCCTTACCCGATGCCTGGGATGGGGTAAGTGCTCCATAAGCCATAGCTATTAGGATTATAAAATGCAGAAAAAAGACTGGAAGGAAGTACACCAAATTATTGAGAGATTAGCCATCGAGTGTGGGATTATAGGTGAATTTTATTTGCTTCTTTCGACTTTTCTGTGTTTTCCTAATACTTTTCAGTGGACAGAACAAAACCGTAAGTGTTTAGGAAGTCTGGGGGTCCCAGGTCTCCCCAGCTAGTGAGTAAAGCCATCGTTCTTTAGCTATTAATGCCCACACAGGAAGGCTCTGAGCTTGTGGTCCTCACCTGGGGGCGACTTTGCCACCCCAGGGGACATCTGGCAATGTCTGGAGATACTTTTGATTGTCGCTACTTGGGGGAACATTGCTGGCATCTAGCAGGTGGTCAGGGACCCTGCTAAACATCCTGCAGTGCACAGGACAGCCCCACACAGCAAAGAAGTGTCTTGTCTGAATGTCAGTGGTGCTGAGGTGGAGAAACCTTGCTTTTCCCGCTCGACAGTGAGAGCCGCACGGAGCTCCCCTTCTCAGAAGGTTTTGGAAACCCAGAGGGGCCTCTGTGTGGCCATGAACTTGGTTGTTGAGCGTCCTTTTGGTGGCTGGAAAGCTGTAGCCCTAGCTGCCCAGGCTCTTGCCACTTGGGGGGCCCGCAGAGCCAGTGCCCCATGCCTGAGGCTGGCAAAATAAGGATGCTGTCGCTGAGCCTGGCAGGGGGACAGCCTTGGAACTGCTTTTCCTAGGAAAGAAAGAGAGAGGAACAGGCCCAGGGCAGGAGACTGGAGAACCAAAGGGGCAAAGACTAGTCTCTTTCCCGGGCACATGAACCCTGCTGGGGGGTGGGGCATGGGCAGATGAATCAAGGTCCTCTCCTGTCTCAGCACTGCTTCTGGGCTGCCCCCTCCCTTGGGGAAGCCCTTCCAGGAGACCCTGTTGTTCTGCCTTGTGTCTGGCCTCTAGGCCCCCTAGAGGGACAGGCTTCAAGGGATTTCCCCCAGAGTTTCAGTGGCCCCTCAGCAAATCACTGGATACAAATGAATCTGTAGGACAGTGGGATACCTAATTCCACCAGTTGAAGCTTCTGGAACACGACTCCTGCCCTGCTTGGACCCCCATATCACCTATTGACAAACGTGTTGGCTGGATGAGTGCAAGAAAACTGTCACCTCTCATTCTCACTCTGCCCCGGCCCCATGAGACTTCTTGTTCTTTCTTCCTCATATGCTCCTGCCCCAGGACCTTTGCACTTGCTATTCCTCTGCCTGGTATCCTCTTCCCAGATGTCTGTGTGACTGGCATCTTCTTATCCTTTACGTCTCAGCTTGAATGTCACCTCTTCAGAGGGGCCCTCTCTGCAGCCCTGCCCCCAGTTTTTCTTGAGGACAACCCCATTTTCCCCTTCCAGGTACAGATGACCATCTGGAGAGACGTTATTGATATATGGACTTTTGCTGTGCAAGGGCGGGGGCCTCTGTCCCTCACGTTCACTCTCTCCTTTTCACTGCACAGAGCCTGGCACACAGTAGGGGTTCAGGAAACATTTACTGAATGAACAAATGAGAAAGGAAGGTTGGCGAGGGTGTGAGAATGGAAGCAAGGCCATGTGCCTGGCAAAAATCTAAGCGCCAAAGGCGGAAATCAAGGGAGCCTTAGGTTTGAGGCTCAGAGTCAGGCAGGCTGGGCTCGAATCCCTGCTCTGCTGTTTACAAGTTGCTGGACGTTGGGCAACTCTAACCTCTTGGAGCCTTAGCTTGCACACCTGAGAAATGGGGAGACCAGTCCTTGCTATTCGTACGGCTCTGACATGGCTGGCACACTGCAGGGGCCCAGCTGGGGCACACCCTGGAGGGATAGTCCCTGGCTATGGGGCAGGCGTGGACCCTCTGAGGGGAACTGTGGGGCCTCCACGTCCCCCCCAGGCCTGTCCCCCCAGCCCCTGTGGTTTGCCTAGCAACTCCCGCCCTGTTGAGCTTGCCGTCTTTTGGCCTAAAATTAGCTCACAAATTCCTTGGCTGCCTGGTTGGTGCTTCCAACCGACAATTCAAACCAGATGTTTCCAGCTGTCGGGGGCCCTTCCCCCATGGCCAGCGCCTGCGTGTGCCCCGGGGAGGTCGGACCCTACCCAGGAGAGATCAATCCGCGACACGCACTCAGGGGCCCCGGCAGCAGGGCAGCGGGAGCGGGAACCCGCCTGGGCCTCTGGGCTCACCCCTCCAAGGACGGGGGCCTCCTCGCCGGCTGACCTGCTGGTGGGTGAGGGCGGGGGTGGGTAACTGCTCTGCCCTTTTCCATCCAGGAAACGTATGGAGCACCTGCTGTATGCCAGGCCTCTGTATTCGCTGCTGTCCAGTGCTGTGAGGAAGACTGTCAGTCCGAGGTGCCACCTGTGTTGCTGTTGTTATTATTAGTGTATGTATTTAGTGCCAGGTACCAAGGTTCATTGCATTCTCACAGTAACCCAAGGAAGTGAGTGTTACTATTACCCCCATTTTACAGATGAGGGAACTGAGGCCCAGAGTGGTGGGATGACTTAGCCCAAGGTCACCCAGCTCTGAAGCAGCAGAACCCAGAGGTCCCTGAAGGGCAGGTGGTCTCAGCTCACTCTAGGTGTGTTTTGCCTCCTTGCTGTCACCCCCATGTGGCCCTGTCCCTCCTGGTGGCTGCATCTGGGGGGTGTGGAAGACCCTCTCTGTCAGGCTGTCCATGGGCTCAGGTGCAGAAGGCTGACTCGTGGCAGCTGCCAGGAGAGGTGGTTCATTAGGGAGCCCCGGGAGCCAAGTTTCTGGTCCCAGCTGAGTCAGAAGCCAGTGGCCAGGGGCGAGCTGGGGCTTTATGTGGAGCCCCTTCCCCTCCCCAGAGGCGGGACCCAGAGCCCTCTCTTGGCGAGGGTCCTCAAGAGAAAGGGTACGTGTGTGTGTGTATGTGTGTGCGTGTGGCATCGGGGATAAAGAGGAGAGGGGATTGATGCAGGGGGAGGAGAGGCTTTCACACACATGGGGAACCATGGTTGGCCTTCACTCATAGAGCCAAAGCCCCTGCAAATGCAGGGGGGCCCGATCTGGACCTGGTGCCCTCTGACCTCACTTCCTCCTACTCTCTCTTCGCTCACTCACTCTGCTCCAGCTTCATCGGACACTTCTTTTCCACGCCTTGAAAATGCCAGGCGCCCCCTACCTCAGGACCTTTGCACTTGCTCTTCCCTCTGCCTGGACCACTCTTCCTCTGATCATCTCCCTGACTCACTCTCTCACATCCTTCAGGTCTTTGCTTGAACATCAGCCTTTCCCTGCTTTATTTTCCTCCATACCCCTTACCAGCATCTTCCATACTGTATATAATTACCAAGTTATCTTTTTAATCATTTTCCAGTCCCACTAGAATGCAAGCTCTGTGAGGACAGGGATTTTCATCTGTGTTGTTCTCTGCTGTAGCCCCAGTGCTTGGAAAGTGTCTGGCACATAGTATGTGCTCAATAAGGATTTGCTGAGAGAGAGAGAGAGAGAGAAGGAAGAAAGAGAAGGGGAGGATAGGAAAGAAGAAAGAAGGAGGGGAGAAGAGGAAAGATGGGAGAGAGGGAAGACGCGACAGACGACCTCAGTGTAAAGTGAGGGGACAGAGAGCAGGAGACACATGAGATGATGTACTGTTTGAGTGACTTAGGGGCCCTGAAGTCCAGCTCCAAGCCCTCCCCACTTTGCCCCTCTGCTCAAAGACAGGCAGCTCCCTCAACCCAGTTCCAACGGTGCTGCAAAGGCAGCTCAGAAGAATCATCTCAATTCCTGCTCGTGATGGAGGGTGGGGCTGGGCAGCGGGGGCTCCTGGGCAGTGCCCGCCCGAGGGCACCCCGTGGGCAGCTGGCAGAGCAGGACAGCAAGGCCAGGTCTGCAGCCGGTGGTGCGTGTTTACATTCCTGCCCTCCGAGATGGCTCCCATGTGGGGTTCGCGGAGCTGCTCCTTGCACAGGGCCCTGGGGAATGTAAATGTTTACAAGGCAGCGTGCAGCTGGCCAGGCCACCATGGCCACGGGAAGCCAAGGATCCTACCGGCTCTGGTGTCCCCCCCACCCCCGCCCAACAAAAAAGAGAGAGATGCAGTGTTCTTAATTTTTAAAGAAAACTTTGAGTCATAACCTACGTAAAGCACGACCACCTGAAGTGCGCAGCTTGATTTTTCTGTGTGCACGTGCCCACATAACTGCCACCCAGACATTGTACCTCTGCAGCCCCAGAAGTTTCCTTTGTGTCTCTTTCCAGTGAACACCCCCCAAGGGTAACTGCTTTTCTGACTTCTGTCCCCATAGCTTAGTTTTGCCTTTGTTCTAGAACTTCCTGTAAATGGAATCACCCAGTCTGTGTTCGACTGGGTCCATTTCTTTTGCTTGGTGTGTCTATGAGATTCATCCAAATTGTCCACCTCCCATCTTTTCCTTCCACTGGGGGAAAGTGTCCACTGCATGGACCACAGTCTGTTCATCCATTCTCCTGTTGGTGGACATTTGGGTAGTTGCCAGGTTTTTTTGCTATTACGGATAAAACGACTATGGACATTTTTGTCTTCGTGTGAATGTGTGTTTTCATTTCTCTTGGGGAAATACCGAGAGAAGAAGAGCTTGCTTCTTCTCTCATCTGGCAAGCACATGGTTAACTTGATAAAACCCACCAGACTGTTTTCCAAAGTGGCTGTGATATTTTTCTCCCCCCGTGGTGGTAGGTTGTTCGCTGGGGTGGGCAAACAAGTGGGAAATTCACTTAGAATCACAGAGCGAGAGAGGTTGGAGGAGCCTCCACTGACCCTTCCTGGTGCAGGAAGGGAAACTGAGGCCCAGGTCACACAGTGCATGAGGGGCAGAGCCAGGAGCGAAGAAGGCAGGTCTCTCAATTTCCAAGCTCGAATGACTCCTTGGTGAGAACCGATCAACACCCCGTCTGGATTCCCTGGAAGAGGCCTCGTGCCAAGCCCTTTTCCACCACAGGGCCTTTGCATGTGCTGTTTGTTTCCTTGGCCCGGGAAGCTGTTCCTCCTGCTCCCTGAGTGCTTGATTCCTCTTATCCTCAGATGTAAGTGCTGATACCTCTTCCAGGAAGCCAGCGCCGACCACAATTGCTAAAATAGCTGCCCGGACACCTGCCCCTGCCCCTTCCCAAGCTATTTCCTGTCTCCTCGGCCTTTTTATCTCCTTGATAGCATTTTGCAGTGTTAGGTTGTCTTTCTGAATTGCCAGCGGACTTGCTTCTCAGCTGTCTCCCCTGATAGGAGCTCCCTGAGACAGAGCAAAATTATGTCAGTGAATCCCCTCCCTGGGCCTCAGTTTCCCCATCTATAACATGGTCGGGTTGGACTAGAGTCATTCCGCCAGTGGAGGGGCATTTACTGAACACCTACTGTGTGCCAGGCACTGGTGCTGGGGATACAGTGACAGAAAAAGCCCTCGTTCTGGACCAGAGAAGCTGACAGTCTAGAGGCACATGGAAACAGGTTTTTACAGGCCAGTGTACTCTAGGCAGGGAACCGGGGGTGCAGGAGCATAGAAAAAGCTGCTGATCTCCCTCCGCAGAGGCTGGGGTTCAGGGAGGGCTTCGTGGAGGTGGTGATGACTGAGCTACAAGATGTGCAGGTGGGTCAGGCACGGGGGCCCGTGGAGGGCAGCACTTCAGGCAGAGGGAACAGCCCGAGCGGAGGTGCATCAGCATCTGTCTCATTCGCAGCTCTCTCTGGGCCCGGCACAGTTCCTGGCACATGGAGACACTTGGGAAAGAGCTAGGGAATAAAAGAACATGTCTCATTTACAGATGGGGAAACTGAGGCCGGGGAGGTTTCACACACACTCTGCCTCCTTGGAGCCCCCGACTGGAGGCCTCTGCTCCATGGGTGTCCCTCTGAAGGCCAGGCCTGTGCTGTGATGGAGCTGCAGCCTGGGCCTCTCAGCCACATGAAAGGCTTGGGATATTTTTGCCCAGAGAGCAGGCCCCAGTGGCTTTGGGGGCTGTATAATTAGAAGTGGCTCTGAGCCCACAAGAGGCTGGAGCTGGGGGCTGCGGTGGGCCAGGCGGCCCGCCCCAGGCTCAACCCGGGGAGGACTCTGGCAGAGACTCAAGTCCGGGTGAGGTTTTCCCTCCTCCTCGGCCCTGGCTGTTCAGCGGGGTGGGGGGGGGGGGTGGCACGGTGGGCACAGGTGGGGTCTCTGAATCATTTCAAGGCTGGGCAGACGACCCATTGCTCTCTGCCTCTGAACATGCAGGTCGCAAGCGAGTGGCCCGGCCCCCTCCATGCCCCAGGCCTGCCCTTGCCTTGGAGCCATGGTGCTGCGGGCTGTGGGGGTCACCCGGGCCAGACCCCGCAACAGGTCCTGGAGCTGGAGAATGTGGACCGTGAGTCCCTCAGGACGGATGAGGAGTGGCTGGAACCTGGGAATGTGAGAGTGGAGGGCAGAATGGTCATTGACATGGCATCAAGCATTTATTGAGCACCTACTGTGTTCCAGGCACTATCCTAGATGCTGGAGTTATGGCGGTATGCAAAACAGGCAAAGTTTCTGGACCCCATACACCTAGTTCATCTATTCAATAATCTTCAGGAACTGCTCTGAAGGTGCTGGGTTCCCGTCTACCTCAGGGCCTTTGCATGTGCCATTCTCACTGCTAGGAATCCTGTCACACCCTTGCCTTCCTAAATACCTCCTCATCTTCATGAGTAACTCTACTTTCACCTCCTCATGGAGGTCCCCAGGAGCTCCAGGACCAGACTAGTCCCCCCAGACTGGCCTCCCATAGCCCCAGAAATGCCCCATCCCAACTCTTAGGTCAGTTTGCAGTCAGATATTCATTTCTTTGGTTACTTGCTTATTGCAGGTCTCCTCTCTTGGTGCCTGTGTTTGCTCATCACTGTTTTCCAGGGCCTGACACTGGGCTGGGTGTAAAATCAATGCTCAAGAAATGTTTGTAGAATGAATAAAATTTAGAAGGTTACAGCATTGGAACCTTACCGCTGGCAGGCTTGTGGTGGGCATCTAGACTGACCCCACATTTAGCTGCAGCCCAGAGAGGGGCAGAGGTTTGCCCAGCCACCCACAGCTGATGCATGAGGGGGGGTTGGAACTCAGGGATCCTTCTTTCTGCCATCAGTGGCCGACATTTCCCTCTTCTGTACTCAGGTAGAAAGTTGAGATGTTTGACTTAAGTGTGTCTTTGTGTGTGTGTGTGTGTGTGTGTGTGTGAGAAACATGGTCTGATAGCACTTTAACGGGGTCACCAGCCTGGCAATTTCACTTCCAGCTAAGACACAGAAGGACTGGTGAAGAAGCAAGGGCTCTGATCCCCAACATGCTGTTGGATCCCAGGTAGGTCACGCTGCCATGAACCTCAGTTCCCACATCTGTTGAATGGGCTTTGCTTACTCATTCACCTCTCTCCCCCCAAGGTCTTCTGGAACCCGCTGGGTTTGAGGCACAATGATAGGCTCTATGGGGGGAGGAAAACCCAGTGCTTTGGAGGGTGGAGGATTCCAGCCAGCTCTGCAGGGAACAAGTAATCATAGGCAACCATGGTGTGAGAGACAGAATAATGCCCTCCTGCACACACCCCCCCAAAGATGTCCACATCCCAATCCCTCAAAACTGTAATATGAGTATGTCACCTTACCTGGCAAAAGGGATTTGCAGGTGTGATTAAGTTAAGGCTCTTAGGGAACTGATCCTGGATTATCTGGGTGGGTCCAGTATCATCACAAGGGTCCTTAAAAGTGGAAGAGGGATTGGAAGAGAGAACCAGAGAGGTGGCAGCGTGAGAACTCAGACCCTGCAGCTGACTCTGAAGATGGAGGAAGAGGACTGTGAGCTGAGGAATGCAGGCAGCTTCTAGAAGGTTGAAAAGGCAAAGACTCAGATTCTCCCTGTGAAGACTCTGGGATAAAGAGAGCCCGGCCGACACCTTGATTTTCGCCCAGTGAGACCCATTTCTGACTTCCAGCTGCCAGAATGCTAAGATAATAATGGTGTGTGGTTTTAAGTCACCAGGTTTGTGATAATTTGTTATAGCAGCTGTAGGAAACTTATACACTTGGCACCTGGCCAATGCTTTTGTATTGTCCAGCACGTTTACACCCTCTGACTCCTGATTTTCCCAGCAGCCTTGTGAACAGAAGAAATTCTCTATCCTCATTTTACAGATGATGAAAGAGGCTCCCCATGGGGCAGGACCTGGTGAAGGCAGACCTAGAACCTGAGGCTCTCTGTCTCCGGTCTGGGACTGCTCTGGCCCCAAAGGAGGAACACAGAATGGGACCGCAACTTAGTCTGGGGCCTCTGGGCCACCCGTGCTGGAAGCAGGCCCTGTTCAGGTTGGTTGTACCTCTGCCCCTTGATCTCTTGGGATCCGATTCCCCTCAGCCCGCAGACTGTTGGGGCAGGGGCTCCTCCTCAGGCGGTGGGCCCTGGGGCAGGTCTGGCCGCTCCTGCTCACCTGCCATCTGGTCTAAGATGGGGCTGGGACACCCCCTGGCCATCTTCAGGAGGGCTCAGCTGTTACAACATGTCTGTGGGCGGCCACTTGCCCCAGGGGGCATGTGAGCACATGAGTGTTTGTGTGTGTGTCCATTGGTGGATGGTTCCCCATTCCCTTAGGATGCAAGGTTTGGGGTGATCTCAGAGAAGATGGGAAATTTTCTGGTTTTATTTTCCAAACAGCTACCCCTTCTTTGAGCAGGTGAGTCGTGGCTGCTGGGACCACAGAAGGGAATAGTTACAACCTAGGGCCCTGGTTCCTAAAGGGTGGTCATGACCTGTTCGTTCACGCACTCCCCCTGCTCCAAACCTTCACTGGCTCCCTACTGCCTCGTGGATGAATGCCATTCTGAGACTTTAGCCCTGCCCTGGTGACTTCTCCCACCCTAATCATCAGCTCTTCCCTTTCGTCCACTTCATGCTCTAGCCCAGTTTAATTACAGCCCCTTGTCCGTGCGTGGCGTTCCCAGCCACCTGCCTTTATCCACACTGGTCCCTCCTCCTGGGATGCCCTTCCTGGGTCTCCTCTTGCTGGGACTCTCCTCATTCACGGCCACATCCTCTAGGGCGACTTCCTTGCCTCTTTCTCTCAGGGGATCTCTCTCTGTCCTGGGCTTCCCTGAGCCCTTGGCCTCTCTCCTGCCACAGACCCATTTCTGTTTTGTAAAAAAATAATTTACATACGTGTGCTTCTCCTTGGAAGTCTGCGAGCTTCTTGAGGGCTGGGCTGTGTCTGATTACCTCTGAAATCTGCTCAGCACAGGGCCTGGTGCTCTACAGGTGTTCATTAAGCATTTGATGGATGAATGAATGAATGGTGCAGGAATGAATGAATGCAAAGGACTACTGTCCCACTGGATTCCTCAGGTCTGCCAGAGGGCCCGGTACCCTGGGTGAGCCTCTTGAATTCACCCTGCCTCACTTTCCCCATCTGGGAAATGGGGCCACGACTCCTGCTCTGGCCATTCCATTGGGGTATCACAAGGCCACAGATCTCACAATGTTAGAGCCATAGGGAACCCAGAGGGCTTCCCACCCACCCCTGCAAATGGGGAAACAGAGGCCTGCCGAAGGAAAGGGCCTGACCAGGGCCAGACAGTGGGTGCCAGGACTCGCTCCCTGCCTCAGGCCTGACCCTCCATGCATCCCTTAAACGCAGCCCAGCTCCCACTCTGCACTCTGAGCCTCGGAAAACCTGAGTCACAGCTGGAACCAAGTGTGGGGAATTTTCCTCCTCATTTTCAGGGACCTCGGAACCTCCCTGACCTCATCCCCTTCAGAAGGGGAGGCAGGATCCCAGCTCTCTGGGCCGTGGGCGCTCCACAGCACGGCCCTGTCTGTGTGTCTGTCGTCCTCAGACTGCCCTGGGGACAGGCGGTCAGGGAGGAAGTGCCCCATCTGGTGTCCCCGGGGCGTGGAGGGGACGCCCACGGGCGTGAGCAAGGGGGGACTGTGTGTGGCCGAGCTTGGCCCCGCCCCTGCCCCTGTCCCCACCCCAAACCCACTTAATGAAATCAAGCTGGCCCCGCTGAGGGGAGGGAGGGAGGCGGGAGGAGGCGGGAGGAGGCGGGAGGGAAGGGGCGGGCGGGCGGCAGCCAGAGCCGCGGCCACAGGGCACTGCCACGGACTTGCTCTGCTCCACCTGGCGGGACACCCTGTGTGAGGAGGCACTGGTGAGTCCTGGGGGCCCCTCCTCTCTCCAGGGAGCCTGGTGTGTCTTGGAGTTTAGGGGACCAGTGTGAGTGCTTGGGGGGCTTCTCTAAGTATGTGTGAGCTTTGAGGCTGTGTTCGATGCTGCCTACTTGTGCGTGATCTGCGCTAAGGGGGCGGGTGGCGGGATGTGTGTGCACCCTGGACGCCGCCCGAGTGCCGTGCTGGGTTGGCCGGAGTGTGGGTTGTGTGGGTGGCGGGATGTGTGTGCACCCTGGACGCCGCCCGAGTGCCGTGCTGGGTTGGCCGGAGTGTGGGTTGTGTGCAGTTGTGTGTGGGCAGTTGGGGTCTTGCTGCAGGGGATGTGTTGTTCTTGGAGAGTGGGCACCAGGGTAGGTGCTCCCAGGGTCTGCGGGCGGGTGCTATGGATGGGGGTGGTCCCGTCCGTGGGGATACACGGGGGGGCGGTCAGGGGGTGCACATGTGCACACGTTGTCAGAGAACCAGCCCGTTGTGTGTCCACGTGTGTTCTCTGTGTATCTGTGCTGGTGGGCAATCTGGGGTGTCGAGATGTTATGCGTCTGTGTCTTTGTGCCTGTGTTGTGTCTGTGTATTGTGTGCCCGTGCTGCTGCTGCTCTGCGTGTGTGTGTGTGTGCGCGTGTGTGTGCACGCGTGTGTGTGCGTGTGCGCGCGCGCGTGTGTGTGTGTGTGTGCGTGTGTGTGTGTGGATTTTGAGCCTTCAGGGCCCCCGTCCCTCCCCAGGTCTCCCATCCAAGGGGCCCAGGTCCCTGTCCTCGGCTGCCCTGGAGCAGGGGTGCAGAGCTTCAGCCAGAACCCCTCTCCACAAGGCCACTAATTGAAGCCAGGTTTTTGTGGGCCACCCCTCCCCCCCTGGCCACCAGTCTCTGAATGGGGGTGGGGCAGCCACTCTGGCCCATCAGTCTCAGGTTCTAGGGAAATTGGCCTTAGGGATGGATTTGCCTCATCTGCCTATTGCTGACCTCAAGTGGGGATATCACATTTGAAAACAATAAACTCTGAGTGAGCTGGGCTCTGAAGAGTCCCTGCTCCCAGCCAGGAGTCCTGGATAGTCACGTGGTGCCACTAATTGCCATCTACACTGTGCCAGCCACTGCTATTTCTTGTCCTAACAATAGTCCAGGAAGGTGGCCTTATCCCCATTGTACAGATGTGGAAACCGAGGCTCAAAGAGGTGATCTGCCTGGCCTCAAGACACACAGCTGGGAAATGACCTCCTCCCAGGTATTCGGAGCCGCCTCTCCAGTCAGGCTCTGCCCTGACTGGCTGTGCGACCCTGGGCAGGCCTTTCCCAGTGTTGGGCCTGGGTTTCCTCTTGGGTTAAACAAGAGGGGATGGCCTGACCCCACCTCTTAATGGCCTGTGAGTTTCCGCATCCTGGAAAAAATGAGGACGCAGGGAGGAGGTGGGGGCAGCTGATGGGCAGAACGATCATATCAGAGCAGCCCAGGCCAGGGTGCCCATTCTACAGATAGAAGACTGAGGCCCAGAAGGGTCAGGGGGCTCATCAAGCAGGGTCACACAGCCATCTCCTGTGAGGCCCGGCCGGCTCCCCGCACTTTGCCTGCACCTTTCCCCCGGAGCCCTGAGGGGAGGGTTGTGGTGGGTGTGAGGGACTCTGAGAGTCGGGGTCTCAGCCTTTAAGATCCAGAGGTAGTTTGTGTGGCCTCTTTCCTTATCCTCTGCCCCTGCCCCCAAGGATCCAGGGGAAAGGAGGACTTTTCTCTGTCCGACTCACTGCCGCACATTCGTGTGTGAGCGTGTGTGTGTGTGCGTGTGTGTGTGTGTGCGCACATGTCTGGTCCTGGATTCCTCACTGGCCACTCAACGAGATTTCACTCAACGAGGTAAAAAAGTTGCTCTTTCCTGGAGAATGGCGGGAGACAATGAGCAAATTTACACATCAGGTGAGGATAATCATCATTTGTGACTTGGGGTGGGAGAATGTTGGCTGGTCCTGCATCTCTGCTGGGGTAGAAATTTGGCTGCTTCTGAATTTCACCTTCCCTCGGGGAGCAGCTGCTCTGCACCAGGCACTTTCTGAACGTGATCTCATCCGGTCCTAACAGCTCAGGGAGGCAGGCCCTGTGCTCACCTCCTCACCCTGCCCCCAGTTTACAAATGGGGAAAGTGAGGCCCAGAGGGGCCGGGCAGCCAAGCTAAACCCAGATGGAGCTAGGATTCTAATCCTGGCCTAACCGGCCTTATCGCTCTGCTGCCTGCGGAGCTTCAGTACAGAAACTTCACAGCCGTCCCCCCAGGAAAGGCCCCTGGTCTTCAGGCCCCACTGGTCAGAGTTGCCGTCTATGGTGAGAAGTTTCAGCTGCCGCCATGAAAGGTCTCTCCCGGGCTTGACACAAGGCGGAAGGCAGGGAGGTGACTGGCAAGAGACAAAAACCCCCAAGATCAAAGCTGTTTGTAGGAACATTTGCTAACAAGTGTCAGAGAGTGGAGGGCCCAGGAAGGCTCCTAAACTTTGTGGAACATCTCAGATCCTGGTTCCAGCTGACAAGTGATGTCAACCAGTGATGGAGCCCATTCCTGGGCCAGCCTTAGGCACATGAGAGAGAGTGTGCTGGGTGTGTGTGTGAATTCTCAGAGTCACAAAGAAGAAGGTTCAAATCCCAGCTCTGACACTTAGCATCTGTGTGTCCTTGGGCAGGTGCCTGTCTGTCTCTGAACCTCTGTTTCCCCATCTGAAAAATGGAGACAGTGTTAGTGCCCAGGGCTTCTTTGGAATTGCACCCACAAAAGGGGCTCAGATGAGTAACCCATGATAAAAGTACACGGTGACCAACTCATTTAAAATGAACCCCTGGGTGAGTGTTGCCTCATTTGATGTCCTGGGAATTATCTTTTGTGTTTTGCCATCTGAGCCACTTTGTCCAAATTCGTGTCACATCAGGAGGCCCCAGGTCACTTGGAACAAGCCACTCAGTGGCCCCGTGTCATTCCTACAACATCTTCTGAATCCCCAAGTCAGCGTGAGTTGGTACTATCACCCACTTTACGGAGCTGGGCCTGAGGCCTGGGCACTCAAGGGGACCTGCCGTCAAGATGTTGGGCACCTGACTTCCTGCTCCAGCCCAGGAACTCACTGTGTGGCCTGGGGCCTGCCCCTTGCCTTCTCTGGGCCTCTGTCTCCCCATTTCCATCCCCTGGAGAGGGCACCTCAGTCAGGGGATCGTGAGGCTTTTCCATCTTGGCACTTGTAGCCCCATCCAGAGTCCTGGGCCCTCTTCTGGGTCGGGCAGAGGCTCTCAAGGGGTAGCCTGGGGGGCGCAGGAAGGGGTTCCTGGGTTTGTCTGAGAGGCCAGGCTGACTCACACTGGCTGGGAGATGTACTGCTTTAGAAGCCGGACTCCTCTGTAAAGCTGGGCCATAAGGAATTTATTGTTAGTCAGCCAGGCTGTCTGGGCCGGGGAGGGTCTGGGGGGTTCACGTCGGGAGCAACCTTCCAGCGGGGGGAGGGAGGTGCGGGGTTCATCTGGATCCCATTTGGTGGCGGCCATAGGACTTAGGCTCCAGCTTTGTTCCAGGCACGAGGGTTCCCTCTGGGCCTCCAGGCCCTGCTTTGAGCCTTGAGGTGGGGGTTAGCCATGGGGCACATGCTCCCACAGGCCTCTGCTGAGCTCAGAATCTGGATGCTTCAAAACCTATGAATCTTCCGGAGACGGGACCGCAGAGGAGCTGGGAGCAGCGAGGATGGCTTCCCAGAGGAGGGGGTCAGCTCTCTCAGTTACTCACTGAGCCCTACCGTCCTCTCTCCCTCCGTGCCTGCATCCAAACCCCAGCTCTTCCTTAGCAAGTCACTTAATCCCTCTGAGCCTCAGTTTCCTCACCTGGAAAATGGGGAGAATGTAGTACCTGCCCTATTGGGCAGTTCTCAGGATTCAATGAGAAATTCCATGTAAGAAATGTAAAATAGTGCCTGGCACATGGCAAGCAATGAAAGGGTAAGTTCTTATTCATTCAGCCAACTCCATCAAGATGTGTTTATTGAGCACTTGCTGTATACCAGGTATGATGCAAAACCCTGAGGGTGCCGAGATAAATAAGATTTAGCCCTTGCGCTCCGGAAGCTCAGAGTGAAGTCGGGGGGACCAGTGTAAACCCCGGGATGGGGTCCATTGTATGGTGGGGAGGCTCAGGCCCGGGGAAGGGAAGCGACTTGCTGGAATAGGTTCTGTGTCTGCCGCACCTCCTCAGGGTCCCCTGAGCCTGGGGTCCCAGCCTGACGTCTCTCCTGCCTCGCTTCCCCACAGGTTCCAGGCAACATGGTTTCTGCAGCAGCCCCCAGCCTCACTGTGTCTCTCCTGCTGCTCCTGCGGGTCCTGCCCGCGGCATCCTACTCCGTGTCCCTGCAGGCCACCTTCCTGGAGGACACAGGGGGCAGCGGGGAGGCCGAGGGCGCGTCGGCCTCCTCCCCGAGCTTCCCGCCGCCCCGGACCCCAGCCCTCAGCCTCACGTCGGTGGGGCCCCAGCTCACGCCCCTGGCGGGCCCCAAGCCCCCCACCAACTTCCTGGACGGCATCGTGGATTTCTTCCGCCAGTACGTGATGCTTATCGCCGTGGTGGGCTCGCTGGTGTTCCTGCTGATGTTCATCATCTGTGCCGCTCTTATCACCCGCCAGAAGCACAAGGCCTCTGCCTACTACCCCTCATCTTTCCCTAAGAAGAAGTACGTGGACCAGAGTGACCGGGCCGGGGGCCCCCGGGCCTTCAGCGAGGTCCCCGACCGGGCCCCTGACGGCCGGCCCGAGGAGGCCCTGGATTCCTCCCAGCAGCTCCAGGCTGACATCCTCGCCGCCACCCAGAACCTCAAGTCTCCCGCCAGGGCCGCCCCGGGCATGGGAGATGGAGCCAGGATGATGGAGGGCAAGTTGGAGGAAGAGGAGGAAGGCAGCCAGGAGGCAGACCAGGAAGCCCAGGGACATGGGGTCCCGGCAGAGAAACCAGAGGTGCCGCCAGAGGAGCCCTGCTCAGCGCAGGCGGATGGGGCTCTGGCAGCCGCTGAAGGTCAAGGGGAGCCAGAAGCAGCTCTCTCATTAGCCCTCGAAGCTGGGGGCCCAGCTGGTTCCCTCGAAAACCCCTGTGCTTGCGGCAGTGTCCCCCCCAGCATCTAACAGGCCTCTAGGGCTGCCGGCCCTGATTGTCGGACCCCTGGTGGTCACCTCTTTGGGCACAGAAAGGTCCTCGGCCCTGACCGTGCTCTGACACCCCCTACTCGGCCACTCCCCGCTGCAAATCCCGGCATGTCTGATCCTACTACAGCAGGCAGAGATGCTGGTCTCTGTTGCACCCTCAGGAATCTCATCGACTTCGAGAACATTTGTCCCTGCAGCCCCAAGGGCTACATCCCAAAGTACAGCTCCTCTGGGGAGACGGAGCTGAGGATGTGTCCCCGTCACAGGCACGTCCGCTGGGAAACATATGTCTCAGGTCCCTTGTGACAATGCAAACATCGCTGCTTTCCATTGAGGTAGGAAAGAGAAACAGAATAACTAGGAGTTTTGGAAGAGTTTGAACAGATGGGAGATGCAGAGGGGCCTGGGGTTGAAGCAGGTAGAGGTACCGCAGAAGATCAGTCAGGAAGCTTCCGTGAGGGGTCCTGCACCGATCACGACAGGTTCCTAAGTGAGCATTTCCCAAACTGGGTTCCCTGGAAGAAAGATTTTGAGGTCCAGTGAATGAATTGAGGAAACATCGCTTCTCTGCTCTGCGTACCCCTCTTGGAGCCCCCCAAGGCTCTGACAAGTCCCGCAGTAAAGGTGCCCATGGAATCTGATTTCGCTTAGCCTTTCCCAAAAAGCTTTTGGCCGCGGAGTACTTTTGTTTTTGTTTTACAGCTACAGAGTAAAATCCTGAAGAGAACACTCTGGAAGTTACAGCTCCAGGTGTTCTCCAGGGCGCCCCCTCCCCAGTTCCTGGTTGGTCCGGGGTGAAGGCTGTGGAGATGGAGGCTCAGCCTCTCAGGGGCTGCCTCTCATCCTGCTACTGCGGGCATGGGGCAAATGAATTGAACTTTCTTGCCAGGGCCCCAAGGCAACCGAGAAGTGGTGGGGGCAGGGCTGTGTGTGAGGGGACCCCACTCTGGGGGAATCTGAGGGGATCAGGGAGGGTTTCCAACAGGCTGGAGCAGGGGGGCCCTGACCCCCTGCCCTTCACACACACACACACACACACACACACACACACACACACACGCACACATATCTGGCAGCCTATGCCCATAGCGTTCTTTAGTCTTCGACAAGGGAGCCTGAGCTCCGTCCTGATTTGGGGAGGCTCTGGGGGGGGGGGGTTCCTCTTCCCCATCCCTCCGTCCGCCCTCCCCCCAACCTCCGCACAACTCTCCAGGTGCTGGGATATAACAAACTAGCACAATAAACCTTTATTCTGGCCTGAGCGTCACTGGTTTTCTTGGGGCGGTAGCGGGGGAGGAATGAATCTGCTGGGAGGTGGGGAGCATCTCCCCTGGGCTGTTCTATGGGGGTGGGGCAACTTTCTGGGGCCAGGGGCTGAATGGGCAGATTGGTGTGGGAAACGGAGGGAGGGATGGATGCCCTATGGGAACAGGGGCCGGAGCTTGTGCCCCATCAGCCCTGGGCTTGTGGCCACAGAGGCAGGTTCCACACGTGCCTCTGCTACTTACTGTGTCTGCAGGAGAACCACCACCTCTCCGTTTCCCCCACGGGGCAGTGGAGGGGCTTGTGGCTGAGGTTTCAGTTTCCCCTGACCCTGCAGTGTGGCTAAGGACTGGCCCGGGTCTTAGGGAAAATGCCACACTCGCTGCACCCTTGGCCAGTGGTGCGTGGGGCTGGAGGCAGCCCTGGCCTGTGTCTCCTCGCCCACCAGCCTCCTCCTTGCCTTTGATGGCCATTCCTGTGGCCACTGCTCCCCCTCCGTGCTGGAGCTGCCAGCTGGAATCCAGATGCGGCTGGGCTGCGAGCACGTGCTGGATCCCTGGGGTGATGGGGGCAGGGAGGCCATCCTCCTGCAGCCCCTCTCCTCCTCCGACCCCACATCCATCCAGAGGGGGCCGGGGTTTGGGTTTCATAACACACAATGGCCACTGTCTTGCTCAGTAGGGAAGGGCCCTCCTTCTCTCAGCCCAGACAGGCTCCCGCCCAAGAATGTAGGGAGAATCTAAATACAGATACTGAATACCCGGATGCTGTGTGGCTGGGACCAAGTCACTCAACCTCTCTGGGTGGGACAAGCTCTCTCCTTCTTCCTGAACTCCTGCGGGGGTCCTAAGCGCTGGGGTGTGGCTGGGAAGTGCACGAAGCTTCCTCATGACAGGCAAAACCCAGGTAAGACAGAAGCGGACACTGGCGATCCCTGGGGAGCAGGCAGGGCGGCATCTCCCAATCAGCAGCTTCCTGGTCAGTGGCTCCCCATTGGTGCCCAGTGGGCCCTCCAGAGAACGTGGAGTGTGTGGCCTTAGCCACAGCCTGTGTCCCCAGGGACTGCTGGGGGGGGATAAAGGAGGTGGTCTGAGCCCCAGCGCAGGAGTCAACCTCTCCCTCACCTCTGAGCTTTTACAGCTACTATTCCCTCTGCCTAAGACACCCTTCCACCCCCCTCCTTGCCTTGCTAACTCTCATCTTCTAGCTTCTGGCTTAGATGTCCCCTCCTCCTGGGAGTCTTCCTGGATACCCCGCACCCAGCCTCTCTTCCACAGTCCCCTGGGCTCAAGGATGATAAAAATTGCTTACAATTAAGGGGCATCTGTTATGTGCCAGGCACTGCTCTAAGCAGGGGACATCATTAACTCATGGCAACCCTACGAGGTGGGCAGTGTTATTATCCCCATGTCACAGATGGGGAAACTGAGGTCCAGAGAGGGGAAGTCAGTTGCCCAGGTCACACAGCCAAGATTCCAGCCCTGCAGTCTGATTCTGGAGTCTGAGTTCTCTGCTGGGCTCTACTGCTTTTCTGATGAATGAACGAGTGACTGAATGAAGTAAGCGCTTCGGGAGGGAACAGCAGGGCCCCACTACCACTGAGGCTTAGCGCCCCTCCACTCTGCTCCCGCCTCTGTGATGGAGGTACCCAGGAGGGGCCTTTTATGCGCACACATCTGGCTGGCACCAAGCGGGGAGTGAGCCGCGGAGGGAGACCATGGTGGGAGCGTGTGTGGCTAGGGCCAAGCGGGGGGGGGGCGGGGGGGGGGAAGAACGGGCTTAAGCGTGTGGGTGAGGGGTTCCAGTGTTCCCAGGGATCCGGGAGGCTGCCAGGGCACGACCAGGCCCCCACTGTCCCAGGGCTTGTGAAGCCACACAGCGGCCCCCAGCCTGGGAGTCTGTCCTGGGGCCAGGCCCGCTGCCGCTGTCGAGGGGGAGAGGGAGGGAGAGCAAAACCACCCCGAGACATGAACCCTAGCTCGTGTTGGAACGGGGCTTCTGGTGACGTGTGGTAGGGTTGGGGGTTGCTGAAGAGCCCTCTTTCCCATGTCCTGCCCTGCTCTGATCGCTTGACAGGCTGGGCATAATCTGGCTGAGGTCATGTCCGGGGTGTGGGCAGGAGGGGCAGAACCCACACTTCCCAGGCCGTCGTGTGCTGAGCACATCATCCTTAACCTTCTGGGGTGCTCAGAGTGGTTTGGGCTCTGGGGTGAGACCAGTTGGGTCAATGCCAGCTCCACGCTTTCCTGGCTGTGTGACCTTGGGTGAATCACCTCACCTCTCTGGGCCTCTGTTTCCGTGTGTGTAAAGAGAGGATGATCCTACCCCACCTGGCAGGGCTCTCCACCTGCACAGTGGGATTACCTGGGAGCTTTTAAAAATCCTGACTCCTGGACCCCACCTGGACCGATGAAATCATTATGTCTGAGGGTGCGGCCAGGCAGCTGTCACAGCCAAGATTCACAGTCCACGAGGAGAGGGACCTGGGGGTCTGTCCACCACTGTCTCCCTAGCACTCAGCACGGTGCCTGGCACATAGCAAGTGCTCCGTGTGTGTGTGCATGTGTTTAAGGCTGAAGGAAGGCATCGTGCCCGCACATCCATAACCACATTTAACTCTCGCCACACTCTTTACAGAGAGAGGAGCAATATCATTACCCCCATTTTACAGATGAGAAAACTGAGGCTCAGAGGGGTGTAGTGACTTGCCTGAGGTCACACAGCCGGGCATAGCTGGGATTCGGACCCAGGTCTGTCTGGCTTCTCAGCCTGGACTCTTCAGCGCTGAGGCTCCTGCCTCATTTTAGAACTTTGTGGTCCCAAAGTAGAGCCCCTCCGCTGATGGTAGGGTGGGCACATGCGTTTTGTATCCATTGCATTTCATCTTGGGTCCCCCTTCTTTGTTCTAACCCCACCCTGCCTCCCGGGGTGATGACGGTGACTGCCCAGTGGCTGTCTCTGTTTTCATTCATAGACACTTGGAATCATCCAGTTTTCCTTCGTTGGGATTAATTAAAACTCTGGATTCCAAGGTGGCCCAGGAGCGAGTAGCAGGGTCCTAGATCTTTTGTTTTCCAACCGTAATTCTTTAATGAGCACCTACTCTGTGCCAGGTATTGGGGAGAAACTGTTAACAAAACAGATCTGAGGCTATATTCTAGTGGAGGAGATGAAACTTCATGAAAGAATCATCCAGATGCAACCACAATGATTAATAACAGGAATAGCCACCATTTAAAAATGGACAGTTATTCACTTCTGGCGCTTTACCCATATTACTTTTTACAGCTTTACCGAGGTATAATTGACACACAATAAAATGCACATATTCAAGTGTACAGTTTGATAATTTTGACATATGTGTATAAAGCCATCACCACAATTAAGATAATGGACATATCCGTCACCCTTTGTAATCTCTCCTTACTGTTCCTCTCCATCTCCCACCCCAGTCCCCAGGCAACTATTGATCTGCTTCCTGTCACTATGAATCATTTTTATTTTCTGGAGTTTTGTATAAATGAACCATAGAGTGCAGTGTGTACTCTTTATTATTTTTTTGGTCTGGCTTCTTTAACTCAGCATAAATATTTTGAGATTCATTCATGTTGCTGTATTTATCAATATTTCCCTCTTTTTTATTGCTGAGTAGTATTCCCTTGTATGAATGTATGAAAACTTATCTGTTCACCAGTTGATGTATGTTTGGGTGGTTTCCAGCTTTTGGCTATTACAAATACAGCTATGAACTACTGATATTATTTTACCTCTTCCTCCCAACCTTCTTAATGAGATGATTGTTAGTTCTCCCCATTTTACGGATGAAAAAAATGGAGACTCAGAGAGTTCAAGTAATTTATCCAAGGTCACACAGCCAGTAGTTGGAATCTTTTAAAGAGTGAGAATGTTTGAGCTACGTGACTTTAGGGAACCTCTAAAGTTCAGAGAGCCTCAGACCAGCCCCTCATTTTATACTTGGGCATCTGAGGCTGGGTCTCGTCCAGAGCTGGGTGAGAATTTGGGGCTCAAGTGGGCAGTCTTGTGCTGTGTCTGGCTCTGCTCTGCTTTATCCTGGCTCTTCATCTGGTTTGGGGGAAGGATCTGTCTGGAGTGGGATAGGGATTTGACATTTTTTCAGGAGGTTTTAATTTCAGGATTCCTCCGGCTGCTCAGAAATAGCAGGAAGGATTTGGTGCTGGCTCCAGGGTCCGGGAGGTTCCCCCGCAGCTGCTCCCCCTCCCCAGGCGGGTGGCAGGGTTTATGGTGGCAGCTGCAAAGTATAAAATAGTCCTGCTCGTAAATCTGCTCTTGCCAGGGTCCCTGATGCCAGAGGCCTCTGCGATGCTCAGCATGGAGTCCCACCAACTGCTGGGGACCTGCAGGGACACTGAGGGTGCCCTGGCAGGCCGGAGGGTCCAGGCTTAGGGTGTCTACCTGCAGCCTCTCCCTTAGGGTTTGGGGAGCCCGACTCAGCTGGAGGGGCTGGAGAGGGGAAAAGACTGGGGTTGCACACGGGGGATTGGGGACAGTGACGGAAGGGAGAGGTAGTGGACACAGAAATAAGGAACCAGGAGACCCAATTAAGGGTCCTCCTAGCTGTGTGACTTGGGCATGTCACCTTTTTGAACTATGGGTTCCTCACTTGTAAAGCTGGGGCCACAGCCCTTGCCCTGTCTCTCCACAATACTGTTAGGTTAATAGATGTGAATACACTTTACTAGGTGCACGGCAGGGTAGCCTGATGGTTAGGGGTTCAGATGACC
This sequence comes from Balaenoptera ricei, assembly GCF_028023285.1. Taxonomy (NCBI): domain Eukaryota; kingdom Metazoa; phylum Chordata; class Mammalia; order Artiodactyla; family Balaenopteridae; genus Balaenoptera; species Balaenoptera ricei. The sequence continues at coordinate 19,515,183 of NC_082652.1, forward strand.
CGGGATGGAATCTCAACTCTGCCACCTCCCAGCTGTGTGACCTTGGGCAAGTCATTTAACCTCTCTGGGCCTGAGTTTCCTCATCTGTGAAACGGGACCTTGGAGGGTTGGTGGGAGTTGAGTTCATTCCCTTAAAGGGCTTAGAACAGGCCCCCACGAGTGCTCAATGAATGTGAGCTTTTGTTAGCTGTAAACTGTGAAGTGCGGTGCCCCACAAAGAGCAAACAGGGAAACTTCTGTGTCTAAAGGTCTGGCTGTTCTGCAAGTTACCTCTTCTCTCCAGGTCTAGGTTTAGAAGCTTCAGAATCATAAGATCAGTGATTCTAGATGCTTGGAACTTTAGAGTCTAAACATCTATTCTTGGGGGGCAGGGCAGAGGATCCTAGAAGGGTTGGTGAAATCTGAGCACTTCCAGCAGCCAGGGAAGTCCCGTGAACTCCAGGGAGGGGGTGACGGACGCGGCCAGAGACAGAGACAGGCTGCTGTGGCCCTTTGGGTGGAGAAAAGTCACCCTCACCCTGTGGGCCCCTCTGCAGGGGTTTGGCGACCAGTGGGGGCTAGGGGTCATGCTGCAGCTGTTCCCCCTATCCCTCTGGGGTGCGGTGGCCCCAGCCAGGGCTTGAACGTTGTCTGGCAGGCACGGCTGGAGGCGTGGCTGGCAACACGGGCTGGGGACCCCAGGGACTGGGGCCCATCTGGGGCAGGCACTGGGGCTATTTCTAGGTTGGAAAGGGGAGGGGGACCCAGTGGGATTAATTGCCAGATGACCTGGAACATCTCTCCTCCCCTCTCTGCTGTGTTTCCCTCTATAAAACAAACCAAATGCTTAGACTGGCCAGAAACTCCTTCAGGCACCGTGGGGGAAGGGCAGAAGATGTCTACATCTCCGAAAGACTGGGGTTCGAATCCCAGCATTCAAATCCCACCTCCAGGCTGCGTGACCTTGGGCAACTTCTGCCCTCTCTCGGAGTCTCAGTGTTTCACCTGTGAAACCACAAGTCCTGCCCTGCTGTGAGACTCAGATAAGAAAATGCTGCTTGAGCATGTGGCCCACGTGAGAGACCCCCTGAGCCCCCAAATCTCCCACCTGTGCCCTTCCTCAGGGTTTAAATCCCACCACGAGGGCCTGTTTCCATCACTGCTTCAGCACGCACTGTGTAGCAAGTGTGGCACTGAGCACTTTCTACACACTGCGTCCTCACAAAGCTGAGGACGGTACAGATATTATCCACCCTCTACAGAGGGAGGCACGGAAGCTCAGACAGGCCAAGTGACTCGCCCAAGGTCACGCAGCCAGAAAGAACCTGAGCCAGGCTTTGAACGTCCTGCGCTTTTCGTATCCCATAGGAAGTGCTCTAACCACAGCTCCACACGGCCTACAAGCCTATTCATGAATGAATGAGCGCATGAATGCAGAATAATGAGGTTAGAGGAGGGGGCCCAAAGCCAATGTGTCCAGACTTCCATGTGACCCCACAGCTCAGCAGGTGGCAGGGGCGTCATCACAGCTGCCGGGGGCTGCATCCACTGTGGTGTGCAAGGGGGAAAGGCAGGAAAGAAGGCTTTGACCTCCACGGGCCGCGGAGTCTGACCTCTCCTGTTCAGAAACTGCGCCTGCGCGCGCCTTGCGTGGGGCGGGCACTCCGCTGGGGGGAGGGTGGCACCCCAGCCCCTTGCGCCACCACCAGGCAGGCGGCCTGTCTCCCCTTGCTACCGAGTGTGCTGAAGGGGGCCTGCGAGGCCACGTGGCCCGGGAATGACCAAGCTGGTCTGTCGAACGCCAGCCAACGCTTTGCTCCTGCCCCGGACGCTGTATGGGGACGACGCCGAGAGGCCACCGGGTCCAGGGTCAAGCTCACAGCCCTGAGCTCTCTGGAGACGTGAACTTGGAGGTGGGGGCCCAGGCAGGCACTGGCCCTGGGTCTGGAGCCCCGGGGTGGAGGTCCAGCTCCGCCCACTCCCTGGCTGTGCCGCCTGAGGAAAGTTGCTCACCCTCTCTGGACCTCAGCTGCCTCTCCCACAAAGGAAAGAAGGAGGCTTGATCTGGAGTTCAGATTCCACCCAGCGGCGGGCCTCGAACTCTGTTCCCGTGTGAGCCATTATTGTCAGCGGCTGGGGGAGGGGCTGCAGGACGCCATTTTTCCTGAAGTAAAAAGAATCACTCAATTCTTGGACGAGAAGATCTTGGAAGAACCTGGCTTTTTTACCCTCTCGAATCCATCCCCAGGGAGATCAACCTCCCCCCACGTTAAGAGACCCCTGGACGAGTTCTCCCAGCTCCTTTGACTGTCTCTCCAGCATCTGAGCAAACCCTCAGTCTCAGGAAGCCCTTTTCCATCTGAGGTAAGTTGAGCCGGTTGGGCCCGAGGGCCGATTTCCCCGCAGCCTGGCCCGTAGCACGAGCTCTGGCTGGAAGGACCGGGCCAGCCACTGGGGAGCCAGTTAGAGACTCTTCTGAATTTTTCCCCTGGCCTCTCACAAGAGAAGAACATCTCACCTTTGTCCGGATCTGATCTCCACACTGTCTGGTTTTGAGTAGACTGCGGGGAGAGAGGGGGGGGGGGGCTTTTGGAGGGTCGTACTGCAACATCTACCAAGGTTGTCCATGCCCTTGTCCTTTGCCCCAGAGATTCTCTTCTGGAACCTGCCTACAGAAATACCTGTGTGTGGGCCCTGAGATGGGATGTTGGTGCCAGCGTTGTTTAGAATAAGTGACAAAAAGGGGAACCGCTTATGTGCCCATTGCTGCGGGAGGGTTAAGGAGACGGTAGTCCTGTTGAGTGAGAGGATATTCAGAGAGGATTCGCTTCTGGGGAAAGGGTCTGGACATAAAAACTATCGTCAACATTTCCCAGTTTGCTTTTCACATAAATGATTTCATGTAAAAAATCACTACGAAATCGGTTTGATCAGCTTCCTTGAACCAACGAGGGAACATCCCTGCGCAGTAAAATTGTTGACGGATGCGGTACCCCAGGGGCGAAGGGACTTGTCTCACAGCGAGTGAGTTGGGAGAGGGCTCAGGTCCTGGGTCTGGCCTGGCAGCTCATCCTCCTTGTGGTCCGTGTTCTATCTTACGTGAGGGGAAAGGGCGGCCCTGGCGTGGGGGACTCACACCTGGGAGTCACCTGTTTGAAGTGTGAGCCCAGACTTCTGCTACCCGGGCTTCAGGCATCCCTAGAACAGAGCCAGTTCAGGGTGCCTCTGGGTCAGGTGTCGGGCAGAGTGGGACCTGGGCGAGCTCGAGAACGGGGATCACAGGCGGCAGAGCTGGACAGCCCTTGAGTCATCACATGTTTCCCAGGCCATCCTGCACGTGGGTGTCTTTGCAGACACCAGGTCCTACTGGGGGGCTTGCCGAGGCAAAGGGTACAAGCATCGCGTTTTCGGAGTTGCTGCCAAATGGCTTTTCCAAAATGCGTCACCAATTTCCATTCCCATCTTGGTCTAAGGGTGGTTCCGTTTCTCCTTGACGACAGTGTGAGTTTCCAGTCGAAGAGATGAGAAGTGGTATTCCATTGTTGTTTTCGTTATGGTTCTCTGATTACAGGTAAGAGAGGAACTGTTAACCTCACGGAGTTCCTCTCCTATGAATTACCTGTTTCTATCCTTAGTTTCCACGTGTATTGGTTGGGTACCCACTGATTTTCAGCTTTTTTGAGCTGCAGAATCCTTTGTTTGAACAAACTCTTCCTAGGAATCCTAACTAAGTTAAATGAAAGCAGAGCTGCATCCTGGAAGGGGGGGTGGGATACCCAGAGGGCACCTGTTTGCCCCTTTTCCCCCTCTGCAGGGGCCCCTAGGGCTCAGTGGAGTAGAGTTTGCAAACAATTGGTATAGTACTACCACTCCAGCTACAAATGGGGAAACAGACCCAAAGCCACGCAGAAAGGTAACGGCCGAGTCTGGTCTCCAGCGCAGATCACCTGCCTCTGTCAGTGTTCATTCAAGAAGGATCTCTAGGTAGATGATCCATCCATGAGTGACAGTTTCATCACTTCCTGTCTATGCCCTTCACTTGTTTTTTGTGTGATGCTGGTGGTAGAGGTGGAGATGATGGCGGTGGGGAAGGGGTGGTGGAGGTGATGGTGATAAGGTGGTCATGATGTTGGTGGGTGTGGGTGGAGATGTCGGCAGTGGAGGTGGCGGAGGTGATGGTGGAGGTGATGATGGTGGTGAACATCCTTGCCTTGTTCATCATCTTCACGGGAGTGCTTCCTAAGTTTCCCCGTGAGCATGATCTTTGCTGTAGTTTTCTGGTAAACGTCCTCTTTTCAAGTTAAGGAAATTCCTTTCTATTCTTAGATTGCCAAGATATTTGAGTTGCAGATGGGTATTGAAGTTTATCAGATGCTTTCCAGTCTCTCCGAAGATGAGACACTTCTTTTCTCTCACCGTGGGGCACTGGATGGAGACATCCCTGGGACAATCTGGGTGGACTGATTTTGCCTCAAGCCCGGAACCTTGCTCTCTCTCGTCCACTTTCCCTGTTCCCTTCTTTCTTTCTCCCTAAACACAGACACTTTTCCAGGCCGGAGGTGCCTGACGGTAGAGGAGGGTGAGGCATCAGAATAGAAATGATCTCCCCGTGCTGGGTCAGCGCTTTCCGCCTGCCTGACTTCTGCTGCCGTTTCCTGTGCTAATCCCAGGGGGGGCCAGCCCCCCTCCCCATCTGGTTCCAGACATAGCTCGAGACATTCTGAGGGTGCATTAAAATGCTGGTGGCAGACAGACAGGGGAGGATCTTGAAGCCCCACATTCCTCTCTGGGGTGCCGGAGGAGGGGTGGGCGCGGGGCGGGTGTGTGGTGAGGCAGGAATTTGTCTTGGTGGGGGCAGGGTTGGTCCGGGGTGTGGGGAGAAGGGCTGGGTTGCTAGGCAAAAGCGGCAGAGATGAATCATGTTCTGGCGTGAGCTGGTTATGGGCTAAAATGAGAAGTTATCCAAGGATGTGGAATCTTTTTGTTTGAGCTGGAAGGGAATATGGATGCATTGGGTTCAGCCCGCTGGTTTTGCAGACAGAGGAACCGCAGATACAGAGAGGGAGAAAGGTTTGCCCAGAGAGTAAGGAGCGGGCGTCTTGCCTCCTCGCTTTTTCCAGGGACCGTGGCCAGAAGAAGGCCTTGGCACCGCCTCCTGTAGTGTGCGCGGTTACCGTTCTAGGCGTCCGAGATTTCACGAATCCTCAGGCATGCTTTCCCTGAGCGAGAGAAATCCAGAGCGATACGCTCTGGGACGGCTATGAACAGTGTGATGCTAGGGTGGATGGGGGAGGCCTGTCTGGGGAGGTGGCATTTGAAGTGAGACCTGGATGCAAGCGGCAGCCCTGGGAAGCTCTGGGAAGAGGGCTGCAGGCAGAGGGACCAGCCAGTGCAAAGGCCCTGCGGTGGGAATGAGTTTGGTGAGTTTGAGGGACAGCAGGGAGGCCAGTGGGCTGAGGGAGGCAGAAGGGGGGACAGGCAGGGCCTTGGAGGCCGGAGAGAGGCTTGATGGGAAACTGTTGCCTGACATTAATCAGGGGGCGTGATCCCCCTCGTGACTCCTTCTCCTGCCCTGTGGTGCCTGCTAAGGGCCTGTCCTGTGGATTAATGAGCATTTAATAAGCACCTACTGTGTGCCCGGCTGTCCTGGGCACTTCGCCTGTATGGTCTCATTTCACCCTGCAACGGCCCCTCCCAGGCTGACCGTCGGAGGAGGACAAATGGGAGAGGCCCACACTTGCCCGTAGCCGCTCTGTGCAGGCCTCGCTGACCCAGGCTCTGTCCCTTGAGGCCCTCTGCTCAGCCAGAAAAGGACTGGCCTGCACGAGCAGCTTGTCCTTTGGTTCAGCTTCTTAGGAAAAAGAGTGGGAAAGGTTGAGAGGAGACTCAGATCCCGGCGGCCGCCCCAGAAGACTTGCCAGGAAGCAGGGCCACGCTGGCCCGAGCCTTCGGGGTTGGAAGGGATGAGCACCCACTCGAAGGGAGATGGTCCCCAGGGGCCCTGCTGTGGTGGGAAAGTGAGTGAGAATCCGGGGCTGAAGGGCAAATGGGACAGTGTGAGAAACTCCCCCAAAGCTCCTTTGCTGCCAGATAGTAAGCCCAGCAGATGCCTGGAATTCCACCATTAATGATTTACACTAAGACTTGCTTTTGGCTCCTCTTCTTGTAAGATGCAAATCTCCTTTGGAAAAAAGAGTGAGAAGATGAAGTCTCAAACCCAATATTGTGATAAAATTCAGAGATAGTAAGTGATAGGGGCCCGAATGCTGGACAAGTCCGAGGGGCCATCAGATTTAGAGCTCCCCACGGGGTCAGTGGAGACTTTTGGTGGGGCTACCCTGCTGCCCATCTTCTCCCTCTGCCCAACCCTGCTTTCCAAACCAGGTTCCACAGGTGTTGATCCCAGGAACACTCCTGAATAAACACCCTGCACGTTAACTCCATCTAAGAGTCAACTTTCTGGGGAATCTGACCTGTAACAATGAAGGTGATGATGTTGGTGATGATGGTGTTTATAAAGTTGATACTGATGATAATGACCGTGATAACGATGGTGTTGATGATGATGGTGATAATGTTGTTACTGGTGATGATGACGATGGTGATGATGATGGGGATGGTGGATGAATCAGCCCGCTCGGGCTGCCATAACAAGATACCACAGATGGCGCGGCTTAAACAGTAGGAATTTCTTTTCTCACAGTTCTAGAGGCTGGAAAGTCCAAGGTCAAGGTTCTGACAGGGCTCAGTTTCTGGTGAGAGCTCTCTTCCTGGCTAGTAGATGGCCACTTTGTCCTCACGTGGCCTCTCCTCTGAGCGTGTGTGGAGAGACCTCTGCTTTTAAAGTCTCACCCTTATGACCTCATTTAACCTTAATTACCTCCTGAAGACCCTATTTTCAAATATAGTCACAGTGAGGTTTGAGCTTCAATATATGAATTTGGGGAGGGGGGTGCAATGTAGTCCATAGCAGTGATGATGGTGACAATGATGATGGCAATGACCACGATGGTGACAGTGTTGCTGCTGCTGATGTTGGTGATGATGATGGCGATGGTGGTGGTGATGATAATGACAATGACAACTGTGATAGTATTGAGGATGGTGATGGTGATGACGATGGTGGTGGTGGTTATGGTGATGATGATGGTGGTGGTGGTGGTGGTGGTGATGATGGTGGTGGTGGTGGTGATGATGGTGGTGGTGGTGGTGGTGATGATGGTGGTGGTGGTTATGGTGGTGATGGTGGTGGTGATGACGATGATGATGGGGGTGGTGTTGATGATGGGGGTGATGGTGGTGATGACAGGGCTGATGATGATGGTGATGATAGCTAACATTTATTGAGTGCTTATTACATGCCTGGCACTGTGCTTTTTTTTACTTTACATGGGATCATTCTTTTAATCCTTACAACAAACCTCTGACTTAGGAGCTAGTATCCTGCTGATTTTTCAGGAAGGGAAGTCAAGGTTCAAAGAGGTTAGGTACCTTCCTAAAGTCCCATAGGGAGCTCATGGCAGAGCTGGGATTAGAACCCATGTCCCTAGGTCCCCATCCAAGGTTGTACCTTCATATCCTGTGGTTCGGTTCAAAGGGGCTGTGTGTGATGGGAGGTGTTTGGGGGGGGGTCCAGCCTGATTTCCCCACTGGGGCTCCCTCTGATCCATCAGCCTGAGCCCCCGGGGGGCAGGATGGAGGCCCCTGGAACCTCTTTTGCACCAGCAGCTCTGGGGCATTAAGGGTAGTCCTCACCTGGGGGGCCTTCCGGAGTTATTCTGGGATCTGGGCTTCTCTGAGGTGAGGCCAGGGACTGGAGTGTCTAACACGACATTTCCAAAGATAGCTGGGCGGGGAGGGTGCTGGTGGTATTTGAGGCCGTGCCCTGTGTCTGACCAAGCACTGTGGAGTGAGCTTGCCCATCAAGCCACGTGTGACAGAAGTCACGTCTTTGTGTCCCCTGCACAGGGGCAGCCAGACCACGACTTTGTGTACTTTTGGAGGCCTTGCTGGGAGGGTGCGTCTCAAGGCAAAGACATCATAGATTGGAAGCCTGGAAGGTATAGTATTTTACTTTACATTTATTTTATTGTACTGTATTAATTTCATTTAATTTTAAATTTAATTTTATTTTGTCACGCTGCATGACTTGTGGGATCTCAGTTCCCCGACCAGGGATTGAACCTGGGCCCTGGCAGTTAAAGTGCTGAGTCCTAACCATCGAATCGCCAGGGAATTCCCTATAGTATTTGAAAAACAGTAATAGTAGCTGTAGTAGTGGCAATAGTAGTAATAGTAACAGTTGCTATGAGGAATGGTAATAATAAGACCAATGCTAATAGTAATAATGATAATAGCAGTAGAGAGAATAGACCAGTCGCAAGCTGAGAGCTTGGGCTGGAATCCTGCTGCAGCCACTTCCTGGCTCTGTGATCTTGGACACATCCCTCTACCTTCTAGTTTCTTCATCTGTAAAATGGGATAATCATAGAATTTTAGCATTTTTGTGCAGAATAAATGAGCTAATCTATATAAAACACCCAGCAACTGTGTCTGGTGTGTAGCTGGGGCTGAAGAGTCATGCGTAATCATGACAATCACCGTAACGTCTATGAACTCTTCTTTTTTTAAAATTTGTTTATTTTATTTATTTTGTTTGTGGCTGCGTTGGGTCTTTGTTGCTGTGCGTGGGCTTTTTCTAGTTGCGGCGAGCGGGGGCTACTCTTGGTTGCAGGGCGCGGACTTCTCATTGCGGTGGCTTCTCTTGTTGCGGAGCACAGGCTCTAGGCCTGTGGGCTCAGTAGTTGTGGCTCGCGGGCTCTAGAGCGCAGGCTCAGTAGTTGTGGCGCATGGGCTTAGGAGCTCCGTGGCATGTGTGATCTTCCCGGACCAGGGCTCGAACCCATGTCCCCTGCATTGGCAGGCGGATTCCTAACCACTGCGCCACCAGGGAAGCCCTGCACTCTTTTTTATATGCCACATGCTTTACATGCTTCATCTCATTTAATGGTCATGTTAACCAGACCAGGTAGGTACTATTATCATCCCATTTTGCAGATGAATACACGGAGATTTGGGGTGGTTGAAGTCTCTTGTTCAAGGTCACACGGGGTAGGTGGCGTTTGAACCCACCGGGTCTGACACCAGCGCGCCGAGCTCACTCTGCTGTGCCCTGCTGCTGGGCAGAGACGGTCTTCTCTGGGGAGGTGGCTCTTTGAGGGGTTGGCTGATGTCATCTTGAGGGATGGAGGAAGCAAGCGGACAGGCCCCAAAGCCACCAATGAGAGATGTGCTCCACATCCATCTTCCGGTTGGGGTTGGGGCTCATCTGCAGGGTCCCCCTAACTCTGCCAAGACTCAGTGGGACCCGGAAGTCTTCTGTCCCATCACGAGGATGGACACAGAGTCTGCCCTCTTGTCTCAAGTTCAAGGGGCCTTAATCATCAAAAGTCACCCCTCATTTGCTTGGCCTTTTAAGAAGATGCCATGATAGAGACAGCTGGTTTTGATAGGACAGTTCTTAATGGGAAGTTGTGAAAGTGCATTTTGATGTGGTCCCAAGTGGCCAGAATCCAGGAATAACATCTAGGAAAGGTTAAATTAGAGATGTGGTCATAGCCATGGTGGGGTTGGGAGGTGGGCAGAGGACCTCAGCTGGAGCTCTAACCTACCACTTCCTTGCTGTGTCATCTGAGGCAAGCCGTTTCACCTCTCTGAGCTTCTGTTTCTCCATCCAGCCATCCTCCCACCCACTCACCCATCCATCTACCCACCCATCCATCCACTCACATACCCTCCATCCATCCATGCATGCATCCATCCATCCACTCAGTAAGTATTCATGGAGCCCCTAGTAAGTCAAGAGCTGTACCAGAAGCTGGGTCCCATAATTGAATTGCTGTCATCAGTAGAAGACTAAATTATGAACCATCATACATGGAATGCTGGGTAGCTATTAATAAGAATGAGGCAGGTCTATAGGAACTGATATGGAGAAATACAGCTAAGAGGAAAACAGAAAGATATAGAAGTATATGTAGTATGCTACCATTTGTGTAAAAAAGAAAAAAACAGAGGGTCTATTTAAACACATGTATACTTGGATATGCCTAGAAAATTTCCGGAAGGACACCTAAGAAACAAGTACCAGAGATTGCCTCTGAGGAGGGAAATTGGGGAATTAGTAGGGGTGGCAAGGAAACTTATATATCATTCTGTTCCCTTTCAGGCTGTTTGAATTTTTGAAAATAGTATATTACCTGTTTAAAATTGAAAAAAAATTATTAAAAAAAAAAGAGTGTCTGAGTAATGATATAGAAATATAAGAAAAGAGCAAAGTACAAAACCCATCCATGATATTTACGGGCTCAGGGAAGGACAAGAGACTGTAGGAACAGAGAGGGCATCTAGCTCAGCCTGGGGGAATCAGGGGAGACTTCCTGGGGGAGGTGGGATCTGAGATGAGGCTCCTAGGCTGAGTGGAGGTTAAGGGAAGATGCCTGGTGAGGGCATTCCGGGCAGGGGGTGCAGCATAGGGCCTGAAGGGAAGGTTCAGTGTGGCTGGAGCTAAGTGATCGATGTGGTAGGAGGTTTGGAATTTGTCGGAAGGGCAAGTGGCAGCCATGGACAGGTTTCAAGAAGAGGAGGGACAGGGTCAGAGTGGGGAATGGATCCCAGCAGTGAGGCTGGAGGCAGGGAGGCCAGTGCGGAGGCTAGGAGAGAGACGATGGAGGCCCAGACTAAGGCAGATGTGTGGGGTGGGAGGGGCAGAGAGGGAGGTTGGAGATGGGAAGTGACACCTTCTCACAGGACCGTGAGTCCCCACGGAAATCATTTCGGCAAACTGCTTTGCAGAGTGCAGAGCACTTCACAGTGGTTCTCACTCAGGGCTGCACCCCGGAAACTCCTGGGGAGCTTTGACAAAATGCCAGTGCCCAGGCCCCACCCACACAGCATCAGATTTAATCAGGCGTTGGGGTTAAATTGGGCTCCTGGATGACTGAGGCGCGGCCAGGGCCCGGCGCATGGAGGTGAGTTGGCCAAATGAAAGGATCAGGGCTCACTCTGTGTGGGCGTTCACCTTCCCGCCGATGCTCAAGGCACAGGTGAGCCTCGGATGGTGTCGAGTTCTGCCAGAAGGAAATGAGGCAGAAGCATGGCCTTTGGGGTCACCCAGCCCAAGCCCAACCTCGTGGCTTGGGAGTAGCTGACCTCCTGAGCCAGTTTCCTTGTTTGAAATAATGCCCACACCAGGGGGCCAGCCTGAGAATGGACGGGATTACAAATGTAAGAGTCTGGCTCAGAGCACGGGTGTGTGAGCCTGCTGTAAGTTACACGGCGGGTCCCCCGTGGAAGAGTTCATGTGGAGGTGCTGAGATCCATAGGATGCCAAGATCTCGAGACCTGAGCTCACCCAAGGAAGGGGACACGGTGCCCTCGCGTGGTTGAAACTAGCTGTGTTCTCAATGCAATTTCAAACAAAATATTCATTTCTTTTAGCTGCACGACCACATATTTGGAGGTTTGGGCTATTCTGGTAATATTGCTGTGGCTGTTTACGAGCAGCTTCTGATGTGTAGAATTTAGCCTCAGCTCTCAGAGGATGTAACCGGGACAAAAATGTCTCATTTAAAAAAGTCACAAAGAACAGCGGTGGGGAATTGCAGGGCGGCCACATATAATAAAGAGACAAGCGCAGCCTTAGAGGGACGGTGAATTAAACAGTAGAACACGCCACATGGGACAATGTGACATGGTTCCACCCAGCAGCTCTAATTTGAGATTCTGATGAAGGCCCTGCTCTGTGGCCTTCCCCGCGGGTTGGGGGGCGGGGGAAGGGGCCTTTGAAGTTCAGTGTCCTTCCCCAGAACCCAGAGGAGTTTTTTGTTTCTTGCTTTTTTTTCTAAACAAAGGAGGTATATTTAAGAGAAGAGGCAGCCAGCCTATGCCTGAACATCGGGAAAAACAAAAGCATCTTACTTTTGAAGTTGGAGATTTGAGAGTCTTAGCTGGCATTTTGAGATCATGTTTCACTAGAAAGTTGGGCCTCCTTTAGTGGGGCTTTTAGCTGGTGCGTGACTGTGGGCGCCCCAGCACGGCACCCCCTGCCCTTCCCCCCGGCCCAGATGGGGCAGGAGGAACAGTGATTAGAACAGCTGTTATTTGTCCCTGAGCCAGGGAGGTATGTTTTTCAACTTGAGGTCACTGTACACGTAGGCAGTTCACAGTGAACTATTTAAGTATCACAGCTGTGCAGGTGTGGACAAAAGAAGGTTCTTCCCGATGGCTTGGCTCAACCCGCCTCCACACAGAACCACCCAGGAGGTTCTCAAGAGTCGGGTATTGGAACTACTTGACCAGACCTACAGCAGAACCCTGGGTCTAGGAATCGACATCTAAAACTCATCCCTCAGGCCTCTTTGTGGATTTGGTCCACAGCTTTAGGGTAGCGTCCAAGCCAGCGTTGCTCAGATTTCAGGATTTTACAAACCAGTGAAATTACAAACAGAATCTTCTGGACTGACTTTGAGTTGTCAGCCTGTTATTTTGTAAAGAATGAAAAGTGATGGCCATCTCCTTTCATCTTCCCCCTTGTTTCAGAAAACATTAGTGACATCTGGCTTTGTTAAAATCTCCGTGCGTGGTCTTTACTGCCCAGTTTGCTGGGAAAGGTGCACGAGTCATCACTGTCCAGCATCTGTGAACAAACCCCAAGGGGCTGAGGGCAGCCCTGTGAGGTGAGTGAGGGACCCAAGAGACAAGGCTTACCAGAGACAAGCACTGCCTTATATTCCTTTATTTATTATATATATGCAAATCTGTTTTATGTACAATATTTGGTCCTACCAAATAATCTTACCAAGGCATTCTACTGGTAATCTTCCCCAAAATAGATTCAGGTAAAATTAGATATTTGTGCACTTCACGACTACCCAAACCTACTGATTTCAGTTTGGGGGCCATATGCATAATTCGAAATAGACATACACTAGGTTAAGGCGATGAAAGTGAGCTGCAGGAAACCACAGGATTCAGAACAACTAGACTGTGTATTTTGCTTGCATTAGAGTCACAACGTGAACAGCAAATGTTGTGCGGATCTCATAGTGCTTTATATCGTAGTGCGAGGGCTTCTGAACACCTACATGACTGCGCGGCGGGGGGGGGGGGGGGGGGCGGCAAGCAGCCCACGTGACCTGCGGGAAGCTTCGCCGGGAGCTCATTTCTTTTCCACCTCTCCTTTCTTGGGTTCTTGTTTCAGTTTGTAATCAGCCAGGGCGGCCCTGATGGCATCTTCGGCCAGCACTGGAAGTAAGAGAACGAAAGAGAGCCTAAGTTTCTAGAATCTGCAGGAACAGTCTTAGGAAGAGAATCTTTAAGAGCTGAGGTAGCGGTGCTGGGACAGGCTTAACAGTCACCTCTCCAGGGTGCTGGGCAAGAAGCAGGCCTGCAGGCCGATGGCTGTTTCCTGAGCTGGGTCCCTCCTGCGGGGTGGCTCTGGGGACAGACTGTGCTGCAAATACCCGAGATTCTAGGTTAGTTCCTTAGCCTCTTGGACGATCATGTTTTCTTGCTGGGATAGGGTGAGGGCTTTATACATAAAGGGTCTGATGCACAGGAGGGACACAACAAATGTTAGTTCTCAGCTGCTCTCAGGGAAGTCAGGATAAATGCAGTGGACGCTGGTGACGCTGGCTGGCATAACTTAGGTCGTGCCAGTTTGTGGCTGGGATGGCATTTGCTGGCACTCTCTAGTGATCCCAAGTGTGGAAACTTTTATTTTGGAGTCGATATTAAAAGGGAGGCTTTGGGGAAAATAAACATTGAGAGAGCTGGAATGACAGCAGAGAGCGTTGGCTAAAGATTTCAGTACCCAAGAAGGCCTAATGAAAAGGCGGGGGGTTCCTCTGAAACCATGTGAAAATGTTTACAAGCTATGGCCTTTATTCACGGGTATTTGAAATTCCAGGGCAAGCGGAAAGAACTCGGGTCTCAGCAGACCTCCATCCCTGCCGCGGCACTCACTTCTTCTCTTATGAGTCCTACCCTGGCAGGAGGCCTGGCCCTCTGCTGATTTTTAACTAATTTGGTCAGTAAATCTCCATCAATAAGTTTAGGCTACTGTTTCCCATAACCGCCTTCCCCTAGAAGGTTGAGATTTGAAAAGCTTTAGACTGAACTGGAAAGCCAAGTATAAGCCTTAAGGCATCTGGACTTTCTCTTAGGGAGAATGAAGAGGGGGATATTGCACAACTGGGCTTAGTCATTTCATATACAGATGCAGACCCCGACAGTGAGGGCATCTGGAAAGGAAGTGAGGAAACGCTCAACAAACAGGATTATGGTGAAAGCGGCATTTTCTCCTTTACTGGTCCCAACTTCACCACAGCCGGGTGAACAGCACAGATTCTGGAATCAGAGACTGGGGTTTAGACTCTGGCCCTCCCACTGAGGAGCTGTGTGACTGGGGGGCTTTAACCTGAGCCCTCGTTTCCTCCTCTGTGAGGGGGAGAGGTAATGACGCCTCTGGGGACTGGAGGACGTTCCTGAGGGTTAGAAGTGAGGCCACAACGTGCTCGGCACGATGCTCGCCCACACCACCCCCGTAGGACTGCCCTGGAGACCGCAGTGAGGCCCTGGGGCTCTAACCCTCTGGGGATCGTGAAAACGGACTCCATGAGCTCTAACCCTCGGAGGCTGTGAAGGTGGACTCCACGGCCCAAAAGGACTCGCCGTTCCCCTGTCACAAATCAAGTGGGTGCCACTACAAAACTGCCCTAAGTGTCCGAGCCCACCGGCATCCTGGAGGGGACACTTACTGGAGCAGTGCAGTTTCACAGGCGGGAGGCACAGCTCCTTGGCGATGTCCGTGTTTTTGATGGTCAAGGCTTCCTCCACCTGAGAGGCACGTGGGGCAGACGGGAAGTTTTAGTGATCTCTGTCTGGTGGGACAGAAAATAAAAAGGGCCAAAGAGGCCCCACGACAGGGTGGCGGGGGACGATTTCCATTTAATAACCCCAGACAGAGGACTCCCACTTCCATGTCCCGGCTGCAGCTGGGCTCCTCAAGTACGAAGCATACGCACCTGCATTGCTCAGCTGGGGCGAGCCAGGCCCGCAGAGACGCTGCCACGAGCCGGGAGCGGACCCCGGGAGGAGCCTCTGAGGGGTCTGCTTGAGGCCAGCAACTTGAGCCTTTTTTTTAAAAGGCAGTGATTTTCTACGCTGGTTTTGTGACTCTCAACTTCTCTGGTGCCTTATACTAAATGTTCAGAATAAATCCCATCAACTCTAAGTGCTAGATAGTGTCAGGGAGGCGGGAGGGGTGGCACCCAGGCTGGCAGCACCCGGGCCAGTGGCACAGACAGCTCCTGGAAGGAGAGCTCTTGGGGCTCATCCCCTGCCCCAAGGAGAACCTTTCTCCTCTAGGCGGACTAAAAAGGATGCCTGGGGTTTGTTGAGAGCCCAGGGGCATACCAGGAGGCAGGCCTCTGTGGAACGGAGCCCCGCTGCCTTAAGGAAAGCGACTTTCCCCCCCTGCCCCCCAATCTCCCAAGTCCACTAACTCCACTGAATTATGCTTCAACTTCTGTTCCTGGAAACTCAGATGGGAGTCTCTCAGGGTCAGAGAAAGGCCCTCTCCCCACTTTCTGATCACATTCACGGGGCCAGGCCCTGGGAGCACAGGTGCCCTGTCTCATTTCCTCTTTCCCTGAGGATAGTTCTGGACAAATCACTTCACAGCCACCTCCGGCCAGAACAGGTTAGGTCTCTGCTTCCCCGGCCCTGAGGAGCTTGCCGGCCAGGAGGCCCTGAGCCACAGGGAGCCGGCGGCACGTGGCCTGGCACACGCCTCTGTGACTCAGCTCCCAGAACTTGGGCCCTTGGGGCTGCAAAGATGAGCACCTGCAGTTTGGCTTTTCTGAGAGGTTTTAATGACGACAGGATTTTAGAAAGGCTACTTTGTTATTTCATGAATCCTTGTAAGCCACCTGCAATCCCTCCTGAAACAGGATGGGAGGAAACAAACAAAACAAACCACAATAGAACCACCCCCTGAGCAGACTTAGACTTCTAAGAAATGATAACAGCAGTGACCTTGGAGAAAGCCAAAGATTTCTTTTCACTTCTATTGTGTTAGAGGGGGAAGTGAGGATCTTTTTTCGATTTAGTTAAAAACAAAACACCACCAAAACCCCCAAACAAATAAAAATGATCAACAACAAAAAACCCCAAACTAAAAAACACTTAAAATTATCCGTAATTCCCAATGTGGAGAAGAATTTAACAAAAACCTCGGTAAGCAAAATTAAAAAGAAAATTCTTAGCATATTTAGAAAAAAAAATCATAGGTTTTTGGTTTGTTTGTTTACACTCACTAGACCCTTCCCTTAACTGAGAGCCAGGTTTGTGGAGAATGTGACTTAATTCTAGTTTGCAGGAACCTACCGTCTTCCCCTTTACCCATTCGGTGGCTAGCGAGCTGGAGGCAATCGCAGAACCACAGCCAAATGTTTTAAACCTGGCGTCCACGATCTTCCCCTTTTCATCCACTTGAATCTAGAAAAGAGGCAGGAGTTAGCAGAGGTTCTGGTGCGCCCCATAGAACCTGGCGCTCATGGAGGCCCACGGGGCGCTCCCTGAGAGCTTGGATCCTGCTTTCCACACTTAAAAGTTTGGGCACTAATTACTGAGTTTCCTCTGTTCCAAAGAGCTCAGTGATGAGAAGATAAAAGCAGGAACAACTATACAGAATTATACAGGCCTAGCTAGTAAAGATCAACCAAAAAATATGCCTCCTGCCGCCCCCAACCCTAGCCTGATTTTTGGCTATGAGGTTCTCCTCCCAGCTGCTGGGTCAATGTGCGTCTTTAAACACTGGGAGAGTCTGCAATAAAGGTCTCTGGATAATGCTTTTTCCTTTGGCGCCAGACTGCATGCAGTAGTTCCCTCCTGCCTTGTTTCTGTTTTCCAAGATAGGCATGAAGCTGTCTGGCGAGCTGCCCACCACGGTGACGAAGGAGAGGTGGAGAAAGCTATGGTTCACCCAGAGTGCCAGGCACTACCTGCATGTCGTCTCCAACGGGCAGGAGGTTTGATTTACTGCGTTTCCTGTCTCTTTGGGGATTGCTAACTGAACAGTTGTGGTTTTCCTTTGATTGGTAAAATTCACAAAAGATTTCACTTAGCTAAGTTGGAATTTAGGCTGGTACAGTGAGCACAAAGGTGAGATCAGTTCACTATGTCAGAAAGGGTCAGCGTAGTTTACCAGTGTGACTAGCATTCAGCCCCTGCTTGAGTCATTTGTAACACCGACTTGTCCCATCTCACAGGAATCGAGATGGGGACCAGATGCAATGCTGTACACGTAAATGCTCTGTCAACTACGGAGCACTGTACAAGCAAAGGGGTCACTGTTACCACCAGTAAAGATGGGAACCAGCGGTACCTGTAATTTCATGACATCACCACACGCCGGAGCTCCCACCAGTCCGGTTCCAACATTTTTAGATGTCTTATCAAGGGACCCCACGTTTCGGGGATTTTCATAATGATCAACAACCTGAAACGAGACGGTGAACAGAAATCACAGTCACTCTTTTTTGCTATTGGTCTCCCCGACTTTGATGGCAAGGTCCTTGAAGTCAGCAAGCTGAACCTGGCAGGCCATCACTAAATACCAAATTTCACCTGGGAAGGAATTCAGAGATTCCAGATAGTGGCGAAAAATCAGCAAAATCATGTCTTAATTCCGCAGGGTTTTGAACCACAAATAATTACTTGACCTTTAACCACCCAAGTCACCAGAGTTGGGCTCAAACAGCATTTTTGTAACTTCCAAAGAAAATCCATTCTTAAAGGATAATGATTATTATTCGAAAATCCTAAAAATAAGTATGGTCCAGAAATGGAAGGGTTTCCCAGAAGCCTCAAGGAGACTGATACAGGAGGAACAAGGCTATGGAATACGTCCCTTTGTGTGCGAAAATAAATAATAAATATCTCATTACTGTACTGCAAGGCCCTGAAATCTCTCTGGTGCAGCAGCGCACCCTGGTGGTGGAAAGGCTCGTGTCAACAACACACAACCCTGGGTCGGGGAGTGAAGTCCGTGGGGAAATGAGCGGAAGCCAGAACAGAATAAACATCTATTCAAACTGGCACGCGGAAGGCTTTAAAAATCTTGAGGTTTGTCTACCAGTTAGCAGTAAGTATCCCGATCTTTCCAGCCCCCCCCCCCTCCACCCCAGCACGGATTTTGACTCCAAGCCCAAGGACCTACAAGATAATGTCCAATCTGGACTTTCTGCCCCGGGTTGATTCACCGCATTCTTTAGTCAACCGGTTCCCGAGTGAGAGAGTCTCATGTTTAGGGACTTTACACCCCCGGAAGGTAAGGGCTGCAAAGTATGCACCTGTCTCTACTCACAGCTCACCACCACTCCAAACAGAAACAAAACAAAAATAAAAACGTTATGGCTGTTCGTTACATGTCCATCTCCACTCGGAGGCTCTGAGCTCCTGAAAAAATAAAAATCACCCAAAGTGGCCTCCCTGTGCCAGGCACCTTGCCGAGGACTCCGCAGGAATGGTCTCGAGTACGGGGGGTTGCTAAGACCCCATTTGACAAGTGGGGAACCAGGTTCAGCGCACGGCACTGACTTGCCCAAGGTCACCTGGCCAGGGCGGTGGCCTTGGCTGAAGCCGGACCCCGCGCCGCTGTGTGTCGGGCTGGCAAGTCACTGCAGGACCCTGCTTCCTGGGCTGTTGGGGGTTTAAAGGCTGGATGCACGAGATGGCGGCCAGAGGCCGGGCCCACGGGCAGTGGCTACTAGATGAGCGGAAGCTGTCATTTTTATTTCAGGCGCGGTTAGTGCCCCTGCGCAGGGAGGGAAAGTTAGTCCAGGCGGATTCGCGCGAGGGGCGGCGCCTCCGTTGGGGCCGGGGGCGGCCCGTACCCTGGGTCGCAGTGGGGCCTCACGGGCCCCGCAGTGCCCGGGCCCCGCAGAGTCCTTCCTGGGCCCGGGCCTCCGCTACGACGCCCGCACTCTCGGTTGTCCTCGCACTCCCGCCCGCTCCCGCCCGCTCCTGCCCGCTCCTACCTTCTTGTGATAGAGCCGAGCCGGAGCTGACAGCTCCCGGACCGGCAGACGCGGGGCCCGGAGCAGCAGTGCCGAAGTCGCCCGCCTCAGACGGCCAGCTCCAGCCGCCGCCATCTTACGGGCTTGCGCCTGCGCAGGCCGAGTGCGAGACCGAGGCGGGGGGCGCGTGCGCGAGTCGGCTCCTAGCCTGGAGCGCGCTCCCTCTAACGTCCTGGCGACTTCGCGCTTGAGCCCTCCCGCTCCGTGCACGTGTACGCGCTTTGGTCACGCCTTGACCACGCCCCTCCGGGGCGGGCGGGGCGCGGGGCGCGGAGCCCGGGCGGGACACAGAGCCCAAAGGTCTGGAGTCGCAGGAGGCTTTGTCCTCCGTGATGGTTTCTGGATCTGAGGGGCTTCGGGCTGGAGTTCGGGACCCAAGTTTGCGTTCACAAAGTCCACCGCCGGAATGCGCAGAGGATCAACCAGTCCACCTTTCTTAGCCCTGTTTTGCAGCTTAGGAAGTTGAGGATCAGAGCGGTGTAGTAGCTTGTCCTAGGTTGCCCGGAGAGTTAGACTCAGTTGGGATTCAAACTTGAACAATCCTGAGTTGGAATCCCGTTTGTGCTCCTAACTGGTTGTGTGATGCTAGGTGAATGACAGCGTCTTTCTAAACCTCGATCTTCTCTTTTGTACTAATTCAAGGACAATTCTTTCATCCATTGAGCAAATATGTGTTGAGTATCTACTTTTTGTCGGGGTGCTTTGGGAATACAACGGAAAGAAAAACATAATTTCTGACATAATTAAGCTTGCTAATGAGGGAGAAAGGCAATAAATAAACACACCAAGGCTTTCCTACCTCAAAAGTGGAAAGCTTAGCTAAACGAATACTTCGCCCCGATTTTAAAAAGTGTGTTATGTTTATGTCTCTATTTCTCTCTCTGTAAAAAAGCAAACTGTCACAATTTATATGACAAGGCATGGCAATGAAGAGATTCTAAGTAAATGTTTACTAATGTAGTTTATTAATATTGGTTTGCAGAATACGATCCTATAAAACCAGAAAACGCACATGTGTATTTAACTGCTAGGCACGAGGCATTACATAAAGGGGAGGAATCTCTTTGGGAAATGAGTTTTTCTCATAAATGGTGCAATCGATCCTTCCCCGAGGACTTGGACTTTTCTCTGCATTGAGGCTCAGTTACTAGGGAGACTGAACCACGCGCCAGGTCAGAATAGGCGGTAAGTAAGGCATTAATTCCAAGAATCATTTTGACCTTCTCAAGATGGCGCCAAACCCTTAATGTCAATCAGCACGCTCGCTCCATGACTTCCTCTATGGCTTCCACTTCCTGTCTAAGGACCCAACTTCTGTCCGAAGTTGTGGCGGAACACATGCCCTGTTAGTGAGTTCTTTTTCCTCCGACGAGAACTATTAAAAGTATATAAAATAACATGAGTTCCGTGTATTACGAGGTTTCGCCGTCATCCGTGGCTCACAGTTTCTCTCTAGGTGGCAGGAGAGCAGGGTTTTGATCAGGCGCGCGCCGCGGGCAGCTTCTACTTCAGTGGGTCTTCGGCAGCAGAGTGAGGACCCGGGAGTCACTGGAGGCGCAAGATGGCGACGGCGGCCGCAGCATCGGCTTCGGAAGCGGAGGCTGAGCCCAAGGCCGGGCCCAAGGCCGAGGGTGAGGAGGTTGAAGCTAAGGAGGCTAGGACGAGGAGGAAGGTGTTATCGCGGGCCGTGGCCACCGCGACGTACAAGACGGTGGGGCCGGAGTGGGACCAGCAGGAGGAAGGCGTGAGTGAGAGCGATGGAGATGAGGAGTACGCCATGGCTTCCTCGGCCGAGAGCTCCCCGGGGGAGTACGAGTGGGAGTACGACGAAGAGGAGAAGAACCAGCTGGAGATCGAGCGGCTGGAGGAGCAGGTGGGCGCGGGGGTGGGCGGCGGGCTCCTTCCCTCAGGTTCCCAGGCCCCGGCCCGCCTGCCTTGTCCTCGGCGGTAATAAAGCCGCCAAGGCCGCCAAAGCGCAATTCATCAGCGCGTCTCCCGTCCTTCGAGCGTTTACTGCTCGCCAGGTGCTTTGCAACCGTTATCCCATTGAACCTTCGCCAGAACCCGCTGAAGGGAGTAGTGTATTTCCCGTTTTATGGGAGGAAACAGGCTTTTGGTGGAGGGAATTCTCTTGCTCAAGATTACACTTCCTGTAAATGGTGAGACAGGATTTTGGCGAGACAGGCTTTGAACTTTGAATCGACTCCAGCCAGAACTCTCGCTCTTAGCCACACCGTTCAGCTGTCCAGCACGAGAGATAAATTTTTATTTCTAAAAGAGAGTTATTTGCCTGTAAGAATGACGACGATGATGAACTATGGCGTGGTCGGGAAAATATTGACCGTGACGGTGATAATAGAAATGGAAAGGGAGAGATTTCAGCATCTGGAGCCTAAGGCCCCAGTTCTGGCTCTTCCACCCTTGCGTGCGCTTGGGCGAATTTCTTAATCTCTCTCAGCCTTGGCTACCTCATTTGTAAATTGGGAGAAACGATTTCCGCACATAGGTTTGTTATAATGGTAATTAAAGCTCGGGGCCTGGCACTAGTAGCTACGTGATTTCTAATCTGTAACCTTATGAGATACAGGTGGTGGTATCTCTTGTGTAATCTAGGATTCCAGCAGGAAGTAGGTGGCACATTAAAATTAGGAAAGTTTGACAAAAGGTCAGTAAAGGGACTACTGTGTCTAGGGCAGGGAAATCAGGAGTGAAGGTTCGGTACCCCAGGGCTAGTAGTAGCAGGACCTTTAGGTGTCCACCTTTAGGCCTGAAGAGGTGATGGGAGGGACTGGTTTTCCAAATAGTTGTGTGGAGGGAACACCTGAGAGGAGGTGAGACGTTCGTTCCAGGGGTGCGGCCCCAGTTTCCCATCAGGGATTGGGGTGGGGAAGAAGTATCCTGACCTACCGCTCTGCCCCTCTCCAAACAGTCTGCTGGTGCCGTCTGCTGGGCAAACCCTGCTGGAAGCAAGACAGCCAGAGACCTCATCAGTGTGGTCCACACAGTGGGTCACAGGACGGGGAGGAGAGAGGGTAGAGTGGATTTGGAGGGGCAAACAGATGGAGCACATTCTCATTTTACAGATGAGGAAACCGAGGCACAGAAGGAATGATGAAATGATTTGCTTAGACTCACTCGTAAGGGGTTTTGAACTTGTCAAGGTTGTCTGTGGACTGAATGCCACACTGGCTATGAAATTACTTAGTGATGTGAGGTTGTTAGCCTGGGTTTCTCACTTAACTTTGCTGGGTGTGACATTCCTTATAACGTCCTGTCTCGAGGTGATGTTTTGTTAAATTGTGAAACAGTTATATTATCTCTTGCTATACCTGTCCCACTTGTCATCCTATCTGAACCAACTGGGGGTAGGCAGGTGGTTACCATTTCTGCTTTTTTATAAATAAGCGTGCCAAAGTCTATTCAGTCTTCTATTCATTCAGCAGTGTAATACGAGATGCTAGGCTGACTGTGTCCCTGTCCTGGTGGAAATCTGTTCTTCTGGCCTTGGGCCTTTCAATGAGCCATTAGCTTACTCGGTAGGGGAAAGAGGATTACCATTTTAGGGGAAGGGGAGGCTTGGAAGCAGAGTGATTAAGTTGTTGATGAGGGTACCCAGCTTACTAGAGAAGAGGATGGGTCAGGGCAGAGGCCACCGGCCTACTGGTGTTGTGCAGTTGCCAGCCCTGCCTCAGGCCACCGAAGGTGACCACACAGGATGGGATCTGGCAGGTGATGGTGAATTGAAGAGCCTCTGGCTTTATCCTCTTTTCCGGGGGGGTCTAGAAATGGACTTCTCCAATTTTTCCAAAACTCCCTCCCACCTCCTCCTAATCCCACAGCCTCTAGTTCCTGCTGTAACGACTCTCCTGGTGGAGCATGATGGTCAGTAACTTCCAGAGAGGCCTGTGAAACCCTCGGCCTTGTCGTATTTGCAAATTACAGTTGTCGCCCTGAGTGTGTTTATGAAAGCTCGCAGTTAGTAGTATCTGTCCGTGTAACGAAAGCGGAGATTTCCCACCATTTGTGTTTGTGGCCTGAAACTGAAAGTGGCACCTCATGGTGTCTTACAGGTCATGTCAGCGCTCTGAGCCTGCTGTCCCAATTGGTAAAGGGAGGGTTGTAGTAGTGCCTCCCTCACAGGGCTGTTGTGGAGCTTAAGTGACAAGAGGTGTGTAAAGCTCCAGGCACAGTTTGACACACAGTAGATGCAGTGATGGGACCTGCTCCCATCTCCTCCCCCCCCCCCCCCCCTTTCCTGTGATTGCAGCTAAGTGTCCTTTCCACCAGGCCTCTCTGTCACCTCTCCGCCCCCAGTCCAGGGCCAGGTTGTGCTGTTAGGGAGTCAGGAAAGCAGTTCGCAGAGCACTTGCACGTTGGGCAAGCCTACTCTTTCTTTAAAGCATCCTTTGTCGTTAACAGTGTTCTGAGACCAGACTAGACCGGCACATGTGCTCATTTGTCAGTGCTGGTTGAACACTCTGGAAGGTCTCTTAAATGCATGTCAGTGTGCGTTTAATGTACATGCTCTCAGAGCACCTCTCCATATATAGTATCTTCATTATTTGGGCCTAAAAGTCAGAAATTTAGATCAAAAACCATCCTAGAGACAGTTCCTTTACTTCAGTGAGTTTTGTACGTTTCTCTTCTGACCTCCCTCTGGTGTTCACGGGAGGGCCGCTTGCATAGACATTATTCAGGCTGGCTAGGCAGGACTTGCCCACCCCCCTTCATGCTCAGAAAACACATTCAGACCCAGGTGAGTTGCGAGTGATGGGGAGAACTGCGCCTGCTCCTTCATGAGGAAAGTACATCTTTCACGATCTTCACTTCTTTCACTATTGTTACTTGCGTGACACACTTGACAGCCAATTTTGAGACATCAGTGCATCATGGCAGTCCACTTGAGATGCAGAGGTGTACGCCAGTGCCTTCCGGTACAGACGGGGAAACAGAACCCCTGGACGTTAGAACACTTCTGTCCTGACCTCGTCCTGTCCTTTTTCAGCCTATCACATAATCATGGGGTGGGTTCAGCCTGTCAAGTTTTATAAGTCATGAGCAGGAGAACATTGCTAAAAGATTTTTTTTTAAATTATAGGTCATGGGCTTACCTGGTATTGATTCTTCTTTATTATCTATTTGTGTGTAATTTGATACATACAAAGCAGTTCACATCTGTAAATTGTAAAGGATGGTAATGAGATGAACACCCTTGCTCTAAGAGTGGGGACTTCATCAGTACTGCTGCCCGTCCCTACAGCTTCTCCCCGGTTCCAGTGCCCTGCCTTGACCCCATCCCCTCCTCAAACCCAGGTAACTGCTTTTTTGAATCTTGAGTGCTTCCTTCTCTTTTAAAACATGTATAGTTTTATCCTCTAAGTATGCATTCCTAAGCATATATTGTCCACTTTTGTTTGTTTTTGAGCTTTTAAAAAAGTGTATCATGCAATGTGTAACCATCCGGGACTGCTTTCCACTCAGCAGTGTGTTTTTAAGATTCAGCCGTGTTCTTGCAGTTGCAGGTTATCCATTTTGACTGCTGTGTGTTCAGTACACCAGGGTGTGAGTGGCCCACAGCTTATTGGTTGTTCTGGCATTTGAATTGCTTACAGTTTTTTTTTTTCCCTATTACAAACAAGCTACAAGGAACATTGTTACTGTTAAACTGTGCCAGTCTCAAACCCTGTAAGAGTTTCTTTAAGTCAGTATTTTTCAAACTGGGGCCATGGTCATGGGTCATGAATTCATTTTAGTGGATACACCCAGTGCCCCTCTGTGATATACTTTCTGGTTGCGTGGGTCTGTTTCTGGGCGCTTTCTAGTGTTCTGTTCGTCAGTTTGTCTGTCCCGTGTCAATTCCGTGGTCTGACTGATTACTGCTGAGACTTGCTACCTGCTGAGACAGATCCTCCTGTGTGCAGTTTAATGCAATAACTAGGGTCTAGATTACTAAGAGTACATTGTCAAATGGCAGTGTTAGTCGAATGAATTATAGGTCATCTGTCATCTTTGGAGAGGGAAATATTTATTGCTGAAATGTGGCAGACGTTGGAAGAGTAGATACTAGTCTAGTCTTGGTGTATAGACTTAATGTAACCCCACACCCCAACTTGTTTGAAAGCTTTTTTTTTTTTAAGATTTATTTATTTATTTATTTATTTATTTATTTATGGCTCTGTTGGGCTTTCGTTGCTGCGCGCAGGCTTTCTCTAGTTGTGGCAAGGGGGGGCTACTCTTCCTTGCGGTGCGTGGGCTTCTCATTGTGGTGGCTTCTCTTGTTGCGGAGCACGGGCTCCAGGGGCGTGGGCTTCAGTAGTTGTGGCTCATGGGCTCTAGAGCGCAAGCTCGGTAGTTGTGGTGCACGGGCTTAGTTGCTCCGTGGCATGTGGGATCTTCCCGGACCAGGGCTCGAACCCGTGTCCCCTGCGTTGGCAGGCGGATTCTTAACCACTGCGCCACCAGGGAAGTCCCTGAAAGCTTTTTTAAAAAATTAAACTTTTCATTTTGAGGTAATTGTAGGTTTCCCTCCAGTTGCAGGAAATAATACAGAGAGATCCTGTGTACCCTTTACCCAGTTTCCCCCACTGGTGACCTTCTGTAAAACTATAGTACAGTCTCACAACCCATGTATTGACGTTGACAAAGTCAGCACACAAATCGGCTCTGTCACCTCAGGATCCCTCCTGCTGCCCTGATAGAGCCACAGTTCCTGACCTCTAGCACCCACTAATCTGATCTCCATTTCTACATTTTTATCATTTCAATAATGTTATGTAAATGGGATCATATAGCATGTAACCTTTGGGGATGACCTTTTTTCACTCAGCATAATTCCTTCAAGATTCATCTGAGTTGTGTGTTTATTTGTTCCTTGTTATGGCTGAGTAGTATTCCGTGGCGTGGGTGTTCCATGGTTCGTTTACCCATCCACCCATTGAAGCACCTCTGGGTTCTTTCCAGATTTAGCTGTTAGGAATACAGCTGTTATGCACATTCCTGTTCAGATGTTTGTGTGAACATAGGTTTTGTTTCTCTGGAAAAACGCCCAAGGGTGCAGTTGCTGGGTGATATGGTACTTGTGTGTTGAATTCTGTAGGAAACTGCCAAAAACAGTTTCCTGAATTGCTATACCCATTTTATATTCTCATCAGCAATGTATGAGTGATCCAGTTTTTTTGCATCTTCTCTGGCATTTGTTGGTGTCACTGTTTTTCCTTTTGGCTATTCTGATAGGTGTGTAAGGATAGCTCATTATGGTGTTAGTTTGTATTTCCCTGACCGTTATTCATGTGCACTCACTTGCCATCTGTGTCCTCTGGATATATGGGTTGGCCAAAAAGTTCATTTGCGTTTTTCTGTAACATCTTACGGAAAAACCCAAAAGACCTTTTTGGCCAACCCAGTACATGTTGGTTCATGTCTTTTGCCTACTTTTTATTTTATTTGGATTGTTTGTTTTTTACTGTTGAGTTTGGAGTTATATCTTTTAGATATTAGTCCTTTGTCAGATATGTGGTTTGTAAATTTTTTTTTTCCACTCTGTAGCTTGTCTTTGCATCCTCTTAACATAGTCTTTTACAGAGCAAAAAGTTTTAATTTTGATAAAGTCCTAACTTTCTGAGTGTTTTTATCGTGAATGGTTGTTGGATTTTGTCAAATCCATTTTCTGTATCAATTGATACCATGATATTTGTTCCTTAGCTTGATATATAGTGGACTACAGTGATTGCTTTTCAAAGATTGAGCTAGCCTTGCATACCTGGAATAACTCCCACTTAGTCATGGTGTATAATTCTTTTTGTACATTGAATTTAGTTCTGTAAGTTTTCCTGTCCACCCTATGCTAGCTGCAGTCCACTTATTTTTATTTGCTGTGTTTGCATTTTCATTCAGTTCTGTGTATTTTAAATTTTGAGATTTCCTCTCTGACCCATAGATTATTTAGAACTGTATTGCTTAATTTTCAAGCGTTGAGAGATATTCCTACAGTAATTGATCGTTGTTATTGGAAAACATACTCTGTATGATTTAAGTTTTTAAAAATTTGTTGAGGTTTGTTTTATGGCCCAGGATATGGTCTCAGTGAATATTCCTTGGGCACTTGAGAAAAATGTGTTATTCTGTTATTGTTGGGTAGAGTGTTCTATATATAGCAGTTAGATCATGTTGGTTAATGGTGTTGTTGAATTCTTTTTATATTCTTGCTGATTATCTGTTTGGTAATTCTTTTAGTTGCTGAAGTGGGGGATGTTGAAATCCCCAATATAATTGTGGTTGTGTCTGTTTCTTCTTTTAGCTCTATCAGTTTTTGCTTCATCTATTTTGAGGTTCTGTTGTTTGGTGCATGCACTTTTAGGATTGTTTTGTCTTCCAGGTGGGCTGATCCTTTTGTCATTATGTAATGTCCCATTTTATCTCTGACAATTTTCTTTGCTCTAAAGTCTACTTTATGTGATACTAATATAGTCACTTCTGCTTCTTTTTGTTTAATGTTTGCATGCTATATTTTTCCCCATCCTTTTACTTTGAACCTACCTACATCCTTGAATTTGAAGTGAGCTTCTTGTAATCAGCATAGAGATGAGTTGTGTTTTTATCCACTCTGCCATTCTCTGTCTTTTAATTAGTATGTTTAGATCATATACTTTGAAGGTAATTATTGGCATGTTAGGTCTAAAGCCTGACATTTTATCATTTTCTGTTTGTTTCCTGTGTTGCTTGTTCTCCTGTTTCTCTTTTCTTGCCTTTGTATGGGTTATTTGCACATTCTTTAGGATTCCAGCTTGATTTATTTATAGTGATTTTTAGAGTATTGCTTTATATAGTTTCTCAGTGGTTGCTTTGGGTATTTCAGTATATTTGACTTACATGGTATCTATGTTTTACCCCTGAGTGAAGTGTGGAAGTCTTCCCATTTAGGTCCCTTTACCATTCCTCCTTTGAAATGTCATTGTTTTGGGTATCAGATAGCCTTAAAATTTTTATTTCCGTTATCATACAATTTAGAAGATTCATGAAGAGAAGGATCATCTATTGTATTTACCCATATTTCTGCTCTTCCTTCCTGATGCTCCAAGATTTCTCTTATCATTTGCTTTCTGTTTGAAGAAATTCCTTTAGCTATTCTTTAAGAGTAAGTCTGCTAGTGACAAGTTCTTTTAGTTTTCCTTTGTCTCAGATGTACGATAGCTTTGGAAGCAATTATCTTAATTTATTAACTTTTAACTTGAAATATAAAGATAAACCTTTTTGTACCTATCACTCAGCTTCATCAGTCTGTTGCCATTCTCGTTTCTCCCGATAGGGATTTTCATTTGTTTGTTTAGTAAAAGAAAAGAGCTCTTACTGATGTACCTGGCACGTGCTACAGCGTGATACTAAATTACCTTTCAGTGGGATAACAAGGATAGGAGGGAGGCTCAAGAGGGAGCAGACAGGGGGACATGTGTATGCATATGGCTGATTCACTTTGGTACAACAGAAACTAACACAGTATTGTGAAGCAATTATACTCCAATAAAGCTCTATTAAAAAAAACCAAACCTCACAAGAACCTTACGAGCTAGAACCTAGTGGTGTATCCCATTTTACAGATGAGGGAATGGAGGCTTAGAAAAGTTAATAACTTGCCTGAGGTCATACCTTGTGTTTATTTGCTTCATTAGAATGTTTTCTGTATTTCAGAGAGAACCCACGTGTGTTCTGACAGTAATTGTAACATATTTGAGAGAGTGTTAAGTTTATTATAAAAAGCTCTTTCTTGTGGATGTTTCTCCCTCTTCCTGAGGGTAAGTGTTGCCTTGCTCTTTTCGTGGCTCTCCCACATTGCACATATTTTGTGCTTGTGGCAGACATGTGTCGTCACCAATGGTGAAAAAAGCTGAGTTATTTTGATGATGGCATTCTAAATTTCAACGTCTGTTCCTTTTTCTTCTAGCTGTCTATCAACGTCTATGACTACAACTGCCACGTGGACCTGATCCGGCTGCTTCGGTTGGAAGGGGAGCTTACCAAAGTGAGGATGGCCCGCCAGAAGATGAGCGAGATCTTTCCTTTGACCGAAGGTAAGGCTTCCACAGTTGGGCTGCTTTTATAAACACAGAGAATTGAAGAGTGTCCTTTTTCTTCAGTGCTGAAAGTGGGATATGCTCCTTATAGAAAATTTGGAACATATAAGTATAGTGGAAAGAAGAAAACCCATCATCTAAAGTCAGCAATTTTTAGTTTATCCTCTTCTAGTTTTTGCTAAACATAGTTGTGGTCGTGCAATACTGACTCATGTTTTGAATCCTAATTTCTTTATCCTAACTTTATGATAAAATATTTCTGTGTAATTAAACGTTTCCCCCGTTCCCTTTCTGTTTCCTGTTCTAGTATTTGTGTATTTAATCCATTCTCAGAAACAGATAACTGTAAATGTATTATAACTAAACTTTCATAAATAATTTTTAATTTAAATGTTTCGTACCTTATTTGTTCCACAATAGTTGGGCATTTAGGTTATTTCTGCTTATTTGAAACATAATTACACCAAGCATCTTTGTAGTTAAATCTCCGTGAATATACGTAATTGATCTTTTAGGGACAAGTCGGAAAACACAGGTCCTAGATCCAGTTCTGTCCCCTTCTCCCTCCCACAAAGCATAACTGCAGAGCGTAGAAGCTGAAATCAGATTGCCTGGCTATATGTCTTTCTAGCTGTGTGACCTTCAACAAATTATATAAACATTCTAAGACTCAGTTTTGGAATTCCCTGGTGGTGCAGTGGTTAAGAGTCCGCCTGCCAGTGCAGGGGATGCAGGTTCGAGCCCTGGTCCAGGAGGATCCCACATGCCACGGAGCAGCTAAGCCCGTGCGCCAGAGCTGCTGAGCTGGCGCTCTAGAGCCTGCGAGCCACAACTACTGAGCCCATGCACCACAGCTACTGAAGCCTGCGTACCTAGAGCCTGTGTTCCGCAACGGGAGAGGCCACCGCGGTGAAGGGCCCGCGCGCCGCGGCAAAGTGTGGCCCCCGCTCGCCGCAACCAGAGAGGGCCTGCACTCAGCAACGAAGACCTAACGCAGCCAAAAATAATTAAAAGAGCAAACAAATTTATTAAGATTCAGTTTTGCCAGCAGTAAAATGGGGATAACAGTAGTTTCTGCCTTGTAGTACATTGATTGGAAGTGGCATTCTGTGCACAACACTTAACACATGCTTGGCATGTTGTAAACGCTTAGATAGATGCCATTGTTATTAATGTCCCTGTCACCTACCTCATAGGTTTTTGACAAAGATTGAATGAGAAAATATATCAGTGCTTTGCAAAATATAAAATGCCCAGCCACTCTAGGGATATTATGACTTTAGTGATTGATCTTCTTTGGAAGCGTAAGCCTTCTATGTGCTTGGTGCAGGTTTTAAGAATTGAGTTTCTGTGAACTGGGCCAGGTTGTATAAGGTGGATGAAACGTTCTCGTGCTGATGCCTCATGGTGCAGTCCCTGCTTTCAGCCCGCCCTTTGGTTCGGGGGGCGGTAATGCAGGGGACTCTGGTGTCTTGCAGAGCTCTGGCTGGAGTGGCTGCATGACGAGATCAGCATGGCCCTGGACGGCCTGGACAGAGAGCACGTGTATGACCTCTTCGAGAAAGCGGTGAAGGATTACATCTGTAAGTTCCCTGCGGGCTCTTCCGAGTGTGTCAGGTGGGCTCATCTAGCATCACTCTCTGCCGCCGTGGATTGTACTGTGAGGTGTTGCTACCCAGAAAAGAGCATTCGTCCAGCGATTGGAAAGATTGGAGTTCATTTATTATTGTCATTGTCTGTGGTTTTCAATTGAGGCTTTAGGTTTTAAAATACAAGTAGAAGAAATATTTGAAGGAAGGAGGTGAATATACTCACCCCCACCATTTATCTGGCAGGGAGAACTTACCTGGTATTTCCAGATGACTAAAGGTTACCTTTTACACATTGATTGGATTTTTAGAAGCTTTGGACGGAAGGCTTTTTTTTTTTCCAGTACTAAAAAAAACTTAAACTTTTAATTTTGACATTTTTATAGATTTATAGGAAATTGCAAAGATAGTACAGAGAAGTGCTATGTACTTGCTTGATCCAGTTTCCCCCAGTATCTTATGACTGTAGTACAAATTCAACACTGGGAAATGGACCTTGGTACAATGTGTGTGTATATAGTTCTGTGATATTTTATCCCACCACTGCATCGAGATGCAGAATCTTCCATTACCACAGAGATCCCTTGTCTGCTGGTCTTGACATTTTACCAGTGAAAGTGAAGTGTGGACACCTTCCCTCCCTTAAAATCCCATTTGGTGGTAAAAGTCTCTAAATATTTTCTCTACATACATTGAGGACTGTATCAGACAATGCTATGGACAGAGTGTTCTTAAAAATTATTTTAAAAATTCCCCATTTTTAATTAAATATCCTTTTTTCCTATCTGATTTTCCTCACTCCCTCTGTGGGCATTTCCCCTAGTGAGAAGCATAGACCCTCTGTAAACTAGACTAACCCTCACTAAGGGCTTCAGCTCCAAGAGCTAGTTCATTTCCATTTTCATTTTGCAGCCCATGTGGCAGCTCTGTACTGGTGAGCAAAAACAGAGTAGCTCACAAACTTTAGCTAAGTTCTTGGAAATGACTTATTTCATTGAAAAAGCAAGCCTAAGGAAAACATACAGTAATTCTCATGTTGGCTTTATCTTTTTAGTATTTTTATTTTACAAGGTTAGTGTATCAGCATCAAAAATTATTTTCAGATCTCTGAAAAGTGACTTGATATGTACAGTAAGAATTGATGCATTCATAAAGAGTTTAATTCATTGGTCTTAATGCTGCAGGAGTGAGACTATAGAAAGTTTAAAAAGTGAAAGAAACAAGGCAACCAGGTCTTTTTTGTTGTTGTGTTTTAGAGTTTTAAAATCTCTAGTAACAGGATTGGTGCTTTTAATTTTGTTTTTCACTTTGATCAGAAGGCTTAAAAATGAATCAAGATTTAAAAGTTGAAAAATTCTAGGCTTTGCAGTCTTTTGAAAAGTCACTCAGATTTGTAACTATTTTCATTGAAATCTTTACTGGGTTTCTTCAGTTTTAACAAATGAGCTCTATAATCAGTCGTATTACATATTACCACTTGGCATGTACTGTTTATGGAGTCAGATCTCAATGGTTAACCTAGTAGGGCCATTAAGATAGACTTTCTTTTCGGGCTGCAGTGTTGGTACAGGAAACCTGGGATACTTGTTGGTGATGCTCCTCCCTTTCTCCATGAATGAGTACTTTTTTGGTGGACTCATTTCTTCTGTTGTTCATCAGAACAAAAGTTTTGATGTTTGGGCATTTCATATCCTGAACTAATAGAACACTTCTCATTTTTAGGTCCTAACATTTGGCTAGAGTACGGCCAGTACTCAGTCGGCGGGATTGGTCAGAAAGGTGGCCTTGATAAAGTCCGCTCTGTGTTCGAAAGGGCCCTCTCGTCCGTCGGGTTACACATGACCAAGGGACTCGCCATCTGGGAGGCTTATCGGGAGTTCGAAAGTGCCATCGTGGAAGCTGC
This sequence comes from Balaenoptera ricei, assembly GCF_028023285.1. NCBI lineage: Eukaryota > Metazoa > Chordata > Mammalia > Artiodactyla > Balaenopteridae > Balaenoptera > Balaenoptera ricei. Next base: position 19,547,863 of record NC_082652.1, read on the forward strand.
CCGGGTGAGTGACCAGTGCTTGCCTTGGCCACCCAGGGCTGTCCTCGTAAGTGGTCTTGGAGGAACATAGTTAACAAAACGGTCTTCACCCGTCACTTAGTGGGTGGGCCGTAAAGTAAATAAAATCACGAGTCTTTGTGGAGTAGCAAGAATGTCTTCTTTGACTGAAAAACAGATGACCCTACAATTTTTTCCTGATATTTAAACATACTACTGTTTTAGTTACTGGTTTCAGGTGAGAGTACAAGGATAACGAAGTCATTCCAAAAAAAGATTTTATATGTGTGTGTGTGTGTATACATATATATATCGTGTCCCATAGTAACTGTGAGAGATTTGATCCCATTATAATTGCGTTTTTTAGACTAGACTATGATTTATAGAATTTTACAGTCCCCTCCCTAGTGTCTCTTTTCCACTCTGTGTGTGACCACAAAGTTGTTGTTGGTACACCGTGGAGCCCTCTCCTTAAGTTAGATCACTGTGGTTAAAGTAGCCCAGTCCCGTCTTGATTGTGTCCCTGTTGAGAAATGTGCGGTGGTGCTCTCCCCCTACCCGGACTAAGGCGTTGGGGCTGAGCCTCTGCCCGACACGTGCGGCTGTCTCCAGTGTCAGTCGTGACCCCGCGTGGAGTCCGCTCCCACGCTCCCCTCGGTGTTCATGTACTTTCCGGCCACTGTACTTGTACTCCTGCCCTCCCTTCAGCTAGGAGTCTGTTTTCCTCTCTTGCCAGCTCCGGAGAGCCTGTAGGGGCATCCCTGGTGCCAGCTTCTCCAGGAGGCTTTCCTTGATTCCCTCCCTTCATAACGACAAACTCAGCCCTGAAAACCAGCTTGAAGCAAGCCGCCATCCGTTGATACTTGTGACGCTTCGCTTTTGTGATGCTTATGCTGTATCTTGTAGTCATTTGGGTACATTTCTTAGATTCCTTCTTGCTCTCCCCTCATAAACACTTGCTGGGGAAAACATTCACTTTTGAGCCTCATGCAGCATTTGGCACAATACCTCGTGTATGAGAGGTCCTGTGAATTTTTTTAGTGTGAACTAAAGATGTGCTGAAATATTTTTTGAAGTAGGAAGAACCAGAGTTTGTCATTTACTACGAATTTGCTTCTTTAGCCCATAGCTGGCTTCCTTTCCCCTTTTGACCGGGAACAAACCTTTGATTCACAGCTGGAGAAAGTCCACAGTCTCTTCCGGCGACAGTTGGCGATCCCACTCTACGGTAAGAGAAAGTGACCAATCCACAGCCAGTCCTTCGTCGTTCTTAGAACGCTTTGGAGCATGTCACGTGATTAGGCCTTTCCCAGCGTCTCGTGAGGTGAACGTGGCTGGTGTTTGTATTCTCATTGGACAGTATCACTGTGGACGAGGCCCTGGGGAAAAACATACCTTGAATTGTTCATGCTCAAGGGGGGGCAGGGACAGGACTAGAAGCAGACTTCCTGACCCCGAGTTTCCTATGTTAAGACATTGTCAGGGAGGCAGAGAGAGGGTCTCTGAAAGGAATAGGGAAACTGACCCCCCGTGTTTTCTGGGGGAACTTCATTGAGTAAGAGCTCCATTATGAGCATTTTCTCTTCAGAAGTAACCTCCATAACAGTGTGGGGCTTGTACGTGGGCTAATAGCCTCCTCCTGTGGAGGTGAGCTGGTGGTCCAGGAGCGCGGTCGATTGGAAGTGTTCCTATCTGAATTTCTTGGGGCTTGGGAAGGAGTCTCCTTTTGTGTGAACATATTTTGGCCAGCCAAGCCTTTGAGCTTGAACATGAGCAGCTCTGGGAGGACTTCCGAGCATGGGAAGAATTGGGTGCTGCCATCTTGTTTGTTCCCCAGGTGTGGTTATGCGTTGCACACCCTCAGAACCTCTGGCCAACTTTACTTGAGCCCAGGTGTTATTTCTTTTTACTTCCTGGTTTATTTGGATTGGATTTGACAAATTATGAAGTGGCTCTCCAGTCGAATCCTTGGGTGACAAACAGAAAAGGCTAGAGCTGAGCTGGCTTCTATGTTTCACTCACGTACCAGTGTGAGGCAGTACAGCATGGTGAACAGAGCATGAACTTGAGCCAGACTGCCGGGGTTCAAGGCCTTGTTCTGCTGTTAACTGGCCAGTTGATGTAACCCTCTGCTTATGTTTCCTGAACTGCAAAATGGGAATCATGGTAGAACCTCCCTCGTAGAGTGGTGAGGATCGAATGAGGTAATGGATGTGAAGTGTTAGAACATAGGGAGCAGTAGGTAAGTGTGGTTAGAGCGTTGCTATTAGTTTCATTTACTCTGATTGATTAGCTAGGTGGTAGGGCTGCCCAGGATGGTGCTTTGAGACAGAGTCTAAGACCAAGTCAGGGCTCAGCAGAAGATCTCAGGATTCCATCAGTAAGAGCCCTGTGGCCACAGATGTGGGAGGGGCCAGTGGCATCTGAGTCTCAGGGTTTACTCTGTTTGAGTTGATAAAACCCAATGGCAAGACCCATGGGGCTGAATCCATCTCTCAATAGATATGGAGGCAACGTTTGCAGAGTATGAAGAATGGTCAGAAGACCCCATACCAGAGTCAGTAATTCAGAACTATAACAAAGCACTACAGCAGTTGGAGAAATACAAACCCTATGAAGAAGCACTGGTAAGTGTTGGTCTCTTTTACAGTAAACGTCTCTCTACAAACTTTTCCCTAATTGATAGTTGAAAGTAAAACAGTATCTTTAACATTTGTTTTATTGTGAAATATACTATAGAGTGTATAAATGTGTACGTTCAGTTTACATCCTAATAATAAAGTGAACATCCATGTACCCACCACCCAGGTTAAGAAATAGAGCATTGCCAGTACCTTAGAAGTCTCCTATGTGCCCCTCTCCGATTGCCTCCTCTTCCCTCTCCCGAGAGGTAATCACTTTCCTGACTTTTGTGATAATCATTCCCTTGCTTTTCTTTATAGTTTTACAACCTATGAACGTATCCTTAATTAATACATGGTTTAATTTTGCTTGTTTTTGAACTTTTGTATGATGGAATCATGCTGTATATTTTCTTTCATTCAACATGTTTTTTGGGTTTTACTCGCGTTGATGAGTATAGTTATAGTCCATTTGTTTTCACTGCTGTAAAGTTGTCGTGTGTAAACAATTTATTTACCCTTGTTCTTAGGTGGTTGGGTTGTTTCCAGTGTTTTGCTAGGAGGAGTAGTGCTGCTCTGACCGTTCTTGGACGTATCTCTTGGTACACGTGAAAAAGAGTTTCATTCCATTACGTCAGAATGGAATTGCTGGGTCCTAGGGTGATGCGGAACTGTTTTCCAGGCTATCAGTTGCTACTCCCGCCTGCAGTATCTGAGAGTTCTCATTGCTCTGCCAACCTGGGGTATTGACATACTTAAATTTTAGGCAATCTGATGGATCTGAAATTATAGTTGTAATTTGCACTTCCCTCATAACTAATGACGTTGAGCATCTTTTCACACCTATTAGCCATTCAGATTTCCTTAAAAAAAATTTCTTTTTGAAGTACCTGTTAAAGTCTTTGGCTTATTTTTCTTTTGGTTTGTCTTTTTTCTAATTGATTTGTAGGAGTCCTGGGTCTTAATCCATACTTTTGGTTGTATGTATTACAGTTTTTTCCTCCCAAGTTTGTGGCTTGTCTTTTCCTTTTTTTTTTTTTTTTTTTAGTGGCATCTTTTGATGACCAATTCTTAATTTTAATCTAATTGGATTTGTCATTCTTTCCCTTAGGGTTTGTGCTTAATAAATCTCTCCATACTCTGAGGTCACTAATATACTTAGTTTTGTTTTTCTTCTGAAAGTTTATAGTTTTGTCGTTCATCTTTAGGTTTTCTTCTGGGATGGATCTTCGGGTATGGTCTGAGGCAGGGTCCAGTTTCGTTTTTCCATATGGAGAAACAGTTGTTCCAGTGCTGACTTTGATAACTCCATCCACCCTCACTCATATGCTGCCCCACGTCTGTCATGGATTAGCTTTCCATTTCTGTGTGGGTCTATTTCTGGGCTCTCTGTTCTGCCCCACTGGTTTATATTACACTGTCATAATGATGATAGTTTTATAATTAAGTTTCAGTCTTTGGTAGCATGAGTCCCATCCATGTTGTTCTCCTTCAAGAGGGTCCTGGCGTTCTTTAGCTCTTAATACTTCCATTAAATTGAGAATCAGCTTTTCAAGTTCTACTTAAAAAAAAAAAAAACAACTTGATTTTTTTTTTTTTTTTTTTTTTTCTCCCCCTACACTGCACCACATGCAGGATCTTAGTTCCCTGACCAGGGATCGAACCCGGGCCGTTGGCAGTGAGAGCATGGAGTTCTAACCACTGGACTGCCAGGGAATTCCCTTGAATTTTTGATTGGAATTGTATTGAATCTGTAGATCAGTTTGGGGAAGAATTTGTATCTTTTAAGTATTGAATCTTCCAATCTGTGAACATGGTATAGACCTCTGCTATTTTAAGTCTTGTCTGTAAAGTTTTATAAATTTATCCAGTGTCTTGAACACATTTTTAGATGTATTTCTAAGTGTTTTTCTGATGCTATTATAAATGGTATCTTTTTAAAGATTTTCTTTTCTAATTGTTTGTTCCTGGTATATAAAATGCAATTTTTTTAGTATTAATTTTTTAATCAAACTTGCTCAATCCTTATTAATATTATAGATTTGGGGAGATTTTATGTGTTGACAATACACACACAATACTATTTGTAAATGGCATTTCCCCTTTCTTGGTCTTAGAATACTTTTAACTTCATTTACCACCCTCAGACTTACGCTTTGTTTTCTTGTGTTTCTTGTCTTTTAGTTGACCCCCAAGGCATCGTTATTAACGCTGCATTTTGCAGTTCCAGTTTGTTTACATTTACTGCATGCATTTCCCATTTTCTTTGCTCTTTCTTCTCACATCATAGATCTTTGACCTGGAATCACTTTTCTTTTGCTTAAAGTCTGCCCTTTAGCATCTCCTGCACTGGATATTTGCTTGTAACAGATTTTCTCAGTTTTTGTTTGTTTTAAAAGGTCCTTACTTTGCTCTCCTTGAGAGTTAATTTCTCGGGATATAGAATTCTAGGCTGACAGTTCTCTTCTTTTGGCAGTTAAATATATCTTTTTGTCTTCCGGCTTCTGTTGTGCTGCTATGTCAGCTGTCTAACTCTTGCTTCTTGGAAGGAAATCCTTGTTTGTTCTCTGGCCAATTTTAAGATCTCATTGGTTTGGTTTGATGTCTGGCAATTTCATTGCAGTAGGTCCAGATGTGGATTTTTTGGTATTTATCCTGCTTGAGGTTTGTTGGGCTTCTTGGCTTTGTTTTTGGTATCTTTCACGGCCTGGTGAGTGAGAACACAGGCTCTGAGAGGTGGGCTGCCTCAAGTTTGAATTTTAGCTCTGGGCTAGTACTTAGCCTCCTTGTGACTCAGTTGCCTCGAACGTAAGATGGGTATAGAAATGATAGCTGCTTCCTACGATTGTTGTAAAGATCAAATTCTTTAAATTTATTTATTTATTTATTTTATTTTTGGCTGCGTTGGGTCTTTGTTGCTGCGCGCGGCCTTTCTCTAGTTGTGGCGAGCGGGGGCTACTCTTCCTTGCAGTGTGTGGGCTTCTCATTGTGGTGGCTTCTCTTGTTGCGGAGCATGGGCTCTAGGTGCGCAGGCTTCAGTAGTTGTGGCTTGCGGGCTCTAGAGCACAGGCTCAGTAGTTGTGGTGCATGGGATTAGTTGCTCCACGGCATGTGGGATCTTCCCGGGCCAGGGCTCGAACCCGTGTCCCCTGTATTGGCGGGTGGATTCTTAACCACTGTGCCACCAGGGAAGTCCCAAGATCAAATTATTAATATTATCTCTTAAACTGGCAAAAGCTTAACCTTCCCTTAGCCTTAACCACCTTCACTTAGATTTTGTTGGCAGTATTTCTTGTTTCTTGGCCAGTTTGTTGTTGATTTGCAAGAAGCTTTTTTAAAATATTTAATCTAGTATTTTCAGTTTTCAGTGGCACAGTGTGTCTGGGTAACTGATTTTGTCATTATTAGTAGAAACTGAGTCTCTGCAATATCATCTTTCTAATAAGTTCAGAGCATGCGTGCTCTCTCTCTGGTCTGCATGTGCTCCCTCTCGCTTTTTCACATGTAAATGATTGGTATTTAGTTGCATTTCACAAAGCTTCATTCATGAAATCCTCAGGCAGTTGAATTTTGTTTTGACCGTCAGCAGAGTGTGGCTGAGGAGAAAACAAGTTGAATAAGAGGATTTTGTTTAAAAAGAATTTTAATTGTACGTCTTTGGATCAGTAAACATTGAGCATAGCCTCCTCCATCTCCTGCATGTACCTGTACTCTGGCAGGAGCTGGTATTTGGAGTGACGAACCTGAAATAGCACAGGGCACCAAGTAACTCTGGTATGGTTGCATTCACCCCACTTAGTAGGCCAAGAAAGTGATATCTGTTTTGAAAGGATGGTTAGCAATGGTAGTTGGCAAAGGTGTTTCTCTTTCATTCAGTTTCTGATTGATGGGAGATTTAAATTCCCTGTGGTCTAGGGATGGAGTTTAAAAAGGGTTCACAGAGCCTTTGTAACTATTGCCATGAAGAGGCACTTTGGATTCACTTTCTGCTAATCAGTTTATAGACCTGATATGCAGAGGTTCTGAGAGTGGGGATTGGTGATTCTTTTCTTGGTGTGGCCATTCTCACCAAAATTTACTGTGGAGCTGTGTGTGCTTTCTGACAGTGTCACATAGCTCATTTCAATTTCATTGCCATTATCCTTTGCCCCAGTTGCAAGCCGAAGCGCCCAGGCTGGCTGAATATCAAGCATACATCGATTTTGAGATGAAAATTGGAGACCCCGCCCGCATTCAGTTGATCTTTGAGCGCGCTCTGGTCGAGAACTGCCTTGTCCCAGACTTGTGGATCCGTTACAGTCAGTACCTAGTAAGATAACCTACCTGTTCTAATCTCACTTTATTTTTTACCAATTTAGGTTCCATTTAAAGAAAATCAGAAAGAGTGCCAGTAGTTAGCTGCATGCTGCTCCTCTCTGCTTGACTCACTAAGGAAGTCTCCTGGTGTTTTAAGTTATTTTAAACTGATAACTGTAAAAAAATTTTTGCATAGCCTTACTATTGAGGACTTTATAACAGATTAATTTTTCTTTTAACTTCTTATCATGGAAAAATGTAAATACATAAATGTAGACAGATAAGTAAAATGAAGCTGCAGTTAACCATCACCCAGCTTCAACACTTAACTAATGGCACTAGTCTAGTTTCATCTATAATCTTACTAGGTTCCTTACCTATTTTCCTCCCTTCCATGTTATTTTGAAGCAAATCCAGAAATCACATTTTGATGGTAAATATTTCAATGTGTATGTCTAAAAGATTTGAATTGGGATCTAAACAAGATCCATACATTAGGATTGGCTGATGTCTCTTAAAGCTCTTTGATCTGTAGGTTCCCCTCTCCACCTCTGTCCTCTTTTCCTGCAAAACCCCTTGTGATTTTTTTGTTGAAGAAACCAGTCATATTAAGGAAATGTCTTTTGTTGGTTGTGCTGGGAATGTCTCATGGATGGTGAAGTCTTAATAAAATTTTCTTTCCTGACCCTGGCATTCTTTATCATAGGATCGGCAGCTGAAAGTAAAGGATTTGGTTTTATCTGTACACAGTCGCGCTGTTAGAAACTGCCCGTGGACAGTTGCCCTGTGGAGTCGGTACCTCTTGGCCATGGAAAGACATGGAGTTGATCATCGAGTGATTTCGGGTGCGGATGTTTTTGTGGGAAGACTCCTAAGCTTTTTGCCCCGAGTCAGAAACATTGAGCTGTGACAAAAGTCATTAAATCAGCGTTCCCCAGGCAGTTACTTTGGGATATTGGGTATTAGTGACAAGAAGGGCTCTAAATGGGAGATACGAAGTAGTTGTATTTTTGACTTCTTAGACCTTTTTAACGTCTTAATATTCATTGTGATTTTCCAGGGAGTCATGGTCTTTTCTCCAACTTACTTGACCTGGAGCACTTTAATGCAGGGCACCTTGTGGGATGTGCCCTTTCTAGAACACAGTTTGTGCACCACTGTGGTAGCCTTTCTTTTGAACATTTCTCTCTAGCTCATTTCACTTTGTTGCATCCCATTATTACTATTACTGTTTAAGCCATATGGAATTTTATAGTCAGTAGCAGTTTTTATAATCATCTTGATAACTTCTTTTTGAATTGGCAACAAATCCTGGCTTTTTCTTCGACTCCAGTGACCTTCGAGAAAGCTCTGAGTGCTGGCTTCATTCAGGCCACTGATTATGTGGAGATCTGGCAGGCGTACCTTGATTACCTGAGGAGAAGGGTCGATTTCAAACAAGGTATTGAAGTTTATGTGTTTCCTATCAGAACTGAGCTTTTCCTTAACATGTATTTTGGTAGGATGTCCCAGTTGCCCAAATATCTCATGATGGGGCAAGTGATATTGATAACTTTTTTTTTCTCAGAAATTTTAGCTATTTCAGTTTGTAACGAATCATGCCGTGGATTGTAAAGGGAGAGAGTAATGGTCCTAATGGTTTACACTGGCTCCTGCCAACTTCTTTAGTCTCATTTCTCCCTTCTCTCCCTTCTGTGTATCCTAAATAGTTCTTTACATGGGACTGCTGTGTTCCTTTTAAATCATTGAACCTCCATGGGATCCCCTGCCTTCCTCTCTCCTCCCTCAAAAAAGGAAAAAAAAAAAAAGAGCGACCAGAACCACACGCCCCCACCCCTAATTGGTGCTTGCTTCCTCATGCAGGGGGCTTTTAGCCATTCTGCCGGCTCAGGGAGACCCCTTCTGCTGTGGTCCCGCACATGGCGCCCTTGTCACCTTTGTCCTCGTACTGTGATGTGCTGCCTTCCTGTATCTGCCTCCCCCCACTGTGTGATGAGGGCAGGGACTGGCACTTTTATTTCCGTGTCCCCAGCATGATGCCAGGGAGCGTCAGTGTAGGATTGAAAAGAACAAACAAGACGTGGCATGTGGTTTCCTCGAGCCGAACCTCTCTGCACTTTCTCACAGACTCCAGTAAAGAGCTGGAGGAGCTGCGGTCTGCGTTCGCCCGCGCCTTGGAGTACCTGAAGCAGGAGGTGGAGGAGCGTAAGTGGGGCCCCCCTCCTGCCTTGTCCGCTCGTGCTTCCTGTTCTGGTCGGTGTACCTTTTCAGTCAGAGGCGATTTGCCTCTCAATTACTTTCTGATTTCGTCTGCTTCTGTTTTTCAAGGTTTCAGTGAGAGTGGAGATCCAAGCTGCCTGATCATGCAGAACTGGGCTCGGATTGAGGTAAATGTTTTTGACACATTGTCAGTTTCATCCCCCTTTGAGGGACCTTTGTCCGATAGTGTGACCGAAGCTGAGTCGGGATCCCAGGTGACGGTCTAGGCCCTGTAAGGATTCATGTTTATTTCCTTGCTCGACACACATTCGTTTCTGTCTTAGGGAGAATCCTAGCTCCCCGCTCGAAGTTGCGCAGCAGCTGTCTGAATGCCAGGCGCTCACTTGTGTGTTACCTCTTCCCCTCCCGCGCTGCGCCCCATTGATGAGCACGTCCCCAGCATAAGCAGTTTGCAGGCCTTTCGCTGTGTGCCGGGGGACGAGAGAAACCCTGTCCCTGTGCTAGTAAGGCTTTAATCTAGTGTGAAAGACAGACAGTTTCACAGATAATCAGAGGGTATAATGAGTTGAATGTTATTGCTGAACCAAGGACCCCAAGGTGAGTAAGACGTGAACCCTGCCCTTAATCAGCTCATAGGATTGTAAAATGCTAACGTTTTCTCCTCTGGGGGAGAGTCAGGTATCAGGTAGTTGGTGGATGGGATGGTTGTGTTGAGACCACGTTAACGATGCAGCAGCTGCGGCTCAGAAGTTAAGAGCCGGCATCTGCTCCTCGATCCATCTTTCTTTCTCTGCCTTGCCCTTCAAATAAAACACTTACAGTTAAGCTTGTTAAAAATAAAAAACGCCTGGCCAGTACTGTCGTAAGTGCCTGTGGGCTCCCCAGTGTGGTTCTCGAGGTGAGCATGGGCAGACAGCCTGAGGCATGTCGCTGCAAAAAGGCTGACATGCTTGGGCCGGGCTGTTATCATGGGGGGTGGCCCGGGAATGTCTAGGGAGTTAAGTAACGCTGATAGTTTTGGGGTGAGTTTTGGGGTGGGAGGTTTTTAGCCATGTGCGTCTGAAGTGTGTTTTGTAGCGAGTGTCACCATCATAAGGTCTGAGTCCTCTCCTAACTCAGTCTGCTAATGCGTTCAGGCTCGACTGTGCAATAACATGCAGAAAGCCCGGGAGCTCTGGGACAGCATCATGACCAAAGGGAACGCCAAGTATGCCAACATGTGGCTTGAGTATTACAACCTGGAAAGGTAACCGGCCGGGGTTGGGGGCGGTGCTTGTCAGGTGTGACCCGCAGTGCCCCCTGCCTTCTGCAGCCTGGGCCTGCTCCTTGCAGCACACTGCTTCTCTTTATCGTCCTGTCTCTCCTCGGTGGCTGGGGGTTTATGGGGCAGGGCTGTAGAGAACCAAAGATAATATTCTGTGCCTGGGCTCTTATAGCCATGAATTACTTTTTTTTTTTTTTAACATCTTTATTGGAGTATAATTCATTACTTTCAATTTATTTTGGTTTGTTTTGATTTTTGGACATGAATGTTTTATTTGACTTTCAGGGGAGCTGTTTATTTTTTGTATCTGCTTTGTCTATAAAAGTAGGAAATAATAAAAAGCAGAGAGGAAAAAACCCAAGTTTTTTTGCAGTGACAGGCCCACATACAACCACCATTAGTTAATGGTTTGGGTATGTTCTTTGAGACTTTCCTGTGCTTAAATTTTTAAGAAATGATGATGCAGTTATAGTATACATTTTCTAAACCTCTAAAATTATTTTAAATAATGTTTATGACATGGAGAAGGTATAAAGAATATGACTAGCTTTTAAATTCAGTATATCTTGGACATTGCATGTCTATATAAATACATCTTTTTTCTGTTCTGAACATTTTGTTTTTTTTACCCCCGATTTAAAAAATAGTATGTGCTCAAGTTAAAATTGAACATTTAAAAAAATGTGAGCTAGAAAGTGAAAGTCTTAAAATCCTTCCCCAGAGACGATCACTATTAAAACTTCTTGAATATTCCTCTAGATCAGCGGTTCTCAAATGTTTTGGTCTCAGGACCCCCTTTACACTCTTAAAATTTGAGGACCCCCACAAAAGCTTTTGTTTATATGAGGTATATTTATTAATATTTACCATGTTAGAAAATAAAACTGAGAAATTAAAAAATATTTTTATTCATTTAAAATTCACAATAAATTCATTACATTTAACATTTTTATGAGAAAGGACTGCTTTCCAAACTCCAAAATAATGCAGTGAGAACGTGGGCTGGTTTTATACTTTTGTAAGTATCTTTAGTCTGGCTCAGTAGCAGACAGCTCGATTCTCACGTCTGCTTCTGCGTCCCCTCTGTTGTGATGTTTTCATTGAAGAATATGAAGGAAATTTGGCCTCACACAAATAAGAGGTTAGGAAAGAGAAGGGGGTATTTTTCAGATAATTGCAGATATTCTTCTTTCACACTACAGCAAAATTTAACAAGTCATAGTCATTTGCATTCTGGAATCTGAAGCCATATCAATGAATTTTTCACTCTGTTGCATTAATATCCATTGGTCTGTTTTGCACTGAGCAGACCTTTTACCCACGCATGATCCCGTGACATGCGTTGTGTGTGTGGAAAATGCTGACTCATTAAGTCCTGCAGCTCTTCCAAATATTGACGCGTTTCATTATCCCATTTGTTACATCTGCACTGATCTTTGTAGAAAAGCCTTACATGTAGGAAGCTGTCAGACTCACGGTGACAGATACAGATTTTCCAAAGCTCTGATTTTCACTTGAAAGCTCCAGTCTTATCACCGTCAACAAAAACTCTTAAGTGGTTTTCCTTGAAGTGATAGCCTCACTTCATTAATTTTTGAAAATGTCTAGGAAATACCCAGGTCTGAATCACCATAGTTTTTGTCACTCAGCTGTTCTCTCAAGTGAAAATGATGTTCCATGAAAAAAAGTAACTAGTCCAGCTTGCAACTCAAACAGTAACCCATTATTTCTTTCCTACAACCATTGTACTTCGGTATAAAGAGGTGCTTTGATGTGTGCATCCCATTTGTCACACAGAATATTAACAAGGTGTGCACTGTCTTGATCTGTGCTAAGAGCCACTGTAGCTTTTGCACCCTCAGTGCAAATGTCAACACAGTGGAAAAAGTCCAATAAATGTTTCGGTATTATTATGAAAGTAGTTTTGACTTTGCAGACCTTCTGAAAGGGTCTTAGGGACCCTCAGGGGTCTGAACTGCTGCTCTGAATTTTTTCTGAGTATCCTAATACGTATTTACAGTGTTTATATTTATAAAAAATTTTAAAACAGAAATGAGAACATAGCATCTCATAACTGCTGGGATGAACAGAATGTTGTTTTAGATATACTATCCTGATGAGCAGTATATATTTCCATGTCAGTGTAGGAAGATCTGACTCTAGGCATGAAATCTGACAGCCCCCTGTGTCAGTGACTCTCCCCTCGAGTGGGACCGTGTCCTAGAATTTCTCTAGGGACTTTATCAAGTCACCCACAGCTCTTGGATCCCCCCATGCATTGCACATGTGAATGCAGTAAAGGCAGAACGCCTGGCTGAGGACCACTGTCCCCAGGTGCGTTTTCCACTAGCACCGACTTGCTAAGGGAAAGAGTGGCTTAGAAGAAAGCCTTCATTTTTGACTAGAGGGGCTCTCTGGGAAAAGGAGAAAGCATTAAAAGTATCAGTAGCACACAGAGCGTGGCATCTCCTCAGAAGCTGGAGTTGGCGGTGGGCTTTGATGCCGTGATGTTAGCTGTGTGAAGGCAGCCCTCCCTCTGCGCCTTCCGCTGTGTGTGCTGGTGGCGCCAACTGTGTGTTTTCCGCCTTAGGGCCCACGGTGACACTCAGCACTGCAGGAAGGCTCTGCACCGGGCTGTCCAGTGCACCAGCGACTACCCGGAACACGTCTGTGAGGTGTTGCTCACCATGGAGAGGACAGAAGGTGGGGACCTCGGCGCGCTGCCTCTGGCTTGGGGTCTGTCCCTTTTGCCATTTGGTCTCAGGTCTGTAGGCTTAAGGACAGACTGTGTTTACGGCTTCAGCCCCTCGAGGGGCCTCTCTGATGCGACCGTCACGCGGTGCTCGCCAGTGAGGGGGGAGTCCTGCAGCCCTCCTCAGACTCCAGGTGCGAGGGGGCCCGTGACGATGCTCTAGCGCAGGCCTCTCAAGACTCTTTGGTGGGGGTTGTTGTGTGCGGCATCCCTGGCCTCCCTCTCCCCGCTGGGTACCAGTGGCGCTTTTCCTGCCCCCAGTGCTGACCACCAGAACCGTCTGCAGGCGTTGCCAAGGGTTCTCTGGGACTCAGGAGAGACTGTGCTCCAGCACAGCGCCGAGAGGCACACGGCAAAACGCGCTCTCTGGTCACGTGTGCCTCCCTTGTGAATTTCAGAGCCTTAGTGTTCAGTTTCCATGGCCGTTAGTCTGGATTTGGGGTATGAACCCCTCAGAACTGGAGATAGACACCCAAACAGCAACAACAGTAAGAAAAACACCCCAGCATTTATCATTTGAGGAGCTCTTAAAATCTTTCGGTCTTAGTACAGATGTCTTGTACCTTTTGCATTAGAATGTTTTCATAATCTTTGCCACAGAGAGCCCATAATAGAACCTATTCTGGTTTTCAAGTGTCCTTTCTAAAAGAGAACGGATGTTCTAAACACACCTGGAAGGACTGTTTGAATTCTGAAACTTGAAACCTATACAAATGAAATCTTCTTAAAATGGGGAGCCAATTCTCCAGTTGTTACTGTTTGATGGAAGAGCTTTCTTCTGGAGGTGCGGGACAGTAAGAAAATTTTATATTATTATATCCTTCAAAATCCGAAGAAGTGAAAGTTTGCTTCTCTTCCTCTCAAGGTACTTTAGAAGATTGGGATATAGCCGTTCAGAAAACCGAAACTCGACTGGCTCGCGTTAATGAGCAGAGAATTAAGGTAACGATGCTCTTTATTTCAAGTCTTTGAACCTCTGAAAACTATTTTGACTGTGTTTGGTATGAATGTTCCTTGTCAGAACCTTTGGGGTCGTCCTGAGAAATGTCTTTTACTCAAAGTATTAACTATGAAATGTTTGAATCAACATTTAAGCCTGTCATCTTTTTAGATCGGCTTAAAACTTTAGCCCCAACGATAGATACAAATCCAAAACAGGACTTTTGGCCCTAAAGGTTATTGGAATAGACGAACAACCTAAAAGAGGAGCCTGACATACTTAGCCTAGCGATTGGAGTATGAACACCCCCAAATGAATCAGGGCCTCAGTTTTATAGATTTTTTTTTTTCTTTCTTTTGGCGAGTCATTCGTGGGGATCTTGTGAGACATACCGTAGACTTGAGATGCGGCTCCCAAGAAGCCTGAAGAGGCTGGGGCTCAGCCGGGGAGACTGGGAGCAGCCCTCCTCCTCGTCCTCTTCCTGGTCTCCTCCCTTCTCCCGGGTGGTGGCCATCCTCCCTGTGCTCCCACCTCTTCCATCACGAGTCAGTAGACTTCATGTAATCGCCGCATCCAGTGATGTGTCATATCCCGATTTTCCAGGCTGCGGAGAAGGAAGCAGCCCTCGCCCAGCAAGAGGAAGAAAAGGTTGAACAACGGAAGAGGGCCCGGGCAGAGAAGAAAGCGTTGAAAAAGAAGAAGAAGACCAGAGGCTCGGACAAGAGCAAAGCTGATGAGGATGATGAGAAAGAGTGGGGCGACGATGAGGAAGGTAAGGCCTGGTAGGACTTCACCTGGGACGTCCCGGAGCCCCAGACAGGGCTCAAAGCAGCACGGAGAACTTTCTTGCATTTGAGAATAAGTTGCTTGCGAGGTGCCCACCACCCTCCCTGTCCCTGCCTGCCCTCTACGTGGGTGCCCTCTTCCCCGGCTTGACTCCAAGGCCCTGTGCCAGGCGCCACCCCGTGTAGACACACCCCTGCCCATACCCCCTGGGCTTCGCTCCCTACCCTGTTGCTGACACCACCGCCCCCTTCCTGAGTGGTGCCTCCTCTCCCTCTGTGGGTTCCCACACCCCACCCTGTACCGTCACTCCCTGAGCATGGACACTGCCTTATCCTCAGGCCCCGGCGCCCCTCACTGCCGCCGCAGCCGGGCCCTGCAGTGACACCAGCCTTACTTGTCCCCACCTGATGGTTTTGACAGGTAGAATTTTCCAGCCAGTGTTTCTGTCACCCCTGCTATTTCAGGCGTGGGCAGGTGTGGGTCAGATTTGTTTCAACAAAATCAGTCAAGGTAAAGAACTGTCTCTAGACACTAAAGGACGCTAAACATTTTTCTAGTTCAGAGTTGTCAACCAGAGGGAAATAGTAATGGAGTCATTGTTCAGTTGACCAAGAATTTCTCCCCGAGTCTTTCTGGAGCCTTCGGAAATGACCGTGGGTAGCTCACTGCGCTTTAGGGCTTCTGGTTTAGCAGGGGAAGGCAAACGGGACCTGTGACCGCAGTGACGTGTAATAGGGACTCGGGGAGATGTAGGTGTGAATCATGGTGGAGGCCAGGGAAAGCACTAGGGGGTCAGCGGCCTGCAGGAAAGACTTCGTGGGGAAGTGACGCTGCACCTTGGCATCTGGGGGAGGAGTGAGTGTCAAGTGAGAAAGAAGGGAAGGGGCCAGCCAGCCAGGGTCAGCAAAGCACAGGGCACAAAACAGCCTGGCGTTTTCTCTGAGCAGCAAGTGTCTGGCTTTGGGCCCTGATGCATGGCAGAGGGCCGGGTGCTGGGGTGGGTGAGGCTGGGGCAGCAGGCAGGCCAGCAGGCCCAGTCAGGGCACCCTGGAATGCAGCGTGCCACGGTCAGGCTCCACTGGGAAGGCAGTGGGAAACTGATGGGAAGGTCTGGAAGCAGGGGGCCCTCACCAGTTGGGTTTCAAGTTTCGTCCCCCTGGAGGCAGTGGGAAGAGCGGGTTGGAGTAGAATGTTGTTAAGTTCTGTTGAAGGACACGAGACAATCGTGAACGTGGGTAGGAACTGTAGCACTTTGTACTGCTTCCAGGGGTGGCCTGGGGAGCACATACTTCAGTGTCACCGGAGGTGCTTGTTCACACGCAGTCCCCAGACTCTATCCTCCCCTTGCTGCCCTGGGCTGTCTAGGATGGGGTCATTGGGATTTGCCGGCCCAACTTGGAGACCCACTGGCCTCTCATGATTAAGCGTGGCCGATGAGGACTTAGGTTATCACTTGCACCTGAGTTCGTCCCCTCACACGAATGTAACGGGCCCGGAAGGGAGTGGGATGAGTCGGGCGGGTCAAGAGAGACCTGGCAGAGGGCGGGGGGGTGCGTATAGGGGGAAGAGCCCTTTCCCTGCCAGCCGCTCCCCTTGCACAGCTCACCGGCAGGAAGGGGCAGTTAACTAATCGTCACTGCTTTTCTCCTGACCTACTGTAGAGCAGCCTTCCAAGCGCAGGAGGGTGGAGAACAGCGTTCCTCCCGCTGGGGAGGCTGAGCCGGGCCCAGAAGCCCGCCCGGGCCTCTGTGGGGGCAGCGCCCCTGTGGCCGCGGAGCCCCCCTCCGAGCAGCAGGAGCAGCGGGCGGCCGCCCGAAGGAGGGATGTGCCCAGGGTGCCGCACGACAGCAGCAAGGACGGCGTCACCGTCTTCGTCAGCAACCTGCCCTACGGCCTGCGGGAGCCTGCCGCCACGCTCCGGCCGCTCTTCGAGGCCTGCGGGGACGTGGTCGAGGTCCGCCCCATCTTCAGCAACCGCGGCGACTTCCGGGGCTACTGCTACGTGGAGTTTAAAGAGGAGGCGGTGGCCCTGCGGGCCCTGGAGCTGGATCGGCAGACCGTTGAGGGGCGGCCAATGTTTGTCTCCCCCTGTGTGGACAAGAGCAAAAACCCAGACTTCAAGGTTGGTTTGTGTAAGAAAGCACGCCTTTATGTAGGGTTGCGGTAGGACAGGGTAAGCGCTCTTTTCCTGCAGCAGCTCATATTTAGAATACATGTGGAACATTTGCTAAGAACGAAACTTGCGCGTTAACCGGGTCAGTTCTGTTCTGAGCTGGTTCGCTGAGGTCTCAACTCGGGGCTGGGTCACTTCGAGCTGGCATTACTTGACAGATGACGATACAGTTAGGAACTGTGTGATGGCTGCTTGCCGTTGGATGGTTAGGAGTGACAAGGGACGTGCCAGGTGCTTTGTATGTTACCTCATTGGGTCGTCACCCAGGCTCTGAGAAAAGTGGCTTCACTTGCCATTTTACAGAGGAGGAAGTGGAAGCTTCGAGAAGTTGAGTGACTTGCCCAGGGCGAGTTAACAGTTCCCGGCACCTGGAGCGGGCTCTGGGCTCTGGCTGGGCCAGGCCTGTGGACGAGGCCTGACCCTGCATCGTGGGGAGCTGGGCTGGGCCTCGGGTCATGATTTCCTCTCCCCCCTCCTCCCTGTAGGTGTTCAGGTACAGCACTGCCCTGGAGAAACACAAGCTGTTCGTCTCGGGCCTGCCATTCTCTTGCACGAAAGAGGAACTAGAAGAGATCTGCAAGGCCCATGGCACTGTGAAGGACATCCGGCTGGTCACCAACCGGGCCGGCAAACCCAAGGTCAGCGTCTGAGCAGACGGCAGTCGCTTCCCGGAGTCTGGGCGAGCCTCTGTTCAGAGATTACTTGGTTCTGGAGTGGGTTCTGATTTGTCTACTAGGAGGCAGACGAGAAGTTAACAGAAGGATAGATGCGCGAGGCTCTTTTTCCATTTGGAGTCAGATGAACCCGTATGTGGCTCATTGTACTAAAAAGAATAGGGTGTTTGAAGAAAAACTACCACGAATTAGCAGGGGCTCCAGTGCAGCTCCCAGGCTGTGGAGCCTTGGGGTGAGGTGCCCCCCTTTGCAGTCTCCTCCCTCCTGCCCGGACCCCTCTTTTCACTAGGCCTCTGGCCATCTCCCCAGGTCCCTGCACTGGCTTCCCCCTTACCATGTCCTCCCCTTCTCCGGTCCCCTCAATCTCTTGTGAAATCCTTGACCACGTTTTGAGTAGTTGTCTAAGAAGAGTTTGGTTGACCTCTCAACCCCCGTCCCATTTATCCAGGTTAATCGAGAGTTGAAGAGTATGAATAAGGGTGGCCCGAAGGCACAGGGACATCGGGGCTCACCTGTGTCCAGGACACCTCATCCATTTGCTAGATTTATGCTGGTCCATCTCTCTCCTTCCTTCCTTTTTTTGGCTGGAGCAAGCACAAGATGCACTGAACTTGTTATTTGAAGTTAGTTAGTTGAGAAATAGGGAGGGAGACTAGGGCTGTGAGACCTATAGACAAAGGATGGTGGTGGTGGGGAGGGAACCCAAGGGTCGGGGGCCTGCCCTGAACCGGCCGGGGAACCTCAGGGAGGAGGTTGTGCCCTGCAGCACTCACCTGGCCGGGCTTTTGCAAACTTTCAGGGCCTGGCCTACGTGGAGTACGAAAACGAATCCCAGGCATCTCAGGCCGTCCTGAAGATGGACGGCATGACTATCAAAGAGAACGTCATCAAAGTGGCCATCAGCAACCCGCCTCAGAGGAAGGCTCCAGAAAAGCCAGAGGCAAGGAAAGCCCCGGGGGGCGCCATGGTGCCGCGGCAGATCTACGGAGCGTAAGTGTTGTGTGCTCGTTGGTGCAGACTTCGTCCTGGCCTGCACCACGGTGACCGAGTTTCCTGTCAGCGCGGTGAGTGCGCGGTGAGTTCAGACGGAAGGTCAGGGCCTGGCGTCCCTGGGGCGCTCACGCTCGTTCCCAGGGCAGGGTGTCTGCAGCAAGTCCACGCTGAGGGCCAGTCTGGAAGTGGGACCCTCTCTCGTGTTCGCCGGTTTACACGGGTGATTATTTTATTTTTTTTAACACAGTGATTACGTTAAAGTCCCCTTTGGCAGGTGAATCCATATGTGTAGGTTCCAAACCTGACAGCCATGTGTTTGCCGTGCTAATCTGTATCTCCACCTGTAATCCAGATAGAAGCTGTGTTCTCACCCGATAGGGATGAGGCAGCAGGGTGCGAGGTTATTTGGTGAAGTCTGCAAGGTTACAGCCCTTTTTATCCACCCTAGGTGTGATGGTATTACACAGGCGTGGCCCTGGCCAAAATTGTGGAAAAGGCAAAGTTGGTTAAAGTGATTTTTACCTAATAGCCGAAGTCAGGGAGAACAGGGCTCGTCTTATTACCCTTCTTGTTTTTTGTTTTTCACCTTTTACCTTGGGGTGATCTAAGACCGTCCTGGCTTATTTCATCAATTGTCACCTCAGAAGGTCCGTGCGTTGTTTGCTCTTCCAGGCGGGGGAAGGGGAGGACCCAGCTCTCTCTGCTGCCCCGTGCCCTGCAACGCCCAAGCGCCACCGCGGCCCAGGCTGAGAACGGCCCTGCCCCGCCGCCGGCGGCCACCGAGGTACCCAAGATGTCCAATGCCGACTTTGCCAAGTTGCTTCTGAGAAAGTGAGTGGGACTGTGCGAGAAGGGAAATGCCTTACTTGATGCTGGCCGGGAAGACGCCCGGTGGCCCAGCTGCGCCCTGGCTGTGCAGGACCCGGTGCAGCGCCCGTGGCCACACGCTTGCTCTGGTTTAGGTAGGACGGGAAAAGGGTGTCCAAGGAAAGAGGCTTTAAGTGCTCCCTCATATTGAGGGCGAGAGGACGAAAATGGTCACTCCACAGGCTGGGCGCAGGGTGCGGTTTCCTAAGATGTGTCTTAAAGAGTGAGAAACAGAAGTGAAACGTGAATACACCGTTTTGAGACCCCCTTGTCCAAATATTTTTGGCCACCTCTGGTCCCCTTTTTATAAGACACTTCTCTTACACCCTGCACAGCACATGTGCCCGTCACTCTTTTTAAAAGACAAAATGGCAGATGTTAGTAATTCACCAGAATGGCCTATTTTAGTAAAGGGGTGGGGGCAAGGGGCACATAAAAAACATCTGATGGGCTTTTGTTCACAGGGGGCTGTGCGTTTTTATATTACGTATTTGTAAATGACACGTCAACCCACTGTTTTGTTTCCTAAAAGCAAAATACTTGTGACATTTGTTTTGTATAGGAATTCTGTGCGCCATCTGCTATGGACGTTTTTCTTTGCCTAGTGACTAGTGAACTGTGTTCTTTGTCTAAATGTTGAGTTTCAGCCCTTTGGTTTTGTTTAAATAGCATTGTCAAGTGCAAACTTAAATTCTCCCCATTTAGCTTTGTTTATTAAACTGAAGTTCTCTTAAAAACTTCTTGTCAAAAGGTACCCAGATGTGCATTCAAATATGTATTTTGAAATGGGTGTACCTTGGTTTACCTAATGGGTGTGTAAATAGAACTTTTGTAAGTCAAATCCGCTTGGCACTTTGATTTAAACCATTTCTGCTGTGATATCTTTGGTTTTAAACTTCAGTTTAGAGCAGTTTGGCGCTTACAGCTTTCAAGCTTTTTTACCCACATCTTTTATCCAGTATTTATTGCTTTGAAAGTGACATTGGCAGTTCAGTAGGGAAACTGACTTTATAGCAGTTCAGTGGGGAAACTGACTTTATAAAGGCACTCTGGGGAAAAAAATCGGAATTCTTTCCTATGTCATGAAAATCAGCTCATTTATCTATTTCTAAAGGTTTTATGCATCATTCAGGCTTTCCTATATTTTTTAACTTAACATTTTTAATGGACAATTTGAAACAGATAAGTAGAATAGTAAACTAAGCCCCGTGTGCTTGTCATCGAGCTTCAGTATTGCTCAGCTCGTAGCCCGTCTTCATCTCCACCTCCTGCCCCTCTTGTATCCCCTGTGTTCTGGAGGGATATCCCAGACATCATTAGTGCTAACCCAATAACACTGTAGCATGTATTTCTAAGGACTTAAAGGCCGTGGTTTTATCATTTCTAGAAACATTAGCAGTAATACCTTAATGTTATCAACCATCCAGGCAAATCTCCAATTCCCTGTTTGTTGTTTTGTAAATAAGTTTTTTAGTTGATAGGTTCTCTGTACCTCATCTTTATCTTCTGCACAGAACGTTTGTTGTTAGGTGTTTTTGAATTCAAGCAGCGGCTGTGAAGCAGTCAGAAGAAACTGTGTTCTCTGGGATGGCCGGCCATCCACTTCCCTGCAGAGAGGCCCATTCCGTGGGTGAGAGGATGTGGGTCAGTCGGGGGACCAAGGGGCCATGGACCTTTCCTTAGCAATCCAGGTCATGTGGTGCTAAACGGTTTTGTTCTCCTGCTGTTGCCAGTCCTCTGACCTTACTTCACCCTCTCAAATGTCCACAGGGGCTTGTTACAGAGGTGGACCTTTCAGACTCGAACAGGACCCGATTTAGGTGCAGGGTGTTGACTGTTGTAGAAATAGATTTTCAGGAACCTAGGAGTGGGTTTATGTAGTCCTGGGGGGAAAAAAACTGATTGTAAATAGATACATGAAAAACCATTTCGGCTACTCGTGTCTTAGTGAAAGATCAGCAATACATCCCTGTCAGCATAACCAACCAGTTCTGTCTCGTTGTCTTGTTGAAATAATTACCATCTTGGATCTGTTTTTCTCCCAGAACAATATAAAGAATAGGGCTAAAGTTCTGAAAAGAATCCCTCCCTCACGCTTAGGATAGATGGGAACATCTCTCTCTTGAATAAGGTAGCAAAGTCTCAGGCATTTATGTAACAAAATACTTTACTTTATTAGTAATTTGTTAAAATAATACTCTTCACATAGCTAAAGTGCAAATTTCTCCCTCTAGTACAAAGCAAGCACTTCTGTCAGGCTTCCTTGGTGTGCTTATAAAGAGCAAGACGATAGAAGAGTTAAGGTTTAAGAAATACCTTATGGCAGCATACAAATACAAAAATATTTTTTATCAAGGTTTGAATAACTATCACTTGGGGCCATTTCATACATCTTTTCACTTATTAATCTTTCAGAAAATTACTCCATGCTTATTATACAATTAAATAACTGTATAAACACTGCATCAGAATAGTGTCCTCATTACTATAAGGATCTGAATTTTCCAATCAGACAACACTCGGTGGATACTCACCAGCATTCAGACACTGACAAAGTGCGTACAGTGTTAGACATCGCCAGCTCGGTCACTGGAAAAGGGACCCAATGGCTTCCAGCCATTCAGACTAAACAGCAGCAGCCAACTTGGAAACTTGGCTTCCTTACATGTAACATTTTATCCTTTAACAAGTTGCTAGGAACATAAGGCCACTCCAAAGCGATCTGCTCCGCTTCCCCGAGGGGACAATGGCTGTGGGGGCAGGTGAGTGGATTAAAGGGACGCATCCTGGCTGCGATCAAAGGTGTTTCTCGGCTCCTGTGAACTGGCGCTCCGACTCCTCACAAATGCTTGTTGGGTACTGACTAGGCATCTGTCTTCAGATGTGTCCTAATGCCTGATTTGCAGCAGGATTTAATTGTTAAGTGACAAACCCAGAAGAACCTTTAGACTGAAACATCTGGTCTGAATTGCTGCAAATGTGAGAAACATCAATACAAAGAACCCAGGACAGCCATGCCCCTGTTCTTAATTAGAGAAACGGTCGATGTGGCAAAATAACAGCCTCTGGTACCGGAGTTTGCAAACTATGGCTCAAAGAATCTTCCTTGAAATAAGCGAGGTGTCTAACTAGATACATTGTAAACGTTCATTTCATCTCTCAGAAACTTGCTCTGCTGGTAAGGATTAGTCACAACACTAACCTCTTGGTAGGGGAGCCAACACCTGTACGCAAGGAAGCTTTCAGTCACTTCTCAGAGCTGCGACCGGGTTCTCCTCAGCCGTGCTGACTTCTCTCAGGTAGTCATGGACCCTCGCGGCCGGTTCCAGAAAGGGCTGCAAGGAGTTACTCCTCCAGACCTCATCCCACAGCTCCCCCACTGCAGTGCAGATTCTGCTCCAGAACCTGTGTTCTGGTCACATAAGGAGCACTGATGCCCCCAAAGCCTGCTGGGGCCACCCCAAGGATCGGGGCCACCAGCACAGACAGCTGACACCACACATTACCAGCTCAGAGGGAAATAAATAACGGCTCAATTATAAGTTATCTTAGGGACAAGGCTTAATAATTTAGTTTTCTTCTTTAAAGAAGCATTTGGAAAGAATGCTTTTGGAAAGAATGTTTAAGTTCCTTACCCATCTTCCTCTTGCTCTGGGAGATGACTAGGTTTCTAGAAATGCTGAGTTTCTTGGATTTATTCCCCCCTGGGACATCCTTTGCCACCAAGGGAGGATTTGGAGCGTTAGGGCTTCACAGGCAGCGTCTCCTTGAACCTAGAGTGGTTGGGTCTGGCCTCTGGCAGTGCCACAGGGTACTCCGTGGTGGCAAAGAGCAGGGTGTCCAGGGTGGTCTCCGTGCACTTGGCAATGAAGCGGATGAACGGCCTCACGTCGCCTTCGTTGGCCACCTCCAGCACGTGGTAGTACTCGGACCTCTGCTCCTTGCGGACGGTGATGGGCGGGTAGCCCGCCTGCATGAGGATGAGGTTCATGAGCAGGCGCGAGGTCCTTCCGTTGCCGTCGATGAAGGGGTGGATGTAGACGAGTTTATAGTGCGCCAGGGCTGCAAACTCCACCGGGTGCAGGTTCATGGCGTCCTCCGAGTTGAGCCACTGGGTGAACTCCTGCATCTGCTTCTCCACCTCCTGAGGGTGGGGCGGGACATGGTGGCCCACCAGGACCTGTGTCGTGCGGAAGCGGCCGGCTTCCACAGGATCCACGTACCCCAGCACCCGCCGGTGGATCTCCAGCACGTCGCCGATGCTGACAGAGCCGATGCGGGAGAGCAGCGTCGTGTTGACGTACTTCATGGCCGCGTGCATGCCGATGACCTCATTCTGCTCCTCCAGGCTCTTCCCTGGCACGGCGTAGCGGGTCTCCAGGATATGCCTGATCTCTGAGAGGGTGAGAGTGTTGCCCTCGATGGCCACTGTATGGTAGATGTGGTGGTAGTACGTCTCCTCCATGACCCGGCGCAGTGCCGAGTTGCCCTTGGGGATGGACATGACCTTCTTCACTTTGCTGTCGATGATGCTGAAGTACCGCTGGTCGATCTCCTCCACCAGCGGCAGCGTGCGGTCGCGGTTGACCAGCGCCTTCTTGTGGTGGGGCGCGATGGTCAGCGCTCTGGTGTACAGGTAGTCAGCCTGGATGATGTCCCTGTCCTCTTCTGAGAAGATGCCAAACTCATTGAGCGCGTCCACGAAGCCCGGGTCCATGCTGAGGGCGTGCAGGAAGAGCTTGTGGGCTTTCTCCCGCTTGCCCTGGCGTTTCATTTCCAGGGCTTGGTTCAAAGCTGCTTTGGCTTCTAACTTGCTGGCTAGAGAAGAGCCAAAGAGGCGTGGGTCAGAGAGGGCAGAGGACGTTCAGGGGAGGTGCCGCCCGACAGCTGGTCTCCTCCAGGGCCTCGGGGGCTCGACCCAGCCATGTTGTACACGCCCTTCCGCATACCTGTCTGTGCAGACATGTTTGTTCCCTGCAGCCCAGTGGGGCCCCGTGCTGGTCGCTGTCCACTCAGCCCCAGAGCCGTTCTCTACCGTGGGGGCAGCAGCCGGGGGCTCCCCGGCCCCCTCCTCGGACCTGCCGTCGTTGAGCGGCTGTGTTCTCCTGCGGCCGCAGCTCCTGTCAGGTGGCCCTCCCCTACGTCTGCTCCCGCTCGCAGCCGTTCTGGTGATTTCTTCTGGAGGTGCGGGTCCCTTCCCCCTGCCTCCGCCCCTGCCCCTTTAGGCCCTGGCTGTGAAAGGCTCCTCACTGCTGCTAGACCCTGGGGGCCTCCTCATCCCTGGGCCTTTTAAAAATTCTTTTAATCTAATGGTTTTCAACTGGACCCTGCTGTACATCTGGCCCTTTTCTGCTGGCCCTCCCACCCCCAGGGCCAGCCACACCTCCTAGACTTCTTTTAGTTCCTGAAGTGCCCAGGGCTCTCCTACCCTGTGGTCTCTGCCTGGAACACTCTCCCCTCAAACCTTTTCCCTTGGGTCTCTCCTCAGGCATCCCCTCCTCCAGGGAGCCTTCCTGGTGTGCTCCTACGGCTCCCTCTGCTTCCATATCACCACATGTATCTCAGCCACCTATCACCTTGTCTAGCTAGGAGCTCAGGGCTGACCCTGTGCCCCGCACACACGACATAGCTGGCCCTATAAATACCTATGGGATTAACGAGCGTCGAGGCGAGATGGCCAGTCTTACCTGGAGAGGCCTTGGTCTTGACCACCAGCGGTGCTGCATCCCTGGAGGTGACACTGAGCTCCGTGGACGGGCTGGTGCACTTGGTGATGGCAGGCTGGGCCCTGTCCAACTTGCTCCTGAGCAGGTAGAAGCCTTTGAACACAGCCAGACACTGCTCCTCCATGGCCCCCAGCGGCAGCAGCAGGGCCAGCAGGGAGCCCAGCACCATGCTCAGCAGTATCACCCACAGGAAGCGGCCCCAGACTGAGACCCATTTTGGTTCAGTCACTGCCATCACTGAAGCCATCGACATGAGTGTCATCTGGACCAAGGGGTGGGCCCCTTGCACATGTCCACAGTGGCCTGGGAGAGAGCAGGATCTGCAAGGAACCAGGAGTTGCAGGAGTTGAAGCAGGGGAACCGATACCCTGATGACACATTTCTGGCTTCAGGGGAGGTGTGGAGATGCCAGGGTTCTTAATTCACTGTGACCAGGGGTGGGGGCGAGGCAAGGATTAGGTGCCGCCCCCAGGGCAGTGTGACGCTGCGAAAAGCAGTGCTGCCGCCACCCAACTGCTATTAAACACCTACTGCGTGCCAGACCCTGTGCTAAACCCTAAGGACCTCACATGTACCCTCCTGCAATCTTCAACAGGAGCTGAGGCTGCCCCATTCTCGAGCTGAGACCGGCTCAGAGAGGTGAAGGCCCTTGCCCAGAGTCACCCAGTGAGCAAGTGACGGTCTTGCATTCAGGAACCCATGGCTCAAAAGCCTCCCCACTTAAGAATAAATCTCTGTGGCCTCTGACCCCAAACGCTGGGTGCCCTAGACACATAACACACATGTCCAGAACAGCTAAGGTAGTTCTGAGGCTCATTCTTTGCTAAGTACAACTGTTCGGAGGCCTGATTTATTGCCACCTGGGCAGTCAGCTCTTCCTGCCCTCACCCTGGTATTAGCCACAATGCTGTTCCCCGCTCTGGCCGCCTTTTCCTGGCCTGTCCAGGAAGCATCCCGCCTAGAGTTTGGGCAGTCTGAGCATCTCAAGAGGAACTCAAGTTGTGGGCCAGAGGGATGACCACTTGCCTTCTGTGACAATGAGCAGGTGCTTGGGGCTGGCAGTGGGAGTGGAGGGATCGGGTCTGCAAGCACCATCATACTAACAAGCATTTATTAAGCAACTATGGTGTGCTGGGCATTGAGCTGAGTGCTAGCAATGCCTTATCTCACTTACCCCTCACCACCTCACGGAGGAAAGCTACCCCTAGGCTCCACTTCACAGACGAGAGAAACTGATACACAGAGAGCAAGTCAATTCCCAGACAACCTACAGGGAATAAACAGAGGCATTCGGGAACGAATTCTCAGTGCATCTGGGTCCAGAGTACCCAGGTCTTCACCTCTATTCATAACCAGGGCCCAAGCACCCGATCCCGTCTGTTCCTGGTACTGGACCAAGACCCACAACTGACTGATAAGGTTTCTGGGGGAGCCTGGCTGGTTGATACAGAACATCTGAAAAGGCTTGGGACGAGCTCTAATGGGGAGGTACGAAAGGGTGTGGGTCACTGCTTCGTCCAGATGGTCGGCGCAGGCTCCTCGGCGGGGCTGGACTTCTCCGAGGAGGACGTGCGTTCTGGGGGCACGAATCTCTCAGCCCTCACTAGCTACTAAGGGGGAAACAGGGGCTCCAAGAGGCGAGGACACTGGACTAAGGTCATTCTGAGGAGCCGCCCCTTTCCAAACCCCACCCAGGGCTCACTGCCCCGCTGCACCCTTCCCGGTTCACCCCCTCCTCACCTCGCGCCACTACCCGGCCCTGCTCTGCTGTCGCCTTCTCAGCACTCTGCAGTCGCCTTCTCAGCCCTTGCAGTCTCGGCTGGCCGCCGGCTCCGGGGACCTTTGCCGTCAGCCGTCAGCCCGTGGCCCCTCCCTCGGCGACTCTGCATTGGTCGGCCCGCCATCCTCTTCGCAGCGTATTGGCTTCCTCAATATGTCTGCGCCTCGCATTTCCGGGTTCCCGGTCCGCCTCCGCTTTCCCGGGAAAGACGCGCCGTGGGCCACTCCCATTGGCTGACTCCTGTATTGGTCTCGTGCCCGAAAGGACCAATAAGCAATAGGAGGGGCGGGGCCTGAGCGACAAGCGGGAGCCCCAGGTGCGGAAAACCCCTGCCTTTGCGGTTTTGGGTCACTCTGGGTACGGCCTGGAAACTCGAAGTTCCGATTGCCTTTCCCTTAAGTTTCTTCCTTCCGCGGGCCCCTCTCACCGTCCCCTGGGCCTCAGTTACCTTAGGTGTAAAGTGAGAATGCTGATGGTTTACACCTGTCCACCCTGTTAGCCTGACTTCACACCCCGCGTTCTCAGCCTCCTCTCTGTGCTACCAGGGTTGCCCTCTTCCCCCGTCTCTCACCTTCTTTTCCTCCTGACTTTTAAATTTACATCCTCTTGAGAAGAGCCTGGCTGGTTCTCTTGCTTCCCGGTGTGGGCAAAGAATGTTGCCTGCCATTTCAGCAAACAAAGAACTTTGCCTGCCATTCTGGTATACAATGGATTATGGCCATCCCTCAAGCCATCCTACGTTGCAGCTGCCCAGAGGGTTTGTGTGCCCTAGGTGGAACTCAAGATGGAAAAAAACAGGATACTGGTCCTAGATAGTTCAGATGCATATCAAAGGAATAATTTCAGTGAGCCTAGATTCTTCCATCTTCTTATAGAAAGGCACTAAACTCATTCACTTGAGATGCTTTTTGTGATTAGCAGTAATCTTCTGAGTGTTCAACTGCACCCCCAAACCCCGCCCCCAACCCCCGCAAAAACTCATATCCTGGCTCCTCCCTTACCTCTTTGGAACAGTTCTTCAGAGTTGAGAGGGCTCTGCAGTCCTCAGTAATGTCCCTGAACAAGAACAATTCAACTTTCAGGTTGTATGTTTTGTTTTGTTTTTCAGTTGACAGTGAGAACTGAAAGCTCCATTTTAATTCACAAATATTGACATTAAACATCCAGGACATGCCCAGAAATGCTAAAGTACATGAGTTTTAAAAAAAATATTAGCAGTACAGATTCTGTAGTCAGGGAAACCTGGGCTTAAATTCAGACTTTGTCACCTTGGCTGTGTGTTCCCTTGAGCGAGTCGCAGTTTCCCCATCTGTAAAATGGGGGCAAACAGCCTACCTCACTTTTGCCCTCAAGTTTGGGATTTGCAGAAGGCCTGACACCAAAGCAAGCTCCTCTTGTCCGAAGCACAGCAAGCCAAAATGCGGAGAAACTGAGGTTCGCAACAAAGAGGATTGATT
This sequence comes from Balaenoptera ricei, assembly GCF_028023285.1. NCBI lineage: Eukaryota > Metazoa > Chordata > Mammalia > Artiodactyla > Balaenopteridae > Balaenoptera > Balaenoptera ricei. Next base: position 19,576,409 of record NC_082652.1, read on the forward strand.
CGCAAGGCAGCCAAGCAAGGAGACAGGAGAACAAATCTCAGATCTGCCTCTCCTTGAAGGCAAGGGGCTCAGGGTATTTATGAGGTGAAGAATAAAGCTGCAGGGCAGAGGTGTGGGGAGCAGGGGGCAGGTGACTGGAAAAAGGGGTGATAATTATCATTCTGCACAGGCATAACTAAGCTACAGGCCTCTGCACGTTCAAAAGGTCACCGATGGACCCCCGCCCGGGGGGGGGGGTCACCATGCCCAGGTGAATGGTGGGTGGTCCTATCCAGTCTCAACCAGCTCAGCTGAACCAGACACAGCTGACTCCAAGTTCCTAGAAAACAACTTGGGCAAATACCTTATTGTTTAGCTATGGGCTGCTTGGAGGACAGGCAAGTCTTAAACAACCTTAGTGGAAGCAGGTGAAATGGATTTAACTCACGGTTACAGTTCCCCCTATTTTTGATCATTCCTTAATCTTGAGGAATAAAGGCAAAAACCGTTCTGGCTACTTTCTGCTGATAAGGGGTGCAGCTTGTGGAATCAAACTGCTTAGTACTCACTTGAAAATATTCTCTTATTCCTGGATTCAAGTTAACATTTTGATTTTAATAAACAATTACTACCTACACACCAGCTGTCAAGGCACTTATAGGCCCAAGATTGGTAACTGAAACCACAAAGATGTACCCTGAGGGGGGCATGCAGAATGTCAGACATCTGACATTCTTAGATATTATATATGGAAGGGACATAGCCTGGGAAAATTAAGTACAGTTTCTACAATATCCTGACAAAGTAGAACCTCACCAGGGGTAGACACCAGGTCTTTAAAAATCCAAGGACATGAGGAGAGGACCAAATTTCAGCTTAGTCAAGAAAAAACAGGGGACAGGAAATTCTATTAGCCTAATCTGATATGTTACATCTGAAGACACTGAAAATAGGGAGAGTCAAAAAATTAATGACAGGCACAGTCAAGGGATCAGCATGATCCAATACAGAAAAAAGGTTTTGGATGACAAGTCCAACAGCTAGAGGAATTAGCACTTCTCAAATTTTGGCAAAAGTAGGTAATCACTGAATTGTCCTTCCAAGCCTGGGAGGTTAGAAGCCAAGAGAAGGCATAACAAAGGAGAACAGTCATTCTGGTAATCTAACAAGTTATTTAAATTGCCTTCTGAGAATTACCAAAGCCACCACTACAGCAATCCCGCTCACCTTGATTTCTTTCTTGCAGCTTCTTTCTGAAAAGAAACTTAAGATCCATGAAGAGGTTCACTTGCCCCCTTGGAGAAGTCAGTGTTGGGGGTCTGGAACCAGCCAAGGTTTGGATGATCTTGGTCCCAGTTTTTCTTCGGCAGCAAGCATGGTTTCTGTTCCCCCATCATGTTCCTCCATAAGGTCTGGTCCAGTGAGGATGGATATGGTTTTCTGGATGCTTATTCTTCCAAGATTCCAGTCTAGAGGTTCATCGTCTCCCCTAAGAGCTTCCTAAAAGGGGTTTTGCTATGAGTCCAAAGTTGGGGATCCAAATGGGGCAGAACCCGGCCACCCCCAGGAATCCCCGGGGGTCTAGAGTTTCCATTCTGTCGGGCAGCAAGTCTCTCTATCCTTGTGAGAGTTCAGAACCCAAGTATTTAACAGAGGGCTGAGAACTCTGCCTTTTTCTTGGACCCATTATAGCCTCTTTCAATCAAGAAGTTCAAAGTCAACACTGTATTCTGGTCCTAGGTGTTTGTCTTACTGGTAATCAGAAGATCATCCACAATACTGGAGCAGAGATCCCTTCTTTAGTGGAAGGTCCCTCAAATCTTTTGCCAGGATTTCTCCAAACATTGTGGGGGAATTTTTAAACCATCCCCCCGCCCCCCAGGAAGTAGTGTCCAGGAGTACTGTTTTTTAACTCTTGTATCTAGACCTTCCCATTTGCAAGCAAACAACTCTTGGGAGTCAGAACTCAAGGGTATGCAAAAAGAAAAAAAAAAGCCATCCTTCGACTCCAATATGGGAAACCAACAAAAATCTCCGGACAAAGTAGTGAGCAGGGTGTATGGGTTAGGGATCACTGGGTGAATATCTTAGGTGTAGCAGTCTTTGCTCTCTTCCCAGACCCCCATCCTCTCTCACCTCCTGGCTCACCTTCTGCAGTATCTCTTCCGGAATGGTCACAGGCTGTCTTTTGGGGTTGGAACACTAGAGTCTGCAGTGGGCGAGCCTGCTCAGGGGGTACGTTAATGTCTATTTGCCCAGATGCAAAGGTAACCCTGGTATTTAGTAAGTCTTGTCCCAGAAGGGGAATGGGGCATTCAGGCATGCGTAGAAAGCCATGCTTCAGATGGTTTTTCCCCATCTGACAGTCTAGTGACTGGAGAAAGGGCTTTTTCAAGGTTTCTCCCAACACCCCAGTCACTAACAGTCTCAGAAGAAAGTTTGGAAGGCCAGGTGTTTAAGACAAAGTAAGTGGTCCCCGTATCAATCAGAAAATCCAAAAGCTGATTCCCCACATAGTCTTAGTCATCCGGGGCTCCATATGGGAGATATTGATGTACTCGATGGGATTTAAAAGAACCTCTGTCATTCTTTTTTTTTTTTTTTATACAGCAGGTTCTTATTAGTTATCCATTTTATACATATTAGTATATATATGTCAATCAACCTCTGTCATTCTTGATCACCTGGCATGCCAACTGTTTACCTTTAAGCCTTACTGAGGATGGGACGCTTTTCCAGGGTCCCTCCTGTTTACAATATGCACGCTGGTGGGGTCCCACTATAGGATGCGCCATTCAAGTGGGAGCTTGAGGCCTCTTACCTTTTGCTGAGTCCCTCGTGGGGGGTCATCCATTTGGTCCGGCTCTTCCCTGTGTCAAGGCAGTCACCAGTGGAGTGGCCAGTTTTATTCTCCGTCGTGCCCTTTTCTCCTGAACCTGGTCCCTGCCATGAAAAATTCTGAAGGCAATTTAAACAAGATGAGACATAGGCATCCCTAAAGCCCCTTCCACCTTTTGTCATTTCCTCTGTATATCAGGGGTTCTCTGACCAATAAGAGTCATAATACCCATCTTTAAATTCTGTGGGGCCTCAGGGTCTATACCTGTATATTGCCTGTAGGCTTTAAAGATCCAGTCTAGAAATTCTGGAAGATCCTCATTCGGTTTCGTTTTTACCTCCTGTATTTCACTGAGGCTTCTTTGGCTTGGCACCCCTCTTGGCAACCCTCCAAGAATGCAGTCTCCATGACGTTCAAGTTCTAGCCCATCCCCAGCATTCACCTCCCAACTGGGGTCTGCTGTTGGTACAGCTACGCTTGCCGTGGCTCATATTGGGTTACCAAGGATTTCTGTGTGCAGCTGATCTGCCTCTCCCGTGGCTTTATCCAGCACCATTCTATGTCCTTCTGAAGTGAGGAGGGTATTTCATAAACTTTGCCTGAACCTTTTTTCTGGGGGGGGGGGGGCCATGCTGCATGGCATGTGGGATCCTAGTTCCCCGACCAAGAATCGAACCTGTGCCCTCTGCAGTGGGAGCACGGAGCCCTAACCACTGGACCACCAGGGAATTTTGAACATCTGCCCAGGTTGGGTTGGAGGTTGCAAAGATCGGTGAAAGAAGATCTTCCATTCTCTTTGGGTCGTCTCTGTAAGCTGGCATATGGTTCTTCCGATTAAATAAATCTGAAGTCGAAAAAGGATAGTGGACCCATATCCATCTCATAGGCTACCCAGTCTCAGCATTCACACCCCCAATGGGGACTTAGCTTAAGGGATATTGCCCCACCCGAGTTGGGGTAGCTCCCTGGCAGGTATGGGAGGGGGAGACCATTCCTATTTGTTGACTCTTGGAGACCAGGGGGCGGGACTCGAGCCTGAGGCTGTGGCTCAGGCTCTGGCAATGGAAGAGCCGGAACACCATCGCCTGGGGATAGAGAAGGAGCAGTCGCAGTGTCTGACTGGCTTCACAGCAAGTGGTCCTCCTCTGCATCTGAATCAAGCAAAAGAAGTTTCTCTGTCTCCCCTTCCCGTTGGACCATAACCCTATATCTCCTCTGCACAGGTTTATTCTGACACAACAACATCAGAGACTGTATATAATGCATTTCATCCCGTTCTTCTTCCCATTTACAAACTAAATCTAGTTGTAGAATTGTAATTTAAGGATTCTTTTTCAGGCCATTTTGCTCCAGAGTCTAAAGGATATTGTGGCCATGCAGTGTTACTAAACAAACAAAACAAACCATTTTTTTCTTTTCCATGGATTCATTACTCAAAGTCTCCCAATTTGGGAGAATGCAGCTAGAGGGCTGCACAGGGGAATTGAGTTAACATTTCTCATTTTGGAGGGGCTTTGCTTTCAGGTGGTTACAGCAACAAAATCTTTCTAAGGGTCCTTGCTACAGGCACCAAGAAGCTCAGTCCCCAATAGCCCACCTTTAGCAGGACAATCAGACATAGACGGACATAGATAAGACCAGACCAGAACAAACAAGACCAAATACCAGAGCCCCAGGCCTTTTACCCAGGTATGGAGTAACTTGTAGCTGTGAATCTTTTATGTTGGCTCCAAAATCCTACCAGGTGGGCCTCCAACCCATAATTGGGTGATCACTGCAAAGACAATCCAGGCACAGGTGTGTTTCTTTAATGAGATTACTCACCCCAAAGATGTCTTCCAAACCCCCAAGCCCCCAAACCATCTCTTTGTTGCAAAACAAAACGAAGCACCAAAGGTCAGTGGCACCTTGCTGGGGAGATCCGGGGGAGGGTCCCTGACACGAACAGACTAGGAGCTGCTGGGACTCGCCCACAGGCTCCCAGTACCAGTGAGGGACTGATGAGTCACAGGTAATAGGTGTGTTTGGACTTACCTCCTGGATGGTTCCCCAAATTTGCTTCCAAACCAGGTTCTTGCCTGACACACAAGAGCCAAAATGCTGAGATGCCGAGATGTGTAGCAAAGAGAGAGCCCTCCTGGGTACAGAAGCCTTTCCGTGTCCCCCATTTCTTATGTGTAGGAAAAAGGTTTCAGCCTCCTAGACCTTCCCTAATTAGAGGAGGGAGGGAATGCAGAAACAAGGGAGGCTCAGTCAAGAAACGATAGTGCAATAAACAGAGTCCTAGTTCCTCCTCAAGGGATACACGTAACAACCTGATACATACCTCTGAGTTCTTCTGCAGGAACTAAGGCCCCCCACCACGGCAGAGGATGGGGGCTTCACACTAAGCACAGGATCCCTGGACCACCTCGCTGTCCACCCATCAGAAGAAAGTTGTGCACCCTGCAGGCCTCACCCCAAAGGTTTCCTTTAAAAACTCTTCCCTGAAAACCATCAGGAGTTGGGATTTTTTGAGCACAAGCCGCCCATTCGCCTTGCTCGGCTCTGCAGCAAACCTTCCTCTGCTCCAACCTCCGACGTTCTGGCTTGGTTGGCCTCACTGTGCATTGGGCACACGAACTTGGGTTCGACAATTTCTTGCGAGGCAGTCAAGCAAGGAGGTGAGAGAACAAATCTCAAATTTGCCTCCTCCGAGGCAAGGGGCTCAGGGTGTTTATGGGATGAATAACAAAGCAGCAGGGTGGCTCCAGGTGTGGGGAGCATGGGGCAAGGTGATTGGAAATAGCTGTGATAATTCTATGCAGTTGTAACTAAGCTACAGGCCTCGGCATAGTTCAAAGGGGCCCTCACCCATCCCAGTTGAAGGGTGGGTGGTCCCATCCAGTCTTAACCGGCTCAGCTCGAACTAGACACAGCTGACTCCAAGTTCCTAGAAAACAACTCGGGCAAACATATTATTTAGGCTCCGTGCTGCTTGGAGGACACACAAGTCTTCCAACGATCTTGATTAGTGGAGGCATGTGGAGTGGATTTAACCCACAGCTTCACCTGGGGCTGCTCCCCTGGGCCTCAGTTTCCTTAGGTGTCAAATGAGGATGCTGATGATTTACACCTGTCCAGCCTGTAGTCTGACTTCACAGCCTGGCGTTCTCAGCCTCCTCTCTGTGCTACCAGGGCTGCCCTCTTCCCCCAACTCTCACCTTCTCTCTTTTCCTCCTGACTTTTTACTTTGCATCCTCTCGAGAAGAGCCTGGCTGTTTCTCTTGCTTCCTAGAGAGACAGAGGTTTTTTCTTGGAAGCAGAGAGCTGAAAAACCTCATCTTAATTCACAAATATTGAAATTAAACATTCAGGACATGCCCAGAAATGCTAAGCATTAAGACGTTAGCAGTACAGATTCTGGAGTCAGGGAGACCTGGGCTCAAATTCAGACTCTGTCACCTCCGCTCTGTGTGACCTTGGCCAAGTGACTCCAAGCCTCAGTTCCTCCACCTGCAAAATGGGGACAAACGGGCTTCCTCGCTTTTGCCCTCAAGTTTGGGATTTGCAGGAGGCCTGACACTTCAAGATTTGACCTCCTTCCTCCGTGATACACAGTCCCCCTGGGGAGCCAGTACTGGGCAGCGGTTGTGGGTGTCGCTGAAGGAGCCACATAGTCCTGGGTTCAAATCCCAGCTCTGCTACTTGCTGAGTTACATTCAGCAAGTGACTTGACCTCGCTCATCTCCCCTTTGCTTTTCTGTAAGACGGGGGTAGTGTGATGACAGCACCTCCTCATAGGGTTTTGTGTGAGGACATCTGGCACAAACACTTGATAAGTATCTGCTGTTGCAATTATTTCCAGAAAAGACACCAAGTCATCACTGCTTTGTTATCTGCAGAAGAAACTGTCAAAGCGGCTAGGTTACTCCAACCACTGGGGAGAGACCCCATTGTCCTTTTCTGGGTCTCAATCTGATTCCAATCTAGGGAAGCCACTGACCCAGAGCTCAAAGGGAAGCGTCCAGGCCCAGCCCAGAGGTTGCTGTCATGAAGGGGGCACACTGCAAGGTGAGGGACCCAACAGCTCTGGCCCTTGCCCTTTGGGCTCCCTGTTTATACGTGCTAACTGGCCTCCACTTCCCCCAACTCCCAGCCCTTGGCATGGAGCAGAGCACTTAGCAGATGCTGAGAAATTTTGTTGACTTGAACAAGAAATATCCGAAGTGGGACAAACCATGGAGTTTTTAGATACACAATCAGGAGGGTGGTTATTTCTGGGGCTTCTTGTTTCTATCTTTTGAACAAAGGCCATGAACATTGTTATCTCGGAATGCCCCGAATTTCACTTCGGATGGCACAAGCAGTGATGTCCTTGTAAACGCCTTCCCCAGAGGAGGGCCTTCTCTGCCAGCTAATTATGGGGGACAGCTGATGGAGTGGAAAGCACTGAGGCTCTGGGGTCAGACAGACGTGTGTGTTCAAATGCAGGGTCCTCCACTTACCGGCTGGATAACCTTGAGCAGGGCACTTACCGTCGCTGAGTGGGCTGTCATGGAGCTTGTAGACCTCTGTCCCCTCCCAGTCATAAGGTGATGTAATCACCTGCTTTTAAAGGCACCATCCTCTCTCCATTCCTTGGAACGCCAAGTGTAAACTCTTGAATGAGCTTAGACCATAGTAGCAAACCTAGAAGCTATATGAGACCTGATAATGAGAAATACTGCCTGGAAGTGAGACACTAGGGAGAGGTGGGGAGCGTGGAGAATGTGAGAACACTTGTCCAAAGTGGGCAGCGGCTTCTCAGCTCTAGCCTACATTTATCGTGCTGGGGTGCAGCCCAAAAGTTGACAGATTTTCCAGTTTTTCCAAAGAAGTGTCAGGCCTAGATTTTAAAGCAAAATGTCTTTATTTTTTAAACAGTTGGCCTGTCTGCCCACTGGCTAAAGAGGGCTGCCAGATTGTAATCCCTGTTGCAGGCTTTTCAAACTTGCAGGAGATGGTGGTAGGGAACACAGGAAGAAACACCACAAAAGAGCATCTCAGCAAATGGCTGCACTACTGTCTGTGGACATCAGGGGGCAGTACTTCACCTGTCATCACTTCCTCCATTCAATCCCCCTCTCGGGAGATCCACTCAATTTTCTTTCTCTATTTTGTCTACATTCAGCTGTGCACAAAATATGGTCCCTGAAGCAATATTGAAAAGTGGGCTTTCTCCATCCTAAGCATTCTGTATTGGGTGGAAATTGCCTCCCCGTGGTCCACGGAGGAGTTTTCTAAAAGCTTACCTTGACACTTGACAAAGAACCTGGAAAGTGGCCGCCTGGGAAATGTGTCCATTATGCAAAACAAAACAAAACAAAACCAAACCCCTTATGCGTCTTTAAGAAACAGCAGTCAAGTGCTTCCTCTTGGCAGAGTCGAATTTCAAATGACTCACCTTCATTTAAAAGAAAATACACCTACACTGGTTCTCTCTCCTCGCTTGCAGGTTCCTCTTATTCCTTTGCCTGGATTTTTTTCCCCTTCTTCTAACCTAATGCTGCTGTCAAAGAAGAGGCTCCAGTAGCCCTCCTCCCTGACTACTGATCAATTCTTCTTATACATACTCAGTATAAGGTCAGGTCCAGTTTCTGAGGCATCCCCCCGAGAGACAGGGGTTGGGAGACCACGTGAAGGTGTCCCTGGGCTGATGGCTCATGCTCTGGATTTAGGATGTTTCTCGTGTCATTCGGTGTTGTTGAATTGATTTTCAGCATCGAATGGATCTCAGACATGCAAAGAAGTGTTGTTCTCAAAGCGAGTCATTTGGGGAAGCCATATATCTTACTTTCAAAAAATTAAACCTAACTGGTTTTCTTATTAACTAACCAATGACTTTATTTCTGAAAAGCAAGATGGGATTATTATAGATGTAATAGAAGGCACAAATAAACAACAAGAAAAAAAATACCCACACACAGGGAGTCCTCTGGTGGCCTAGTGGTTAGGATTCCGGGCTTTCACTGCTGTGGTGTGGCTTCAATCCCTGGCTGGAGAACTGAGATCACACAAGCTGCGCGGCCTGGCCCAAAAAAACAAGAACAAAAAAACCCCATGCACAAATATGCAAGACATTTTTCTCTGCACATCTATTTTTAAATTAAGAAATATTTCAGACACCCAGAAGGCATGGATAATACAACGAGTACCTGTGTGCCTGCCACCCAGTTTAAGAGATACCATATTAGCAATGCACCCTGCAAGCCCCATGGCATCCCCTCCCCCATCACACATCCTTTCCCCTCCCAGAGGTAACCACTAGCTTGAATTTAAAGCTTATTATACCCATGCGTGGCCTCTTGCTTTTATTCATATGTATATATTCCTAAATAATATATAGCAATTTCCCATTTACCTGTTGATGGGCATTTGGATTGTGTCTAATCTTTCTCTATTACAAACAGCACTGTAGTGAAATTCTTGTATGATTTTTGGGGCACATGTGTGGAAGCTTCTCTCGCGCAGAGTTTCTCAAAGAATCACCTGGGGAACTTTTTTCTTTTAATAAATTTATTTATTTTTTATTTTTATTTTTGGCTGCGTTGGGTCTTCATTGCTGCGCGCGGGCTTTCTCTGATTGCGGCGAGTGGGGGCTACTCATTGTTGCGGTGCGGTGGCTTCTCTTACTGCGGAGCATGAGCTCTAGGCGCACGGGCTTCAGTAGTTGTGGCTCACAGGCTCTAGAGTGCAGGCTCAGTAGTTGTGGCGCACGGGCTTAGTTGCTCCGCGGTGTCTGGGATCTTCCCGGACCAGGGCTCAAACCCGTGTCCCCTGCATTGGCAGGCGGATTCTTAACCACTGTGCCCCCAGGTAAGTCCCCACCTGGGGAACTTTTAAAAATATACCCCCTACCTTGGGCTGCTCCAGGCCAATAAAGTCCTCCAAAATTCCCCTAATACTTCAGCATTTTAATTATTATCTAGAGCTCAATATTTGTTTACTTACAAAAAAATACAATAAAATGTACAAATCTTAGGTCTACCACTGATGATTTTGACAAATGTCATGCTTGTGTAATGCAAACTCCTTAGGAGATACAGAAGAGTACTGGAACCCCCAAAGTTCCCTCAAGTCTATCAATCCCTGTACCCTGCTGCCCCCACCCCCACCCAGAAGCAACCACTCAAACTCTCTGGATCTTAACTATAAGTGGAAATAACTGTAGCTGTCACACTATCTCATTATTGGTAGTGATAACTACCATTCATTAAGCACTTACCGTGTGCTAAGTAGTTTATATGTATTATTTTATTGGATTTTTGTAACAGATGCCATGAAGTAGATATCCTTAAACCCACTTTATAGAAGGTGAAACTGAGGCTCAGAGAAGTTAGGGAATTAGCCTGAAGTCACACAGCAAGCATGTAGCAATGCCAAGGTTCACAACCAGTCCTCCTGACTCAGAACTCAGATTTTAACCACTTTTGAGACCCTACAATTTCAGAGCTGACAGGTTACACTTTAGCTCCTCAATTTTATGGGTGGGCAAACTGAGGCTGATAGAGGGGAAGGACTGAGCCAGGACACAAATCCAAAACTCTAGATTCCTTATCCACCAGTAGATCACTTTTTTTTTTTTTTTGGCTGCGTCAGGTCTTAGTTATGGCACGTGGGATCTTCATTGAGGCATGCGGGATCTTTCATTGTGGTGCATGGGCTTCTCTCTAGTTGTGGCCTGTGGTTTTTCTCTTCTCTAGTTGTGGCACGCAGGCTCCAGGGCACGTGGGCTCTGTAGTTGTGGCGTGCAGGTTCCAGGGCGAGTGGGCTCTGTAGTGTGTGGCACGCAGGCTCTCTATTTGAGGCGCGCGAGCTCAGTAGTTATGGTGTGCGGGCTTGGTTGCCTAGGGGCGTGTGGAATCTTAGTTCCCTGACCAGGGATGGAACCCGTGTCCCCTGCGTTGGAAGGCGGATCCTTTACCACTGGATGACCAGGGAAGTCCCAGTACATCACTTTCTTATGTAAAAGTACTTTTGGAAAGGGAATGAGGAGCAAGGAGGGAAATATCTTAAAAAGCCATCTTTTCTTCTCAATTTCTGGCTATCCTAGGGGCAGCTGGATCCATTCTGTATGTTATCCATTGCTGTGTAACAAATAACCCCCAAACTTAGCAGCTTAAGACAATGATGAACATTTATTATTTTTTACATAGTTTGTGTATCAAGAATCTGGGAGCAGCTCTGCTGGATAGTTCTGACTCAGGGTGTCTCTTGAGATTGCAGTCACAATGTCCACTCTGGGTCTGCAGTCAACTGAAGGCTTAGCTGGGGTGAGAATCTATTTCCAAGGTGGCTCACTCATGGGGCTGGGAAGTTGGTGCTGGCCAGTGGCCAGGGGCTCTAGTTCCTCTCCGTGTATGTTGCTCCACAGGGCTGCTTGGGCCTCCTCACAATATGGTGGCCATGTGCTCCCAAAGTTTGGGGTTGAAGAACATGATGTCTTTTATGACCTAGCTCTGGAAGTCACACACTGTCACTTCTGCCTAGCTCTCTGGGTCACAACACAGACCAAGCTTGGTGCAATGTGGGAGGGGACTACCTAAGGTTCACCAAGAGGTGAAGATCACTGGGGGTCATCTTGGAGGCTGCCTACCCTAATCCCACTGCCCCTGCCCCTACTCAGTCCCAAGAGGTCTGCCCAACAGCCCGACAGCCTGGACTTCAGGTCCCCTGGGCTTCTGCAGGTGTGACCTTGTCCACCTGTGAGAACAGTGGGCTCCCAGTTACCAACTGCCTTTCCCCCAGCTGTTGTTGAATGAAAGCTTTCTGGCCATGTTACTCTCACTGGCCAGAGTTGCTGCCTACTCCTGCCTAAAAATATGGTCGTGTTGACATGGAGACCGGCTCCGGTACTCAAGATGCTGCTTTAGATCACAGCTTCTAAAAGATGTGACCAACACCCTCTCCTCTTCCCGCATGGTGATGGTGATGGTGACTCAGGGTGGCCACTAGGCCAGCATGGAGTGTGGACCCTGAGGTGCCACTGCCTGCATCCTCAGATTTCCCTACGTCACCTGATTCCAGGCTGTCCTTCCTGCAGCATCTGTCAGCGAGGCAGCCAGCACCTGGGGGATGCTGGGTAGAAGGCTGCAGACCCCCTGGGTGCAGATCAGCGTCCCTCTGGACACACCCCTAAAGCTCTCGTGAAAACTTCCTGTTGCCATAGTAACGTGGAGACATGGAAATTGATATGGGTGCCTTGGTAGGCAAGAAAGCCAAGCTTTTAATAATGCAGTCCTCTCCTTCAAATAGATAAGAATTCCTAGGAGGGCTTTGGAGGTACATCAAAGGGTCTCATTCAGGTACTGAGGAAATGTTCTTTAAAAATTATTGTGAAATAAGTGCAGCCCTAATCAGGCAGATGGTGGAGGGTTTTGGAGGAATTGGATGTATAAGTTTAGAGCCAAAGCAACTTAAAAAAAAAAAAAAAAAGCTTTTCTGAGATATAATTCGCAGAGCAGACAATTCACCCATTTAAAGGTATACAATTCCATAGTTTTTAGTATATTTAGGGTTGTAAAACCATCCTCACAATCAATTTTAGAAGTTTTTATCGCCCCCCATCAAAGAAACCCCATCCCTTTTATCAGTCACTCCCATTTCCCCACACCATCCTCCCTCAGCCCCTGGTGATCTATTTTCTGTCTGTATAAATTTCTCTATTCTGGACATTTCCTAGAAACGGAATCGCACGATATGTGGTCTTTTGTGACTGGCTTCTTTCAGAGTTTTTATTCTTTGCTTCCTTAAGGTTCTCCATAGTTTCTCCAACAAAGGTGTCTCCATTCTCTTTAAGAACAATTCATTGCCTGGAGATGCAGCTGCCAAACTAGCCCCCGGGGTTGGAGCTGGATGGAAGGGAGCAGATTCTTCCGAGGCCCCCAACCCTGGCCCTTCCTGTTCCTTCATGAGATATAAGCCATGTGCGAAGGGATTTTGGGTAGCTGGCAGCAGGGAGCTGAGCGTTAGAGTGACACGGGCCACCTGATGGATCGCCTTGGCTCAGCCTGGAGGTTAAAACACTGGCTCTGAAGACTGACCTGGGTTCAAATGTGGACTCCACCATGTCTCAGCTATGTGACCTCAGGCGAATTACTCCACCTGCCTGAGCCTCAGTTTCTCTAGCTGTAAAGTGGGACTAACAATAAAACCTATATCAGGATTGTATGGGAAAAAAAACCCCATCATGCTTTTAGCCCACCTGTGAATCACCTGTTTTATTATTTACTTAACATTTTTCTTTAAATCAACTTTTAAACACAGAGCTTCATCCTAAGGCAATGATGTTGGTGACATCACGGGTGCAAAGTGTTTTTTCCTAACACACGTTGTAACTGTATTTAAAAAGTGTTTGTCCCACCAGAAATTAAACTTCTTAAACAAGGCCAAAATTTTTTGTGTATTTCACTTGCAGATAGAGCTCCAGCGCAGTGCCTGGCACATAATAGGTGCTTAACAAATGTTCGTTGAATGAATAAATGAACCAATGACTTTAAATCATCCTCCACACTTCAGGAAACACTGAGATAATGCATAGAAGGCGTGCTTGGCTTTTGGCCCACGGTGAGCATTTGATAATGTTGGCTATTATGATTATTAGCTTGGACAGTCAGAGGAACTGGGGTCCTCAGGTTGGAAGACCACCAGCCCTGTCCCACCCAGCAGCCATCTTCCTGCCCCTTTGGTTCCGGGGCGGGAGGGAGGGGGTGGGACTCAAACCCATTGAGCCTGAGACATCTTTTGGCTCCTTCTGAGTACTTGGTCAGATGGCTGGACTGAGCTGAACCTTGACAACGGGAAAGAAGCCGTGGCATCTAGATGGAAATGTGCACGGTCCATGAGGGCTCAGGGTACACAACGGCCAGATCAGTCCTTAGCCATTATTTATTATCGTTGCAGGCACTTCTGTGAAGGAGATGGCAGGCATTTGGCCACATAGCTACTTCCAGATGTCCGCCATAAATGCTCTGTACTTGCTTAGTTTCCAGGAACATAAAACCCGCTGTCAATGGACTTGCCCAGAGCCTGTATTTGCTGCGTTTTTGTTCTTGTTTAGTTATTACATTAAGTCTCCTGTGATTACAGAGCCGACAGCTGGTAAGGATTTGCATATGGCATGAAATTAAGTTAGTTCGTTTTAATGTCTAAACTGAGCAGGGTGTGAATTTGTCTGGTGAAAACTCTGTCTCCCTTATCTGTGTTTGTACATCTGCTTTGGGCACTAGCTTCCAAGGTCTTCAAGTCTGATTTCTCCTCACTTCCCTCAGGCAGGACATGGGATTGGCTGCCCCCTCTAGAATTCCAGAAGGGGTTCTGCACTTGGGGCTTAGAATGTTCTCTTTTAGGTTTCAGGAGGAATTAAGACTCAAGGGCTACTGTGAAGCGACCAGCATTCTGGCCACCAGGTTTGTGTCTTTTTTAGCTGTGTTGCCTTGGGCAAGTCACTTTCCCTCTCTGGGCTTCAATTTCTTCATCTGTCACATGAGAGATTGGAAGTAGATAAATGTTCATTACGGGGGTGACATTTGGGGTGGGACGATCTTTCATCGTGTGGGGCTGGGTGGGGTATTGGACAGTCTTTAGCATCCCTGGTCCTTGGGTGTCATATGCTAACAGCAACCTCCCGATCACTGCCAACCCCAAAACACTCTGCCCGTTTCCTAATGCCTCTGCAGCAATCATAATCAGTGCCCTGCTAGCGTCCCTGGATCCCTTTACTGTTTTTAGGCACACTGCCTTCCAGTGCTCTCTCTCCAACAACCAGCACCTGTGTCTCTTTGCCAGCACACTGCCCTCAGACTGCCAGAATCCGTTTTGCTCGAATTTATGCTCCCTACCCTGTGCGCAGCCCTTAATCAGTGACAGAGATGTGTGGGAGGGGGGATAAATACTTCAGCTCCCTCGCCTCTGACCTGGTCAACTCTAAGATGTGATCTGCAATGTCCCCAGAGCTCCCTGGGGGATTGAGTGAAGGCTACCTTCCATGTGACTTTGCCTACTGGTTTGTCATGGGAACATTCCCTAATACATCACCTTTACACAAATTCTTAGCAAGTCACTTTTGCACAAATTCTTATCTTAGGACCTGCTTCTAGGGAACCCGCCCAAGGCAGCCTCCAGGGTGGGGCTGAAAACCCACCACTGATGACCTCTGAACTATGACCTCACTGATCTATTTATTCATTTGACAGATCTTTGGTGTCTAATATGTACCAGTCCAGGGCTGTGTATATGGTGGTGAACAGGGTGTTGATCTGTCCTAGCGAGACTAACAGACAGTAATAAGTAAACTCAGAGGGTGTCCTGTGATTACTACAAACCAGATGCTATGAGAGAGAATACAATGCGGTGATGGGCTTTATGTCAGATGATGGAGGGAGGGGTGGGCTTCTAGGACGAGGGGACATTTATGCTGGTCCTTAAAGGAGGAAAAGGAAAGAGTGAGCCAGGTAGAGAGCAGGGAAAAGAGCTTGTCAGGTAGAGGTGGGGATGAGCCCCTCATCACAGGTGGGAGTGGCCAGCTTGATAATGCATCCTGTGTCGATTTCCTCCTTCCCCATTCACTGCATTGCTCCTCACTCCTGCTCCCTGAGATCATGTTCCTAAATCAACTACATGTGCAAAAGACACTGCTTTTGGTGAAATTGTTTCCAGTTTTCACTATTGCATTAGGGTTCTCCAGAGAAATAGAACCAACCAGAACGAGTAGGAGAGCTGTCTCTCTTTCATATCTATGTTATCTGTAAATCATCTATCTGTCTGTCTACCTACCTTTTTTTCTTCCTTCCTTCCTTCCTTTCTTCCTATCATCTATCTGTCATTTGTCTATCTTTCTATCTATCAATCATCTAACTTTCTATCCATCATCTATCTCATCTATCTATAATCTATCTATTATGAAGAATTGGCTCACCCAGTTATGAAGGATGAGAAGTCCCACAATCTGCCAGCTGTAAGCTGGAGACCCAGGCAAGCTGGTCGTGTAATCCAGCCTTAGAACCAGGGGAGCCTATGGTATAAATCCCAGCCCGAGGCAGGAGGAGATGAGATGAGATGTCCCAGTTCCCTCAGCAAGGCAGGAAAAAAGGGGCAAGTCCCCCTTTCTCTGCCTTTTGTCTCTCAACTGACTGGATGATGCCCACCCACACCAGGGAGGGCAATCTGCTCTACCGACCCCAAAGCTCCACCGATCTCAAAGCTCATGTCACCTGGAAACACCCTCACAGACACACCCAGAAATAATGTTTAATCCGGGCACCCCATGGCCAATTTGACACATAAAATTAACCATCAGGGCTTCCCTGGTGGCACAGTGGTTAAGAATCTGCCTGCCAAGGCAGGGGACATGGGTTCGAGCCCTGGTCTGGGAAGATCCCACACACCGTGGAGCAACTAAGCCCGTGTGCCTGCGCTCTAGAGCCTGCGAGCCACATCTACTGAAGCCCGCATGCCTAGAGTCCGTGCTCTGCAACAAGAGAAGCCACCACAATGAGAAGCCCGCGCACCGCAATGAAGAGTAGCCCCCGCTCTCCGCAACTAGAGAAAGCCCGTGTGCAGCAACGAGGACCCAACGCAGCCAAAAATAAATAAATAAATAAATTTATATTAAAAAAGTAACCATCACAACTCTAATGAACAGTGCTGCAGTGGACATCCTTGTACCTAAGAGTCTTTGGTTGTGAAAATAGTTCGGGGGAATAAATTTTCTGTGGTGTAATGCCTGGGTTGAAGGGTTTGCCCATTTACCAGTTTAATCACTGTCACCAAGTTGCCCTTCAAAGCTGCTAAGCAATTTGCACTCCGTAGCTTCCCTGATGTTGAATATTATTAACCTTTAGAATTTTTGACAAGTGAACAAGGGGAAGCTAGCACTTCACTGTTTTAACTTATGGATCTTTGATTATTAGTTTAGAAGCCATTTGTATACTTCCGAAATTGCAGTTGTATGCCCTTTCCTCAATTTTGGGGGGTTAGGTTTCTGCAATTTTTCATATGGATTGAAGGACTTTTTTTTTTAAATGCTCTTTTTGTCATGTATGTTGCAGATACTTTTTCTGTTTGTTATTTTGCACTGTTTCATTTACTTATTTATTTATTTTTGCTACATAGAGGTTTAAATTTTGATGTGGTCATATATGTCAGGGTTTTTCTTTGTATATCTGGATTTTATATCATGCTTAAAAAGTCCTCCCTTTATATGGAACCACAAAAAACCGAGAATTGCCAGAGTAATCCTGAGACAAAAGAACAAGGCTGGAGGTGTAACCCTTTTGGGCTTCAAACTATACTACAAAGCTACAGGAATTAAAACAGCATGGTACTGGCACAAAATCAGACACATAGATCAATGGAAACAAACAGAGAGCCCAGAGATAAACCCACACACCTATCTTCAACAAAGGAGGCAAGAATATGCAATGGAGAAAAGACAGTCTCTTCAACAAGTGGTGTTGGGAAAGCTGGACAGCTACATGTAAAACAATGAAATTAGAACATTCCCTCACACCATACACAAAAATAAACTCAAAATGGTTTAAAGACCTAAATCTAAGATGACACCATAAAACTAGAAAAGAACAGAGGCAAAACATTCTTTGACATAAATCGTAGCAATGTTTTCTTAGATCAGTCTCCCAAGGCAAAAGGAATAAAAGCAAAAATAAATGTAACCTAATCAAACTTAAAGGCTCTTGCACAGCAAAAGAAACCATCAACAAAATGAAAAAAACCTACAGGATGGGAGAAAATATTTGCAAATAATGCAACTGAGAAGGGGTTAATTTCCAAAATATACAAACAGTTCAATATCAAAAAACCCCAAACAACGCAATCAAAAAATGGGCAGAAGACCTAAATAGATATTTTTCCAAAGAAATAATATACGTTAGAGAGGATGTGGAGAAAAGGGAACCCTCGTACACTGTTGGTGGGAATGTAAATTGGTGCAGCCACTATGGAGAACAGTATGGAGGTTCCTTAAAAAACTAAAAATAGAACTACCATATGATCCAGCAATTCCACTCCTAGATATATATCCAGAAAAAAATTAAAACTCTAATTTGAAAAGATACATGGAAGTAACCCAAGTGCTCATCAACAGACAATTGGCTTAAGAAGATGTGGTATATATATACAATGGAATATTATTCAGCCATAAAAAAGAATGAAATAATGCCATTTGCAGCAACATGGATAGACCTAGAGAATATTCGGCTTAGTGCAACAAGTCAGATAGAGAAGGACAAACACTATATGATATCACCTATATGTGCAATCTAAAAATAATACAAATGAATCTATATACAAAACAAACCAAACTGGGGCAAAAGCCCAGGTCTTTCACCCAAATGGCAATAAAGCCAAGGGGACTTGGTCTTGGGTTGGTTTTTCCAGAAGACCTGGAGACAAGGATTTATGTGTCCCAGGGGAGTGAGGAAGGCAGGGCAGGGAAAGGGAGGATGACAAACAAGGCACAACTTCAGCAAAGTCCCGTGGAGGGAAGCCTTAGCCTGATCCCGCAGGCGAGCCCTGGCGTGTGAGTCACATCCTAGAGTCACCCGATGCCTCGGAAGAGGGCTGGGCTTCCATACACATGCACCTGGCAGTCATCAGTTCAGGGCTGCCTGGGAGAAACACTTGGGCAGTTCTGGCCCCTGCAGGTGCCAGGAGAGAAACTCCAGCAGCCGAGGGCGGTGCTCCAAAGAAGAGTCCCAGGGACTGGCCAGTGGAAGCGAACGTAAAGGTAAAAAGGGATCCGACTGGATCTAAGCAGAGCACCAACATAGTCTGGTACAGAGCAGGTTTAAGGTAGGAGATGACGGGATGTACTGGAAAGGCTGGACATCAAAAAATTCTGGACTGACTCGGTGTTCTCTTGTCACTGTGTGACCTCGGGCAAGTCTCTGAGCCTCTCTGAGCCCCAGTCTTCTCATCTGAGAAATGGAGGCAACTACTTGTCCCCCCCCACCCCTTGCCCCAGGGCTTTGTAAATTGTAAAACATGACACAAATGTCAGGTGTTTTCCTTTCTCTGTGTTGAGGATTTATCTATTTCATGCCTTTGTTCTATATTTTAAATCAAATGGGATTATGTATTGTATTAGCTTTCTGGGGCTGCCATGACAAAATACAGAGACTGGGGCAGAGCAGCGGGCAGGGGCGGTGCTTAAACAACAGAAATACATTTTCTCACAGTTCTGGACGCTGGAAATCCAAGATCAAGGTGCTGACAGGGTTGGTTTCTGGTGACAGTGCTCTCCTTGGTTTTCAGATGGCGTCTTCTAGCTCTGTTCTCTTTCCTCTGTGCACATGGGGCGGGGGAGAGGGGCAGAGAGCATGGGGGGAGGGCAGGAGAAGGGGGAGAGAGGGGAAGGGAGGGAGGGAGGTAAAGGAGAGAGATTGAGAGAGAGGGAGAGAGAGGTGGATCTGGTGTCTTTCCCTCTTCTTATAAGGACACCAATCTCCTATCAGATCAGGGCCCCATCCTATGACCTCATTTAACTTAATCACCTCCTTAAAAACCCCATCTCCAAATACAGTCACAGGGCTTCAAAGTATGAATTTTTTTGATGGGGGGTGGGGTAGACACAATTCGGTCCATAGCACGTATGTAAAATGCTTGCATAATGTGTAGCAGATGCTCCGTGTTAATTTCTCCCCCCACCCGCCGTCCTCCTCCCGACCAGTATTACATCCCAGGCCCTGTTCAGAGTTGTGGAACTGAGTGGGAAACAAGGCAGACACTGTTCCTGCCTTCATTTCCTTGGAAAATATCTGACCTTTCACTCACGGTGAAGCAAAATCAATAAGCTCAAGATTGAGCTTAAGATCCCCAAAATACAATGTTTGAAATCAGAGCTGGTACACCCAGACCTAACAATTGGGTCTGCCTCATGGCTATATTTTTTGGGGGGCCCGGATTATGCTTAAAAGTTTTAAAAATAGTGGCTAATTTGAAAATAGGATTTCACTTAAAAATGCCTAGTTCCAGCTTCTCTTGAAGTAATCAGATGAGCTGCGGCCCCAGGCTCGTATTCTTGTGAGGCTTGTTGGCCTGGGTGGCAGAGGTTCCACCCCTGGGGAAACAGGGTGATGGTCTCTGATTCATCCCATTCCCTGCCTGGTCTGGCTCAGCAATTAGTACCTGCCTGTCCCCGTAGATATTAAGATTTACAACTACTGGTTTAAATAAATATGACTCGAATTGAAGAGCCCGACTGTGGGGTCTTACTTTTTCCATATGGAGAATGGGGTCAGTAAAATCTTGTTTTCTATTCTCTTTTCATGAGCTTAAGATCACTGACTGTGGGGTGGGGTTTGGGGTGACGGTGGGCGTTTGTGGGACTCGGGCATCAATATTGTGGTAGGCTGGTTGCATTAATGGTCCCAATTAATGTTCTACCTGTATTTATGCAGTTCGTTTTATAATGCTCACTCCCCTCCTTTTCTGGCTCTGGGCTTGACTGTGTGACTTTCTTTGGCCAATGGCATGTTAGCAAGCATAATGCAAGCAGATGCTGGAAAAAGTGCTTGCCTATTTCCACTTGCTCTAATGGACTTCTGCAGTCACCACGAGAATGTGCCTGGGCTCGCCGGCAGACGTGTCCAGACCAGAACATGAAAGGCATGTGCATGTGAGAGGCACGTGGGAGAGCCCAGCTCTTCCAGCTGAGGCCATTGGCCATCAGCCAACAGCCAGCTGACTGCCAGACATGTGGGTGAGCTCAGCTGAGGCCAGACCTGCCAGCCAACCTGCAGACTTGTGAGCAGTAATAAAAATAGTTGTTTTCAATCATTGAGGTTTGGGGATGTTTGTTACATAGCATTATTATAGCAGTAGATAACAGCTACATTTGCATTCTGTATAGACTCCCTCCCTCCCTCCTTCTTCAACTCATTTATTGAGCATCTACGATGTGGCAGGGATACAATGGTGAACAAAATCAGATACAGTCCTTGCCCTTAGGTTGTTGACAATATTGCTCCTACTTCTATCGCCCACCTTGAAAGATTGAATTCAATAAGGAGGTGACTTATTTTGTGGTTAGAACAACACATTCTGTTCTGGGCTGATCTGGGATGGGTCGTT
The DNA here is from genome assembly GCF_028023285.1 of Balaenoptera ricei. NCBI lineage: Eukaryota > Metazoa > Chordata > Mammalia > Artiodactyla > Balaenopteridae > Balaenoptera > Balaenoptera ricei. The sequence continues at coordinate 19,597,338 of NC_082652.1, forward strand.
TCCCATAGAGTGCTTTGTTCCTTCTCTCTTTCCCATTTTAATTGTTCCCTGAGCCTCTGCAAAGATCACCACTGATGGAAGCAGCTCTTCCAAGTAATGGAAATCCTTTCAAAATGATGTGTTCAACAGGAATGTTCTTAAGTAATTTATGTAAAGAGCGAGAAATTCCTTGTATGTTTTTTATAAGGTAGGGGGAGTTTTATGTACTGTAACGTATGATGTATTGTGATAAATTATGCTTTGGTCTGAGGTCTATGCAGAATAGCACGGCATTTCTCTGAGTTCTGGGAAATATACTGTAAATAAAAGTGATGGTTTATTTCTTGGCTGGGCACTTTTTCTAATAGTGTAAAGAGATGTCAATGCCCATTTCTTAAGGGCAAAATACGATGTTCTCTTCCCTTCTCACCACCGAGAAAGAGTGACTCGGGCTTGCTGAGTTCTTCAGACTCTTACTGGAAGGCGGGTCTAGTCTAGAGCCTGTGTCAGAGTGTGGTCCTCATGTTTCCAGCTGGCCCATCTGAGTTCAGGCAAACTGGGGAAGTTGGCACCCTCTGACCATGGGCTCCTCCTACCTCCTTCTTCCCTCTGGATGGCATTCCCAAAGACGTGTCAGCTCTGCTTTCAGTCGGCTGTAGGCAAATCCTTCTGTGAAAGTGGAAAGGCCAGTCATGGTCCCATTCCCCACTGTAAAGCTACTCAATGATAATTCACGATCTCTTTAGCTGTATCCCTCTACAAATAAGCCCAGGTGTAATTCCTTCCCTGGGTTTATGCATTTGTAAAAGATGCATCTTGAAGACAGAAGACAGAGAGAAACGCGTTTCTCTGGTGGCATTTCAGGCAGTGTGATGGGAAGCGGGAGGTCCCACTTTGATTTGGTGTGTGCTTGGGGGATGCTGTTGGGATGCTCCTCGAATGTGTTATGTGGCTGGATGCCTTCACTGCCGGCAGGTAAAGGAAGGAACTCTGAACTGGGTGTGAGTCCTGGTTTGGTCACTTTATTGTGTAGCCTTGGGAAAGTCAAGTCCACTTTCTTGGCCTCAGTTTCTTCCTCTGTATAATGAGGTGGCTCTTCCAGCTCTGACATTCTGGAATTTACTGAAGCCAATAATGTCCTTGCCTGTGTGTCTAAGTGTGAGAGGTTATTTTGCTCCAATTCCTTGTCTTCATCTTGGGGACAAATCCAGAGTGTGTGAATCAGGATTCTTTTGAATGAAAGCCTCAGAAACTCAGTTCAGTTTGGCTGAAGCAAGGTGATTTGTTAGCTCAAGGGACTGAAAACTCCAGGGCCTAGCTTCAGGCATGGCTGGATCCAGGTGTCCACCAGAAGGCACTGTGACTTAGTCTCTTTGTCTCTTATCTCTGCTTTCCCCTAGGTTGGCTTGTGCTCTTAGGCAGGCTCTCCCTACACAGTGGTGAAGATGACTGCCAGTAGCACCAGACATTTATCTTACTAGTTTAGTAAGCCAGATAGAAAGGGAAAGCCATTTCCTCAGATGTTCTAGCAAAAGTCTCACGGCTGTTATTTCATTGGCTTAGCTTGAGTCGCATGCCTACCACCGAATCACTCTGATTGGCCAGACCTGGGTCATGGGCTCACCTTGGAGATGGAGGCAGGGTCAACTCCATCTAAACACTACCAAGGGAGAGAGGGAGAGGTTCCCCATAGGAAACTGAGGCTCTGAAGTCAGAAGACTGGGGAATGGGTGCTGAGCAGACCTGAACAACAGATGCCCAACCCCAGGGCCAGGCAGGGATCTTATAGATGGAGTTTCAGAGGCTACTGTGCATTTTCTATTCCTGAAGTTCTGGGATGTCAGAGCTCGAAGAGAACTCAGGGGCTAGGCAGCTCAGCCCCCTGCCTCCCAAGCTTGCATTTCACAGATGAGAAACTGAGGCTCAAGGAGACAAGTCCATGTCCCGAAAGTCTCTGAGCATGAAACATCCACGTCCTCCACAGCCTCAGGGGGTGTGTGGCCAGTGTTCCCGCTGATCTCTGTGTCTCTGAGTGGCTCATAGCCAACACCTCATGAGACGGAACCTTACCCAACAACGACCCTTCCAAGCTTGCCGCATCCTAGCACAGACCCCCTACCACCTGTCACTCAAATGTGCTCCAGAGGTCAGCCGCAGCAGCATTGCCCGGAGCTAGGCAGAAATGCAGAATTTCAGGCTCCACCCCAGACCTTCTGAATTGGGATCTGCTTGTGAACAAGGTCCCTGGAGGATTGTGAGAGGTTCTCGTCTAAACCAGGGACAACAGGTTTTCCGGTGCCTGTGAGATGCTCCATTCTTACATCTGGCCAGGATTCCAGTCAGCCCTGAAAAGGGCTCTCTCTTCCCTTACAACCTTGCAGAAGAGGGGGATGTTGAAGGCGGTTGTGTACTGTAGGATGCTCTTGGTCGGGAAGGTATTCCTCGAACCTGACCCACCTCTTTCCTGCTGCTGTTTAGGCATGGTTGCCATGGTAATGTTCTTCCCATCATCATCATCAATGGTGTGAGAGAGTCCTGGGACCCGGGGTTGGGTCCTAGGGCTTTGATGAGCTCCACAAGTTGGGAAAGTTCCCTTTCTGGGCTTCACATTTCATTAGATGGAGTTAGCAATTCTTGCTTTGCTCTTCCCATAGACCCAACGCCAGGGTCAAGTGAGATCAAGGACATGAATGTAGGATGAAAGCCTGAAGTGCCATAAAATCCACCGCCACCTTCCTTGACCTTGTGATGTTTGAAGTTGCTTCTGGCTTCACTGGCTGGGTGAATGTCATCGGTATTGACACAGCCACAAAGAGCCCAGGCCATTAAGAAGAGCTCTACCAAACATTAATTACAATGCTCAAGTCACGCCTAGCAGAGGCCAAATGTGGCTTCTTCCCTGGGCCTGGGAACCATTTCTGGGAAACAGGAGGCCGCATGGTATTTTATCAAACATTTATGGTTACTGGTTTAGAGGGGTGAGTTTACAAGGCCCTGTAGGCTGAGCATCAGGAAATTAAATTTCTTGCATTTTGACTCAATCCTAATCACGCCGCCAGCCATGGGATTTATGAGGCTGTAAAGTCTTCAGCATGTTGCAGGCTGGAGGCCTTGCTGATGGCTTCCGGCCTGTGTCCTTGAAAAGAGGCATCCTCCAGGAGCTCGGGGCTCAGTGGCCCGTTGGTTCAACACACAGTAGGCAGGTACCTACTGTGTGCTGGGTGCTGGGGGTCAGTGGTGAATAGCAGAGATTATGAGACCTGCCCTCTTGTTGTCTGCAGTTTACTAAGCAGATAGGCATGGCCAAATGATTTCACAAATAAACACAAAAGTGCAAACTGTGGTTAAGGTTTGAGGAGAGACTCAAGATGATATGGAAATGTAGAGGGGACTGAATGGGGGACCCCACAAATATACGTCCATGTCCTCACCCTAGGAAGCTCTGAAGGTGACCTTATTGGGAAAAAAGGGTCTTTGCAGATGGAATTAAGGATCTTGAGATGAGATTTTTCTGGATTATCTGGGTGGGCCCTAAATCCAAGACAGGTCTCCTTATAAGACAGAAAGGGAGGGACTTCCCTAGTGGTCCAGTGGTTAAGACTCTGTGCTTCCACTGCAGGGGGCACAGGTTTGATCCCTGGTTGGGGAACTAAGATCCCACATGCTGTGTGGTATGGCCAAAAAAAAAAAAGAGAGAGCGAGAGAAGGAGACAAGGACATGTGAGGATAAGGACAAAGGGTGGAGTGATGCAGGCACAGGCCAAATGACACTTGGAGCCACCGGAATCTGGGAGAGGCAAGGAAGGATTCTTTTGTAGAGACTCCTGAGGGATCAGGGCCCTACTGACACCTTGATCTCTGACTTCTGCCCTCCAGAACTGAGAGTGAATTTCTGTTGTTTGAGACCACCAAGTTTGTGGTGATTTCTTATGGCAGCCCATGCAAACTAATACAGGTGTAATAACAAATTACGACCTCATTTGGAAATCAAGGACAGCTTCTGTGAGGAAGTGACTTTTGAGTTGGCAAATGTAGCGTAAGTAGGAGTTCAGCTGGCAAAAGGAGTTGGGTTGGAGGCGAGAATGGGGACAGGGAGGGGAGAAGTGTTTACGAAGAAACAGCATGTGCAAAGGCACTGAGGTGGAGGAACTGACCTTGCTCTGTCCACAGCCCCTCTCGGCCATTCTGTCAGTTTTTTAGAAGCATCAAGCTCTGTCCCACCGCAGGACCTTTGCCGTTCCCTCTTTCCTTACTGTTCCCTCTTTCCTCCAGGTTTTCCATGTGTCAGCTTCATCCTTCAGATTTCAGCTGAAATGAAATTTTTGGTGAAGCTTTTCATGACCACCCTAACTAAATACATTCCCTCCCTCATTCTTTATCCCTTCATCAATTTGTTCCCGTTATAGCATTTAAAATAATGGTGATGAGAATAGCTAAGACTGAAATAGCCCTCACTATGTCCAAGGCACGCTGCTAACCACTTTACATGTACCATCTCTTAATTTTCACCACACGCCTATGGGACAAATGCTATTTTTTACTGGTTGTTAAATTCCCATTTTACCAACCGGAAAACTGAGGCATAGAGAGGTTATGTCACACGATAATAAGAGGTGGAGCTGGGATGTGAACCCAAGCAGTCTGGTCGCAGAACCCGTATTCTTGGAAACGATGTTATGCTTGTCAAAATCTGGAACTGAATGCTTCTTTGCCATGTACTTGTTTGCGGTCGCTCTTCCCCCCATTAGACTGTAAGCTCTGGGAGGGGTGGTTCCTGGCCCGTCTTGCTCGCCACTGTGCCCCAGAGCCCAGCGTGACCTGGGCTCATGTTCAGCAAATCCTCGGTGGCTGCCCCCTGCCTTCTGAACTTCGAGAGCCTTGAGGCCCCCTGACAGCAGTGTCCCCACACCTTCGCTGTCGGGCTCAGCAGGTGACAGCGCTGGGCCCTGGGAAGCACTGGTGTTCCACTCCAATTCCTGCCTGACCTGGAGTCCTCAAGGGAGGTGTATGGCCCTTCTCAGTCTCCTGTCCACTCCTTCCTGGTGGGTGGCGGGAGGAGACCCCGGTGCAATGTTGCCAAGATGCACAGGGGGTCACTGCTGCCCCAGAAACCTGCCCTCACCACACTGAGTGGGCTGTAGGGTGTTAGGGGCGGGCAGGACTGCAGCCCAGAGACCACTCTTGTGGCTCCAGCTCCTGAGGCCAGAGTTTGGACAACCAGATTGAAGGCCCCCGTCTTCCAGGAAGCCCAGATGTGCTGCTGCAGATGTCCTGAAGCATCATTCAGCGATATCCACAGCAACGCTGCGTAAGCAACTGCACTGCAGGGCAGTGGTTACCGCCTGACCGTGCACGTCTCACTGATCCACGTCTCACTGATCCACGTGCTGATTACCCGCGGTGCCGCCAGCTGTGGCTCGGCTGGGCTAGGTTCCTCCACACCTCTGGCCTCTAGGGACCAGCAGGCTATCTAGGGCATTCTCCTCTTGTGCCGATGGCCGAAGCACATTTTAGGTCTTTGCATGTGCCCTGTTCACTAGCATTCCGTTGGCACCAGTCACATGACCAAGCCCACCATCAGTGGGGGAGGGAGGGCAAATTAACTGCTTCTCGTGGGAGGAACCTGGCAGATGGCTCATTTCTCAGCACTTCTGTCGCTGAGAGTGTGGACTAGAGGCCCCCGAGGCAAGGAAACACAGGCAAATGATGGAAGTCGGAAGTGGGGCCTTGCACACGTGCAGGGAGGATGTGGCGATCACCGAGAGCATCTGCTGCCACCATCAATTAAGGACAAAGGCGGATACTGGTTCGGAGGTGGGCCAATCAGGGGCTGTCTTCCTGGGATTTGGATCTTGAACACAAAGACCAAAAAAACCAACCGGAGTTCATTAATCTCTAAGCAGATGTCCCAAATGTATCCCATTAGTTTCTGCCACTTAGGACACCTCCCCTCCCCCTCCCTGAGCTGCCCTTCTGGAGCCTGGTGTTTCAGCTTTTCCTTCTGTTCTATTTTTATTCATTCACCAGGATTTACTGAGCATATACTATGTTCCCTGCTAAGGCACTGCCAGCAACCAAAGGATGCTGATGGGTGTGGGGTGATCCCCCCCTTCCTTGCTCCCCACACCCTGTTCAATCCCAGAGGGGAAAGTGATTCACCCCAACTTTAGAAATGAGTATGGATCCACCCTGTGACACTAGGGCACACAAAACGTCTCATTTCTTCCATTTTCCCGAATTAAAGGGAAGCTGGATCAGCCCTGCCCTGCCTGGCTGGTGAGATGTTCTTAGGGACCTTTCCCTACTCTAGGTATTATGAGATCAGATAGCTCATGGGTGTCCTGTGGAGGTCACTGTGTAGTTTCTCCTTGCCTTGACCTGTGTGTCTTTTGGGGAACGTCCATGAGTTGTCCACATGACCCTTGGCAAAAACGATGGCACTGTTACAATAAACAGGGTTATGCACTGTGTATACACCCAGCATTCATCCCATGGGGCTGAAACTGACTGTTTACTTATTTGCCTCCCTGGCTAGGCTGGGAGCTTGGCGAGAGCAGAGATGTGGTCTGTCTTCCTCATTTCCATCTGTCCAGCAGTGCTCAGTACATAGTAGGTTGTTCATAAATATTTAACGATGGGTGAAAGAACCCCTGGATTTGGAGCAGAAGCTCCATGTCTGCTTTACCCTGCTCTGTGACTGTGAGTAATTCACTTCTCCTCTCTGTGCTTCAGTTTTCCTGCTTATAGAACAAACAGGTTGAACTTGATCATCTCCAAGATGCTGTCCAGGGCTAACGTTCTCTCTGCATTCAGGGCACAGGGTAGGGTTTTTACTTCCTGCCCCCTTGTCATTGGGCAGGGTCATGTGACCAGTTCTGGCCGATGAGTTGGGAACGGAAATGACAGAAGTCAGTTCTGGGCTGGAGCATTTGATTGCTGGTGAACGATGCTCCATGGCTCTTCCCCTCTGCCTCGGGCCACTGCAACTGGCAAGGCTTGAGGCGGAGGCTGAATCCTGCACGTGGGGCTGGGGAGCCGAGGTCTTAGCTGAATGGAGCATGAGCACAAAATAAACCCGGATTGTTAGAAGTAACTAATTTGGGGGATTGTTTGTTCTGCCTGTGTGCCTGATGTGGCCTGTCCTGCCCGCTACAGTTGCTCTGGGCGGTCTTGGAGGGAGCTGCCCCGGGGGGAGGCCGCAAAAGGAATGAGTCAGTTACAAGTTGAAGCTAAAGAGGCCATGACTTGCAAATGGATATTAGGGATACAGGAGAGAATTACTTCTGCTAGGCTTACCTGGGTCTGTACTTGAAGAGCTTTCCAGACCACAGATTGGGCTGGAAATTCCTCCCACGATCTCATATTACAGAACAAATTCTGTTCCTCTTTTAAGAAATGGGTCCCTCGCCCGTGCACCGCAATGAAGAGTGGCCCCCACTTGCCACAACTAGAGAGAGCCCTTGCACAGAAACGAAGACCCAACACAGCCATAAATAAATAATATTAAAAAAAATAAAAAAAAAAAAAAGAAATGGGTCCCTCAGGACTTCCCTGGGGGTCCAGTGGTTAAGACGGCACTTCCAGTGCACGGGGCGTGGGTTTGGTACCCGGTCAGGGAGCTAAGATCCCACATGCCATGCGGTGAGGCCAGAAAAAAAAAAAAAAGAAAAAAGATATGGGTCTCTGTTTTCACTTTTCATAGAAGGCAAAAGAAAGTTCGCTCCAGAGGGGTGAGGGGCCTAGGCCTCCCTCTCACACGGCCAAGGTGCTGTCCGCTGGCAGGATCACCAATTACAACGGAACACGGCAGGTGCCGCTCAGCTGGCCTCGCAGTGTGTGTTAGGGAAATGGACTTTGGCTTGATTATATTATCTGGCTGTCCCCAAAGAGGTGAGAAAATCGGCCTAAATCCCTCTGGCTTTGTGCCTCGTGCTCTCCCATCACCCCCACGGCCACCTTGTATAAGACACAGCTCAATCAGAAGATGGCTTTTTAGAACAGCGGCCGAGAAAATGGGTTAGCCGGGGAAAATCTTATTAGAGTGAGACTTGTGCCAGGAGACGAGAAAGAGAGAGATGCAATTTAGCACTGTATGTTCTCATTAAAATGATTGTGCATTGTTGTAAAGGGATAGCACTGTTTCAACAGGACAAAGGAGAGAGGAGCCCTGTGGACGATCCCGGGGACCAGAGGGCGCGGGTCATGTGGCAAAGGACAGCTCAGGCCTTGGGTGTGCGGTGGGCTGCTCCCACCGGCTGCCTTCTCTGGAGAGCTTGGAGCTGGGTGAGGGCGTCCGTTCCAGCAGGACGTGCCCTAGCGTTTGTCCCAGCGTGTAGAGCTGAGCTATACAATGTGGCAGCGACTAGCCATATGTGGCTATTTGCATTCAAATTAGTTAAACTGAAATAAAATGAAAAATTGGGTCCCCCAGCCGCACTAGCCACGTTTTAAGTGCCCCATAGCCACGTGTGGTTAGTGGCTACTATATTGGACGGCACAGACACAGAGCATTTCCATCACCACAGAAAGTTCTGTTGGGTAACTCTGGTGTCAACTGTTAGGGAGACTTAAAATGGAAGATATTCAAGCAACAAAAAAAGGAGAGGGTCTTTACTGGCTCCAGCTTAAGGAGCCTAGACACCTCTCACTTCTGGCTCCCACTAAGTGGCAGAACTGGGGTAAGAACCCAGATCTCATTTAATTCCAGAACCCGCCCCCCACCCCCCTTGCCATCTTTAACCCCTGTGTAACCTGGACTGCCCGAGGCTGCTACAAAGCGGCTTATTTTGCTCAATGTTCCCTGAGCGAGGGAGCTGTGGTATGTGTCCACTAATGCTGACAAGTCATCCACTGAGGGATGGTCTCCTGGTGTTGCGGGCGGCATTAATTCCAGGCACTGCTGACTTGCCGTGGGCAGCCAGAGGAAGCTCAAGGCAGGGATGCAGGGGCTGGCACAGCAGTGGGAAGTTGGGCCAGGGTGCCCAGACGTGGTAAGTGTGGGGGGATAGGGAGGGTTCCTGGAGTGCCTGCTTCAAGCGGCAAGAGAGTGAGTCAGACAGACCCTGGGGTGGGTGTGAGGGACACTGGCTCTGCGTCCCTTACTAGCTCTATGGCCCCGACCTTTTCTCTTCTTTCCCTGTCTAATCTCTCTCTGCAGTTCGGGGGGTTCCTTTAAAGTAGGAATTAGACCATGTCCATGCATGATTTCCCATTGATTTAGAATCAAATCCAAATTCTACTAAGACCTATAAAGACCCATGTGACTTGGTTCACCCGCTGCTCCCCACCATTATCTTCCTTCACAACCTCTTATTTGTACCTTCATGGCCCTCATCACCACCTGCAACCATCTTTCCTTGTTTGCTTTCCTGGTTATTACCTACAGCCCCTCCTAGACTGGAAACTTCAAGAAGGTAGGGCATGCTTATTTTATTCCTCACTATATGCCCGGTGTCTGGCACAGTCACCAGGGATGCAATAAAAATATTTATTGAATAAAAGAAGGGTCTTATAGAATAAAAGAAGTGCTTGATGCTTAACAGCTTTGGAGCCTCAGTTTCCTCATCTGTAAAATGGGAATAAACTAGAAATAATTTGCTAAGATCATTTGTAAGGTAGAAACAGAGTTATGAAAAGTGCACAGCACAGTGGGTACTCAAATTGGCAGTTACTATTACAGAAAACTTTCAAGTTCAATACTTGCAAGTAACTTTTTTTCTCTAAGCCATTTGAAAGAAAGTTGCCAGCCTGAAGCCCCATCACAACTGAATACAGTAGCCTATTTTCCTACAACGAGAAGGCTCCCAGATAATCACAATAAAACTATGAGGATCAGGACATTAACCCTGATACGTGACTACCACCTAATCCTCGGAACCCGTTGAGGACCCACCATTTGTTCCAGTGACGTCCTTTGTAGTAAAGGGTCCAAATCAAGATCACCCGCTGTGTGTGGTGGTCCTGTCTCCTGAGTCTCCATCAGTCTGGGACACTCTTTAATCTTTTTTTGACTCTCAGGAACTGGACACTTTTGAAGAGACAGGCCCATCATTGTGTAGAATGTCCCTCAGTTTGGGTTTTTCTGACATTCCCTTTCAATTAGATTCAGGTCATGGGTCTTTGGCAGGAATAGCATCAGAACGATGCTGTGTCCTTCTCATCCAGTCCTGCCACGTGGCATGTGACTTCGTGTGTCCCATCACTGGTGATGTTCTCTGTGGTCATGTGACTACGGTGGCTTCTGCCAAGCTTCTCTAGTTACCCTTTTCCTCTTTGTCCTTAGTAAGTATTTTTGTGGGAAGGTTCTTTGAGATGATGTAAATATCATCATATTTTTATTTATTCATTCATTTATTTATACCAGTGTGAACTAACTCTTTGCTATTTTCTTTAGTGGGCTATAATCCATTCCTATGGTCATTTATTTTGATGCTCAAATAGCCTCCTTATTGGCACATGAGAGCTGCCTTCCATGTCCCTTGACATGACTTCCCTTTTGCTTTGAGCCCTTTTTTGCTTTCTGGCACAACAATGTTCCAGGCTCCTGTTGTTCTTTCCCTGAGGTACCCCTGGAATCAACCATTTCTCAAAGGAGCCCTGATTCAATTTAGTGGAGGATATCTAGAAATAAAGATCTTTGTGTTAGTGTGTTTACTGCTATTGGGGTATCGCTGTTCTGAGGGTCTCTCAATGGACAGATCTAGGAGATGTGTGGGTGTGTGTGCGCATGCATGTGTATGTGTGTGCTGACATCTATATTTATTTCTAGATTTGTTTCTATGTATTGAAAACCATAAAGTCACATTAATACCTCTGATTCTAATCCATTACCATGGAGTTCATTCTAGTTTTCTCTCCATATTTATAACTTCCTTCTTTCATGGTGAGAAATCTCACTGCCATTCTCCTCAATATATTTAATTGTTGGATCAATGAAACAACTCTATTACGGCTGCCACTCCTATTTACATGGACATCCTTGTCACCCTACCCTCACGCAGATACCCTCCTCATCACTCTTGGGCTCTGATGGCAATTATTATTATTATTATTATTACTGTTGTTGTTGTTGTTATGATCATTCTTGGTGGGTTGATGGGGCAGTGGAATAGATGGGGGGCTTCTCTCATTTAGACAACCTGCTTTGATCTGGCCAAAGGAACCCATCCTAGAGGCTCATGGGTGCCTGTGTTTTTTATATTCATAAGATGCTTCTCCCCAGCCGCCGCTAAGAGGTCAAAGTAATTAAAAATCCTTCAAAATTACCCAACGTTCAGAAATTGACGGCTGGTTCCAAGTGCCATGCCTTTTATTCTCTTTCACCTCCCCCGCAGAAATCTAAGGGAGGGAAAAGTAAGTAGCAGCTGAAATGATCCCCTACTCACTTTCTATAAAGAGGAAAATTGGCTGCTCTAATAATCATGAATATTAATGTATAGCCAATTTCACTCAATTAAAATGATGATCTATAATTTTGCCTCAGAGCTTTATGGAGGCTATTTCAATGAGTACGAGTGGGGTGTGGGTACTTTTCAGAGTTCACGGGTTTAGCTTAACTCTCTCACCCCCATCACTGGCTTCCATGTAGGGTGGATCCCACACTCTTCCCCGACCAAATCGCTCAGCCCTTAGAGTACACATCTGTTTTTAGGATCCAATATGTATCATTGTCTTGGCAAGTATATGAGATTCTGCACAGCTCACACCGATTCCCTTTTTTCCTGAAAACTGCTCCCCCACTGCCCCTCTGATGCATGAGATCCCTGGGATGTGTATCCAAGTGGCTACATTTGTTCAGTGAAGTTCTACTCTCCCTGGCCAGAGCTGAGTGGCCAAAGGGGGTGTCCCTAGCTCCAGATGGGCCAATTAGATCCTCTTCCCTGGGATTTTGGGATTGGGACTAAGAAGGCCCAGTGTCAAAGGGATGCTTTTGAGCGAAACTCAGGAGCTGTAGGCAGCTATCTTATCTTCTGTCACATAAACTGGGTGGCCCAAGTGCCAAGAGAGAAACAGCCTGAGGGCTGGACATCCTGAGGGCTTTCTGCCTCTCCTTCAGTCTCTCCTGGGTTCTGGCACGTCCTGCCCTGGGTTCCTTGAAACACTTCTATATCTTTATACTGAAATCCCCTTTTATTCCTAACGTTAGATGTAGAAGGCTTCTGTTACCTGCATCTAGAGAGCTCCAGCTAACGCAACTGTCAATGGCCAGGCGTCTGTTCTTATTTCTGAGACCTGGGCGGACATTCCTGCCCATCCTCGCTGTCCAAGGCAGCACTGTCTCCACCAGAAGAAAGCCCCAGCCTGGGCCACGGAATGGAGCATCAGTTGTAGCCTCCAGCTCTCAGGTTCTACTTCTATCTGTCCATGGACAATTCTGTTAACATAGAAGAAAATAAAACATAAGATCAGGCTAGTGGAGAAGATCACTCAGAAGGTTTGGTGGTTTTGATGCCAAACAGTGGGTTGCCTGACATGTTATTATTATTATTTTTTAATTAATTAATTAATTTATTTATTTATTTTTGGCTGTGTTGGGTCTTCGTTTCTGTGCGAGGGCTTTCTCTAGTTGTGGCAAGAGGGGGCCACTCTTCATCGCGATGCGCGGGCCTCTCACTATCGTGGCCTCTCTTGCTGCAGAGCACAGGCTCCAGACGTGCAGGCTCAGTAGTTGTGGCTCACGGGCCCAGTTGCTCCGCGGCATGTGGGATCTTCCCAGCCCAGGGCTCGAACCCGTGTCCCCTGCATTAGCAGGCAGATTCTCAACCACTGCGCCACCAGGGAAGCCCCTGACATGTTATTTCTTTAGATGGTTGCTTGGGGTTCTGGCAGACACAGCTGCTGTGTGTCAGTGGCTCTCTTTGCTGTTTCCCTATGTGCCCTGTCACTCTCCAGCCCCTTACCCTGCTGTATTTTTCTTAGCACTCATCACTGCCTGATATTTAAATACCTATTTGTTAGTTCATTGTGTACTGATTGCCCCTCAACTAGAGCAGGGACCTTGTCTATATCATTCAATTCTCTACCCCGGTATCTAGAACAGGGTCTGGCACATACTAGGTGACTAACAAACATTTGCAGAATGAAGAAATGAATGAATGAATGAATGAATTTAACCCCTCTTTGGTAAACCCCAAGCAGAGGCTCTGGCTAGTGACCAAACACATCACAGAGGTCTGAATGTTCTTTTGTTTAACCTTCTTCCCGGTACGCAAGGGCCACTCGTAAGGACAAGCTCCTTTTCCTGGGTGCAGCCAGAGAACGTGGCTTGGAACTCAGTCTTTGGATTCAGCACACCTGGGTTTGAATCCCAGCTCTGCCACACTGTGTGCCCCATGGGTAAACTACTATACCTCTCCAAGTTGCATTTCTTCATCTTTGAATTGGGGATGATAATAGTTTCTATCTCATCAGGTTGTGCAAATTCCGTGAGCCAATGAATGTCAGTTTCTTAGCCCTGTAATTGGCATATGGTATTTGCTCAATAAATGTGAGTTATTATTATAGCTCCATTAAGAGATATCACCCTCCACTGTTGAGCAGCACTGGTTCATTTGTTCATTAGTCCATGAATTGATTAGTTAATTCATCAACATGTATCAGGTATTTGTGTGCGTTAGGATCCAGGGATGTAAATAAGGTAACAAGAGGATACGCCTCTCCCAAGGAGAATACGCATCATAGAAGAGAACTCTGAGACAGAGGACCAAAGTCATGGCTATCTCTTTGTCTCTCCAGGGCCACCCACACAGGTCCTTAGGGTAGGGTTTTGAGGTAGGACCCAAAGCAGTGCTGGGTGGTTTAGAGAAATCTTGGAATTGAGAGACATGAGTTTGGTTCTGGTTCCAACTTGCTGTTTGAACTTGGGAAATGTAATTCACCTTGACTAACCCATTTTCCCACCTGCAAAATGTGGCTGTGGCACTAGATCAGTTGGCTTCAAGCCTAATGTACATCAGAATTGTTTGGGGGTGATGTTAAAACACATACTACAGGGCTCTTCCCTGTAGAGAAAGATTCAGATGTTGGAAGAAATGATGTTCCAGGTTACCGACGTGGCCCTCGAAACACACTTTGAGGAACTGTGAAATAAATGATAATTAAAGTTTCCTCTCTGTGGTTTGGTGCTCTTAAACATAGCATAGTTGGCACCTTTAAGAATATAGCTTCTGTAGAAGCTGAGGATAGGGTGTAGCTACTCGCTGGGTTTGTCCTCCTCTCTCACTCAACCTTTAACTCCCCAGGAAGCTTTCCATGGTCCTGAAGTTAGTCCAGGGTTGTGCAGAAATTTCCCCAGTTGGCATCTTCTGGGTGGCTGATTCTTGACGAAGGGAGATCACATCAACAGGAAGGGCTCCTCCTCCTGCCTGAAGTTATCCCAGCCTTTCCTTTGCGTGGTGAAAGAGGAAAACAGTGCTCTTGTTTCCACGCCAAGTTGCCAGGGCACTGGTTTCCATGACAGCAGAGGGGGAAATGAAAGCCAGGCTCTCACCTACAGAGGAATTAAAAGCTACCCTCTTGGAGAACAGATAATGATTCCAGGAGGAGCCTACAAATTGGAGAGTGTAGGTTTTTGATACATTCAGCCACACAGTGTAGGGCTCCAGGGAGGAGAAGGCGTGGGGAGCGGTGGTTTGCAGGGACTTTTATGGGGAAAAGGCTACATAATAATGAGAAGTAGGGACTTCCCTGGCGGTCCAGTGGTTCATACTCTGCACTTCCACTGCAGGGGGCGCAGGTTCGATCCCTGGTCGGGGAACTAAGATCCCGCATACCGCGCAGCATGGCCGAGAAAAAAAAAAAGGCAATAGCAATGATAACATTTCACACGTCCATCACAGTTTAAAACGTGCGGCAGCCACTTTAGACCCTCAGTATGTACATCCCATGGATTTTACTCAGGAGGAAATGGGGATGTCACACGGAGAAGTGATTCATGTACTACCTTCATGCTGTCTCGTTAGGGCTTGGGACTTCTCATCACTTCACTGGACTTCTCCAGCAGTGCCCAGGCACTGACTCTCCTCCCCTTCATCCAAATCTAGCAGTCCTCTGTCTCATTCCCCCTCACCACTGATAATGACACATCTAAGAAGCAAATCTTAGCTAGAGGGCGATAATGAATTGAAAAGCTATTGTCTCAGGTCAAGTTTATTCCTGGAGGCAGTATCCTAATCTAAACTGATGACTCCAAAGGCAAAAGGACTGACACTTTGCCAGATCGTGGAGGAAAAGAACTTTTGAATCCAGGTGCGTTTCCCCATTCTGCTTACACGAAGAGCTGCTTTTATTCACGTAACCTTGGAGAACTGTTTTCTATATCCTCAGGACAACCCTACAAGGTAGGCACTATTATTATCCACATCTCACAGATGAGGAACATGAGGTCCAGAGAGGCTAAGTAACTTGTCAAAGTTCACACTTCTAGGAAATGCCAGAGCTGGGATTTGAACCCAGGTTACGGACACTCCAGTTGCACATGAGCGTCCAGTTCAACTGGACAAGAAACCAGGATAAACCCTTCAAGAAACTCAGCTTGCTTGAAGCCTAAGGGCACTTCTAGGGCTCTGCTGTGATTAATTTCAAAGTGGTTTCCATAGTCAGGAGAATTGGGATCATAGAAAGGCATCTGGAAAGAAGGGGTTAGGGTTGGGTTCACTTTGGAACAGTTACTCAGCACAGGGTGACATGCAGTTGGTTGAATCCTGAGGTAGTAAATATAGAAGCCTCATAGTCATAGCAAAAAAAAAAAAACCCTCAGAGTCACGCTTTGCCATTCTTGGAGGACCTGAGAGCATCTTTAGACTTATCTCCTCAGACTCCAGAGGTTGGATGGCGATGTTAGGAGGGGATTTTATCTTTGCAGAGACTCCAGGGGTGTGATCTGGGGGAAGAATTAGGGTCATGACATCATAAGAGGTTAGGATCTTCAAGTATCAGAGATGAATAGGACCGTAGAAATAGTCAAGTCCAACATATCCCAAAGTGTTTTTGTGTCTATCAGCATGGATATATAAGATGATTTAGGTGTTGTATTAGTCAGGATAAGCTCACTAACGCTGTAGTAACAAGCAAACCCAGAAACGTCTGTGGCTTAGTGCACCAAAGTTTTATTTTTCCTACCCAAATTCTGATAAGGGTCTGTCAACCCTCCAGGGTGGTGGTCCTCCATGCAGTGGCTCAGGGACTCAGCTTGCTTTTTGTGATGCTGCCATTTCATTGTGTAGCTTCCAGGACATTCAGGCAGGGGAAGAGAGAATCAAAGGGCTGTATGTGCTATAAACAATGACTATAGATGCAGAATTTAAACACCTTTGCTCTAAACAAGAACTGACTTGCAGGAAGGAAGGAGGAGGGTATTCACCAGCTAGGGGGTTGGGACCACCCAGTTCCTTTTCTTAGCATATTGCAATCACAGATTTTCATTTATCCCTAAATATAACCCAAGACTACCTCCAAGATGTTCTCCGTGGTTAGCAGGGGAGAAGATGCCTTGACATTCAGGAATTGAAGATGAGGCTTCATGACATTCAGTAGGGGAGGGAACGTGGACCTTGTAGCAAACTCCTAAAAGGCTATTATTTGAAAGGGATACTGATGCTATATATTTGAAAGACGGAGCCACAGACAGAAACTCAAATGCATGCATACACAAAGATACACAAACACACTGAGGCCAACACACAAAGACACACAATTCACACATACATTCAAGCACACACAGGCACACTCACACCCACAACGACACACCGATACTCGCCTCCTCTCTGTGTGATTAATCTTCCCAAGCCTGGGAGGAGAGATCTCTTCCCTGAGGTCACGGGGGCAGTGAACTAGGTCTGGAGTGTATAAATCTGGGGTTGGCAGAAGAATGAGCTAAACCACCCCCATCTCTCTCCCACTGTTGTCCCATAAATCTCTCCCGGCCCCTGCCCCACCCTCCCGGCAACAATCCTCACTGCCACCTCTCCCAGGTTTATTAGATTTAGGTGCTGGAGTGGTTTGCTTGCTCCCCTGCCTGGCAAAGCCTGCCTGACAGGGGCGAATTTACCATCCCTGGAGCCTGCAGAATCAATATTGCTTTCTCCTTGCTTGAGGAATAAAGTGGGATTTTGGGGCATCAGCCATGCTTGGTTTGACCTGGGTCCCTGCTCCTTGCAGAGGAAAGGGAAGAGGTTTCTGACACAGGGCAGAAGGGCCCTCTCCCCAGCTCACTGTGATATGGCCACCTGTGGACCCCAGGACCCAAGGCCCTGGGGTCAAAAAAATTAAGGCAGAAACAAGCTGGGAGACTTCTTGGAGACATCACTCAGCCCGTGGCCTCCCCAGTGCCAGGACATATCCTGGGAAGTGGGTGAAAGCACCGACTCTGCACTCAGCCTGCCTGCGTCTGAATCTCAGCTCACCCACTGAGCGGCTCTGTGACCTTGGGCTAGTTATGGAAGCACTTGGAGCCTCGGTTTCCCCATCTGTAAAATGGGGATGACAATGGTACATCCCTTACAGCGCAGTCATGGGTATGTGACACGTTTAAAGCATTTTAGTACAGGGCCAGACCCTGGGAGACAGAAAGTCTATAAGTGTTGGCTGTTTTTCTCAGACTTATAATGGCATGTTATGACAGTTAGGTAAGAGCCACAAACCCAACTCAGAGAGAAGCATTCACAATGATGCTAGAAGTTTCAAAGAGACAATGGCTGCTGAGTCCCCACCCATCTCATTAGGAGAAGCCTTGACTGTACCAAATATGCCAGGACCAGACTCACTGGGGGCCCAAGCCAAGTGACAAACAACACCCCCTGGGGGGTCGATGGAGAGGTGGGACCAGCGTCAGGGCCTGCTGGCTAGTTTGGTTAACTGACTCTTACTTGGGTGTTGGGTGCTGGGCACGGACGTTAGTTACCATGTGGAGCCCACATGGGTCTCCCTTTCTCTCTCTTCCTCCCACCAACTCCCAGTCTTTCCTTCTTTTCTTCTCAGATCTTTATTGAGCACCTACTAAGTACTGGGTGCTTGGACAAAATAAGCCTGGTCCCCGGCCCAGTAGTGTTTATATGGTACTCTGGGAAGACAGACCATCAACAAATAAACATACAGGTAATTGCATGTGGTGAGAAGTTCTTTGAGAGAGCAACCCAGCTGATAAGATGGGGGTGACTGGGAGGGATTTTACATGAATCAGGGAGGGCCTCTTGGAGGAGGTGACATCTGAGTTGAGACCTGAAGGGGAGAAAGACTGGCTGTGCAGGCACCTGGGGGGCTGGGAATTCCAGGGAGAGAGTAGAACAAGTGCAAAAGCCCTGGGGTGGGGTGGAGAGCTGGGGGTTTCCAGCAAGAGTAAGAAGCACAGGGTGAGTGAGGGGAGTACTGCAGGAGAGAGGTCCAGAGTGTAGACAGATCACATCCTGCCCTGCAGACCAGGGTGAGAAATGAGGGTTTTATTTTAAGTGCAGCCAGAAGTCGTTCGCTGGAGGCTCCAAGCCGGGGACAGACACATGATCCAATTTATACTTTAAACAGAGGACTCTGGCTGCTGTGTGTCACTGACTGGCCTGGGGAGGAGCGAGGGTGGAAGCTGGGAGAGAGGGAGGAGGTGGCTGCAGAATTCCCGGCGCCTTGGCCCCAGGTGGCCTCAGTCGAAAGGAAGAGCTGGATTCCCAATGTATCATGAAGGAACAGCCAATGAGACTTGCTGACAGGTTGACTGGATTGGGGTAAGGGTGACAGATTTGAACTTGTCTGTCTTCATTTAGGCCCAATTCTATTTTAATATTAGCCTTTCTATCATGATTAATATTATCACGCCTCAGATTCCTGAGAGGGCGGGAGGAACGGACCGTAACAGAGACGCGAGGGAACTGATGTCAGAGGTCCGGGTTGTAGCCCTGTCTCTGCTACGACTTGTTAAGGGATATTGGCTGAACCACGACCCTTCCCCGCCTTGGCCCCCGTGTCTCCCCTGTGAAAGACGCAGGATCATAGTGTCGAGCAGAGCGAGGCTTCGAGGATAACTTGAGTTCAGGTACCGTGAACTTCTGGAGTGTGGAAAGCAGTGAGACAGACGTGCGTGTGGTGAGACTGCAGCAGGAAGTCTGCGTCTCTTTGCTGGCCGGCCCTTCTCTTCCCTCTTTTTTCTCACTGTGGTTCTGAGGACCCTTTTCTCCCCTGTCAGTTGGCACCAAAACGGAGTGATAGGTGGATGCTTCCTGCCCATCTCCAGGCTCAAAGAATGTGTGAAGACACTGGGGAGAAGGAGAGGATATTCTGAGAGCCTTCCTGAGCGGAACGGCCTGCATGGAGGCCACTGGAAGGGAGGAGCGCTTCCACCATGATGACCAGGGAGAAGAGGGCCAGGGGCTGAGTGGTGAGCAGTCTTGGTAGGGGGGACTGACCTTCTGACCCATCCTTTGGGAATAATTTGCCATACAATTATTCTGGCAATTCTCCAGCCCCCTAAAGAGAGGGCAGGGAGCTTGGAAACCTTGTGGGGAGAGGGAGAGAATGGTAATCTTGTTTCCTAACTAGGGGCAACTGACCAGAGCCTCCAGGAAATTTCCCATGAGCTGGGGCATCGAGGGCCCCTCTGTCACTGTGAGACGTGTACACTTGGGACTCAGCAGTCCCACCTGGGGAACCTCTTTTTAGACATCCGTGAAATCATGATTATGTCCAAGGATGTTTAATGAATCTTCTCCTCATCTGGAGACATCCTAACTGCCCATCAGTCTAGACTTGTCCAATAAACCATATCATATCCACACTATGGAATACTATGCAGCTGTGAAAAAGGATAAGGTCAATCTCTGTGTCACCCTGATGGAACATCCTTAATACATAATGAAGTGAAAAAAAGGCAAGTTGTAGAATCATGTGTATAGTATGATTCTTTTTTGTAAGTTAAAACAGGCACAGAGAAAGGAACTCTACAATAATCTGTTAACGTTGGCAACTTCACAGGGGTGGGCTTGGAGAATGGAGTGGGGGAGATTATTGACTTTTTCTTTAAATTTCTAGCACATGACAATGAGCAGGTGTTACTTTCACAATTAAAAAATCAAATGTGTATTCTCGAAAGTTCAAGATGTTCTCAGATGCGTTAAAGCTCCAAGGAATTTTGAATGTGAACCCCGGTCCCTGGTAAGTATTTCGAAAAGATACTGGATGCAAGAATGAAAGATGAGTGAAATTTTTAGCTCAATATCTCCTTTCTCGGATGGTCTGTAAAAGTTTAATAAAACAGGAGCCTTGATGCAGTCAGTAATTAATGGATACCTCAACGTTGGAGGTTCGTATTGAACATAAAACAGTCCCACTGAGGCAGATGGATGGGCCCCAGGGTGAGCAGCTGTGGACCGATACTCCAAGATGAAGATAGGAGAGGAGGCTGAGCCCTGCCCAGATAAGAGGTAAGAGGCCACATATTCCTCATTCTTGAAGTCAAGGAGCCCTTCCTGACTAAAAAGCTCCTTGGAGGTCAAAAGGGGAGTGATGTCAAGCTACCCATAGGCCTCTTCACTGGAATCCATCTTGGCGAAGAGATGCACATGTACACATGGGAGGATCCTGAGATAAACCAAATACGGACTCAGAACCAGGCAAATCAAAATGACTGGCCAAAGGAAACCCAGAAGAAATTCCCCGTGAAAGTGATTTAAACTACCCGAGGGCGTGACTCTCTCTCTGAGCCCACCCGTGTGCCCACACGTACTGTACTCTTTCGCCTCCTAATAAACTTTACTTGTTTCACTACTTTCTGCCTTTGTGGGAATTCTTTTCTGCAAAAGCCGAAGGGCCAGGGCCTTGTCACTGACCCCTGGTCTAGTGGTTAGGATTCAGCACTTTCACCACCTCGGCCTGACCTCAATCTCTGGCTGGGAACCGAAACCCTGCTTCAAGCCACTGCCGGCCGAGGCCACCCGAGATCATCACCACCCAACACGTTAATATCCCCCTGCTCCAGCTGGTCCAGGTCGAGGCTAGCTGGCAGCCTGGAGATAAGTGGTCATCGAGTGTCCTCGGGTGACCACTCTCCGTCCCCCCGGTTGACAATTCCGCTGCTATAGTGAGGGAGCGATGGGTGAGCAAGTGCTTTGGGTGATGCTGTAACGTCCAGCTCTGGCAGCTGTGACGGGCGAGAGTGATGTTACTACCAGATGGAGCTGCTGCAACTTGGGCAGAGCTGTTCGCTACAGACAAACCCTCTTACAAATAAGTTTCCTTCTCCTTCAGCAAACAGGTTGTTCGTTAGTCTGTTCATTAGCTCTGACGTCACCTCCAGAATAACTGTTAGGTGTTGAGATGTGGGGGTAGGTGGAGGGGTGTGGATGGATGGGGGCGCTTCCCTCTTCCCACCTCTTGTCTGGCCACCTCCTTCCCTCTGTCAGAGCCGAGGGCCCTCATTCGCCACAGGGATTCCACACTGGTCCAGACTTCGCCCATCACCTGCCCTAGCTGTCTGTGTCTCCCCAAGCCAGGGAGGACACGCTCCCCCAAAACAACAATTCATTTTTGGACTCCCTTGTCCATGTTTCCATTTCACAGGTGATGAGAGATCAGTATGCCATTCGTCCTAAGTATTCTAACAGGAGCCTCCGGGAACACAATGTTGAATCAAATGAGTGACTCGAATGGAGAAATTTCAGGGATTCTGATAAAGCAAGGGATAGAAGAACTTAGGGCTAGGTAGCAAGTACGGGTTGTTAAATAATATTTCCCCCCCCCCATATATAAAAGGTTGTGTGTGCTCAATGCATAACACTTGGAAAACACAGAAGGGCAAAAAGAAAATTAAATACAAAATTCCTCTAGAATTTCTCCAATCAAAAATTACACTAGCAACACACACACACACACACACATACACACTACGTATATATTTACCGAAAATAGTGAACTTTGCATATTCTTCTGTTCTTTTCATGTGGGCATTTGCCCACAACTATATTCTTTCAAACTGTTTTTTTTCCAAATGGAAATATTTTAAACAACACAAAATGTAAAAAAATAAAGATCTGCTATTACCTCAATCCTCCGGGTAACCATTATCACTTAAAAAAAATCTTCTTTAGGCTTTATTCTATGCACATGTGCACTAGAGTGTGATACTTATAGAGTTTTGGCTTCTTTTTGCTGCCCTCACTTCCTCGGCACCTATAGGAATGTCTGGCATGTAGTAGGTGCTCAGTAAATATTGCTGAATTAATGAAAAATATAAATGCATATTTAATATTGTACCTGGAGTAGAATCAACTCGCACATTTCTAAAAATCAAAGCTTGGAAAACCTTCACTTAATACATTATATGCATTTCCTGCTTTCCAGGAAGGAGCCTGGAGTTTACCTTTGAGAAAGACCACCTCTTGATTCTGGGTGTGAGCAGAAAAGAAAAATACCTGTCTGTCGTCCTTGGGGAGGTGCTAAAAGCCCAAATGTTGAAGCTGCAGATGGAACTGTTAACTATTTTAAAGAGTATTCAAAGCTAGCTGTGTGTGTTAGCAGAATGTACCCTGGCAGGCTGGGTACATTCTCCAAACTTGAGAGTTGGGCTGCTCCAGTGTGCTTGTTTGCTCTTGATAGATGGGGTGTGTTTTCTTATCCAGACATTTGCTCCCCAAGAGCTGGGGATTGAGGGCCAGATGACTGAAGTATGTATCTAACTCACCCAGGAGGCTTTAAAAAATGTAGATTCCCAGGCTTACTCTGTGCAATAGCTATCTACTGCTGCATAACAAATTACCCCCAAACCTAATGCCTTAAAACAACAACAATGAATTTTTGCCTCACATAGTTTTTTTTTTTTTTTTTTTAAAGAAATTCACATTCTTATTTATTTATTGATTGATTGATTGCTGTGTTGGGTCTTCGTTTCTGTGTGAGGGCTTTCTCTAGTTGTGGCAAGCGGGGACCATTCTTCATCGCGGTGCGCGGGCCTCTCACTATCGCGGCCTCTCCTGTTGCGGAGCACAGGCTCCAGACGCGCAGGCTCAGTAACTGTGGCTCACGGGCCCAGCTGCTCCGTGGCATGTGGGATCTTCCCAGACCAGGGCTCGAACCCGTGTCCCCCGCATTGGCAGGCAGATTCTCAACCACTGCGCCACCAGGGAAGCCCCCTCACATAGTTTTTGAGGGTCAGGAATTAGGTAGTGTCTTAGCTGGTTGGTTCTGGCTTGGGCTCTCACATGAGGTTGCAGTCAAGGTGTGGGTCAGAGCTTGGCTAGGGCTGGAGGATGCATTTCCAAGGTGTCTCTCCATGGCTGTCAAGTCTCTGCTGGCTCTTGGCAGAACTCAGTTTCTCAGCATGTGGAAGCCTCCACAAGGCTGCTTGAGAATCCTTGTGATGTGGCAGCTGACTTCGCCCCAGAACAATTGATCCAAGAGACAGCAAGGCAGAAGATGCAATGTCTTTTATGACCTCACCTCAGAAGTCACTCCATTACTTCCACAATAGCCTACTGGTTACACAGATGTTATGGACTGAATGATTGCATCCCCCCAAATTCATATATTGAAACCCTAATCCCCAGTGTGATGGTATTAGGAGGTGGGGCCTTTGGGAGGTGATTAGGACATAAGGGAGTAGCCCTCATGAATGGGATTAGTGCCCTTATAAAAGGGACCCCAGAGAGTTCCCTTGCTCCTTTCTGCCAGATGAGAACACAGCAAAAAGACAGCGGTCTGTGATCCAGGAAGTGAGCCCTGACACCTTGATCTTGGACTTCCCAGCCTCTGGAACTGTGAGAAACAAGTGTTTGCTGTTTATATCACCCAGTCTATGGTATTTTTGTTAGAGCAGCCTGATCTGACTAAGATAAAAGGTCAGGCCTATTCAAGGTAGAAGGGGGCTACACACAAGGATGTGAATACCAGGAATTCACTGGGAGGCAGGAATCACAGGGGACCATCTTGGAGGCTGGATGTCACAGCCTAAGAGAGCATGATTTCACAGGTGTGTGGGGTAGAGCTCAGGGGTCACCTTTTTCAAAGTGCCCAGGTGACTCTTGCATTAGCCCAACACAGAACTACTGCCTCAGTGATCAGTTCCCCATCTGGGCTGCTGTAAACAGGCTCCTGAATTTGCTTTCCCTGGGTTGTGGGACCTAGGTTTGGTTCCTTTGGTTTATATATGCAGTAGAAGAGTCTGGACAAGCCTGAAAATGACCCCTGGGCCCGTAAATGGACTTTGTAAGAAAAGACAGTGGGCAGATCTGCTCAGCGGTTTAAGGACCCCCACTTTGGAGTCAGACAGGCTGAGAATTCGAGTGTTACTAGACCCATCTGAACTTCAGTTTCTCCACCTGTAAAATGAAAGTTATTATTACAACTAGGGTGTACGAATTTGAGTTTTTTTTTTTTTTTTTAGAAATTCACGTTTATTTATTTATTTATTTATGGCTGTGTTGCGTCTTCGTTTCTGTGCGAGGGCTTTCTCTAGTTGCGGCAAGTGGGGACCACTCTTCATCGCGGTGCGCGGGCCTCTCACCATCGCGGCCTCTCTTGTTGCGGAGCACAGGCTCCAGACGCGCAGGCTCAGTAATTGTGGCTCACGGGCCCAGTTGCTCCGCGGCATGTGGGATCTTCCCAGACCAGGGCTCGAACCTGTGTACCCTGCATTGGCAGGCAGATTCTCAACCACTGCGCCACCAGGGAAGCCCCGAATTTGAGTTTTAAAAAG
This sequence comes from Balaenoptera ricei, assembly GCF_028023285.1. Lineage (NCBI taxonomy): Eukaryota > Metazoa > Chordata > Mammalia > Artiodactyla > Balaenopteridae > Balaenoptera > Balaenoptera ricei. Next base: position 19,621,984 of record NC_082652.1, read on the forward strand.
AGTAAAATCCCGAACGATCATTTTGGGGATCATAGATCCCCGTGGGAATCAGATGATAGCTGGGGATCCTGCAGGGGCATCAGTTGGGCCTGCCTGGCTGGCATACATTTCCCCTCTTCTGGTAACAGCACTCTGATTTATCATGGGGAGCCATCTCTGCTCTGAATTATTGGGGTCTGGATTAGCCCCATTCCAGGTTCTTGGATAGGCAATGGCAGGCCAGGCCAATCGGAGCACTTATTGCAGCCCCCAGCACAATGACTGGTTCAGGTAAGGCCTGTGACCACAGAGCTGGTCCAATCAGAGTGAATTCCAGGACTTCTAAGAGAGTTACTGACACAGAGGCATTCTTTTTCTTCTTGGGTCCCTAGCTGGTGGGATTGTAAGCAAGGAGCTTCTGTCAGTCATTTGGTTATGCTGGGGTAAACACCTCCCTAAGGTCACAAATAGAAAAGAACCACGTCTTGATGCTGTCTTATAAGTACCTGGATCAAGCCGCACTTGAACTTCCAAGTTATACCAGACAGTAAATTCCCCTTTAAGCTTAATCAATCACTTTGAGTTGGTTTTCTGACACTTGCAGTCTTGCATAATGTAGCAACTGAGGTGAAACCACTTTGAAATGCTAGAAGTCCCCAATGGATACAAATTATCTGTATTAAATTTTCATGCATTTGATACCTTTGACGGGGATAAGGCAAGGTGATATTTTCCTGGATCACTCTCCCATCCCCTTGGGAAAACAAATTATTTTCTTTGTTTTGAGAAGCCAGGATCTGGCCACTCTCAGAGAAATAATACAACTCTGTTTCTCAAAGTGGGGTCGTGTCTTCAGAATGGCATATGTATCCGCTCCGTTGAGCCTAACATGTATTGAGCACTTACTGTATACCAGACACTCCCCTCTACAGAAATTAACTTGTTTCCAACTCTTAGAAAAAAACCAACCAAATCCTGAATGAATAGAATTTATAGTTTTGGCTTTTTCTTCCATCATTTTCCTGCTAGATCATTGGCTCTTGCTACTAGCTTGTATTAGAATTTGGTATGAGATGATAGTGGATTTAGCACAAAATTTTATGAGGCAGGATAATTCACTGAGGTATTAATTTGTTTTGTTTTGCTACGGGAAAAGAATCATGAGAGTAATTTGTAAATTCTCCTCTGTGCCGGAAACTGTTAGGAAAGGGGGAAAGAGAATGGGCACTAGGTAGGCAGACATGCAATTTCCGCTACTACAGGTGCTCAGTAGAGGTTCGTTTCCTTCTCTCTCTCCTCTTCTGTCTTGTTAGACATTCCGTCTTGTGTCTTCTGTCTTGTGACAAAGTGGAAGAGCGGTCGTCTGCAGGCAGAACTGTCCCAGAGAGAGTCAAAACCTACTCCGTAGCCAATGACCTACATACAAAGTCTGTGGATCCACATCAGGCAGAGGAACTGGGTTGATAAGAGCTTTCAGGGATGCTGTAGGAGAGTGCGGGGCTCTGATGCCGTCACAGACCGTCACCACTTATAGGTCAAGGATGGGCAGCTCAGATGATGCTGGCAGCCCATTCCAAGAAGGCATTCGTTATCTCAGGGAGGAAACTCAGTCCATTCTGTTTGTCCTTCGGCTGGCAGCTCTTGGCTGAGGTCTCAAAAAGGGAGAGAAGGAGATGAGTGACTCTGAGGTGTGGGGAAAAGGCAGAAGCAGTGAGAGTGGGAGGGAGGTTCCTCAACACCAGAAAGGTGTCGGTTGGAGCTCTGTAGGTACCGTGACCCTACACGGGATCCTGGGGAGATGGCTGGAGCCCCACTGGGGGTCAGGATGGGGAGGTGTGGAATGGCCGCGGTACACTGAAGGAAGATGGACCCCAGACATTGGGGCTCTCAGTTCCTACAGCCAAGTTTAATTGATTCTGTAAGAGTTGGATGATAGCCCATCAGGGACACGTAGGGGACTGAAGACCAGAGGCCCATCTTTTGTTTCCTGAGCCCTGTGTTAAGCCTCTCAGATTCCAATGTGACCTTTTGAGGTGGAAGAACCACCCCAAAATATGGAGATTGAATTTCTTACCAACTCCACAGGATGGGGCTCAGAGTGGATTAAAAACATGAGCACGACATTCATTGTATATTTGATCTTTCAGGCTGGGTCTTGTAAACATAGCTATCATTTACTGAATGTTTACTAGTGCCAGGCACTGTACTGAATATTTTAATTTACGGTATTGTCTTTACCCCTCAAAGCAACCCCAGGGTATTCGATATTATTGCATTTTATCAGTGAGGAAAACGAGTCTCAGAGAGGTTAGGTTGCTTGCTGTAGCAAATGTTGCTGGTGCCACTCTACATACCCTGACATGGTCTTACCATGTCAGGGTTCGTGGACTGGTCTTCCAACCCCAGCATGGTCAGCTCTTTGCCTGAAGGCTCTCACTGGACCACCAGCGTCCCCAGGCACAGCAGGCCAGAAGTGCCAGGGAGTTAATGCCCCCAGGGGGCAGCCCTCGAATAATGACCTATAGGAGTTGCCATCTTGCTCCCTGGCTGAGCTACCTTGGTGACTTCCTTGATACACACCCTGCACTGGCTCCTTTTCTTCCCCAACCCCCTGCTGGCGCTTCACGAGGGCATCTCCCAAATCAGCTACCTGCACTTGAACCCTTGTCTCGGAGTAAGTTGCTGTGGGATCCCAGACAGAGACACTTGCCCACGATAGGTAGTAGATTGAGGAGCTGGGATTTGAACCCTGTTCTCCCTCCCTCTCTGATGCCTGTGCACTTAGCTGCAGCTCTAAGCTTTCTTCTAAGCTTGATATACCAGCATTTCGGGTGTCTGCAAGGATGCCATGAAGTTCAGGTTCTCTGCCACTTGACAAGCTTGAAGGCAGTGATCTTACTGGACGTGTGCATGCAAGGCGAGCATTGACTATGCAGACACCCCGTCTTCTTTGCAGTAGAAATGGCAAGGGAGAGCAGCTTCCACAGGTCCAGCCCAGTGTGGAGTTCTTCCACTCTTTGCGGGGAAGGAGGAGGGAGGATTCTGTTGCTCTAAGGAAGCGCCTGGGTGCTGATGCTGATTCTAGTTAGCATGCTAGCGTGCTGCCCGAGTACATCCCCTGCAGGCCGGCCATCTCTCAGCTGGGCGATAAAGTAATTTAACTAGGGCTGTCTTCCAGGCTAGAGCTCCTGGAGATTGCTCCTCATTTATCATAGAGGAAAAATCGGAATCCGCAGCCCCTGGGCTGCCAGCACCATTGAGGCTGCACACCGTTGACCTTTGAATGGTGAAGTTCCGCGATGGGTAATGGAGTTGGAGCCCTTACGCTCCAGCGGCCGTGAAAGCGCTTCACAACCCAGTCCTCTGCCTGATGTGAATTCGCAGGCTTCTGTGTTTAGTCGTTGGCAACGGGGTGAGAGCTGATGGACCCTGGGAGGACTCTCCCGCCTACAGACGCTTGCTCTGCTGGTTTGTCATGATGTCTCTCAACAGAGGAGGGATTGGGGGGGAATAAAAAGAATATTATTTTGAGTACTATTGCGAAGGAAATTGTGTTTGCTTATATGCAGGGGCCTGCAATTTTTTTTTTTTTGGTAAGGGGCCTGATAGTAAATATTTTAGGCTTTGCAGGCGATTGCAAATATTTTAGGCTCTGTGGCAATTGCTCAATCCTGCTATTGTAACACAAAAGCAGTCAGACAATATGTAGATCAATGATTGTGGGTGTGTTCCAATAAAACGTCATTTACAAAAACAGGCAGTGGGCTGGATTTGGCAGGCCAGCTGACCTTGGCCTACAACATTCCTTTTCTCTTACCCTCTTTCCTACAGGGCCTGATTTTCCTTCTACCTCCCTTGTGTTCCTGAGAGACTGACTCCACCTCCAACCATCGGGGGTGGATTTTGATTAGCTTAAGCTGATTGGCCCATTTCATTTTCCTGGACACTGGTTGATTCAGGGGTGGGCATGTGACCTCAGTCAGTCCCATCAAAGTGAATGTCAGGATTCTTGCTTGTAATGTTGGGAGGAAGACATTCTTCCTTTGTGGATTGTGTGGGTTTCAAACATGAGGGCTGGAACTGCTACAACTATTTTGCTTTTATGAGGAAAGCCTTTTGTGGATGACGTCAACGAAGGACTAAGAGAATTAGAAATGAAGAGTGGGCCTTGAGACTTTCCAATTATATATTATTTTGATAAGATGCCAGTTTGAGACGAGTTTTAGGTATCTGCAGCAGTAAGGATCTTAACAGGCTTTCATGTGGCTAACCATTGTGCTTTACAGATACCACCTAATATAAGAGTTGTCTATGCAGAAGGCCTTCTAATCCCTATTTAGCAGATGTTGAAACTAAGACATAAACAGATTAAGTGGCTTGTCTAGGGTCATGCAGTATAGACACCATCATGCATGACCATCTGGGACTCCTTTTCTATTCCTTTATTTAGCACCAGACCCTGCCTCTCTGACAACTGTGATTGATGGCTCTTGAGAGGGGCATGTGATACAAGCTCAGCCCATCAGAATACTTCCCTGGGAATTTTTCTCTCTGGAGCTGGAGGAAAAGAGCCCTTTCTTCTCTGGTTGTGCAACTCTCCTTTCTAGAAACTTCTTTCTCACCCATTTCCACAAGATTGCGGAGGGAGCAACCATGTTATGACATGACTCTATCTCGGATCCTAGTTGATGAAACTTGATGAAAGCTTGACCCAAGAAGGACTAGTCAGTGCTGTGGTTGTTTAAATATATATCTACAAGTTCTTTGACATCCCTTATTTCAAAAGGTGAAATATTTCCCTTCCCATGAATGTGGGCTGGACTTAGTGCCTTACCGTTAATGAATAGAATGATGGTATGTGACTTCTGAGACTGATCATAAAAAGGATAGTTTCTGCTTGATGTTCTCTGTCTTGGATCACTCATTTCAGGAGAAGCCAACAGCCATGTTGTGAGGACACCCAAGCAGCCCACAGAGAGGCCCATGTGGTGAGGAGCTGCAACAACCAGCATGAACTTGCCAGCCATTAGAGTGAACTATTTTGGAAATGGATTCTCCAGCCCCAGTCAAGCTTGGAGATGATTTCTGGCATATGAGAAACCCTGAGCCGTCACCACCCAGCTAAGCTGCCCTGGATCCCTGACCCACAGAAACTATGTGAGATAATAAATGTTGTTGTTGTATCAAGCCACTCAGTTAGGGGATAACTTGTTACGCAGCAGTAGATAAATGATATAAGAACCTTCACTGAGACTTTTGGGCTTGGGATTGAGAGTCAGGCCAAGTGGATTTGGAATCTGTTGGCAGCCATATTTACCACCATAAAGATCAGTGTTTGAAGAAGCCAATTATCAGAGCAAGAGAGTGAGATGAGAGAGAGTGAGAAACGGAAGAGAATGAGCAGAGAGATGAGCCGTGGTCCACGTGTGTTGTTTCTTCTTACCTAGCATCCCTTCCACCTCTTTTAGGGATAACACCCTGATTTGCCTTGGCAAGAACCACCTGTTTCCCACTCTTAGTTCATGTGGGCTGGGTAGAACTGATTCCACACTCTGTTTGCAGGGTGAGAGTCTAACTTATATAGTTTTTGTACCTATATGAAGGAGTTTCTGAAGCCACAGTTATATGAGACAATAAGCACCCCCCTCCCCACCCCCACCACTTTTTTTGGCTAAAGCTGGTGACTTGGGCTTCACTTACAAGTGAAAGAGACTCTACTGAAACAGAAGCAGAGATGAGCAACAGACAGAGATAAAGACATTTATCCAGGTACCAGTTCCTGGATTTAGCTGTTCCTGAAACCCACCCAAGTCCTGCCTTTCATAACAACAGCAGGGGCAGTGGCAACAACGAACATTTACTGAAGGCTTATAATAAAATCCACCTTTTGCTAACTTAGTTCTTTCACTTGCAACCAAGAACGTCTTAAAGGCTACAAGAGCCAACGCAAAAACATCTGGAAGGAGAGAGAATGTGCACTTAATTTAAAGGGAAACGAAATTTAAATAAAGATTTACAAGACACAAGTGGGAAATTGTGCCAGACTGTAACTGCATCATTTGTAAATCCTGCCTAGACCGTCTCTGTGTCTGGGGCTCCTTGTGGTGAATAGCACAGCCCCACAGGGAGGCTCTAATGGATCACAGGCCAGGGAGATGCAGGCTTGGGGAGTGGGCAGAGAAGACAAAGCAAGGCACATGTCTGAAAGCCTTTCAAATATTTAAAACTGGGACCTAAATCTACCTTCTTATTACGGGAGGTGGCATTGGAAGGGAAAAGTTTTTCAATTGATAAACCATTTTCCTCCCTCATTTCTATGTTTTTTCTGCTTAGATGGTTTTTTCCTTTTTGTATAGGATGCAAAATACAAGTCCTCCCTCCCCTCTCTCCAGATGTATCCAATTTTTAGAAATATTTTCATATTTATTTAGATTTAAACAGACTTTCTTTTTCAGAGGAGTTTTAGGCTCACAGCAAAACTGAGAGGAAAGTACAGAGACTTCCCGTACACTCCTTGCCTCCACACCTCCGCCACTGAAACCGAGCCGGACCCTGGGGGGCTCCTGGGTCCAGGAGCCTTTCTATGCAGCCTCCATGACCTTCCCTGACTTCCAAAGGGCAGGTTCAAACAGCTGCTAAGCAGGGAAGGGAGAGGATGCAGAGACAAGGGGGGGAGCAGACAAGAAACAATAGTGCCGCCTTGGGGCAGGGTCCTGGTTCCCCCTCAAAGGATACACATGACAACATCTTTGAGCTCCTTACAGAACTAAAACCCAACAAATGGAAGAGGTAGCATTCTTCATTCCAGAGAAGACCAGTTGAGGCCAGATTAAAGGAACCAGAGAAGCTCATCAAGAGATTACCTGAGACCAGATTAAAGGAGTGCAGGCCCTGCACACACCCTATTCTTATCGGCAACCCCACCCTTGAACTATTGCTATAGAACTTCTCACCAAATCCTCCTGGGTTGGGACACAGTTTTCAAGGGCAGGAGCTGGCTGTGTCCCCCTTTGCCTGGCAAAGCAATAAAGCTATTCTTCTCTACTTCACCCAAAACTCTGTCTCCGAGATTTGATTCGGCACCAGAGCACAGAGGCTGAGTTTTCGGCATCACCATCAACACCCCCTACCAGAGGGGGACGGTTGTTACAACGGGTGGACCTGCACTGACACATCATCACCCAAAGTCCACAGTTTACATTCGGGTTCACTCCTGGTGTTTGGACAAATGTATAAGGACACGTATCCAGCATTGTAGTGTCATACAAAATAGGTTCACTTCCCTAAAAATTCTCTGTGCTCCTGTTACCGAATTGAGTCATACGGACCCTGCTTGGGCTCTCTGCCTAGGTGGGGGAGGGTTCTTTTTCCATCAGGGTCTGAGTAGGTGAATAAGGAAACGGAAGCTGAGATTGACATAGCACAAGCTTTATTCAGTGGTCAAAGAATGGAGAACCAGGAACTAAGTTCACAGATCAACTTCTTGCCCACCTCGGGAGAGGGATGTAATTTTAAAGAGTAAAGACAAAACGAGGAGGAGTGAGGCTAGTGATGGGGAGGTGCAGGCATTAGTCTACCGGGGAAGGGGCGGGGCTTTTTCGAGGGAGTGGGGTGCCACTTCCTTTTTATCCTTTTTTGGTCCTTAATGTCCAGTCCTGGATGCCGGTAGGTGTGTCACTTAATATGCTAATGTAGTAAAATCAGCATATAATGCGACTCGGGGTCTGTTGGAGGTCAGATTGGAGGCCAACTTGGCCCCAGCTGGTTCTGTCTGGATTTCTTTGTTGGGAGATTTCTTTCTCATCTCTGGGCCCTTGAACTTAAAGATTTATGCTAACTCCTGCTAAAGGGGGGGCGCTGGCAGGCTGTGAGCAGGGACACTCCTGCTAAATAAAGGCGGAGGCTGATGGGTTTTGAGCAAAGACATGGAGCAGCTCTGGCAACACACCTGCCTGTTCCCTGCTTGGTGTCTACTTAACAGCTTGGAGCACACCCTTGCAGGTTTTTCTATGCACTTATATACCTGAGTATGGGCATGTGCCTCTATGCAGTTGTGCATTTCTTTTCTTGTTAATACTACTTATTATAATTTACTTACAGATCTATGACTTGCTTTTGGTCACTTATCAATAGGTCTTGTGAGCACAAGGAGATCTGGCTCATTTTCTAAGGAGATAGTTAATATTCCAATAGAATATGACCCATTTTCCCATTGATGGACATTTAATTGCTTCCAGCTTTTTTTGTGAGCGTTTGTTTCATGCGCACTCTTGTCCGTACATATTTGTGCATATGTGTTTCTGTAGAAAGGACACATTCTAGAAGTAGAGTTGGGAGGGTAGAAGGTTATGCAGGCTTTGAATTTTGATGGGAGTTGCTGTTGCAGTGGAAAGGCTGTACAGGTTTCACCATGGTGAGTTTCACTCCTGGTACCCTCTGCCCTGTCCACGGAGGGCAGTTTCCACCACTTTGTTTTTGTTGATCTGATTGGCAAAAAGGATATCCTTCTGTGTTTTTTTAAAGCTTTTTTTTTTTTTTGGCAGGACCTTAGTTCCCCAACCAGGGATTGAACTCAGGCCCACAAGCAGTGAAAGTGCCGAGTCCTAACCACTTCCCTCCTTTTTTGTTTTAACTTGAATTTCCTTTACTTTTTAAATGTTTATTTATTTATTATTTTATTTATTTTGGCTGCGCCGGGTCTTCGTTGCGGCATAAGGGATCTTCATCGCGGCATGCGGACTTCTTAGTTGCGGCATGCAAGCGGGATCTAGTTCCCAGACCAGGGATCGAACCCAGGCCCCCTGCATTGGGGGCGTGGAGTCTTACCCACCGGACCACCGGGGAAGTCCCGAATTTCCTTTTTTTTTTAAACCATTGAATTTTGCACTTTAATAGAGGAATTGTAATGAAACCTCAATAAAGCTATTACTTTTTTAAATAATTAATTAATTAATTTATGGCTGTGTTGGGTCTTCGTTTCTGTGCGAGGGCTTTCTCTAGTTGTGGCAAGCGGGGCCCACTCTTCATCGCGGTACGCGGGCCTCTCACTATCGTGGCCTCTCTTGTCGCGGAGCACAGGCTCCAGACGCGCAGGCTCAATAATTGTGGCGCACGGGCCTAGTTGCACCGCGGTATGTGGGATCTTCCCAGACCACGGCTCGAACCCGTGTCCCCTGCATTGGCAAGCAGACTCTCAACCACTGCGCCACCAGGGAAGCCCCCTTTGTTTTTTAAAAACTCTCAAACAAGTTTCTTTTTCTTGACCCCAGCCAGCATCTCACTTCCTCGGACTCAACACCACAGTCACTTTTTTTCTCTGGGTTAAGCCTGGCTGAAAGAATTCCTTTCATGCTCTGGGGCCTCAAGACTGGGTTCCCTCAGGGTGTAATTAGCACAACCTAATTGGTGGCTTTCAACCACGTGCTGCGTTCCTTTCAGTGCTGTATTCAAGGAAAGGAGGAAGATGGCTTTGATCACTTTTAGGAGTGGTGTTTTCCAGCCTTTGACCTTTGAGATTCCCCTGGGGGGTTGGCTGCCAGGGGTTCAGCAGAGAAAATGAAGTAAGAATGATGTTGAGGGCCTGGAAGGGCTTCCTAGGACCCCAGGGACCTGCTGAATTGATGGTGGTTTTGCAATCAAAGGCCAAAGAAAAGTCTGTAGGTCAGGATTAGGGGTGTGAGCATAGCTGGCTTAGAATGGGGGTGGGAATGGGATGGGAGTGGAGACACGTGGAATAAATAATAATAATAATACAAAATGCACATGTGTCAGGTATAGTGCTGAGCACCTGAAAATCATGACCTCATTTAATTCCCACCATAACCCTGTGAGGTTGGTACTAGCGTTATCCCCCTTCATAAATGTGAAAACCAAGGCTTAGAGAGATTGACTGCTTTCATGAAGACCACAGAGCTGGCAGGTGGCTGAGCTAGGACTCCACCTCCTGTCACCTTGCTCCCCCTTAACTATCACGAACACTGCCTCCCATCTCAAGGTCATACCTGAGGAGCCCTGTGTAGCCCAATGACACACCTGGACCTATATGACTTCATTTCACATAGACCGCCTGTGATGTAGGTTTATTATCCCCATTGTACAGTGGAGGAAACTGAGGCTCAGGAAAGGAAAGTGGTGGAATTAGGACTTGAACCCAGGATTCAATTTCCAGCTCAGTTATAGAAACCGAGTAGGGCCGTCCTGGGTACAGAAGCCTTTCTGTGTCCCCCATTTCTTTGTAAGAAAAAGGCTTGAGCCTCCTAGACCTTCCCTGAGTTTGAAAGGGCAGATTCAAACAGTTACTAATCAGTAAGTCAGAAAGAGAAAAACAAATATCGTATAGTATCGCTTATATGTGGAATCTAGAAAAATGGTAGAGATGAACTTATTTGCAAAGCAGAAATAGAGTCACAGATGTAGAAAACAAACTTAAGATTACCAAGGGGGGGGAGGGAGGATGGGACCAATAGGGAGATTGGGACTGACATATATACACTACTATATATAAAATAGATGACTAATGAGAACCTACCGTATAGCACAGGGAACTCTACTCAGTGCTCTGTGGTGACCTAAATGGGAAGGAAATCTGAAAAAGAGTGGATATATGTATACGTATAACTGATTCACTTTGCTGTACAGCAGAAACTAGCAAAACACTGTAAAGCAACTATACTCCAATTTAGAAAAAAACAACAGATACTAATTAGGGAAGGGAGGGAATGCAGAAACAAAACAGGGGCAGCCAAGAAACAACAGTGCAGCTTATAAGCAGGGCCCTGGTTCCTCCTCAAGGACTATACATAACAAAATATCTTTGAGTTCTTCTGCAGGAACTAAGGCCCTCACCCAGGTGGACGATGGCAACTCCAGGCTGAGCACAGGATTCTGGGAACATCACCCTGCTATCTCACCAGCAGCCAATCAGAAGAAAGTCACATGCCCTTCAGCCCTCACCCCAAATTATGCTTATAAAAACTCTTCCTCGAAAAACCATCAGGGAGTTCCAGGGGTTTTTTTGAGCACAAGCCACCTGTTCTCCTTGCTCGGCCCTGCAATAAACCTTTCTCTGCTCCAAACTCCGACATTTAGGTTCGTGTGGCCTCACTGTGCATCCGGCACACAAACTTACTTTTGACCCCTTCACATCTGCATTAAAAAAAATCCCTAAAGGTCCATATTTTTCTTGTTGAACATTTATCCTAGCCTTGTAGATAGGCACAGACCACTCACCAGCCAGCATCTTCACACACTGGTAAATAAGGAAAAAACTTTTTAAAGAAATAAAATAACTATTATTCTATGTTACTAAAGAAGTAATACTTGTCCATCACTGGAAAATCACAAAATGGAAACAACCAAAAAGTATATTAAAATGATTCATACTCCTATTATCCAGAGTTAATTTTCTATCCTTTTGGGTGTATGTTATTCCAGCTTTTTCTGTCCATATTTCTCCACCCCTCACTTTTTTACTTAACATGTAATGAATATTATTTTCATAATTACCTTTTTTTCAATTTGCCAGCAATAAGTTCATGTACGTGTTGAAGTCATATGCATTGTGAGTCTTAAATGCTTCAGGTTCTGAACACAAGAAAGGGGGGGGCCCTGCCTCATGGTGCTTACGATCTACAGGCAAAAACTATTTAAACAAGCAATTACACAAAAGTTACTTACTTATTCTTGTGATAAGTGTTACAAACCAAAAAAGAAAGAGAAAGAAAGAAAGGAAGGAAGGACAGAAGGAAGGGAGAAAGAAAGGAGGAAGGGAGGAAGGAAGGAAAAGGAAAAGGGAAGGAGAGGGGAAGGGAAGAAAAGAGAAGAAAAGAAAGAAAAGAAAAGAAGGAGTTTTTGAGAATATAAGTTCATGAACCTTAGCTGGGTGAACTTGTAAGCTGATCCTTAGTGGGATCAGGGGAGGGTCCTCCAAGGAGGGGACAATGAAACAGAGACCCAAGGATAAGTAGGACTTAGCAAGTGGAAGCATGGCAGGAAGGGCTTTCCAGCAAAGGCTCTGAGGGAGGAGGAAGCTGAGAAACAGAAGGCCAGAGTGACTGCAGTGCAGTGAGCAAGTCGTGTGTGTGTGTGTTTGTGTGTGTGTTTGTGTGTGTGTGTTTGTGTGTGTTTGTGTGTGTGTGTGTGTTTGTGTGTGTTTGTGTGTGTTTGTGTGTGTGTGTTTGTGTGTGTGTGTGTGCGCATGCACAGGGGTTGAGAAGCTTGTGGTGGGGGCTGGGATATGAAACAACACAAAGTAGGAAAGATGGGCAGGGGCCACACCTCTTTTCACTTTATAAAGTGTAAAGAATTTGTCTTTAATCTAAAATCAATGGAAAGCCATTGAAGAACTTTAAAGCAGGCAAGGGACACAATCAGCTACTCGGTTTAGGAAGAGCCCTTGGGCTGGAGGCGGGTCCAAAAACGGAGGGGGGAGATCCAGTGGGAAGCGGTTTAGTGATGCATGAGCTGGCAGAGGGCGGTGGTAAAGGAGATGGGGAGAGGTGGATGGAATCCAGAGACATCTAGGAAGGAGAGTGGAGATGGGGACTTGGCTGTGGATGGGACGTACAGGGGCCAGGGAACTGTTCAACACCATGGGTTTTGAACACCATGGGTAGATGGATATAGGAAGAGAAGCACATGGATGGGGGAGGTCTGGAGTAGGGATGCAGGTGATCAATTTAGGTTTCTGCAGGCTGTGTTTGAGGCATCTTTGAAACATCCAAACATCCCAGAGCTGCCGTCAACTGACAGGTTATTCCTCTCCCTGCAGGGTGGGCAATTTACAATTACTAAAGCTGATTTTCTCTCTGCAGTCAGGAAGCAAAGAGGGGGCAAAAAGAAAACAACCCAAACTGCATTGTGGACACTGAAGATAAATTTTGTTCCACTCCTGTAGCCACAGTAGAGAACTGTCAGGCAAGGGAAGTGTGCAGGGGGACAGAGAGAAAGGGGTTCCGCTTTATTCCCATTCTTCAAAGATCCTAGGATAGCAGTCACACAATTCAACTGAAATCCACAACATTTGTTGAGTACCCGGTACATGGCAGGCTTACTGGTGAACATAGGAATTCTGTCTTTCTCTTAGTGCCTCCCTGGAGAAGACTCAGAAACCATCCCTACATGGTCTGGAGTGGAGAGACCTTAGTCTGAAGAGTGGCAAAGACAAAAAATTAATCAGGACAAGAAGTCAAAACTAAATTAGATCCACATGCTAAGTAGAAGCTCCATAAGCTCTGCCAAATGATTAGGATTAAATGGAAATGTTTTCTTTTGCCCTCCTCGTCAACCTTTCCCTGGTGTTTTTTTCCCTCTAAAAGTAAAGAGAAGTCTAACAAGCGCCTCAGTGAATGATGTGGAGTTCTCCTGGAGTTTTCAATTTGGCTGTATTGATTTATAAGGTCTTTTCAACAACTGAATTCTTGGTGGCAGTGCACAGGGCCAGAGTACGTGAGAATCATGCTCTATTGATCGCAGGTACTTAGAAAGGGGGCATTTATGTGTCTGCTTTAGATGGATGAAGCTGCAAATAATGAAGCTTCCCACGCAACATTTATTAAATGAAAATCTAGAATTCGTTAACACAAGAACTTGTATTAGAAAGAAAGGGAGGGGGGCTGGAGAAAAAATAGGGACTACAGTAGTTACCATGAACATAATATATGAAGCAATTTGAATTCAAGGGAAGGCAATTTGGAATCTTATTAAATTTTCTTCTCTCCTTTTATTGTGTGAGCATGGCTGGGTGGCTTCTGGGAAGTCATCGATCAAAACACAGGTGCATAGGGAGGTGGGGACTGAAAAAGACCAGTTCCCAAATCATTGCTCTAGTTAAAATGGGACTGCTATCCAGTGCCTAGGATCCGGCTCAAATCAGGAACTCAGTAAATATGAATGATAATGAATGAACGGATGGATGGCTGGACCAGGATTGGGAGAGACCATTAAACATTAGCTGTGGTTGCCAAAAAGGCTGGCACAGCGGTTAGCTAAGCCCTGTCAGCCTCTGTTTCCAATTCATTTCACTCCTTCACTCATTCATTCATTCATTCTCTCACTCATTCAACATTTATTGAGAATGGACCATGTACAAGGTACTATGTTAAGTACTCTATTAGTTTCCTAGGGCTGTCCTAACAAATTACTACAAACCAGGTGGCTTAAAACCACAGACATTTATTTTCTTATAGTTCTGGAGGTTACAAGTCCAAAATCAAGGTGATAACAGGGCATGTCCCCACTGAAGGCTCTAGGGAGGAATCCTTCCTTGCTTCTTCCAGCTTCTGGTGGTCGCGGGCATTCCTTGGCTTGTGGCAGCATCCTTCCAGCCTTTGCCTCTGTCTTCACATGGCCATCTTTTCTGTGCCTCTGTGTCTCTAGATCTCCCTCTCCTTATAAGGACACCAGTCATCAGGTTTTGGGTCCACTCTAATCTTGTGTGACCTCATCTTAACTTGGTAACATCTGCAAAGACCTTATCTCCAAATAAGGTCACAGTCACATGTTCTGGGTGGACATAAATTTTGAGGGGATGCTATTCAACCCAGTATAAGCACTTGGGGAAACCCAGATTGGTGCTTGCTAACAGTTGAATAGGCGACATAAGAGAAACACACATATTCAGTATGTAAATATATAAACACCTCCCAGTTTGCAGCATGTCAAGCTGGTGACCTGATTTATCCCCTTGAATCCTTCCTGCTCTTGCTGAAATAGGGAGGGTGATGTTTCTTTTTAGAGATGAAGAAAAGAAGGTGCAGAAAGGTGAAGTCACCCAGCTGGTAAATGGCAAAGACAGCGCTTTCTGGTTCCTTTTATATGCTTGTTGTAGGGAAGTGAGAAAATGCAGGTAAGTCTGAAGAAAAAAAATTGTAATCCCACCCCACATAGGTAAACACTGTTAAACTTTGGTGTGTAATCCTTCTGGAATTTGCAGTGGACATTTTCTCTGCCTGCCGAGCGTCCCCATTCCCATCTTGGGAACCGGCCCATCCATGTTGCTCCAGACCAGGCTTCTGGAAGCATGACCCAATCTTGGCTACAGTTGATTAAGTCACGAGTGGGTGACTGACCCACACTGAGTCAGTCAGTGCCTTGACTGGGACTTGGAAGAGAGACCCAGAGGTTCCAGCCTGAATCTTGCTGATCCCTGTGATGAAGCGGGTGAGAACCTAGAAGGGGCAACACTGCCCTGTGATGTAGGTTTAGATGCCGAGGAGAGTGATCTGCAGTGAAGGAGTAGGAGGAGGCCAACTTAAAGAGAATTCAGAGATGTTTCCATAATCCAGCCACATGTTAGCCTTGAGCTTCCTGAGTAGCCTTATGGAGATCCCTGGAACTCTCTCTTTTCCAAATCAACTAGATTGAAAGGGTTTCTGTTACTTGCAATCAAAAATCCTATGGCAAGTAGCAGGAAAAAAAAAAAACAAAACAAAACCCTAAAGTAGCTTAAACCATAGACATTTATTTCTTTATATATCAAGTGGCTGGAGGAAGGTAATTCTGGGATGGTTCAATGTCATTAAAGGTGTACGTGTTTATTATCTTTTTGTCCTGCCTTCCCTGGCAGTGACTTCCCTCACAGTCACAAGATGGCTGCCGCAGCTCCAAGAATCACATCCTCACAAGACAGTGTCCAAAATCAGGAAGGGAAGATAGCTAAAGCAGAAAGGAATTTTCCCTGCATATACCTCTCTCTTATTGAAGGGTGAGAGGAAGATAATTTCCTGAAAGCCTCTCTGCAGATTTCCCTTATGTGTGATTGATCAGATCTGGGCTACATGGATATTTCTAGACCAGTCAATGGATGAGGGCAATGGACGTGCTACGACTGGTTTACACAAATCTTCACTCATCCCCTGGGGCTGAAAATATTTGTCTAATAGTGCAAAATTGCACTCATAAAATCTTCCATGAGTAAGGAAGAAAGAGATGGAATGGTATTGGGAGGGTAACCAATAAAGTACTCCCCAGTGCTAATAAGTTATCTCTATTGTTTTGCAACCTATGCTATTCACTTAAAATATTGTGACTGTCTTTCTATTTTGATGAATATACAAAATGCATGACTATCCATTACAATATAGGACAGTGATTCTCGACATTGGTGTACAGCCAGTGATTTCTGCTGTCTGATACACCCACCTCTCTGCTGCTGCCTTGGCCACAATTCTTTCTCTGACCCAACTCTCAAAACCAGTTGTGTCTCTGTCTTCCTTTTCCACTTCCTTGTTGATTTTTCTTCCTCAGGTAAGACTCGGGTTTCCAGAAAGGGTCATCTGCTTCCTCCCTCCTTACAGCACTCTGCCCATTTCTGAGGCCCCTGAGGGTGGACAGCCAACACCTAAGGCTTGGCCAGGTGAGTCAGGAACTGCAGAGAGGATGGATGCACAGGGCTTTTGGGTAGACACTGGGGTCTCTCTCTGGAGATGCTGCGTTCTGATTAGGGACTCCTTGGCCCCAAAGTGATTTAAGTGAGTGCCCAGCACAAGCTGACTCAAGCAGTGTGCCTTTGAATTTTGTGGATTTTGCAAATTTCCTTCCAGGAAGGGAGGGTGAGGCAGTGTGACATCATGGTTAAGTA
The DNA here is from genome assembly GCF_028023285.1 of Balaenoptera ricei. NCBI lineage: Eukaryota > Metazoa > Chordata > Mammalia > Artiodactyla > Balaenopteridae > Balaenoptera > Balaenoptera ricei. The sequence goes on from NC_082652.1 coordinate 19,638,542, forward strand.
CACAAGATACATGCACCCCAATGTTCACGGCAGAACTAATTACAATAGTCAAGACATAGAAGCAACTTAAGTGTCCATCAACAGATGAACAGACAAAGAAGATGTGGTGTATATATACATACGATGGAATATTAGCCATAAAAAAGAATGAAATAATGCCATTTGCAGCAACATGGATGCAACTAGAGATGATCATACTTAGTGAAGTAAGCCAGATGAAGAAAAATATCATGTGGTATCACTTATATGTGGAATCTTAAAAAAAAAAAAAAACAACTTAACTTATTTACAAAACAGAAATAGACTCATAGACACAGAAAACAAACTTATGGTTACCAAAGGGGAAAGGGTGGGGAGGGATAAATTAGGAGTTTGGGATTAACATATACACACTACTATACATAAAATAGATAACCAGCAAGGACCTACTGTATAGATGTATAACCTGTATAGGTTAGTACAATATATTGAGTATAGTTTCCTGTGCAGCTTGGAACTATACTCAATATACTGAGTATAGGGAACTATATACTCAATACATTGTACTAACCTATAAGGGACAAGGAACTATACTCAATATATTGTACTCAATATATTGGTACAGGGAACTATACTCAATATATTGTACTAACCTATAAGGGACAAGAATCTGAAAAATTCCTGTCACACACACATATGTATAACTGAATAACTGTGCTGTACACCTGAAACTAACAACATTGTAAATCAACTGTACTCCAATTAAAAAAAAAAAAAAAGCACACAGACTTTGGACCTGGGTTGACCTAGGTTTGAATCCTGCCTCTGCCACATAGACATGAATTACTTAACTCCATGACTCTGTTTCTTCCTTTGTAAAATGGGGATAATAATATCTTTTCTGCAGGTTACAGTGTAGATTGGTGACAATGCATGTAAAGTGATGAGTAGAGGGGCTGGCATGTAGAAGATGCCCCCCATATGAGAGCTGCTGCTGGTGTTGGTACAGGATTTTCCCGGTGACTGGCTCCTCTCCTTGCCCCCAATCCTCCACAAGAGGGAAAGATGAATAACAACTGTGCCCCTCAATTTCCTCCTCCGTTAAGAGGGAAAATAATTAAATGGGGTATTGTATGTAAAACATCCAGCTGTTGTAAGTACTTGGTAATCATGAACAATTTAAATGAACATTGCCACGACTTAACACTAGTCTGATGTTTCTTTCTGCATATAGCAATTATTTTCCTAGTGCCTTCTAGGAGCCATGCCCTGTGCTTGGTTCTGGGGGTTTAACAGTGATCCCGACAAACGCAGTGATGTGCCATCCCACCCGGGGCTGAGACATTCACCTTTGCCTGGGGAGTAGATATCCGTGTGCCAGGCCCTTTGAACACAGCTCTGCCTTCGGCACCCCTGCAATCATGGAGCTGGGAAGGGATGAAGGATTGACATGGGAGAATAAGTGGGAATAATGATTCTGTCAGGAAGAAGCAAGAGCCACCAAATGCAAAAGGACATAGGGGTCCCGCCGTTATGGCAGCAAAGGGCAGAAGCTCTTTCAGGCAAGCCTTCTGCAGCCCCAAGAGATGTTAAAATGCATCCAATTCAGTGGGCAAAATAAGCTCAAGCCTGTACTTCTGAGAATCCAGCTCTTTGGGGTCAGGAAATGTGAGCTGTGTTCAGACAGCTCTGGGAGCAAGGACCCACCAGTCTCCTTGGTTGGCTGCACTTGACCAAAAGAGGCCAGCCAGACTGGAAGGACGCTGGGGAAATTTAGGAAAAGAGAGCATTGGCCTCTGTTTATGACTGATTCCACCTTGGGGTGGCTGTGAACATGGGCTCTGGAGCCAGAATGCCTGGGTTTGTCTCCCTGCCCCTCCCCTAACCAGCTGTGTGACCTTAAGAAAACCACTTGTCCTCTCTGAGCCTTAGTTTCCTTGCCTATAAAACTGGGATGAGAATTGTACCTACCTCGCAGGGCTGCCACAAGGATTAAGTGAGATGATGCATGTGTAACGCTGGTTATCTCATTAGATCTGCACAACCAGCCTGCAAGGCAATGCAGGATCTCTGTGCCCATTTCACAGATGGGAAAACTGAGGCTCAAGGAACCCCTCAAAGGCGGATGCTGGGTTGTAGTTGTCTTTCTCTAGTATCTATTAAGTCTTCAATAAGTGGTGGCATCACATATCATTCTAGGTACGTGACCACTGATTGCATCCACTGAATAAGGACTTGTAAAGATCCTGATTCCAAACCTCATCTTCCATGTGAATGACTCAGTGGAGATGGGGAGTGCCCATTATAAATATGCTTAGAAATATGCTTGTCCGTCAAGTGGTGGTGATGTGGTAAGCATTACTACTATTGACTGAGCACTAATTATATGCCAGGCACTGTGCCAAACATGTGACAAGCATTCTCATGGGATACTCAGTCGCCCTACGAATAGGTGCCGTTATTTACTTCTATTTCATAGAAGAATAGACTGAGCCTTGTAAAGGCTAAAGAACTTGCCCAAGGTCATCCCTCTGGTAATGTCAGAGCTAGGATTCCCACCCAGGGCTTGTCTGACTCCAAAGTCTGAGCACCAGCTCTACCCTGCGTTGCCCAGAGAAGGCAAATGACTCACCCAAGGCCACACAGCGAGCAGCAGTGCAGCCGAGACAAGATTAGGACTCTGGCTGGCTTTCTTCAGTTCTGCCTTCTCCACCCCTCAGTAGACTGAAGTCTACTTCACTGTGCCTGGAACTTTTCCAAACCCCCAGGGAAGGACAGAAAGCAGGAGTCGGGGAGCGGGGGTTTCAGCTGTTCCCTTCAGACCTCCACAGTGGTCAAGTGACTTCCCAGGTTGGATCCAATTTCCAGCCAGAGCTGAAATGTGTCAGGTGTTCGACAGCAACAAGTCAAGCCCGGCCACATGTGGCGGGAACGTAGGGGGCTCATGATTTGCCAGTGGTGTCCAATTACCAGCAAACTGTCAGAACACGCCACCGTGGGAAGCTGGTGTCAACGATGGCTCCATGTCTGGGCCGGACAGCAGGAGTGGAACGAGGAGGGGGCATTCCTCCGGAGCCACTGCCATGGCCCCGAAGGGGGCTGCCTTTCCATCTCAGACACTGAAGGCAGCAAAAGGAATGAAAAAAAAAAAAAAGGTGCATCTGGTGTCTCTGTGGACTTGTGGCCATGGGATCCTGGAACAGAACCATCGTACGTGGATGGGAGGCAGGACAAGGTCATGGTTAGAAGCAGGGCTTTGGAGGCAGAGCTGGGTTGACCTAGCTGTGTGACCTTGAACTTATTTGTTTATAACATAAGAATTTCTTTCTCCATTGTAGAATAAGAATAATGCTACCTTTCTTGTAGAGTTGTCAGGTAATTTTAATGAGCGAGTCCTGATAAAAGCCTTAGAAAGGTACTTCGTAAACACTCAATACACAGCAGACACAGGCACCTGTGTGCCATTTCTAGCCTCCACCTTACTCCCCTCGTGCTCGTCCCTGACGCCTAGTCCTACCCATGCAACAGACAGTTGTGGAACAATTCAACAAAATGGCTCTTTCTTGCGTATCTCCAATAATGGGAGTTCAGTCTTCGAATTGTGTCAGAGCTTTGTTGTTTGACTAAACAACATCTTTGTTGTTTGTCTTACTGACTTATGTTCTTCCTGCTTTCAAGAGCAATATGGGGGCTTCCCTGGTGGCGCAGTGGTTGAGAATCTGCCTGCCAATGCAGGGGACACGGGTTCGAGCCCTGGTCTGGGAAGATCCCACATGCCACGGAGCGACTAGGCCCGTGAGCCACAATTACTGAGCCTGCGCGTCTGGAGCCTGTGCTCCGCAACAAGAGAGGCCGCGATAGTGAGAGGCCCGCACACTGCGATGAAGAGTGGCCCCCACTTGCCACAACTAGGGAAAGCCCTCGCACAGAAACGAAGACCCAACACAGCCATAAATAAATAAATAAATAAATGAATGGATGAATGAATGAATAAATAAATGAATGGATGAATGAATGAATAAATGAATGGATGAATAAATGAATAAATAAATGAATAAACGAATGAATAAATGAATGAATGAATAAATAAATAAATAAAAATAGAATTTATTTAAAAACAAGAGCAATATGGGGTGGTGGTTTGAATTCCTGCTTTGCCACTGACAAGCTGTGTGTGAACTTGGGCAAGTGACTGCACCACACAGCGCCTCGATTTCGTCAAAGGGGACTAGTAATTCCTCCCTCCCAGGGTTGTTGTGAAGTTTACATGAAATTTAAAACTGATTTAACTGTGTGTGTACGGGTATACACATATATGTACATAGATACATACATGTGTCTATGCATATATGCATGGCACTAAGTACATGCAACAGTGCATGGTAAATAGTTCTTATCTAGTGTTGGCTGTTCTTACAATAATAATATTATTTATTTATTAATATCAACTAATTAATTATTAATAATATTAGCATAGGGTCTGCCCCATGAGGCTGGACAGAACAAATGTTATATTCTATAGTCAACATCTAACAATAGTCACTGAGTATCTGCTGTGTGCTAGACATCATGCAGGGTTCTTGTGATGGTCACAGAGGCTTGCCATTCAGACCCTCCTCTGAGGGAGCTTGGTTGACCAAGAATCTCCTGCTGTTGCATCTTTGGAACCCCCTTTATGTTCACGCTGGGCTGTGCTTCTCCCAGATGCTCCCAGCTAAAGACTGAAGGCTGTGGGGTAATAGGACCTGGCCAGTCCTGACCAATATGGAACCCCTCCAAACTGGTTTCCTGAGGCTGCTATAATAAATTGCCACAAACTGATGACTTAAGACACGAGAAGTGTATTCTCTCACAATTTTGGAGGCCAGAAGTCCAAAGTCAAGGTGTTGGCTGCATTCCCCCCAAGGAACCACTGTTTTCCTTTTTGCCACTATTGTCCAATTTGCATTTTCCAGAATTCTCTGCATGTGGGATGATACAGTATGTGTTTCTTTTGTTTGCCTTCTTTCACCCCATGTCATCACTTTGAGATTCATTCATGCTGTTGCGTGAAGTAATGCCAACTCTGACTCCTACATGGGTTTTATTTTTGTGAGGCTTTATTTTGAGATAAGGTAACAGGTGCGAAAACTACTTTTAAAATAATAAAGCCACATAGTTGTCATATGGGATGATTTGGAAGCAACCTTCTGCCTAAAATATCTATCCTCCCCGTTTCCCACTTCTTTGCCTAGTGAACTTTTCATCACCTTCCCTCGCATACCCATCCTCACTGCTGTGAGTGCTGGAAGCTGACGGTTCACAGCTACCCCACAGTCAATCGAATTGCCTTTGTTGGATGAGAGCTGCCTCCTCTGGGAGGTTATCAGTGACTGACTGATCAAGGCGGGACAATGGCTGGGGTACCACTCATGGTCCAGGGCTACCCACGGGATCAGAATGAAGCTAGACTCCAGCGGAGAACACATCTTTACCTACCTCCCCACACCCTGCCCTATGCTGCGTCCCTCAATCCCTTTCTCCCTCAACAAACCCTTTGCACGAATGCCCAGCTCAGTCTCTGCTTCTAAGGAATCCACCCTAGGGAAGCTGGGACAAGAAGTGGCCCGAGGAAGCCAGTTCTAAGCAAGGAACTCTGGAGTCGGAGCGCTTGCTGCTTTAAGGGTAGTGGGGAACTCCTCACTGGGGACAGGGGGAGTATTGATGGACCCGGGCTTGGTGTAGCAGGACCGTCACTAAGACTTTCAGCTGGGGTGGGTTTTGGGGGAAGGGGATACATAACTTATGCAGTGTCTCTGGCATTTGAACGACACGGGGGAATTCAAAACTGTAAGAATTAGAAAACTGAACAGCCGTTCCCTTGAATCACTGGATTCATGGAACAGAGAAGATGGTAGGCTCTGATGTATTCATTATCATTGAAAACCATGTGTGAGAGTCAGAGTGCCTCCTTGGGAACATTTAAAGAGACCAGCTGAAAAAAAATAAAATAAAATAAAATAAATAAAATAGATAGCCAACAAGGACCTACTATATAGCACAGGGAACTCTACTCAATATTCTGTAATAAGCTAAATGAGAAGAGAATTTGAAAAAGAATAGACATATGTATATGTGTAACTGAATCACTTTGCTGTACACCTGAAACTAACACAACATTGTAAATCAACTGTACTCCAATATAAAATAAAAATTAAAAAAAAGAGAGACCAGCTGAAAGGCAGACCGAACGGAAAACCAGGTACAAGACTCAATTGTGAAAGTTACTGAACTTAGAGAAAGCTGAAGTCTCAACCTAGGCAAGTCCTCTATGCCAAAGTCAGTGCCCTGATAGGGAGGGAGTGAGACCCTGAGAACTGGGATGAGGATATCTGGGAAGGGGCACTTGAGAACCTCAAATCCCCTGCAGAAGCAGCCCACTCTTCCTTGTCAGAAGATAATAGCCACCCTTTGCTTGAAAATTATGCAGAAATCTCAAATGAGACAGCTACCTATAGGATAATACTTTCCGTCCCCGTCATCTGATGCCCACTACCTTTGGATATCAGACCTATAAGAAGGGTTAAGTCCCAGCACGGCTTGACCAGAAAAACGCTGGATCTGCTCAGGGAGGAGAGATAATAAACTCCAAAGGAATTGCAGAACCTCAAATTGGGAGAGTATGCCTTGGAGTGGCTCCAGAGGGTACGCTGGATTAAGGGGGACAAGACAGAAAGTTGGATAAAAGAGAATCAGTCAATATGGGGCATTCTTCCCATGTTGTTAGATAGCATTTAACTTCTTGTTAAGCACCCCAGGTGCCAATCTTGATACACTGCTGGGATGCTTGGGAAACTGGCTCACATTGAATGAAGTAGAGATGGCAGATTAGGGGAAGGGATCAAAAGTCTCAGAGAAGCGAAAATGCTAGAGGGGATCTACTACCCAAGATTAGAAAATCACCTGTTGGGTAGATTCCTTGGGAAGGCCTGGTGGACCATCCTTTTACCAAGGCCATAACGAGGGTGCCAATAAGGGGGCACCAACGTCATTGGGAGACTCTGTAGTGGTGTCCTCTGATGGTGGGGCTGGCAGAGATGCTGTTACAGAACTGGTATCTTGGTAGCAATGGGAATGATGGGATTTGGGAGCAGAGGCCAGCTGGCAGCTCTTAACCATTAGAAGGAGGGCACGATGACTGTCACAGGCAGCAAGTCAGAATGGTAGCCAGCGTGGCTTGACCTGTTGGGGCCCACTGAGATGGCTAACAGATCATGGTGCTTCCGGGCAGGATAGATAAATGGGTCAACAAATGTGTTTCTAAGTATGTATAATCAAAGAAGATCAATATTGGATGAGCAGAAGACTGAAGTCAGTTATTTCCAAGGAAAACCATGATCCCAATTTCCATGCTTGAACCAGTTCCCAAACCTATAATCCATCAACTGAGAGAAAGGACAGAGTCCTTATGAGAAAGGACCTTGTGACATCATGGTAGTGAGTACAGCAGTGATTTCCTTAGTTCTTCCCCAAAAGATTGGTCTGTGGCCATTTACTCAGGTATCTGTATACTGGGGTGTGGTAGGCAGAATAATAGCCTCCCACCCCAAAATATCCATGGCCTAACCCCTGGATCCTGGGAACATGTTACATTACATAGAAAAAGAGATTCTGAAGATATAATTAAGATTCCAGATTTTAAGAAAGGGAGATAACCCTGGATTATCCAAGTGGGTCTAAACTAATCCTGTGAGCCCTCAAGAATGGAGAACCTTCTCCAGCTGGAGACGGGAGAGAAGGCAGAAGGGAATGTCAGAGAGATTCAAAGCGTGAGAGGGACTCAACCCACCACTGCTGGAGGGGGGGCCACATGAAAGCATGAGAAAAAAATGTGGGCAGCCTCCAGGAGCGAAGACTGGCTTCCAGCCAGGAAGTGGGATCTCAGTCCTACAACCACAAGGAAATGAGTTGGCCAACAACCTGAATAAGCTTGGGAGCAGATTCATCCTCAGAACCTCCAGAAAGAAACCCAGCCCTGCCAACACCTTGATTTCAGCTCTACGAGACTCTAAGAAGAGGACCCATGGAGTCAGGCTATACTCAGACTTGTGACCTACAGAACTATGAGATAATACGTAGGTGTTACTCTACGCCAGAAAGTTTGTGGCAATTTGTGATGGCAGTGATAGAAAATTAATACAGGGTCATTGAGGGCTGCTGGATATAGGGTATGATTTGATGCTGACATCCAAAGACCCAAAGCACCATTGTGGTTCCCGTCTTAGGGTGTTTGCCTGCCTCGGCGATATTGCGAGTTCAGTTCCAGACCATTGCAATAAAATGAATACCACAATACAGGAAATCATGTGAATTTTTTCATTTCCAGTGCATGTAAAAGTTATGTTTACACTACGCTGTAGTCTATTGGTATGCAATAGCATTATGTCTTAAAAAACAATATAATTAATTGTTATAACAGTAACAATATATTAAATTGTTAATTTAACCTTAATTAAAAAATGCTTTGGGCTTTCCTGGTGGCGCAGTGGTTGAGAATCTGCCTGCTAATGCAGGGGACACGGGTTCGAGCCCTGGTCTGGGAAGATCCCACATGCCGCGGAGCGGCTGGGCCCGTGAGCCACAACTGCCGAGCCTGCGCGTCTGGAGCCTGTGCCCCGCAACGGGAGGGGCCGCGATAGTGAAAGGCCCGCGCACTGCGATGAGGAGCGGTCCCCGCACCGCGATGAAGAGTGGCCCCCACTTGCCGTAACTAGAGAAAGCCCTCGCACGAACCGAAGACCCAACACAGCGAAGAATAAATAAATAAAGTAGCTATAAAACTGTATTAAAAATAAACAAAAGTAGTAAATACCCCAAACTCTTCACTTCCTAATAAAAAAAAAAAAAAAAAAAAAATGCTTTATCCCTAAAAAGTGCTAACCATCACCTGAGCCTTCAGCAAGTTATAATCTTTTTGCAACAGTCACATCAAAGACCACTGATCACAGATCACTACAACAAACACAAAAATAATGAAAAAGTTTGAACTATTGCCAGAATTACCAAAACGTGACACAGAGACAGGAAATGAGCAAATGCTGTTGGAAAAATGACACCAATAGACGTGCTCAACGCAGGGTTGCTACAAACCTTCAGTTTGTAAGAAATGCAGTATCCGAGAAGCTCAATGAGTTATGCCCATAATACATGGAGTCCTATCCCAGCTTCATCTCCTAGAGTTTGTATGGAAGATGACGGACCAACGTGATGCTTTACAGACCAGCTGTTGGTCATCCCTGTTTCCAAACGCACAGTTGAATGGATGTACTTAATTGTTGGCATGACCCTCATATTCACATTGGTTCTCTGACCTGTGAAGTAGGTTATTGTAGTAGGAAAGGCCAAGTGGAAGCCCCTGAAACTGCTTCCTCCAAGTCAAGAGAGTAAATAAAAAACAATATTCTAGGGGGACGATGGAGATGAGCACCACCCCCAAGCATTTATAGAATGCACAGATATTGGCCTCACATTTCTTTTCTAATCAATCAGTCTAGCTCCTGCAAAAACCAGGCAGATCATGGCAGATAATAGTGGATGAACTCAAATATAATCAGTCGTAGCCCTGATCACACTGTATGCTAGTTGCAGGTTCTTTACTAGAAAAGAGTATCTCAGCCTCTTCTGTGAAGATGTACGGTATTGATCTGGTGAATGCATTCTTTACAATAACTGTCAAGAATGAGAATTAGAAGCAGTCTTCATTTGCATGGGACAGATAACAGATAAATTCAAGGTCTTTCCCCAGGGTTATGTTAATTGCCAATTCTCTGCCTCAGTAAAGTCCAAAGGGATCTGGACTCCCTAGAAATTCTGCAGCATAGCACATCGGTCTACTACATCGATGACTTTGTGTTCATCTAACCTGAGGAACAAAAAGTGCTAAGTACCCTGGATGCCTTGATAAGACAAATTTGCTCCAGAAGGTAGGAGAGAAAACCTATTAAGATTCAGGAGCTTCATGCAGCTCAATATCAAAAAAACAAACAACCCAATCCAAAAATGGGTGGAAGACCTAAATAGGCATCTCTCCAAAGAAGACATACAAATGGCCAAAAGGCACATGAAAAGATGCTCAACATCACTAATCATTAGAGAAATGCAAATCAAAACTACAATGAGGTATCACCTCACACCGGTCAGAATGGTCATCGTCAAAAAATCTACAAACAATAAATGATGGAGAGGGTATGGAGAAAAGGGAACCCTCTTGCACTGTTGGTGGGAATGTAAATTGATACAGCCACTATGGAGAACAGTATGGAGGTTCCTTAAAAAACTAAAAATAGAACTACCATATGACCCAGCAATCCCACTACTGGGCATATACCCTGAGAAAACCATAATTCAAAAAGACACACGCACCCCAATGTTCACTGCAGCACTATTTACAATAGCCAGGTCATGGAAGCAACCTAAATGTCCATCCACAGACAAATGGATAAAGAAGATGTGGTACATATATACAATGGAATATTACTCAGCCATAAAAAGGAATGAAATCAGGTCATTTGTAGAGATGTGGATGGACCTAGAGACTGTCATACAGAGTGAAGTAAGTCAGAAAGAGAAAAACAAATATCGTATATGTGGAATCTAGAAAAACGGTACAGATGATCCAGTTTGCAAGGCAGAAATAGAGACACAGATGTAGAGAACAAACGTATGGACACCAAGGGGGAAAAGGTGGGGGTGGGTGGGATGAATTGGGAAATTGGGATTGACATGTATACACTATTATGTATAAAATAGATAACTAATGAGAATCTGCTGTATAACACAGGGAACTCCACTTTGCTATACAGTCGAAACTAACACAACATTGTAAAACAACTATACCCCAGTTTAAAAAAAATAAAATAATGAAGTAAGATTCAGGAGCTTGCCATATCAGTGAAGTTTTTAGGGGCCCAGTGATCTGAGGCACACCAGTACATCCCCTCCTAAGTTGAGGACAAGTTACTTTGCACCTTGTACCACTAAAGAAGCAGCACAATGCTTGGTGAGCCTCTTTGGGTTTTGAAGACAGATTATTTTACACTTGAAAATAACACATTTATTGCATGACACAAAAGGTTGCTAGATTTTTTGTAGAGCCCAGGGCAAGAAAGGGCTCTGGAGTGGGTCCAAGCTGCTGTCTGAGCAGCCCTGCTGCTTGAGCCATATGACTTGGCAGATAACACTGAACTACAGGGATCTTTGGCAGAGAAGGATGCTGGGGTTTGGAGTAAGACCTTGCCATCTGTAGTGGGTTGAATTGTGTCCCTCATAAAAATATGTTGAAGTCCTAACCCCTGGTACCTGTGAATGAGACCTTATTTGGAAATAGGAATTTTTCAGATGTAGTCAAGTTAAAAGTCAAGTTACTGGACTAGGGTACACCTTAAATCCAATGACCTGTGTCCTTATAAAGAAAGGGATATTTGGAGGCACACTTACACATTCACAGGGAGAGAACTGAATGTGAAGACAGAGGCAGAGATTGGAGTGATGCTTCTACAAGCCAAGGAATGCCAAGGACTGCTGGCAACCACCAGCTGGGAGAGAGGCAAGGGATTCTTTGTCCCTCAGAGCACCCAGAAGGAACCAACCTTGCTGACATCTTGATTTTGGACTCCTAGCTTCCAGAACTGTGAAAGAATAAATTTCTGTTGTTTTTAGCCTCCCAGTTTGGGGAACTTTGTTACGGCAGCCCTGCAAAATGAATATACCATCTAAGGCATTGAACTATACACCACCTAAAGCACAGACCCGTATGCCATCTGAAAAGCCACACCCACCTTTTCTGCTGGGCTCTGCTAAACACTGAGTGTCTGGCCATGTGGTATCAAGTGACTATGGGAGATTGGCCGCGATGGCAGGGTAGAAAGAACCTGAGCTCACCTCCTCTCATGCACACACCAAAATCACAACTATCTGCAGAACCACCACCTATGAAAAAGGCTGGAACCTACCAGAAAAGATCTTCTATAACTGAAGACATAAATAAAGAAGGAACCACAATGATACAGGCAGGAGAGGCAGACTCACGATATAGCCAAGTCCCATCCCCCAAGGTGGGCGACCCACACACTGGAGAATAATTACATTGTAGAGGTTCTCCCACAGGAGTGAGAGATCTGAGCCCCACGCCGGGCTCCCCGGTCTGCGGGTTCTGAGCCAGGAAGACGAGCCCCCAGAGCATTTGATTTTGAAGGCGGGCAGGGCTTCATTTCAGGAGTCCCAGGGGGCTAGGGGAACTAAAGGCTTCATTCTTAAAGGGCGCACACAAAATCTCACGTGCACCGGGACCCAGGGCAGAAGCAGTAAGTTGATGGGAGCCTGGGCCAGACCTACCTGCTGGTCTGGGAGAGTCCCCTGGAGAGGTGGGGTAGGGGGAGGGCAGCTGTGGCTCACTCTGGGGACATAGACACCGGTGGCAGCAATTCTTGGGAGCTCCTTCCACCACAGAGATGCTGACATTGGCAGACACCCTGGAATCCTCCCTCTAGCTCATTAGCGCCAAGACCTGGCCTCACCTGACAGCCTGTAGGTGCCAGTGCTGGGACGCCTCAGGCCAAGCAACTAACTCAGTGGGGACACAGCCCCACCCATCAGCAGTCAGGCTGCCTTAAGACTCCCTGAGCCCACAGCTGCCTCTGGATACGGCCCTGCCCACCAGAGAGTCCAGGACCCAACTCCGCCCGGTATCCCCTGGGTCCTGGCCCTGCCCTCAGGGAAGCTGCTCCAGCCTCTGGACCAGATTCACCCACCAGGGGGCAGACACCAGATGCAAGACAACCACAATCTCAAAGCCTGCGGACCCAGCCAGCTCACAGCAGGCCAGACCCTGCCCTGGGACCAGCTGGGCCCCAGCCCTGCCCACTAGCAGGCCAACACAAGCTATGGGACACCCTGGATCCCATACCCAAGTGTGTCAGGAACTGCTGTGTAAGGTGACATACTCAACAGGTTCTAGGGATTAGGAAATGGAGACCATTATTTTGCTACCATAGGATCCAAATAAAGCCCATATATTATGTTTGGTTGATATGTCTCTCAACTCTTTTAAAATCTATAGATCCCTCCGCTATAATTTTTTCTGTCCTTGCAATTTATTGTTGAAGACACTGGGTTCTTTTTCCTATAAGTTTCCCCCAGTCTTTGTTTTGCTATATCCTAATGGTTTCTTTAAAGTATTCTTCTGTTCTTTGTTTTCTCCTGTAAATTGGTAGTTGGATCTAGAGGCTATATTAAATTTATGTTCATTTCTCTTTGTAAGACTACTTCATAGCAGGTATTTTGTATTTTTTGATGATATTAGTAGCTATTGGTGCCCAGTCCCTAAATCTATTAATTCTCTAGGGGTTGCAAAAAGGGTGATATTCTAATTCTATAATTCGGTGTTCGTTCATTATTTGGAATATATCTACAAAGTGTCATCTACTACTTGGCTAGCCTGAGGTACAGTTCTTTTAGGAGAGCCAGGATAAATGCTTGCTTCTTTCCCTCTGTCTTCTGTTTTTCACAATAAAGAGTTGGTTCGCTTGCATCCTCCGCCCGTGACCAGTGAGTTTCCTTTTGAATATAATTATGAAGTCAAGGATTTCAGCATATTTGCTGTCAAACCCAGATCTATATTCTGGTTTTAGAACAACAGTTCCCAAATTTCCTCTCACCAAGAATCCAACTATTTTATCCCCAAGACTCCTTAACTGAAAATATTTTGCTCACTAAATCTACTGCAGAAAATAAGAATTTATAAGTTGCTCAAATTTTAATAAATTAAAGATATAAGTGGGGCTTCCCTGGTCGTTCAGTGGGTAAGGCTCCGTGCTCCCAATGCAGGGGGCCTGGGTTCGATCCCTGGTCGGGGAACTAGATCCCACATGCCACAACTAAGATGCCTGCATGCCGCAACTAAAGATCCCGCATGCTGCAACGAAGATCCTGCGTGCCACAATGAAGACCCAGCGCAGCCAAAATAAATATTTTTAAGAAAGATATAAGCAAGAGCCTGATAAGGTGATGATTAGCAGGGGAGTCCCAGTGTGACTGTACACTGCGTTGCCAGCATTCCGGCCAAAATAAAAGATTCTTTAGTCAACCTGGTCTTGTCCCACACCATGAACCTCTCTACAATACCCTTGCTCCCATTACTGGCTATGAGAAACCCATGTTTAAAACTACTGACTTAAAAACAAAACAAAACAAAACTATTGACTTAATAACAGCCAACATTACTGAGTTCTTACTATGGGATGGGCAGTGTTCTAAGTACTTCAATGTAACAACTCATTTAATTTTCAGTCACCCTAAGAGGCAGGCGTTATTATCATCTCCATTTTGTTGATGTGAAAATTGAGTCACAGAAAACCGAGAGGTGAAGTGACTAGACTGAGGTCACACAGCTGCTAAGTGACGGAGTTGGGGCTGGCAACCCTGGGCTCATACCCCCACGTGGCAGTTATTGGCTGAGTCGTAGCTACCTCCTTGAGACTGGGCGTGCGCCCTTCAATTCACTCAGTACCCGTCTGGCCTCTTCATTCATCGATATTACTTGCCTGGCCTCTGCAGGCATCTGAGTTTGAGATCTCTGACACGCATCACCACCCCTTTACAAGTCTTGGGATTCTGGGGAACTTTAATTGGGTTGGTAATAAGAATGGATGCCTCGTCCGAACCTGTCCAGGGAATAGAGTTTTATTTGTCCTGGATCCCATGCTGGGCTGGATTTATAAACGCAGAATCCCAGGGCCAAATTTAGCAGAGCGAATTATTCTGTTTCCCCAATGTAGGGCACAGCATCTAATTTGAGCTTATTTTAGTAAATGTGTGTGCAATTACCCAGCGAGGTGATGGGTGATGGACACGTTCAAGATGGGATCTGGGAACACTGGACCAAATAATTTCCTTTTTTTCTTTCTCCTGCCACAAGGAACAATTTTCTTCCCTGTAGACTGTCTTGGTGGATTCAGTTCTTCCTTTGGTCCCTGGAGACCACACTGAAGGTGTGGCTCAGAGACCAGCCAGCAAGAGAGAATGAAACTCAAGCTCTGCACCATGGTTATTTCTGTGTGATTTGGGGTTATTTCCTCAGGCATCCTGGGTCTGTTTCCGAAGTAACATAAAAGAGCTGGAAGTGTTTCCCAAAGATGTTTGAGTCTATGCAGTAAGTGGGGGCTCTGGGACCAGGTCTATTTCATTTCCATACAAGTGATGGTAACTGCCTTTAATTGAGCACTTACTACCTGCTAAGTATTTTACATACATCGTCTCATTTAGAACATTACCACAATGTAACACGCACACATTGAGGCTGGGAGGAGTGAAGTGTTTTTTCCAAAACCCATGCAGCTAGTAAATGGCAGAGCTGGTCAAATCCCACAAAAGTAGATTCTTTGGGAGGCAGAGGACTTCCCACTTAGAAGGCTGGACAATGTCTTGGCAGGGGCTAGAGCATTTTCTCAGCAGGGAGGGAACTGGTCAATAAAACCCCTTCTCATTATAATATTCTGTGAGTTCAAAGCCCTGTGACAATGGAAGCAAAGTCTTTTTGGCTACTTCAGAGCTTTATTTCCAGGTGCTGGCATGTGAAACATTGGACACTGTATCACTGAACTAACTTGGGCAAAAACGAATGATAGGAAGAACTCATAGAACCAAAGAATAGCTGAACAACAGATTCCGTGAATGAAAAGGATTTCGGCATTCTGGGTGGAGCTCCAGGCAGCAGTAGAAACCAGGGCTTCTGGTAACAATGTATCAGCTCCACCTACTTCTAATCTGTCTTCACTGTGCTAAAGAGCCAGATTCCTAGGAGGGAATGCTTGGTACAGATTGGGTCACGTGCCTGCTTCTCAACCAAGAAATGATGGGGTACTTTGACAGCTCCCAAAGAACAGTGTTCAATGTTGATGGGTGGGCGGGAACAGGTCCCTGTATAAAAATGAAGGTGCTGGTAGCAGATGAAGAGGAAAGGACGCCAGCCAGGCAAAATTCAGCGGAGGTCCACTGCAGAGGTTATCCTGGGGATGGGCAGGGTGCCATGGGGTCCTGGGCAGCTATTTTAGGAGCTGGGATTGTGACTGCTGGTTCTCCCCATCTGTAGAATGACCATATCAGAATGACCTCACTCTTGCCACTTAAGACCCTCTGACTCCTTCACTGAACCCCACCAAGGAGTGTTGGTTTTTTCAGATTCCTGCCCGGGTGTAGTCCTGGGAAACACAGCTGTGTCTGTCACTTAGTTCTTCC
Organism: Balaenoptera ricei; assembly: GCF_028023285.1. NCBI lineage: Eukaryota > Metazoa > Chordata > Mammalia > Artiodactyla > Balaenopteridae > Balaenoptera > Balaenoptera ricei. The sequence goes on from NC_082652.1 coordinate 19,654,793, forward strand.
CCCTCCCTTTGTTTACCAAACATCTCAGTGAGATGCAGGAAAAGGATCTTTACCATTCGACGCTTAGGGGCTGTAATTACATGCCCATGGAAATCCTCTTCTCACTTTCCCTCCATCATTGAGTACCCATCTTAATCCTCGTCAGGCTTCATTATGCATGGATAATAAAGAGACCTTGGGATTGTACAGCGATAATGTTGATAAGCTGAGGAGAGTGTGGGGACCGCCTTCCTGGCCACATCACACCTCTCTCCTGTTGAGTCTTTTGTTTCTGTCAATTGCACCTTCCCCCTTAGCAGTCAGAGCTCAGGCCCTAAGCCAGCGATTCTCTTCCTTGGCTGCAAATTGGAAATATTTTGGGGAGCTGAAGATACTGAGATCTGGGGCCCCACCTCCAGAGATTCTGATTTAATTGGAAATGATTGTAATATGAAGCCAGGAGTGAGAACCACTGACAGGTTATGGGCTAGTACTTTAGGCTACTGGGTCTCCCTCCCCTAGGAAAATGCAGATTCTGGGATAGCAGCCTTGTCATGGGCCTTTGGAGATATTTCATAGTGGTGAAGCATATACGGCCAGATATCCCTGGGTTCAAATCCCAGGTCTTCCTCTCACCAGCTGTGTGCCTTTGGGCAAGTGTCTTAACCTCTCTGAGATGTAGCTCTTCATCTATAAAGTAGGATTAGTAATAGAACCTCCCTTGTAAGGGTGTTAGGATTAAATTAACTAACGTAGAAGAAAGCGCTTGGCACAATGCCTGGAACAGAACAAGCCCACAACAAATGCTAGTTGCTGTCGTTATCACCATCATCATCATTAATTATCTGGCAGTTCCTCACACTTAAAGCCTCAAAACAGCTCTACATGATTGGTACTATTATTACCTCCACTTACCATATAAAGAAATTGAGACTCAGAAAGGTTAAGGAACTTGCCTAAGATCACACAGCTTGTATAGTATAGGGCCTTTTGCAGCCTGCTCCGGGGCTGTAGCATGTCCGCCTCTGCTCTTAGCTACTTGGAATCAGGCAGTAACCTCCAGATAAGCCCCTATTCCCACTCTAGGCAGAAGGGAATGTGACCATTTTGCATCCCCTCCTTCCTTCTATTCTCTTTCCAGCTGGAGCAGAAACACGCCAATGAGAGACATTCCCAGCAGCAGTGGCCGCTGCTCCATGTTGTTGTACAGAAACGGCTTGATCACAATGATTTCTCTCCTCTCTATTAAGTTAATAGATGTTCGCATGTAGGCTTGATCCTTATGAGTGTGCAGGCTGAGTGTGTATGCGACCTGACAAGAGCACAGCAGCGATGGAACAGAAGTGCTCCCCAAAGCCCGAGGGCTGTCATGCTTTCACCAATCTTCCTTTAAGCAAAGAACAGAAACCTCACACCATCTCAGTACAAGGACTGAAGGGTCCTTTAAGGTACAAGGAGTATACAGTGAGGGCTGCCAGCCTTCTCCAAAGGGGACTCACATCATTTGACTTACAGGAGAATTAATGGAGTTGGGGGTGAGAGAGAAGTAAAACCCACAGCAGATGAAAACAGTGGAAGAGGCTGAACAATGATGTCAGTAATGATTAGGTGGTGAGAGAAGCTGGGGGCCATGTGCGCCTTGTCCCCCGCTGCTGGGGGAAAAGCAGGGATGATCCTGAACAAAGGGGAGAAGTAGATGGATTTTTTTTTTTAACTGAGGTATAGTTGATGTACAAAATTATATGTTACAGGCCTACAATATAGTGAGTCATAATTTTTAAAGGTTATACCCCATTTATAGTTATTATAAAATATTGGCTATATTCCCCCAGATGGACTTCGATCATGAGGAGGTTGATGGTGGTTAGTTCATACAGAGAGCTGTTCTGTGCTGGGCATCATGTGAGTTCTTTATAAGCACCATCCCACTGAATCCTCTAGACCTGCACCATTCAATATGGCAGCCACTAGCCACATGTGGCTTTTTATATTTAGGTTTATATCAACTAAGATTAAAATTAAGTTCTTCCATGACACTAGCCACACTGCAAGTTTTCGGTAGCCACATGTGGCTAGTGGCTACCATACTGGACAGTGAAGATATAGGGCATTCTTGCCATCGCAGAAGATTCTATTGGACAATGCTAGTCCAGACCCTATCTTCTCATCAATATCACCTAGGAGCTTACTAGAATGACAGAATCTCAGCCCTTCCTATGGATCTACTGAATCACCAATTTGGAAAGTTTGGTGTTTCTTCAAATACATTTTTTTTCTGCCTCCTGTTCTCTCTCCCTTTTCTTCTGGGACTCCAACTGCCCTTATTTTAGACCTTCTGATTTTGTTCCACGGACCCCCTGAGGCTCTGTTCATTTTATTTCTCAATCTTTTTCTCTTCTTACAAATGGTTCATTTCTACTGATCTGTCTTCAAGTTCCCTTATCTTTCCTTGTGTATTTCAGTTCTAAAATTTCCATTTGGTTCTTTTTCGCATTTTCTATTTCTCTGTTGAGATTCCCCATCTTTTCATTCGTTAGGAGCATATTTTTTTAAAACATAATCAGACATAGTTTTATAGTGGTTTTAAATTCTTGTCTCATAGTTGCAACACCTGGGTCATCTCAGGGTTGGCTTCTATTGTCTTTTTCCTTGAAAATGGGTCACATCTTGTTGGTTCTCTACATGTTGAGTAATTGTGAATTTTATCCTGGATGTTGTGAATGTTTTGTTGTGGAAGATTATCGGTTCTGTTATATTGCTCCAAAGAGTGTTGCTGTTTTTGTTTTAGCGGGCAATTACATTTTGTTAGATGGCAAACTCTGTCTTACTTGCATGGGCAGCAGTGGAAATCTTAGTTGAGGTCTTTAATAATTAGCTGTAAGCATGCTTGTGCACGTGTGGTCTAGGGGTCAGCCAGAGATTTGGACTGAGCCTACACCCAACCCAGAATTTTAAGGTATCCCTTCTCTGTTTTCTCTTTTCTAGGATTACCCCTCGTTTTGACTGTGGTTGCCAGAAATTTGGCAAGATTTTCTAAGTGTTTGAGCTGCCCTGTGTTGGGCCACAAGTGTGGCCTGCCCTCAGACCAGAATAACTCAGTGAGAAACTATCCTGTGCTAGTCCCTTCCTCCAAGATTGAGTTCCCTCCTAAATCTACCTGGTTTCCCCCCGACCCAACTCCCCACCCAGAGACCTAAGGTACCTTTTTGTATTTTGTTCAGAGTTTACAGTCATCGTATATGGCATGGTTAGTTTGTTAGGCCCTAACTCTGCCATATGCCAAATAGAGCCCTAGGCTTCCTGAATCAGAATCTTCATCTCAACAAGGTCCCAAAATGATTCCGGTGCAGCTGAGAAGCTCTAAATCACCCTAAGAGGAAGGCACTTCTCTTTCTTATTCTCATTTTACAGATGAGGAAACTGAGGCTTAAGAAGGTTTCTTAATATGGCAGAGGACACAGTGTGAGGACATATTGGATTCAAACCCATCAGGAGTCTGACTCCAGAGCTTAATCACAATGCTGTAGCCTCTCTCCTCCCTAGAAACGGAGGTGGAGGTAGGGGCTTGAGATACAATACTTTGAAGTGCGGTAGGAATCGAAAGATCAAAGAGGCAAGGAGAAAGCTGTAAGTTATTGCATTTGATCATGCATTGGGAGACAGATGACCCATCACAAAGTTTGAATTAGATGGATCTCATTCATTCATCAATCTCTGCTTGGTCCTGGATCATTGGGATTTAATATCTTTGAGTCCCCAAATCTGGCATGAGGTGATATCAATCCTGGGAGCCTGTGTCTTGAAAACTTCAAGTTGGAGACTTATTTCATTTTTTAGTTGATGCAAGTGACTTGCTCTCCATACAAAGTAGAACATTAGGCATTAATTGAACTTGAAAATTAAATTTCATTCTTATCATTTCAACGAGTTCCAATAGGACTCCTGCCTTGCAAGTTAAGAGGACTTTGGTATCCTAAGTGATCACCCTCTTCTTTTGCATTTCACATCTGAACTGTCAACTGTAAAACGGGGTTACTGTTTTCAGTATCCTATGTAGTGGTCCAATTCATCAGCCAGAAAATGTGTAGAGGGCATGAAATATATGTCAGCAGCCTTGTGATCTTCTCTCTCCATCCTTCCTCTAAGTTTCTGTCCTCAGTAGAAGCCTATTGACAGGTCATCTGGATTGGTATTTAAGTAACATCTAGAATCTATGGAGAAAGATGGGATGTGAAACTGGCCTGGATATGACTTCAGAAATTATCTGCTCCAAACATCTCATTTTATAGACGAGGAATGGAAGCCAAGAGAAGGTAAATGTCTTAGCCCAGGTTACACAGCTATTAATGGGTAGAGCCAGAGGCTTAATTCCCGTCCTGGTCCTGCCCACCATAAATTAGACGAACTAGGGCTTGGGGAAAGATGTGGCTGTTCAGGTAGGGGTCAGAACTGACTGTTGATGCTGGCAGGAAAAATACACTGCCAGGGATTTAGAACAGGAGGTGGGAAATGGGCATCCGGGTGGGACTGTGGCAGCTGAGGAAAAAGTCAGGAGCAGCTGGAGAAAAGGAGTTTCACCCTTGAGAGCTCCAGGACACATAGACCCAGCAGCATGGGTAGTGCTAGGGTTTGTTGGGACCGTGAAGAGCAGATGGGCATTTGGTCTGGAGGACACTGAAACTATCTTAAAGGGCCAGACCCTAACTGTCTGTGGCCCTTGGTGTTCATGGTTGTAGCAAATGCCATAACCTCTGGGTGGAGCTTTCCTTGGAGACTTGGGTGTCCCATGGACTCAAGGGGCCTCAGCTCCTCCTAATCTGCTCTCTGGTCTGGGGCTTTCTTCTCCTTTACATTTCCCTTGGTGCCTTGCACAGTGCTAGATTGTGTGCAGATCTCAAGTTTTTCTGGAAGGTCAGAATTGTGCATTTCAAGTTTTCTCAAATGTCTGCCCTCATGCACACACTCGGACACTAGATAAAAGCAGTTAGATGGACCAGTATTGTAGTGGGTGCTCATGTCCCCTAGCCAGACCACCTGGCTTCAAATCCTGGCTCCACTACACACTGGCTGTGTGATCTCGGAAAAGTCACTTAACTGCCCTGTGCCTCAGTTTCCTCACTGCAAGATGGGGAAAATAATACAATCTTCCTACTTGATAAGGTTGTCCACAAGATTAAGATGGGTTAGTTTATGTCAAGTACAGTCCGTTCTCATGATTTGTGGTAGTTACATTCTATGAGTCCCTGCAAACACTGAATTAGTGAACACTGGACCATTGCTCCTGGGGGAAATACAGGATTGGGTTCTTGTACATCTCTGGTCACGATATTTTCATCTACCAATGAACACATAACTTTGTTTAATGTACGTTTCTGTTTAAAGACACCTTATTGGGGACTTCCCTGGTGGTCCAGTGGTTAAGAATCTGCCTTCCAATGCAGGGGACTCGGGTTTGATCCCTGGTCAGGGAGCTAAGATCCCACGTGCCGCGGGGCTACTGAGCCCGCATGTCACAACTAGAGAGCCCATGTGCTGCAACTACAGAGCCCACGTGCTCTGGAGCCCACACGCCACAACTAGAGAGAAGCCCGTGCTCTGCAACAAAGAGCCTATGTGCCGCAACGAAAGATCCCGAGTGCCGCAGCTAAGATCCGAGGCAGCCAAAAATAAAAAATAAAAAAATATTAAAAAAAAAAAAAAGACTCCTTATTTAATATATATACTTGATTCATTAACATTGAACTCATAGCCAACAACACTATAACTCACGCCTGAAGGAAGCTTATGCAACACGTATTTTCCTCCGAAGGCACATCGCAGCTTTCTTGTACTTAGGAACCCTGGACGGCACTTCAGCACTGTGCTTGGGGCCATTTTTTAAATGCGAAATCACCAAACAGAAAGCACAAAATGCAAAAATGTCACATTAAGCCAACGGCAAAAAAAAGAACACTTGTTTATAGTACGAGAGCAGATACAAGAAGGCAGCCGGGAACATGCATGTCCGGTGACTCAATTTTTTTGCTACTCTGTGCATGCCTGTGAAAGTGCTGCAAATATTGGTTTTGGGGTTACACATAAATTTCAGCAAGCAGGCGAATTCTCAAATATGGACTCCGGGAATAACGAGGATCCACTCTACTTACCGAGTGCTTGGCATACAGTAAGTACTCGATAAAGCTTTCTTATAATTATTAAGAACTGGAAAGTAGGTGGCTCATGGAGTTCATGTCTTTGTGGGAAAAGAAAGGGCGAAATGGAGAAAAACCTCACTGCAGACTTCCTGACACCCAGAGGAAGGGGTGGCTTATAGTGGAGTCACCTATATATCATTTAACCTCTAGAAATTCAACTCTTTGGGTGCGCCAGCTAGGCATCTTGATTCCCTTCCTGCTGGGGAGGGAAGGGGGAAGCGGCATCAGTGCGTTAGAGCAGTGGTTCTCAAAATGTGGTCCCTGGACCAGCATCAGCACCACCTGGGAACGGTTAGAAATGTGACTTCTTGACTGTCACCGCAGACATCCTGGATGGACAACCTGAGGGCATCATATCAAGTCCTGCAGGCGATTCTGGTACTCAAGTTCGAGACCCCTTGCTTAAAGGGCTGGTGTTTGCTGCCTGGTGGCAAGCATCAGCTGTTTGTCATCCTCTGCATTATTTATGAGGTTTCATTAATGTGTAAATTTCTGCCAGTTGATTGGCTTGCCTGGCATGGTTCCATGCATCTCATAAATCAGAGGCTGCTATGCTTTCTTGTTTAGTAATTCTCCACCTGTGGACCATTCTGTAGCTGCCATGAGATTAACAAACCCTCCGCTCTGAGGGAAATGAACCAGGCTGGTTCCCATATTCCCAGAATTCCTGCTGCCTTTAAGCTCTGCTGGGGCCCATGGAATTACAAAGAGGCTTGGGCTCTGGAGTCCATGGGTTGAGGTTTGCATTTCAGCTTTGCCAATTCCTGTCTCTGTGATGAGAGCAAGCCCATTTCCTCATCTGTGTGATGGAGGTGGTAGGATCTTAGGACTTATTTGTATAAAAATGATTGGTTCTTGATTTTTCCCAGTCTTGGCCTCCAAGGAGTTCGGTGACATGCCCAAGGTCACACAGCTCTCTTGTAGAATCAGGCTAGAAACCAGGTGTCCTAGGTCCTTGTCTAGCTTTCTTTCTCCCATACAAAGATTCCTGGCCCTTCATGAATTCACCTGGAGGCTCGTGTTGTACAGAGCATCGCCGATTCAGTTGTTCTGCTGCCGACTGTTTGGGGCAAGGGGTCAGCTTCAGGAGTCTGGACACGTGGCCACTAGCCTGGCCCTCTTTGGAGACTGAGGGACTGGACAGGCAGAAGACAGAGCTAGCTGACGAAAGTAGTTACTGCCCCCACCTTGGAATATGAACCCTGGACATGTGCTTTGTTCTCCACTTGTCTGCAAGTTGCCTGGTTGGAGGGGGCAGTCAAGCCCCCCTCCTTTGCATGCCCCGTTCTGTCCAGGGAGATATTTCCAAGCTGGTGAACTGCTGGTTAAGAGCACATATGTTAGAGTCAGACAGAACAGAGTCGTATTGTCTGTGTGTCCTTGGGAAAATTGCTTAACCTCTCTGAGACTCAGACTCCTCATCTGTAAAGTGGGACTAATCATAGTATCCACCTTACAGGGTGGTGATCAGGATTGACTGAGACAATCCTTGGCACAGGGCCCAGCCCAGAGTGCCCACTCAGAGGTAATCACACATAACTCTCAGATGGGCATCCACCCTCTCAGTATTTCCCAAAGGGCAGGATAGACCCCAAACGTGGGAAAAGTGGAGGAGACAGAAGAAACTGTTCGGTCACATAGAGTATCTGTCGAGGTTGGACCAGAGAAGCAGAACCAGTGGGAGGTCTGTATTAAGGGACTGACTGCAAGGAATTGGTTACGTGATTGCAAACGCTGGCTGGCTGGGCAGGTCTGAAATCCACAGAGCAGGCTGTGGGGAAGGGCAGGCTGGAACTCTCGGGAAGCAGCTGGAGTTGCAGGCCACGGGGAGAATTTCTTCCTCTTCCAGGAAACCTCGGTTCTCCTCTTAAAGACTTTCAATTGATTGAATCAGATTCCACCCAGATGATGAAAGATAATCCCCTTTACTTAAAGTCAACTGGTTATGAACACGAATGACATCTACAAAATTCCTTCAGAGCAAACGGCAGGGCTTGGGACACCTGCCACCCGGGCACCCAGGCTGTCCCTTGACTGACAGCTCCCCAAACTACTCAGAATGAGGGAGAGTCATTCCTCAAAAAGGCCAATGCAGGGTTCCACAGAGGATTGAATTTGGAGCAAAGAAACAAACAAGAGTTCTACTACTAAAAGCAAAAAGAAATGATTCCCAGAGGCCTCTTATTTTGTGTAGAGATAAATAAATTAGGAAAGGAGAAAAACAAAACCAACAAGCAAATACCTTCACAGCAATACCTAGATTGGGTGCTGTTAGATTTGGTCTGAAATAATGAAGTACTGTAGCTTAGCCAAATTGACCCATAAAACTGGTATCATATGTCAAATATTATATATGTATGGATTACATGCGTGCACACCTGCAATGGATTTATGCTCTGCCTCTTACCCTACGACTTGCCTTTTAAAAAAAATCAGCGGGGGGGCTTCCCTGGTGGCGTAGTGGTTGGGAGTCTGCCTGCCAATGCAGGGGACGCGGGTTTGATCCCTGGTCTGGGAGGATCCCACATGCTGCGGAGCAGCAAGGCCCGTGCGCCACAACTACTGAGCCTGTGCTCTGGAGCCCGCAAGCCGCGGCTGCTGAAGCTGGTGCGCCTAGAGCCCGTGCTCCGCAACAAGAGAAGCCACCACAATGAGAAGCCCGCGCACTGCAGTGAAGAGTGGCCCCCACTCGCCGCAACTAGAGAAGGCCCGCGCGCAGCAACGAAGCAGCCAAAAAAAAAAAAAAAAGAAAAAAATCAACGGTGCATTATGGCTATTTTTCCTAACTTTTTTTCACGTCAGCTCTACCTTATTCTTTCTGTATTAGCATAATCTTCCTTGGGAAAGTGATGGATTCCAACCCACCCCAGCCTCAGTGTTTTCATCTGTAAAATCGGGGTAATGACAGAACCTCTCTTAAAGGGCTTGCTGTGATTCTCGCTATTGTTACAGCTATTCCATTGTTTGGATGGGTCTTAATTTGTTACCTAGTCCTCTATGGGTGGACCTCTGGGTTCTCTCCACTTTTTGCTCGTACAGCTCCACAACCCCTTATCCAAACCTTCTGGGGATGCCTGTGTTCTGGGACTCGGGTTTTTTTTGCTTTGTTTTGTTTTGCTTTTTAACTATTGGAGTATAGTTGATTGACAACATTGTGTTAGTTTCAGGTGTACAGCAAAGTGATTTAGTTATTTATATATTTATATATATATATATATATGATTCTTTTTCAGATTGTTTTCCCCTGTAGGTTATTACAAAATACTGAGTATAGTTCCCTGTGCTATACAGTAAGTCCCTGTTGGTTATATATTTTATATATAGTAGTGTGTATATATTAATCCCAAACTCCTAATTTATCCCTCCCCCTCCCTTTCCCCTTTGGTAACTATCAGTTTGTTTTCTATATCTTGGGACTCAGTTTTTTAAAATTTCAGACAGGTTTTGGGTACATATATCACACACTATGTAATACTACTAGGGCAGCTTGGGGCAGCACCCTATAATCCAATACGCTAATAAATTCTTCAGTGAAACACATAAATGTTCCCACCAAGTGGGATAAATATAGACGATGAACAGTCTCACGTTGGTACAGGGCCAGTTTTGCTGCCAAGTGAGTATCAGCTCCAAACTTCTGGAAACGTGTTCAGTTTTCAAAGCCTCTTGGATTTTCGAATTACAGATAAATACAAGACCATGAACTTGGGCAAATATTTCTGGAAGATAAATTTCTAGCCAAGATGTTGCTGGGTTGAGGAGTCTGTACGTTTTAAAACTTTAAAAGTGAGGAGGAACCAAGATGGCGGAGTAGAAGTACGTGCTCTCACTCCCTCTTGCGAGAACACCAGAATCACAACTAGCTGCTGGACAATCATCGACAGGAGGACACTGGAACTCACCAAAAAAGATACCCCACGTCCAAGGACAAAGGAGAAGCCACAATGAGACGGTAGGAGGGGCTCAATCACAGTAAAATCAAATCCCATAACTGCTGGGTGGGTGACTCACAGACTGGCGAACACTTATACCACAGAAGTCCACCCACTGGAGTGAAGGTTCTGAGCCCCACGTCAGGCTTCCCAACCTGGGGGTCCGGCAACGGGAGGAGGAATTCCTAGAGAATCAGACTTTGAAGCCTAATGGGAATTGACTGCAGGACTTCGACAGGACTGGGGGAAACAGAGACTTCACTCTTGGAGGGCACACACAAAGTAGTGTGCGCATGAGGACCCAGGGGAAGGAGCAGTGACCCCAGGGGAGACTGAATCAGACCTACCTGCTAGTGTTGGAGGGTCTCCTGCAGAAGCGGGGGTGGCTGTGGCTCACCATGGGGACAAGATCACTGGCAGCAAAAGTTCTAGGAAGTACTCCTTGGTGTGAGCCCTCCCAGAGTCTGTCATTAGCCCCACCAAAGAGCCCAGGTAGGCTCCAGCGTTGGGTTGCCTCAGGCCAAACAATCAACAGGTGGGGAACCCAGCCCCACGCATCAACAGTCAAGTGGATTAAAGTTTTACTGAGCTCTGCCCACCAGAGCAACACCCAGCTCTACCCACCACCAGTCCCTCCCATCAGGAAACTTACACAAGCTGCTTAGATAGCCTCATACACCAGAGGGCAGACAGCAGAAGCAAGAAGAACTAAATCCTGCAGCCTGTGGAACAAAAAACACATTCACAGAAAGATAGACAAGACGAAAAGGCAGAGGGCTATGTACCAGATGAAGGAACAAGATAAAACCCCAGAAAAACAACTAAATGAAGTGGAGATAGGCAACCTTCCAGAAAAAGAATTCAGAATAATGATAGTGAAGATGATCCAGGACCTCGGAAAAAGAATGGAAGCAAAGATCGAGAAGATGCAAGAAATGTTTAACAAAGACCTAGAAGAATTAAAGAACAAACAAACAGAGATGACCAATACAATAACTGAAATGAAAACTACACTAGAAGGAATCAATAACAGAATAACTGAGGCAGAAGAACGGATAAGTGACCTGGAAGACAGAATGCTGGAATTCACTGCTGCAGAACAGACTAAAGAAAAAAGAATGAAAAGAAATGGAGACAGCCTAAGAGACCTCTGGGACAACATTAAATGCAACAACATTTGCATTATAGGAGTCCCAGAAGGAGAAGAGAGAGAGAAAGGACCAGAGAAAATATGTGAAGAGATTATAGTCTAAAACTTCCCTAACATGGGAAAGGAAATAGCCACCCAAGTCCAGGAAGCACAGAGAGTCCCATATAGGATAAACCCAAGGAGAAACACACTGAGACACACAGTAATCAAATTGGCAAAAATTAAGGACAAAGGAAAATTATTGAAAGCAGCAAGGGAAAAATGACAAATAACATACAAGGGAACTCCCATAAGGTTAACAGCTGATTTCTCAGCAGAAACTCTGTAAGCCAGAAGGGAGTGGCATGATATATACTTAAAGTGATGAAGGGGAAGAACCTACAACCAAGATTACTACCTGGCAAGGATCTCTTTCAGATTTGATGGAGAAATCAAAAGCTTTACAGACAAGCAAAAGCTAAGAGAATTCAGCACCACCAAACCAGCTCTACAACAAATGCTAAAGGAACTTCTCTAGGCAGGAAACACAAGAGAAGGAAAAGACCTATAATAATAAACACAAAACAATTAAGAAAATGGTAACAGGAACATACATATTGATAATTACCTTAAACGTGAATGGATTAAATGCTCCAACCAAAAGACACAGGCTTGCTGAATGGATACAAAAACAAGACCCATATATATGCTGTCTACAAGAGACCCACTTCAGACCTAGGGACACATACAGACTGAAAGTGAGGGGATGGAAAAAGATATTCCATGCAAATGGATATCAAAAGAAAGCTGGAGTAGCAATACTCATATCAGATAAAATAGACTTTAAAGTAAAAAATGTTACAAGAGACAAGGAAGGACACTACATAATGATCAAGGGATCAACCCAAGAAGAAGATATTACAATTATAAATATATATGCACCCAACATAGGAGCACCTCAATACATAAGGCAACTGCTAACAGCTATAAAAGAGGAAATCGACAGTAACACAATAATAGTGGGGGACTTTAACACCTCACTTACACCAATGGACAGATCATCCAAAATGAAAATAAAAGGAAACAGAAGCTTTAAATGACACAATAGGCCAGATAGATTTAATTGATATTTATAGGACATTCCATCCAAAAACAGCAGATTACACGTTCTTCTCAAGTGTGCATGGAACATTCTCCAGGATAGATCACATCTTGGGTCACAAATCAAGCCTCAGTAAATTTAAGAAAATTGAAATCATATCAAGCATCTTTTCTGACCACAACGCTATGAGACTAGAAATGAATTACAGGGAAAAAAAGGTAAAAAACACAAACACATGGAGGCTAAACAATACGTTACTAAATAACCAAGAGATCACTGAAGAAATCAAAGAGGAAATCAAAAAATACCTAGAGACAAATGACAATGAAAACATGATGATCCAAAACCTATGGGATGCAGCAAAAGCAGTTCTAAGAGGGAAGTTTATAGCTATACAAGCCTACCTCAAGAAACAAGAAAAATCTCAAGTAAACAATCTAAACTTACACCTAAAGGAACTAGAGAAAGAAGAACAAACAAAACCCAAAGTTAGTAGAGGAAAGAAATCATAGGATCAGAGCAGAAATAAATGAAATAGAAACAAAGAAAACAATAGCAAAGATCAATAAAATTAGAAGCTGGTTCTTTGAGAAGATAAACAAAATTGATAAGCCATTAGCTAGACTCATCAAGAAAAAGAGGGAGAGGACTCAAATCAATAAAATCAGAAATGAAAAAGGAGAAGTTCCAACAGACACTGCAGAAATACAAAGCATCCTAAGAGACTACTACAAGCAACTTTATGCCAATAAAATGGACAACCCGGAAGAAATGGACAAATTCTTAGAAAGGTATAACCTTCCAAGACTGAACCAGGAAGAAGCAGAAAATATGAACAGACCAATCACAAGGAATGAAATTGAAACTGTGTTTAAAAATCTTCCAACAAACAAAAGTCCAGGACCAGATGGCTTCACAGGTGAATTCTATCAAATATTTAGAGAAAAGCTAACACCCATCCTTCTCAAACTCTTCCAAAAAATTGCAGAGGAAGGAACACTCCCAAACTCATTCTATGAGGCCACCATCACCCTGATACCAAAACCAGACAAAGATACTACAAAAAAAGAAAATTACAGACCAATATCACTGATGAATACAGATGCAAAAATTCTCAACAAAATACTAGCAAACAGAATCCAACAACACATTAAAAGGATCATACACCATGATCAAGTGGGATTTATCCCAGGGATGCAAGGATTTTTCAATATACGCAAATCAATCAATGTGATACACCATATTAACAAATTGAAGAAAAAAACCATATGATCATCTCAATAGATGCAGAAAAAGCTTTTGACAAAATTCAACACCCATTTATGATAAAAACTCTCCAGAGGGGCTTCCCCGGTGGCGCAGTGGTTGAGAATCCGCCTGCCAATGCAGGGGACACGGGTTCGATCCCTGGTCCGGGAAGATCCCACATGCCATGGAGCAACTAAGCTCGTGTGCCACAACTACTGAGCCTGTGCTCTAGAGCCCGTGAGCCACAACTACTGAGCCCGCGTGCCGCAACTACTGAAGCCCACGCGCCTAGAACCTGTGCTCCACAATGAGAGAAGCCACTGCAATGAGAAGCCCGCACACCGCAATGAAGAGTAGCCCTCGCTTGCCACAACTAGAGAAAGCCCGCGTGCAGCAACGAAGACCCAACACAGCCAAAAATAAATAAATAAAATAAAATAAAAAAACAAAAACAAAAACTCTCCAGAAAGTGGGCATAGAGGGAATCTACCTCAACATAATAAAGGCCATATATGACAAACCCACAGCAAACATCATTCTCAATGGTGAAAAACTGAAAGCATTTCCTCTAAGATTAGGAACAAGACAAGGAGGTCCACTCTCACCACTATTATTCAACATAGTTTTGGAAGTCCTAGCCATGGCAATCATTGAAGAAAAAGAAATAAAAGGAATACAAATTGGAAAAGAAGAAGTAAAACTGTCACTGTTTGCAGATGACATAATAGTATACATAGAGAATCCTAAAAATGCCACCAGAAAACTTCTAGAGCTAATCAATGAATTTGGTAAAGTTGCAGGATACAAAATTAATGCACAGAAATCTCTTGCATTCCTATACACTAATGATGAAAAATCTGAAAGAGAAATTATGGAAACACTCCCATTTACCATTGCAACAAAAAGAATAAAATACCTAGGAATAAACCTACCTAGGGAGACAAAAGACCTGTATGCAGAAAACTATAAGACACTGATGAAAAAAATTAAAGATGATACCAACAGATGGAGAGACATACCATGTTCTTGGATTGCAAGAATCAATATTGTGAAAATGACTATACTACCCAAAGCAATCTACAGATTCAATGCAATCCCTATCAAATTACCAATGGCATTTTTTACGGAGCTAGAACAAATCATCTTAAAATTTGTATGGAGACACAAAAGACCCTGAATAGCCAAAGCAGTCTTGAGGGAAAAAAACGGAGCTGGAGGAATCAGACTCTCTGACTTCAGACTATACTACAAAGCTACAGTGATCAAGACAATATGGTACTGGCACAAAAACAGAAACATAGATCAATGGAACAAGATAGAAAGCCCAGAGATAAACCCACGCACCTATGGTCAACTAATCTATGACAAAGGAGGCAAAGATATACAATGGAGAAAAGACAGTCTCTTCAGTAAGTGGTGCTGGGAAAACTGGACAGCTACATGTAAAAGAATGAAATTAGGGCTTCCCTGGTGGTGCAGTGGTTTAGAGTCTGCCTGCCAATGCAGGAAACACGGGTTTGAGTCCTGGTCTGGGAAGATCCCACATGCCACAGAGCAACTGGGCCTGTGAGCCACAACTACTGAGCCTGCGCATCTGGGGCCTGTGCTCCGCAACAAGAGAGGCCGTGATAGTGAGAGGCCAGCGCACCGCGATGAAGAGTGGTCCCCGCTTGCCGCAACTAGAGAAAGCCCTTGCACAGAAACGAAGACCCAACACAGCTAAAAATAAATAAATAAATAAATAATAAAAAAAAGGAATTCCTTTTAAAAAAATGAATATGGTAAAATGATAGTTGGTATCATTTAAAAAAAAAAAAAGAATGAAATTAGAACACTCCCTAACACCATACACAAAAATAAACTCAAAATGGATTAGAGACCTAAATGTAAGACCAGACACTATAAAACTCTTAGAGGAAAACATAGGAAGAACACTCTTTGACATAAATCACAGCAAGATCTTTTTTGATCCATCTCCTAGAGTAATGGAAATAAAAACAAAAATAAACAAATGGGACCTAATAAAACTTCAAAGCTTTTGCACAGCAAAGGAAACCATAAACAAGACGAAAAGGCAACCCTCAGAATGGGAGAAAATGTTTGCAAACGAATCAACGGACAAAGAATTAATCTCCAAAATATGTAAACAGCTCATGCAGCTCAATTTTTTTTTTTTTTTTTTAAATTTTATTTATTTATTTATTTTTGGCTGTGTTGGGTCTTTGTTTTTGTGCGAGGGCTTTCTCTAGTTGCGGCAAGCGGGGGCCACTCTTCATCGCGGTGCGCGGGCCTCTCACTCTCGCGGCCTCTCGTTGCGGAGCACAGGCTCCAGACGCGCAGGCTCAGTGGTTGTGGCTCACGGGCCCAGTTGCCCCGCGGCATGTGGGACCTTCCCAGACCAGGGCTCAAACCCGTGTCTCCTGCATTGGTAGGCAGACTCTCAACCACTGCGCCACCAGGGAAGCCCGCAGCTCAATATTAAAGAAACAAACAACCCAATCCAAAAATGGGCAGAAGACCTAAATAGACATTTCTCCAAAGAAGACATACAGATTGCCAAGAAGCACACGAAAAGATGCTCAACATCACTAATTATTAGAGAAATGCAAATCAAAACTACAATGAGGTATCACCTCACACCAGTTAGAATGGGCATCATCAGAAAATCTACAAACAACAAATGCTGGAGAGGGTGTGGAGAAAAGGGAACCCTCTTGCACTGTTGGTGGGAATGTAAATTGATACAGCCAGTATGGAGAACAGTATGGAGGTTCCTTAAAAAACTAAAAATAGAAGTACCATATGATCCAGCAATCCCACTACTGGGCATATACCCAGAGAAAAGCATAATTCAAAAAGACACATGCACCCCAATGTTCATTGCAGCACTATTTACAATAGCCAGGCCATGGAAGTAACCTAAATGCCCATTGACAGACGAATGGACAAAGAAGATGTGGTACATATATACAATGGAATATTACTCAGCCATAAAAAGGAAGGAAATTGAGTCATTTGTTGAGACGTGGATGGATCTAGAGACTGTCATACAGAGTGAAGTCAGAAAGAGAAAAAGAAATATCGTGTATTAACACATGTACGTGGAACCTAGAAAAATGGTACAGATGAACCAGTTTGCAGGGCAGAAGTTGAGACACAGATGTAGGGAACAAACGTATGGACACCAAGGGGGGAAAACCGCAGTGGGGTGTGGGTGGTGGTGCGATGAATTGGGAGATTGGGATTAACATGTATACACTGATGTGTATAAAACTGATGACTAATAAGAACCTGCAGTATAAAAAAGAAACAAACAAAAAAACTAATACTAAACTTTCTTTGGGTTATTTGTATGGAAATATGTTAATATAAATGTTTCAGACATTACATGAAATTTCTAAATATCTTATATGTTCTGGTATAATGTTGTAAGTCCTAATTCTAGTTATTACTTTAAAATGTATATCTCAGAAATAACTAAATTTCCTTGTCAATTGCATTATTATGAACTTTCATCAAATCTTTAACCATGGTCATTTTTAAGTCTTTTGTCATTTACAGACAGTTCTGGGTGTACTCTGATGCGTTTGCAAAAATGTTCCTATAAAAGGGTTTCATCTTCAAGGAATTCATGGAAAAGATTCTGACAAGTACTGGTTTCTGGTAACTGACTATATTGCTGAACTGAGTGAATAAGCATTTTCAGAACTCTAATGGAAAACTGATGAATTCATAAAAGTGCTAACAAAAGATCAAGATTAAAAAAATTAATTACCTGGGACTGAGTGAACTGATGAGGATGATTATAATTTTTGTGACTTTCTGTTTGAATAAAAAAACAACAACAAAAAACTTTAAAACTTGTTTATACATTTCCATCCCCAACTGTCCTCTGAGGCCTTGGTTCTGAGCTGGGACTGCTGTGGAGGTGGAGGCCTGTCTCCTGCATCCCCCGGTGAATGGAGGTCTGTCGGGTGGGGTGGGGTAGGGGGCTTGGAGAGAGAGTGGCGGCCGCTCTGTGCACCTGCCTGGGAGACAGACGGAGCTGTGCCAGCAGAAGGAGGAGCCAGGCCTGGAGCAAGCAGGGCTCAAGGAAGTAGAATGTGAGTTCCCCGCAGCATGCAGAGAGGCAGGAAAAGTCTCCAGGGAGCTGGCCTCAGGGCCTGGAGCCCGGGAGAGGCAGCTGGTGTCAGAATTAGCTCTGGCCCTCTTCCCATCCCAGAGCCGTGAGTTCCGGGATGGGGCGGGGCTGTGTTTCCCTCCAAGTCTCTCCATCTGTCCTCATCTGAGGGAAAAATGATCGTGAGTGGAGACGGAAGGCCTGCTGTGGCCACAGCTGTTGGAGCGGGTGGCACGGGGCTGGTGTTGGGTGGGAGTCCTGGGTGAGCTTGGCAGGTGCTGGGCACCCCCTGAATTTGTGGCAAAATGCAGGGACGTGAAAGAAGTAGGAGATGGTGCTTGATCTTCTTCATGGTGGGGCTGGAACCAGCACAGCACCTAGCACTTAGTGGGAATTTCATATGTGATTAGATGGAAGGAAGAACAGAAAGAAAAAGTAAAAAAGAAAAAAATAAGAACAAAGAAGAGGGCTTCCCTGGTGGCGCAGTGGTTAAGAATCCGCCTGCCAACGCAGGGGACACGGGTTCGAGCCCCGGCCCAGGAAGATCCCACATGCCGCGGAGCAACTAAGCCCGTGCGCCACAACTAGTGAGCCTGTGCTCTAGGGCCCGCGAGCCACAACTACTGAAGTCCGCGCACCTAGAGCCCATGCTCCGCAACAAGAGAAGCCACCGCAATGAGAAGCCTGCGCACAGCGAGGAAGAGTAGGCCCCGCTCGCCACAACTAGAGAAAAGCCCACGCGCAGCAATGAAGACCCAACGCAGCCAAAAATAAATAAATAAAATAAATAAATTTATTTTTATAAGAAAGAAGAAAAGAAAGTAATTTTAGCAGGTCAGAGTGAAAACGATCTTTGATGATCACCCTATGTCCCTGTTCTACAGGTAGGGAAGTGGAGGCCTAGAGGGTCAAGGAACTTGCCCAAGGTCACCCAGCTCATGGGCCCCTCCAAGCCTTCCCAGCCTCTTCTGTCAAACGAGTGTTTTGCTCTTGACCTGCTGTTTCTACTGGGTGGGGTAAGAATCAAAGTTCATCATATCCCTCCCCTGCTTAAAACCCTTCTGTGGCTCCCCATTGCCCTCAAAATAAAGACACGTGCCCCTGATGGGACTGACGCATCCTGTGTGGTCTGGCCCCAGCTCCCACCCTCCTTCCTCCCAGCATCAGCCTGTACCCCACCTCCTCCATCTCTGCCTCCAGCTCCCCTGCCTGCTGGCAGTTCCTCCACCACTCACACTCCTTCCCTCCACAGGGCCTTTGCACGGCCTCTGCCGGCTGGCCAGACACCTGGGTGCTGGGGTTGGAGCACCCGTTTCAAATCCCAGCTCTGCGGCTTCTCTGCTGGGTGACCTCAGGAAAGTCACTTGCTCTCTCAGGGCCTCAGTTTCCTCATCCGCAAAATGGAACTGACAGTAAACAACAAGGTCCTACTGTAGAGCACAGGGAACTATATTCAATGCCTTATAATAACCTATAATGGAAAAGAATCTGAATAAATACATATATATCTGAATCACTTTGCTGTACACCAGAAACACAACATTGTAAATTAACTATACTTTAATTTTTTAAAAAATTTAAAAAGTAAACTAAAAAATGGAACTGACAATAATAAAACCTGTCTCATTGGGTTGTTATAATGATTAAATGAGTTAATATATGTTCGGGACGAACACTCAGTTATTACTCTTTCTCATGGCCCTAGGATCCTTCCTTGCTGCTTGGCTATGATTCTTATTTCTTTTCCCATGTGATCATTTGGCTAATAACTGTCACTCTGATAGACTGTAATCTCTGGGAGGGCAGGGACAAGTCAGTTTCATTCACAGCCGTGTCCTCAGTGTGCATCACAACATCTGGCCCATAGTAGGAGCCCTGGAAATGCCCAGTAGATCTTGGCAAACTGGGACATGACTTCATGATTTTGTCCATGGAAATCTGATCTCTCCAGGTTATGTGCGTCCAGCAAGCCTCAGCCACACTCCCCCTGGCCCCCACCCTGATCGCTTTTAAGAAAGACAATTATCTCAGCAGAGACCACTCTGGGTCCCCAGGCGTCTGGCTGTGGCCTCCGTCTGCCAGGCCAGTCCATTTAGCCCGCTCACAGCTTGTCTAATTAGATCCATCAAGATGAGAACAGAGCAATGGCTCACCCCGCGTGCTCCCAATTAACTCACGGGCACCCCCAGCGGCCACCTCTAGGTCTCCCTCATCTGGGTTGGCTGCCTGGGGGAACCAGGAAGATGCGATCATTTCCTGGTGATGTGGCTGAAGGGAGGTCGGTGACCTGAGCCAGCCTATCCCGTGGGTCACCCCAGGCAGAGCCCTGGGTAGGGAGGGGGCACAAGAAAATGCACCAACGTCCATTGGCCAACATCTCCAACACGAATCTCCCCATTGCCTACACTTTAGTTTATACAAACAATTAGGACCATGGATTTAATTGATTCTCCCTGGACTGGCTATTGAAGGGCGGGATCCTCTGGCCACCTTGCCATATCCTTCCGGCCCTTCGCCACTCTAAGCTCATCACCTCTAACTGGTCGCGCTGTCTGCACTGTTGCCGCCGGCAATTCATGCTCCACCTTGCAGCCAGGGTGATCTTCCTAAGGTACACATCTATCCCTCTGTCTATACCCTTCCACGGCTCCCCATTGCTCTGGATGAAGCCCAAACTTCTGATAAAGGTCTATGAGGCCGCTGGAGATCCCGCCCCTCCTGACCTCTCCAAGCTCAGTTCTCACCCTCTCTCCACCTTTGCCCCAGCTCCTTACATTTTAAGATTCAGGCAAACAGAATGTCTTCACTTTCTTGACTAAGCTCTGCCCACTGCCACCTCCAGGCTCTTTGCACCTGCTGTTCCGTTTGCCAGGAACACTGTCCCCCCGTTCACCTGGCTGAAATCAATTCACCAGAAACTTTCCCTGATGTCCCAGCGTCTCTCTCATCATGTCACACACCACTGAATCACTGGTTCAGTGCTCTGTCCCCTCTTTCCGACTTTAACTTTGCAAGGTCAAGGATCAAGTCCATCTTATTCATGCATATATCCTCAGTGCCTGGCACATAGTAGGTGCTCAATAAACATTAGTCAAATGAATGAATGTGGAAAATGGACGTTTTGTGTTGTATGATCCTGAAGGGTCCTGATAATGATGATGATAAAGCTAAGGTGGGCATTATCAACCCCATTTTACAGTCAAGGAAATGAAGGCTCAGAAAAGTGGAGTACTCCAGTGCAGGGACCTTACACAGTTAGGGAAAGGCAGGAGATTCACAGAGCCAGCCCCACCTCCTCTGTACATATTGATCTGGGAGGCCACTCACCACCATGGTGCAGGTGATCTGTAAAATCAATTGCCTAGGGTCTCACAGCTAACAAGCTGGAGGAGCTTGGATTTGAACCCAGGTTTGTTTGACCACAGAGCTCTAATGCATAGGCGCTACTAGCATAATTCCTTTTCCTGGAATTTAATTTCCACTGTCCCTGTCAAGATCTGAAGCTGTGCCCATTTCTTCCTTGAAATTCTCTGGGAATCAAGCTTTTGGCTTTCCCCCATAGATATATATTTCTCAGGCAGTGATGAATAAAGTTGTGCATTTAGGAGAGGGCAGGTGGCTAGCACTGTTTTTTCATATGGGGGCTTTGGGAACTCCTCACAAGACCTCACTGTCCCCCAGTGCTCTACTCACTAAACAGGAAAGTTGGAGGTGTCCTGAGCTTCCCCTTGGGAGAATAGGACCATGGCAGTTTCTACCGCAGTCAAGCACTGAAGTCATTGACTTTTGAAGGACGCTTGGGGAAAGAGACAACAATTCAGGCAGAAAAACTAAATTACGTGGTCATAAATCCTCAGGAAATTGCTATTTTTCTCTCTCCTCCCCCATACCCTGCCATCTTACGAAGTCACAAGATGCTCTCCAAACCTTAGTAACACCAAAGGATCTAGGGCGTGACATGTGCTTAAGGGAGAGCAAAACTTGTTCCCTGGATGCTGTAATGTTCTGCAACTCCTTGATCTTGACCTTGGGTTAGAAATATGGGCATCTTTCATAAGTTGCAGAAAATCTGTTAGTTTTCTGAAAAGAGGAGGGCAAATGAAAGCCTTGAGAGCAGCGTGACAGATACTCATTTTCAGCTGCATATGTGGGATAAGGCTGCAACTTCTGCAGCTGTCCACAGTGGAGAAAGCCTGAGGCTGATGCCTATCAGTTTTGAGGACACAGGATGGGAGCCTCTCACTAGCACCTTCAGTTTTCTGCTGGGATTTAGTTTGAGATACAACTTGTTTGCCAAGACCCTGAACGACCAGACCCCTGTCTCCTGCTCATGCCTCATCTGCTATTCGCCCCCCTCTCTCTGTTCCAGCCACACTGGCCTCTTTGTGATTCTTCCAACGTAATAGGCTCTTTCCAACATCAGAGCTTTTGGACCTTCTGTTTGCTCTGCCTGGAATGCACTTCCCACTTTGTTCTACTAGTAGTTTCTTTTTATCCTTCAGATATCAGTTGAATTGTTACCTCCTCAGAGGAGCCCTACACAGCCACCTTATTTAAGATGACACATGTTCTCCTGTTGTCTTTTTTTCTTGTGATAAGAATTTTAAAGATCCACTCTCTTAACAGCTTCCAAATATGCAATACAATGTTGTAAACTATAGTCACCATGCTGTACATTATATCCCCAGGACTTACTTATTTTATAACTGGAAGTCTGTGCTTTTTTAACCCCTTCACTCATTTCTCCTACCCGCCATCCCCTGACTGTGGCACCCACCAATCTGTTCTCTGTACCAATGATGGTATTTGTCTTCCTCTGTCAGACTTAGTTCACTTAGCATAATGCCCTTGAGATCTATCCACATTGTGGCAAATGGCAAGATTTCCTTCTTTTTTATGGATAAAGGAATTATATATATATATATAATTATATATATAATATTCCATTGCATGTATATACCACATTTCTTTACCCATTCACCCACTGATGGACACTTAGGCTGTTTCCATATATTGGCTCTTGTAAATAATGCTGCAAGGAACATGGAGATGCATACATCTTTTTTTTTCTTTTTTTTTTTTTATAAATTTATTTATTTATTTATATTTATTTTTGGCTGTGTTGGGTCTTCGTTTCTGTGCAAGGGCTTTCTCCAGTTGCGGCAAGCAGGGGCCACTCTTCATCGCGGTGCGCGGGCCTCTCACTGTCGCGGCCTCTCCTGTTGCTGAGCACAGGCTCCAGACGCGCAGGCTCAGTAGTTGTGGCTCACGGGCTCAGTTGCTCTGCGGCATGTGGGATCTTCCCAGACCAGGGCTCGAACCCGTGTCTCCTGCATTGGCAGGCAGATTCTCAACCACTGTGCCACCAGGGAAGCCCAACATACATCTTTTTGAGTTAGTGTTTTTCTTTGGATAAATACCGAGAAGTGGAATGGCTGGGCCATATGGTAGTTCTAGTTTTAACTTTTTGAGGACCCTCCATACTGTCTTCCATAGTGGCTTCACCAGTTTACATTCCCACTGGCAGCGCACAAGGGTTCCCTTGTCCAATGCATATGTTCTCCCACTATCTTTAGATCCTATCCCCTGTGTTTTTTTCATAGCACTTATAGCAGTCTTTAATTTTTAATTTATTTGTTTACCTGCTCTTTAACCTGTTCACTACTGCCTACCAGAAGAGAGAAGAACAGAGGCCTGCCCTTGGGCTCTTCAAGTCTAGAAGGACAGTTTCAGGACAGGGACTTTGAAGGTGACCTCACACGTGCACAACTCCAGGGAATGCTATTCACTTAGGTCAGTGGTTCTCAAGTGGAGTTATCTGGCAATATCTGGAGGTATTTTTGATTGTCAAGACTTGGGAGTAGTGTGAGGCGGGTAGAGCCCAGGGATGCTTCTAAATATCCTACAATGCACAGGACAGCCCTCCACAACAATTATCTGGCCCAAAATGTCAACAGTGCTGAGGTTGAGAAACCCTGATTTAGACTACAATGTGAACGTTACTCTTAAGTGTACCTGGACCTTCACACAGATGCAAGCAATTTCCCCATATAAGCCCATTGGTTTGGCGCTGTCTGTGGTGCTGAAGAGGACCCACCCTCTTAGCTCAGTCCCTACAACTTGTTCAAAACCTCGCCTTTCTTGGTCCTGTTTGGATCCCTGTTTCCGACTTCAGACGGTTGTACACAGAATTATACAACATCAGAGCTGGAAGATTCTTAAAGATCAGTTACTCTAACCGTCCTCTTTTGTACAAAAAGGAAACTGAGGCCCAGAGCCCAGATTTGTCATTGCAACAGAAGAAGATGGTGTTATAACAGAATATCATTTACCTGCAGCTTATGAAATGCAGGTATCATTTACCTGGGGCCCTCCCTGCCCAGGGCAATGTGGACAATGACATTTTGCCAACTGAGGATTGTTAATGGAACTGTCCCCTGATTGAGAAGCTCTGTGAAGCGATTTGTCCCTTACCAGGTGGGAACTAGAGAGAAAACAACTTGGAAGATTTGCTCCCTTGGTGCTCTGAAGTGGACATTATTTTCCCCATTTTAAGATGAAAAACCTGGGTCTCAGAGAGGCCAAGTAGCTTGCCCAAGGTCACAGAGCAAGGAAGCGGCAGGGCTGTGATTTTAACTCCATCTTTCTCGCCTTCCCTCTGGATTTGTTGTTCTCAAAGTCTGTTCCCCAGGCGAGCAGCATCAACATCAGCTGGAACTTGTGAGAAATGCACATTTTCAAACCCTTTCCCACACTTAATGCATCAGAAACTCTGAGGTGGGACCAGCAATTTGTGTTTTAAGAAGCCCTCCAGGCGATTCTGATGCTTATTCAAGTCTGAGAACCACCGCTCTAGTGCTTTCCTCCCTTTCACTCCTCACCAGAATTTCTACTATGTAGACAAGCCAGTAATAAGGAATTATCTGGTATTTCCTGAGACAGGAAAGTTTGGTCATTCTGGACCCCTCTGTCCCAGGAACAGGTCATTGGGAGTCTTAGCCTTCTCTACCTTGTCCTGAGGGGGAAGTCTTATAGTCACTAAGCTGCCTCAATTTCCCCAATGTGACTAGCTTCTGAGAACAAAAGGAGGCCTTGCCTGAGCTCCCTGGTGGCTGAGAACATCCTTGCCTGATCTGCCCACCACTGGGTCTGGCTCATGCCCATGTTCAATAAATAGCTGATGGATGCAGGTGGGAAAGATCAGCCTTGGGGACTCAGCGGGCTGCAGCCACAAGGCTATTTGGCCCCTATCAGAATGGCTTCTGACTCAGAAATCCTACAAGTGCGCTGGTCCCAGCCAGTACATCATTCACTGTGTGATGCATCGCCAGAACTGCAGTGAGCATCCCTCAGACCCTTGTTCTGTTGTATAAATCAAGGAATTTCCCACTTCTTTCCTCCTTCACAGAGCCCAGAGGGTTTGTGGTGGCAGCTCTCCCCTTCCCGGCAGTCACAAACCTTTCCTAGGTTGGGGAAAAGGTGACCATGCAGATCTTATTTCTCAGGCCAGCTTCTCGTCTTCCAAGATCCTTTGCAAAAATGATGGTAGCAAACGGAAACTTCCATGCCTAATACTAATAGCATCCACTTTTTCATGTACCTGGTCCTGGGCTAAGGGGTTTTCCAACACTAATTTTTGGAATCCTCAGCACCAGCCTACAAGGTTGGGATGATGATTTCCCATTTTATAGATGAGGAAACTGGCTCAGAGAAAACCACTTGTCCAAGGTTCTGCGGCTGGCAAGTGGCAGGGCTGGGGACCAAACCCCGGCTACGCATACCCAAGTCTGCTCTTGATTCCCGTGTAACTGACTGTTTCATCCTATTTCATAGCCAAGGAGGCTGAAGTGAAGGACCCTGCTCTACCCACACCACTGGGCAGCAGCAGACTCAGGATTTGAATCCAGGTCTTTCTTTTGGAAGCAAGGTCTGTGTTTTGGAGTCTGTTTGGCCTATAGAACTTGGGACTCACTCTCAAGAGCTCCGTTAGGGGAGCCTAAGTGGATATGAGGACAGAGCAGTGTCCTTAGTATAAATGTGTACAGCCTTGGGCAAACCATTTACCTCACTCTCTGCCTGTTTCCCCAGCTATAGTTACACAAGCCCATCAACCTCACGTGTTGGTTGTTATACTCAAATGAGATAATGACCTTAAAAGACATTTTAATAATAACAATAGCCGTGGCTATGCTTTATTGAGCACCTACTGTGTGCCAGGCGTAAGGTCAGGAGATGTGTAAGCTCAATCTCCTTTAATTCTCACCCTATGAGATAGGTGCTTTGATTCCTTGGGGTGAGCTCTGGGCCCCAGTTCTTTCATCTGTACAGTGGGAATGATGTTGTAAGTACCATGTAGGGTCATTTGGGTATTAAATGAGTTAATGTATATGTGATTAGAATGGAGCTCAATATATATATATAAAACCCAATCAGGGCTTCCCTGGTGGCACAGTGGTTGAGAATCTGCCTGCCAGTGCAGGGGACATGGGTTCAAGCCCTGGTCTGGGAAGATCCCACATGCCGCGGAGCGACTGGGCCCCTGAGCCACAAGTACTGAGCCTGCACGTTTGGAGCCTGTGCTCCGCAACAGGAGAGGCCGCGACGGTGAGAGGCCCGCGCACCGCGATGAAGAGTGGCCCCCACTCGCCGCAACTAGAGAAAGCCCACGCACAGAAACAAAGACCCAACACAGCCAAAAATAAATAAATAAATAAAGTGTAAAAATTAAAAAAGAATGCTGGCATATCAGGGCATTCCTCCAGAAGTTCTACTTAATAAAAAAAAAAAAAAACCCAATCAAAAAATGGGAAGACCTAAATAGACATGTCTCCAAAAAAGATATACAGATGGCCAATAGGCACATGAAAAGATGCTCAACATTGCTAATTATTGGAGAAATGCAAATCAAAGCCACAATTAGGTACCACCTCACACCAGCCAGAATGGCCATCATCAAAAAGTCTACAAATAATAAATGCTGGAAAGGGTGTGGAGAAAAGGGAACCCTCTTGCACTGCTGGTGGGAAGGTAAATTGGTGCAGCCACTATGGAGAACAGTATGGAGATTCCTTAAAAAACTAAAAAGAGTTGCCATATGATCCAGCAATCCCACTCCTGGGCATATATCCGGAAAAGATGAAAACCCTAATTCCAAAAGATACATGCACCTCAACAGCAGCACTATTTACAATAGCCAAGACATGGAAGCAACCTAAGTGTCCATCAACAGATGAATGAATAAGGAAGATGTGGTGTGTATATATATATATATATACATATACAATGGATTATTACTCAGTCATAAAAAAGAATGAATAATGCCATTTGCAGCAACATGGATGGACCTAGAGATTACAATACTAAGACAAAGACAAATATCATATGATATCAGTTATATGTGGAACCTAAAAAAAATGATACAAATGAACTTATTTCCAAAACAGAAACAGACTCACAGCCATAGAAAACAAACTTACAGTTACCAAAAGAGAAAGGGGAGGAGGGAAAAATTAGGAGTATGGGGTTAACAGATACACACTACTATATATAAAATAGACAACCAACAAGGACCTACTGTATAGCATAGGGAACTATACTCAATATTTTGTAATAACCTATAAGGGAAAAGAATCTGAAAAAGAATATCTATCTATCTACATCTGAATCACTTGGCTGTACACCTGAAACTAACACAATATTGTAAATCGACTATACTTCAATTAAAAAAAAAAAAAAGAAAAAAGTTATTAGAACCAAATCTGTCACACAGTACGTACTATGTAAGTGTCCTGTCACCAAGCACATCTCATAGTTGGGGAAACTGAGGCTCAGAGAAGCAAATGACTTGCTCAAGATCACACAGCCGAGAAGTGGCTGATCAGGTCTTAAACCAATGTCTTGAGACTCCAGTGTCTGCTCCTTTTCCTCCCTGTTCAGAGGCCCCCATTTGGCAGTGCCCCTTGTTTGGGTCCCCTGTCGTGCCCCAGACATCAGGGTGGGATACCCCAGCCTCTATGGCTTTGGCCTGTCCTGTTTTGGTCCATGGAAGACCCATGCCCAGTCTGAGCCTCCAGGGGCATGGAAATAAACCTCAGAGCCTGAGAAATAAGTAAAAAATTAGCTTCACGCTCCCAGTGTCCAGAGGCTGAGGCGGGTGTTGAATTATTCAGGCTGTTTGGGTGGGAGGTGTTAGTTTTCTGCTACCCTCGCCTTGACGGCTGCCCTGACAGACTGATGGATGAGCCAGTAAAACACTCGGAGCCCAGGAGGAAAACTCGTACTCATAACTCACTGACGGGAGGGAGCGTTCTTTCTGCACTGGTAGCTCCAGAGGCTCAGGCTGGACCGGACCCTCCCCTGCCTTCCTCTAACGAGGCTGGAGATGCCAACTGCACAGCCATCCTCGGCGATCAGGCGAGCACTCAAAGGAGGCCTTTTAAGAATGGAGCTCTTCCTTCATTTGTTATGTTTGTATTTTAAAAAGGAAGTGGCAATTTATGTAAAAGGCACAAAATCTTAAGTGTTGAGCTCTATGAATTTTTCACCTTTGTGAACATGGTGTAACTACCCACTCAGATCGAGATATGAAACATTCCTATTCTTCTCGAAGTTTCCCTCGTTCTCCTTTCCAGCCAATACACCTCTGCTCCCAGACAATGCCTATCCTGATCTCTGTCAGATTAGTTTTGTCTTCTCTAGAGTTTCATACAAATGGAATCATATAGCTGGTGTCTAGCTTCTTTCACTAGCATTTTTTTGCGATTCATCCATGCCATTGCATGTCTCAGTCATTTGTTCATTTTTATTATTGAGTAGTATCCCACTATATGAATATACCACTATTTCTCTATCCATTCTCTTATTGATGGGTGTCTGGAATTCTCCAGTCTCTGTCTATTATAAATAAAGCTGGCATAAACACCTGTGTACCAGTCTTTGTATGGACGTGTGTTTTTTTTTCTCTTGGGCGTATACCTGGGAGAGAGATGGCTGTGCCTCAGCAAAGTGCTTGTTTAGTTTTAAAAGAAACAGCCAGACGATTTTCCAAAGTTGTTGTGCCATTTTACAGCCCCCATCAGGAGTCCATGAGTTTCGGTTGTTCCACATCTTCACTGACACTTGGTATTACCAGTCTTTCCAATTTCAGCCATTCTGATGGGGATGTAGTATCATCTCCTTGTGGTTTTATTTTTGTGTGACTAGTGCTGGCGAACCACTTTACATGCACTTAGTGGTCATTTGCATATCTTTTTTTTTTGGCTGTGCCGCATGGCTTGCAGGATCTCAGTTCCCCGACCAGGTACTGAACCTGGGCCATGGCGGTGAAAGCCTGGAATCCTAACGGCTAGGCCACCAGGGAACTCCCTGTATATCTTCTTTTGTGCAGTATCTTTTCAACTCCACCCACGTAACTGCTTCTCTGCATGAGGTCTTCTTCCTGGACCTGGGAGCTTGCAGTGCAGTCTGGAGATGTGAGAGGCTTAACACCCCAGGGGCAATCTTCAAACAGTAGAGATGAAATTTCATAGATAAATGACACAGCTCTCATCCCTCCAGCAGGCTGATTCTAAGGTATGTTTCCCAGTGATTCTTAGAAGGGCCCCAGTGGAACCGAGCCCAGTAGCCCATCAAGGTCACCGGCTAATTCACATACTCTCTATTAGTTTTTATTCCCTCCCCATCTCACTTCCCCACTCCCTCCCTTGTTCTTCCGGGGTTGCCTCCCAAGTAAACTGCACGTACCCAAGTCTTTGTCTTGGGATCTGCTTTGAGGGTAACCCAGGCTCAGACGGCAGATACCCCAGAGATTAGCAAAAGCAGGAGGCTGTTACCTCCCTGGTCAGGAGCTGGAGGAGCACGGGGAGGGGGTGGTGTTACTGGTGCCCAAGGGCTGGGGGCCCCCGGCAGAAGCTGGAATAACAGGGGCCTTTTCAGGGGAAACCGATGCCTCCAAGGAGTCCAGCACTGTCAGACACGCGCCCAAATCGGAGATGGAAGGGGAGAAAGGCCGTGGCTCCTCCTTTGTCCCCCACCCTCCAAGCTCCTGCCCGAGCTTCTCATTAGTGGAGTCCAGACAGAACCCAGATGAACCAGGAGCCTGGGAAATGCAGCCCGCGGCGTCAGCACCCTGAGATTCAGAGCTGAGCCAGGGAAGGACGAGGCGTGGTTACAGGGCAAACTAGCCCAGACCCAGAAGGAAGCAAGTGGGCGGGGGTCCTCTTAGGTACTTAGGGATGACCCACCCCTTTTCCAGTGGACACCCACACCAGATCCAAGAATCAGCCTCTTCGCTGCTTTCTTCTCCCCAAGGCTCTGTGCGGGATGCTCTTTCTCAATCACTCAGATCCTGAGCGTGACAGCTGCCCCTTTTGCCTGGACACAGGGCATGATCTGGAGCCCCTTCTTCCGGGGCACTTTGAAATTTTGCTTCCTCCGGGGTGATGGGCTGCGTAGGTATCTGTTGTCTGCAGGATTAAAACTTACCCAGGTGGAAAATGGCAGATGGGGTGCTAAGCAAAAGGATTCCTTCCCTCCGCAGCGGGAAGGCAGTCCTTTGAACCAGTGCCAGGGATGTCGGATGCCACTGCTGGCAAGGCCCGCCCTGGCAGATGGAGTCTACAGACCTCGGTGCCCTGCAAGGGAAGTCAGACCGAGGAGAAAAGAAATCCAGACTGGAGCCTGCCCGCTCATCCAGCCCACCCACCAACAGGTCAAATGACCTTGGGCAAAGCATCTCAACTCCCCCGGTCTCTGCTTTGCCATCTTGTAATACAGGATCATGACACTCTTATTACATTTCTCATGGCATGTTGAGTGGATTCATGTCCAAAGAAAGTACCTGTCAACAGGATGAAGGGAAAGAAGCCTGTTTCTGCCCCTACACATTCTCCTGCTCAGAAAAAGGTGACATTGAGGAGGTACATGGGAAAGTCCAATTTGTCTTTAGCACAGACACGTGATGGGAAAACCACTAACGTGGCCCCCAGTGGTCAATGATCAATTAAGTAGGGGCTTAATAAATGCTTGCTAAATGCATGAATACATCAACGCCAGCCCCTTACCCCTTATTCAGTCAGATGTAAATTAATATCTGGTAGTCAAAGCTCCTAGGTCTTGCCCCAGCCCTCCCCACCTAACCTCCTTTCCCACTGCTTCCCACTGTGCAGCTCGCATCCTACCGATGCCCGTCTTCTCATCCTCCTGCTGGCTTGTGACTTGGCTACACCCCCCTCCAGAAGGCCACGGCTTCTGTTACACAGTCCTCTGAGCTCTACACCGCTTCCCCCATGCCTCCTACTTTTTCTGCCCTTGCCCAGGCCACCTCCGGCCTCTGGACTCCTCTAGCCCATCCCGGTGCCTGACAACTGCGGAGGATTTGGTTAATTGAAGGACTGCGGAGAGCACAGCATGAGCAAGGGCCCAGGGCTGGGAATGAGTAGGGCCTAAACAGAGCAGGGAGGCGATGGACCTGATTACAGGGGTACGTTACCGAGCACATGTTCTGTGCCAGACACGGTGCCAAGCTCATTACACACGTTCTCATTTAAGCTGCTTATGTGTCTTATGACCCCTGCTTATGTAGCTAAATCCCAGGCTCTGGAGTCAGACAGCCTGGGCTCGGAGCACAGCTCCCCGACGTCCTGGTAGATTGAACTTGTTAGAATGTAACCTTGCTGCCCCTCAGCTTCTCCAGAGGGAGCACCGGGGATCTAGCGCCTACTCATGGGGTTCTTATGAGAATTAGGAGTTAATGCACGGGAAGTGCTTAGAACAGGGCCTGCCACACGGTCACTGCTCGGTAGATGTCAGTTATCATCAGGGTCTCCAGACTCGTGCTGTCCAATACGGCAGCCACCAGCCACATGCAGCTAATTTAAGTGAATTAAAATTCAATGAAATTCAGAACTTAGTTCCTCATCACATTAACCACAGTTCAAGCGCTCAATAGCCCATGATTCAGAGAACACAGGTGTGGGACATCTCCATCACTGGAAAGTTCCTGGATGGAGCTGCTTCAGAGGATGTATGAGAAGCTCGTATTAGTGGTTACAGCTGATGTGGTGAGAACCTGGAGATGGAGGAGACAGGGGTGGGAGAAAGACTTTGCTCTTTTTGTACATTTGTTTTATCATGAGCACTTATTACTTAGCAAAACAAAAAAACACCTTATGAAGCAACCCTCTTTGTAGAGGAGAGTATGAAGCTCAGAGAATGTCTAAGGCCACAGCGCTGGTAAGTGGAGGGTCTGAGGGTGGAACCTCCTGTCTGACCTAGAGCTTGAGCCCTTGACCACCAGGCAGCCGGGATGCAGATTTGAAGGGAAGTGGGGAAACTCCAAAGGCAGGCGATGTTTCAAAGGGTCCAGCCCTGGAGACTCCCAGGACCTACTTCCCTCATTTAGTCTTGAACAGGGACCACCTTGTAACACCCCTTAGAAGGATGAGTCAGATTCGTGGAGCCCACATTACAGGGACTGTGGTAAGAGCTCTGGCTCTGGTGTCAGGAGGTGCTGATTCAGGTCCAGCCTCCTCCACTAAATTGCTGTGATCTTGTGCCTTGGTTTTCTCATCTGCAAAATGGGCACAGTAACTGTTCCAAGCTCACAGGGCTGTTGCCAAGATGAAGTGCTTGGCTCACGGCGAGCCCACAATATGGGTGAGTTAATTATTATTTTATTAAACTTTTCAAGCTGGCCTCTGAAGAAGGAATACATGAAGGGGGAGCCATTTGTGGGCCCCCTGAAGCAGCTTCTCTTCCCACATCCCTGGGAAGGGCAAATGGAAAAGGGAGGAGGGAGCCTGAAATTCTCTTAATTACCAGTGGGGCCCATTCCCTGGCATGTTCCCCTCAGCCTTGCAAAGCATGGACAGAAAAACACTACCTTCTGATAACAAAGGGTGTGGCAACAGGCAGGAGTGGCCTTGAGGAATATTTATGAGGCTGTGGCACAGGTGTTCTCCAGATTTCCCTGACAGTTTCAAGGTGAAGCAGCAATTTTGTATCTACCATTAATCTTGCAAATAAATGCAAAATGGCCGCAGCTGGGAGTTTTCCAATTAATTGATGGTAGCTTCAGAACCGAGTTCAGAGCTCATTAGGCAGGGCTTTTGCAGGTGGTAGTCACCACGTGGCATGTGCAGCCCGCCGTGGCCCTGGCTTAGGGTGGGGTGACGCTCGGGGCTCCCCACCAGCACCAGGACTGGTATCCAGGAGCCCAAGGGGAGGAAGAAGGGGCTGCGAGGCTGGAGAACAGTGTGGTTGCACGGAGTGACCTTGGAGTTGTGAGAGAGTGTGAGGTTTGGGAGACAGGGGTCAAGTCTGGGCGCCCCACTCTCCGCTAGTCAGAACTCGGTCACTGCCCCCTCTGAGGCTCAGATTCTTCATCTTTGAAATGGAGATGATACCAATGCTTAGTACAGAAATTTACCCTGAGGGTTACGTGAGTGCTACCATTATTGTTGTGAGCAGCATTTACTCTGACCTAGGATGTGACTACTGGGTTCTAGAAGAATCTTTCCTTTAAACCCCAATCCCATCTACTATGTTTCAGGATGGCTGAAATACTCCCCTTCGTGCTCCATCTCTCAAAGATATATATTCAAACACACTGAGCTGTGATCCATCACTGACAGCCCAGGCTGGATAAAGGATTGAAGAGCAGGTTGTCCGGGGGAAGGGAGGGCGGAAACCAGGAGGCGCTGGGAGCCCGGGGAGGGGGAGGGAGAGGACCCCTGACACGCGAAACGGGCTTTACAGCTTTTATAGGATGCGCATTCGTTGGCTCGTTGGCTCACCTCCCAAGCCAAAAAGGCAAACAGGCATCTGTTGATGTCTCTCTGCTACTTTTCCAGCCTTCACTCCGAGTACATATCACTTCCCCCTCCATGTCGCAGGCCATCTGCTTGGTGCCTCCTCCCTCAAATGTCCACTTCACGTCTCAGAGCCTTCTCCAAAGCACTACCACGTGAAACCCTCATTTGTTCAACCCATCAGTGAACCAACCAACCATCTAATCAATCATCTTATCAATGAACTGGCCATCTAACTAGCTAACTAACCACTCAACCCAAATAATGGAACCAACCAACCATCAACCGACTGACTAACCAATCAAGTAATCAACAAACGAGCCAACTGATCAGTGAACGAGCCAACTAGCCAACCAACTACTCAACCATTCAATGAGCAACTAATAAATCATCCAATCCCACAAACCAAACAACCAAATAACTACTAACCAACAAGTCAACCAAAATTTACTAGTTTCAGGCAAATACACACAACAAGACTCTGGCCCAGGGCAAGGGCTGTCTGCCTCCCGTCTGGGCTTTCAGCAGCCCTGCTGGTTAAGGGGCCTCACCTGTGCACTAACCTCCCTGGGTAACCCTGGGCCAGGCATTAGCCCTGAGCCTGGCTAGAACTTTGCCAACTGGGTTCCTTGGGGCCCGGGGTTCTGTGGAAGGGCCCTGGGACTCCCTTGGGAGGCAAGAGGCAGCCACGTAGGCGGGGACCTGGATTGTCATCTCTTTTTTCTCCTTTTATCCATTTTGTGTGTTGGGATTTTGAGTAAGACTTTATTTGAAGAAAGTCTTAGATGTCTTAAAAACCATTGCGTTGGGTCGGTCACCTTTTCAGCTCTAAGGGGGAAACGGGCGTTTCCCTGTGGTTGTAGGGGGAGGCGCGAAGGAGACCCTGGGCTCCAGGCCTGGAGTTTCCAGCGGGAAGAATGCAACGAAAGCACAGGGGCGGCCGCATGGGTCTCGCTAGGAAGCGGGGCTGCCGAGTGCCGAGGGCCGGGACAGAGCCGTTGGGAACCCGACGTACTTAGAAGCATTCAGAGACCACACATCAGTGAAGGGCTGAGTATAAACGACGGCTAACTGCATTTCCTCACCTGTTTCCAAGCAGAGCTGCTTCCCATGATCCAGGGTCCGCTGCAATTTCCAAACAGCCCGTGGCACGGCGTGGGATGTCCTTGGACGCACCACCCACTAGGAACTGACTCCAAAGGATCTGGATCCACGGCTGCCCATCTGCCTGGCTCTCGGAGTCGCCACAGTGGGAGGGACGCAGAGCCGGGGCGCGTAGGAAGACGGTGTGCATCACAGCAGCCCACGGCAACCGGCCCCCAGAGGCCCCAGGCTGGGCTGTGCAGCTGGGACTTCCCAGGGGCTTCAGCCCCCAAAAGTGAAAAAGCAGCCAAAAAAGAGTTCCCAGGGCCCCCATGGTGGGCGAGAATGCATGGCGTCGGGGGCTCGGGCATTTGCCTGAATCCCAATTTGCTGTGAGACTTCATGTTTCTGAGCCTCTACTTCCTCTTCTGTGTAAAATGGGGCCGGTCAGTGGTTACCACTGAGACGTGCAAGGTCAAGAGTAGCACACGTCTTTGTTTACTGGGACCCCCAGTTTCTAGATGAACAAACTGGCCAAGCAGGGGATTCTGAGAGGAGCTGGGATTGTAATTGAGGTTTCTAAATTGACGTCTCTTTCCATAATCCCATGTTGGGCTGCACCCCGTGGGCCCGCGAGCCTTGGCCCAGTCTCGAAACCGAAGAAAGAGCCTGGAGACAGTGACAGAGACGTCAGTGGTTTGTTGGGGGGGGGGGTCTTACACGTCTGAAGCAAGGTCCTGGAGCGACACCCCACCGTGTGCAGCAGACAGCGAGCAGAACATGGCGGGACTCTTTTCACCACGGGGCGGGGGATGGGGGAGGGAGGCTGCCATTTATAGGGGGAACCGCCATCACATGGGCTCATCAGTTACCAGGGAAACCAGCAGCTTGGGCACGCCCCTCACGGTCCTCAGGTTAATGACCATCAGGAGGGCAGGTGTTTCCCTTTAATAAACTAGCAGGTGGAGCCGCTCTGGGCTAAGGATTAGGACAATCACTAGCTGGGGGCTGGGGGGGCAGGTACGGTCACGTGAGCAGGTGCAGGTGAAGCAGGGGCTGGTCCAGCAGGGGACGGACGTACAGAGAGCAAGAGAACAGCCACCTTGAGTGGCCTGACCATACACCCTGGGACATTTTTTCCCTCTCTCTGGGGGATGTTTTTCTTTCAGGCAAGGTAGAGCCAGCCGTGACTGAGAGAGCTTGGGTCTGGTTCTGTCCAAACACCCAGGGGTGACTCCAGGGGCCTCTTGATCTGCTCACCACACTCCCTGACTTCTTAGCCTCCCACCCCAGCAGAGTGCGGGTTGAGCTCTCTCCCAAGGTACGTTAAACAGCCCCAGCTCGCCTGCCCACTGAACAGAGGCCCTATCATTTACTCAAAAGCATCACCGGGAGTTTCTGATTTATTGGTGATGGGTCAGCTATGGTCTGCAGGCAGCTTACGGTTGTGCCATTAAATTTTCAGAGAATAAGAGCATGATGGGGAAGATAAATTTAGTGATTCTGGGGATCCTGGGAGAGCAGCTCCTAGGAGGGGCCCCACGGCCCTTCATGCTCACTTCATGAGTCCCTTTCTGCCGCCGTCATGATGAAAGGCATCCCGTAAGGAGGAGATTTGCTCCCAGAACAAGAGACAGTCCATTCCTGGAGTCACAGGCTAGTCTCATGCTAGAATCACGAATATTTGAATCGGAGAATCACAGATGGTTAGAGAAAGACAAGCTCTTAAAAATCACACAGTCCAGCCCTCTCATTTTACTGATGAAGTAACTGAGGGCCAGGGTGGGGACGTGACCTAAGCAGGAGCATTGAACCAGAAGGCTGCATCCTGACTCTTTTTCCAGTGCTCCTTTTGTGGCACCAGGATACCCTTCTCCTAGAGGTAGGGGTTAGCTGCACCGTGGAGGAAAAGGACTTTTGAGGGGAACTTACATCTTCATCAGCACCCCGACCTTACAGAAAAAGAAGCTGATGTTCAGAGAAGACATCTGACCTTCTGACTGTAAATTTCACCAAGACCCGTCGGTTTTGCACAGCTTCCTTAGCAACCGTCTCAGTGCTTAGAATATAACAGGTGCCATAAATATTTGTTGAATGAATGAATGAGTGAATGAATAAATGAATGAACGTTTATCAGCAGATCTGGAACTAGAACTATGTGATTTAAAAGCCTGCATATAGGGCTTCCCTGGTAGCGCAGCGGTTGAGAATCTGCCTGCCAATGCAGGGCACACGGGTTCAAGCCCTGGTCTGGGAAGATCCCACATGCCGCGGAGCAACTAGGCCCGTGAGCCACAACTACTGAGCCTGCGCATCTGGAGCCTGTGCTCCGCAACAAGAGAGGCCGCGATAGTGAGAGGCCCGCGCACCGCGATGAAGAGTGGCTCCCGCTTGCCGCAACTAGAGAAAGCCCTCGCACAGAAACGAAGACCCAACACAGCCAAAAATAAATAAATTTAAAAAAATAAGCCTGCATATAAAATAAATAAATTAAAAAAAAGAAAAGGGACTTCCCTGGTGGCGCAGTGGTTAAGAATCCGCCTGCCAATGCAGGGGACACGGGTTCGAGCTCTGGCCTGGGAAGATCCCACATGCCGCAGAGCAACTAAGCCCGTGTGCCACAACTACTGAGCCTGCGCTCTAGAGCCCACAAGCCACAACTACTGAGCCCTCATGCCACGACTACTGAAGCCCATGCGCCTAGAGCCCGTGCTCCGCAACAAGAGAAGCCACCGCAATGAGAAGCCCGCGCACCGCAACGAAGAGTAGCCCCCACTCACTGCAACTACAGAAAGCCTGCACACAGCAACAAAAACCCAACACGGCCAAAAAAAATAAATAAAATAAATACATTTTAAAAGCCTGCATTTGGTGCTGGAGAGGGTGTGGCAAAAAGGGAACCCACCTACGCTGGTGGGAATGTAAGTTGGTGCAGCCACTGTGGAAAAACTTTAGCCTCAGAAAACTAAAAATAGAATTACCATATGATCCAGCAATCTCATTCCTTGGCATATATCCAGACAAAACTCTAATTCGAAAAGATACATGCACCCCTGTGTACATAGCAGCACTATTCACGATAGCGAAGACATGGAAACAACGTGTCCATCAATAGATGAATGGATAAAGAAGATGTGGTACATATATACAATGGAATACCACTCAGCCATAAAAAAGAAAGAATGACATTTGCAGCAACAAGGATGCAACTAGAGATCATCATACTAAGTGAAGTAAGTCAGAAAGAGAAAGACAAATACCAAATGATATCACTTATATGTGGAATCTAAAATACGACACAGGGAATTTCCTGGTGGTCCAGTGATTAGGACTTGGTGCTTTCACTGCCGGGGGCCTGGCTTCGATCCCTGGCTGGGGAATTAAGATCCTGCAAGCTGCACAGTGCAGTCAAAAAAATGAAATAAAATAAAAGATATGACAAATGAACCGATCTATGAAACAGAATCACAGACATAGAGAACAGACTGGTGGTTACCAAGGGGGTGGGAGCTGGGGGAGGGCTGGAGTGGGAGGTTGGGATTAGCAGATGTTAAGCTTTTATATATAGGATGGGTAAACACCAAGGTCCTACTGTATAGCACAGGGAACTGTATTCCATATCCTACGGTAAATCATAATGGAAAAGAATATATATATATATATACACACACACACATATGTATAACTGAATCACTTTGCTGTGCAGCAGTAATTAACACAACGTTGTAAATCAACTAGACTTCAATTAAAAAGGAAAGCCTGCATTTGGGCTCAGCGGCCAGTTTCTGCAACAGCAGCTGCATTGCTGCGCAGCCTGTCCTATTCTGTGCGTTTCCCGTACGGTAATGAGCAGCAGGTGGGGAACTGGAATTCCCACGGGTGGACTCTCCGCCTTCCAGACAGTGAAAAGTTCCATCTGAGGGCTTTAAATGTCCCAAAGGGAAATTTTAAAAGGCTTCAACAGCCCCCACAATGCTTAGCCTTGTGCCGATGACCCCCTCCTCCTCTTTTAGATAAATGCCACTGCCAGAAAAGTGACTCGGAAGGCTCCAGTGCTAAGACAGACTTCTAGGGATACGTCTGAAATGGATCTGGAAGTTGAAGTCGTAGCCCAG
Organism: Balaenoptera ricei; assembly: GCF_028023285.1. Taxonomy (NCBI): domain Eukaryota; kingdom Metazoa; phylum Chordata; class Mammalia; order Artiodactyla; family Balaenopteridae; genus Balaenoptera; species Balaenoptera ricei. The sequence goes on from NC_082652.1 coordinate 19,693,504, forward strand.
GAGGGAGGCAGAGCCTGAGAGCTGGAGTAGGGTGGCCAGGCTGGAGACAGACTAGAAGCAAGAGGCTGCAGAGTCAGGGGTGGACAGTTGGAGGGGAGGACGGGTATTCCTTGTCTTTACAGACCGTGCCTGGGTGATTTCACACCATCACCTGGGCAAGGACCCCGCCCCAGCAGAAACCACAAACCAGTTCTTGAAATAGGAACACAAAATCGGTCGAAATAATAGCATTGGATTCTAGTAGGTCTAATTCTCAGGGACTCTGTTCAATGAAACAGACATTTTCTGAGCACCTACTGTGTGCTGCGCTCTGCCCAAGGCTCTTTGGGACTTAGGATAGGCAGGGCTGCCTATAGTTAAGAGAAAGGGTTCTAGAACCAGACTGCCCGGGTCTGAATCCCGGCTCTACCACTTACTAGCTGTGTGACTTGGGTAAGTCACTTAACGGAACCTCAGTTTCCTTATCTGTAAAGTGGGGCTAATAGTCATACCCACCTCACAGGGAGGTTGTGAGGATTAAATGAGTAAATACACATAAAGCACTTGGCATGGTGTCAGCACATAGTATGTGCTCAATAAGTACTGCTGCTAAGACGTACGTGGAGCAATGCAAACGGGGTTGCAGGGACCATAACTCCCAAAGTACAAGGGCATTCAGTCCCTACTTGCAGGACCTCACTTTCCCCTCAGTGTCTCTCCCAGTGATTTCCGGAGGCCTTCAGGGGTACTTCCCTTGTGTTCTGGAAGTTGTCCACCCACGTTCTCCTGCTCTGAGCCCCATGAGGACGTCCACACCCACAGGCCATTTAATTTCCCACGTAATTCCTACAGTCCACTCTCTCAGAGGTTACACGTTGGCAGTGTGCACTCCGTATGTGACTCCAAGACATATTTGGATGGATGGCAGGACGTTTCAAAACAATTTGAGCCAACTTCTATAAGCCAGGAGATTTCATCTTTAAAGAAAACATATTTTCAAAAACAAAAAGGAAGCCCTAGCACATCTTCCAGAAATGCAGAAATGGGTCTACATTTCTGCTTGGCAGTGGAACTGAGTAGCTGCCAACCTACTGGGTGGAACAGTGTCCACTTGGCCCTAGTCCCCAGGGCGGTCTCTACTAACCCCCCATTCCCCCACCCCTCCCGTCCACTGGGCCCTATGAGCAGCCTGGCCTCTGCAAGCATTCCTGTCCCCTGATCCATTCCGTTCTGGCCCTGCTGAATGAGTCAGGGCTGACCCCACTGTCCCCTCCCCACGAATTCACTACCCTGGGAGTCAGCTCCAATGACCTCTTGCTCCAGCTCCCACCCCACCTCTCACCCTTGGAGTACTGCTTGTGAAACAGGCACAATTGATTTGCCAAGGACGGGTGATTAATTAGAAACGAGGGCTCACAGCAGGAGAGCCTCCAAGGCTGGTGTTTTTTTTTTAAAATAAATTTATTTATTTACTTTTGGCTGCGTTGGGTCTTCATTGCTGCACACAGGCTTTCCCTAGTTGCGGCGAGTGGGGGCTACTCTTCGTTGCGGTGTGCAGGCTTCTCATTGTGGTGGCTTCTTTTGTTTCAGAGCACGGGCTCTAGGCACGCGGGCTTCAGCAGTTGCGGCTCGTGGGCTCAGTAGTTGTGGTGCACAGGCTTAGTTGCTCCGCAGCATGTGGGATCTTCCCGGACCAGGGTTCGAACCCGTGTCCCCTGCATTGGCAGGCGGATTCTTAACCACTGCGCCACCAGGGAAGTCCCCGTAGTGATTCTTAAATGACGGGGGATTTGATTCTCACCATCCACCACCCTCCACCCTGCCCCCTGCCCAGCGCCTGGTGCGTAGTAGGTGCTCAGTAAGTTCTTCTAGATTTGAATCCTCCATAAGGCTAGGTTCCCTATGTGGTTCTGAGCCTGGGCCACAAGTTGGACTCCTCTGGGGAGTTTTGCACTTTACTGGTCACCAGACCCCACACTCAGGGAGTCTAACTTAATAGCCTGGGCGTGGCTTGGTTGTGCCTGAGCGTGGCCTGGGCTTGCAGACTTGAAAACTTCCCAGAGTTCCAAGTGTAGCCCTGGCTGAGATCCACCATGTTGTTGCCTATGATAAAAGTTCTGAGTGGTCAGAATCACTCTTTCAAATCCCACAGGGAGCCTGGTGTTGGAGACCCACTCACCATCTCGCAGTTTTTCCTCAGTGTTGGGATTGGATAGCCATTTCCCCACTGAAGAACAGATACACTTGCTGGCTTGCATTTAGGCTCCAGACATGAAATACGTATCTTTGAACCCAAGGATCACACTTGGGTGATGGCACCAGGGTGAGATGCTCACTTTGGGAGGGGCACGTGGGACCTGAAAGCTCATCCACGTACATGGACACACCTGCCCTTTTATCCCTCTCTTCTCCCACCTCCCGTAGTTAATTCCTATTCCTTCTTTAGGTTGCAACTTGATGGTCACTACCTCCAGGAAGCCTTCCCTGACTACCCATAGGGTAGGCAAGTTCCCTTGTTACTTGTTTTCAAAGGATGATGCTCTTTTCAGAGCCCACTTGGCAGTTAGGCGCTCAGGCATGTGAAGTTGGGCTTCATGTCTGGCGCCCCCTTCTGGACTGGAGGCTTGCTGCAGTCCTTCCTTGTATTTCCAGTGCATATCACAGGGGCTAGGTAAACATTGCAATGGATGGTTGAACGACTGAATGAGTGAGTGAATGAATAAATGTAATTCCACATACACAGGTGGTTGAGGGTGCCACAGTTGGGGGGAAGGGTTCTTCCTTTCCACATGGCTTCTATGTAGATGGGGTTTATCCAATTACAATGAGGTATTCGGTCAAACCTGCGGTGTGCAGTGAGGCATAGCTGTGTTTCTTAGGTCTATAATTTTCCAATAATTAGACTTTCAGGCACATAGGTCTAGTGGTTTGAATATGATTCAGTTATATCTCTGTTGCTACAGAAACTGCATACGTAAGCCTTCAAAAATCTGCTTTAATCATGATGGCTACTGTGAATTTGTGCTATTTAGGTAACTTGCAATATACTTTCAGGACAATAAAATTACATGGTTGGGTTATTTTTAATTTCATGGGGCAGTGTTTCTCAAGCCTCAATTGTTCCAATGCCACCTTTTTTATTTTTGCCCTGCTTGTATACCACCTCTATGGTGTCATGAATTTAATATTTTTCTTTAAATCTACTCATTAAAAAATGTAAGTAAAGTTACTCATTAAAAAATCAGTAAATGTAGCTCAAAAGGAAAATTTATATGACCACAGTAAATAGAAAACCAGTTATCACTTTCCTCGAATAGGAGGTAACCATAAAATATCGACGCCCCCCCATAAACAATAAAACAATGTTATTAAATGTTAGCTGGATACTGTTGCCTGTGGGCTCTGAGCCTGAAGCCTGCTCTTTGTTTGTTATAGAGGGAAATTGGCAAGTGTTGGAGAAGATGTTGAAGACCTGTTAGCACCAAATGGAGACTTTTTCCTCGGTGTAATTAGAAGGGTTGAAAGAGAATTGGAAAGAATAATTTCCTCATGTTGTGATTCCATATGTATTTTGTGTCTTTTTCATATTATAGGGTATTTTTTTTATCATGTAAATTCATTTGTAAGGGCTCATAGCTTGCTCTTATAAAGTCAGTAGCAAGTCTGATGCTTCAGCATCAAGTTTATTGTAACTGATTTTGTTTTTCTCCAGGTCTTTCTTACGACATTACCAAGGTTGAGATCAGGTGGGTCTTAGGGTCTTTTGTTCTGCCTAAACAGTAAAGAACCACTGACAGATATAGGGAACAGACTTGTGGTTGCTAAATCTGGAGAGGGGTTGGAGGAGGGATGGATTGGGAGTTTGGGATTAGCAGATGCAAACTATTATATATAGGATGAATAAACAACAAAGTCCTACTGTATAGCATAGGGAACTACATTCAATATCCTATGACAAACCATAATGGAAAAGAATATGAAAAAGAATATATATATGTATAACTGAATCACTTGCTGTACATCAGAAATTAACACAACATTGTAAATCAACTATACTTCAATTAAAAAAAAAAAAAAAAAAGAAAGAAAAAAGAAGCACTGATAAATCACAGGTACCTTGGAAGTATAACTGACCAGGGTTGGAACCTTGGTTTTACCATTTGTTTGATCTGTGACCTTGGGCAAAGCACTTCACTTCTCTGGCCTCAATTTTCTTAGCTGTACAATGTGAATAATGGTATCAGCCTCCAAGTGTTGATGTGAAAACGTATAAAAAAAGTATTGTACATGAATCCCCCTCTGGAGCAGGAGAGAAGGTCTGTAATTGGTAGTTATGGTTGATCCTATATGCTCCGAGAAAACAGGACAGTGTCTGTCTTACTCACTGGCACAGAACCAGTGCTGGTTGATGCTCAAGAAATATCTTCACGCTTGACCAGGTTCAGGGGTGCAGAGGGTGGGGATGCCATTTGCTCACACTGCCTTCTTTGGAAAGTCTTCTTCAATTAGGTGGATTGAAAAGTGTCACTCAATTTAGAGATTGCCTTTGGGGGCAGAATGGCCCTTGAGATTCCTGGGGCAGGGGCTGTACTGGGCTGTCAATAGGAAGAGCTTCCAGTTGTTTGTTACATGGATGGTAGAAAGAAAGATGGCAGATGTGAGACCAGAGAATCACAAACCATCAGAACTAGGACCCAGTGGCCTCATTTTAAAGAGCGGGAAACTGAGGCCTGGAGAGAGATGGTGACTTGCTTGACTAAGGTCATCCAGCCTGTTGGAAGCAGAGCAGGAGCTCGAACTCACATCTGTCTCCTGGGGACCACCCAGTTCAAAGCTCTGTCCCTGACATCTGGTCCAGTCCTTATTTACCTCCTCCAGCTCTTGTCACATAACGATGATCTTGCTTGTCTTTATTCCCAGAACTTTGCAAAGTTTCTGGTCTCATCTCTCCTCTGGAAAGAAGTCCACATTCTCCATCAGCACCTGCAGAATGCAAGGGATGCTGGGAGCCTCCATGAGGGCACGTGTTATTCCACTTGGCCCAGCTCTGATCCCAGGGGTGTGAGTGTGCTCTCACCAGAGGGAGGGCCAGGCCCAGCATCCCCAGAAAAACATTGCCTGATGTCTTCCCTCCCGGGTGTCATCTGTTGGACTAAAAAAAAATGTTTACTCTTTAATATTATGCAACATCCATTGTGAATATGGAAAAGGAAAAAAGGTGTCAGGAAGTTTTAAAAAATTGCAATTCCACAACCTGGAGATAACCACTGCTAACATGTTGGCATATTTCCTTCTAGTCTTTTTTCTCTCCAGACCTATGCATTTCTGTTTCCTCCACCCCCTTGTGTACTCCCACCCTGTACACACAGCTTTATATCTGCTTTTATCATGGATTTGGAGAAAATAATTTTTTATATTAAAATTAACATGGCCATATTTTGAAGTGGAAGGCAAAATATGCTGGAATTTTGTAACTAAAATATGAAGCTTCCGAGAAAAATGTTCCAGTGGCTTAAGCTCTACCCCAGACCCTCAGAGCTGTGCATTCATTCTTCTTTACCATTTGATGGGTAGGTCTGAGAAGTATCAGTCTGCTATTTCAAGAGAGTGTTTTTATATAATATTCACCAAGCATCATTTACTTAATATATATTTACATATTACATATATAAACTTAATCTATACTTATATATATTTATATTATCAATATACAGTTATATGTAATACACTTAATAAATGATATTCATTGTGTAATAATACAAATAAAATAGCTTTGTTGAGATATAATTCACATACAATTCGCCCAAAATGTTTATTTCACTGGTTTTTAGTATGTTCACAAAACATACTATTTTGGTGCAACTATCACCAGAGGCAATTCTAGAACATGTTCATTACCTCAAAAAGAAACATTGTATGCATTTGCTGTCATTCTCCGTTTTCCTCCAACCCCTGACAACCACTAATCTACTTTCTGTCTCTAGATTTGCCTTTTCTTGATATTTCATATCAATGGAATCCTACACTATGTGGCTCTTTGTGTCTGGTGTCTTTAACTCAGTATAATACCTTCAAAGTTCACCCTCACTGTAGCAGTTATCAGTACTTCATTTCCTTTTTACGGTTAAACAATAGTCCATTGTATGGAGAGACCATATTTTTTTTATTCTACTTTTCGGCTATTATGAATAGTGCTGCTATGAACATCTGTGTCTAAGTTTTTGTGTGGACATACATTTTCATTTCTCTTGGGTGTATCCCTAGGCGTGGAATTGCTGGGTTCTATGGTAACTCTGTTTCTCCTTTTGAGGAACTGCTAGACTATTTTCCCAAAGTAGTTGCATCATTTTATGTTCCCATCAGCAGTGTGTGAAGGTTCCTTTTTCTCCACATCCTCTGCAACACTTGTTATTACAGTCATCCTAGTGGGTGTGAAGTGGTATTTCACTGTGGTTTTGATTTGCGTTTCCCTAATGACTAATGATATTGAACATCTTTTCATGTGCTTATTAGCCATTTGTATATCTTCTTTGGAGACATGTCTATTTAAATCACTTGCCCATCTTTAATTTGGGTTATTGGGTTATTTGTCTTCTTATATTGAGTTATAAAAGTTCTTTTAATATTCTAGATACAAGTCCCTTACCAGATATGACTTGCAAATATTTTCTTCTATTCTGTGGGTTGTCTTCACTTTCTTGATGATATCCTTTGAAGAACAAAAATTTTTAAATTTTTATGAAGTTTCAAGAGTATTTTCAAGACATGACTTTACTTGATTTAATGTTTCATATTAGTATGCTACAATTTGTTTAACCAACACCTGCTGCTGAAGACTTGCATTGTTTTCAGTTTCTTTGCTGTTCTTAATCATGTTAAGCTGTGTGTCTCTGTGAAGAAATCTTTGCCACAATTCTGATGCTCTTCTTAGGACAACGTCCTGGAAGGGCAACTATTCTGCCTAAGATTGTGAATGCTTTGACGCCTCTTACAAGATTGCTTTCCAAAAAACTCATGGTCCCGTGTACCTTCCTCTGTCCACCACCCATCCCTGTAGGGCATACGAGTGCCTAGTCAATGCAGCCTCTGGTACTATTACTTACAAAGGAAGACTTCTTTACCGAATTCACTGAATTTTAAGATGTGTATTTTCTAGCTGGTCTGGAGAAAAAATTTTGGGGTTGATCAGAGGCAAGTCTAGGTAGAAGAGATGGCTAATTAGATCCCAGACTGTCTTTTAAGAGATGCAGTTTCGGGCTTCCCTGGTGGCGCAGTGGTTGAGAATCTGCCTGCCAATGCAGGGGACACGGGTTCGAGCCCTGGCCTGGGAAGATCCCACGTGCCGCGGAGCAGCTGGGCCCGTGAGCCACAGTTACTGAGCCTGCGCGTCTGGAGCCTGTGCTCCGCAACAAGAGAGGCCACGATAGTGAGAGGCCCGCGCACCGCGATGAAGAGTGGCTCCCGCTTGCCGCAACTAGAGAAAGCCCTAGCACAGAAACTAAGACCCAACACAGCCATAAATAAATAAATAAACAAATACTTAAAAAAAAAAAAAAAAAAAGGCAAGCCTTCCTCTAAAAAAAAAAAAAAAAAGAGATGCAGTTTCATTACTTTTGTGTGCAGACACCTGTCTGGGATGAGAAAGCATCTTCTTTGTAAAGTTCCTTGGGGAGCTGCTTCAGCGCTTGGAGCAGGAAATGGCAGCTCTGAGAACGCTTTCCTGGCCGGCGGTGGGTACCCTTTAATGTCACTCGCTGTTCATTCTTCTTTGCATCATTAACGTACCTCTCCCTTCCTGGGACAGAAAAAGAATCCATTCAAGTGATTCCCAAATTCCAGATTGGAAAATTGGAAAAATCTGATTATCAGACAGTTCGGCAACCCGTGGTTTGAAATGGTCATTCAGTGAATGATTCATTCAGCAAACATGTCTTGAGCACCTATCATGCACTGGCTACAGTACGAGACAGTAGGGACGGAGCTATGCATCAGATTTGTGATCTCATATTTACAACCATTTCAGGTTCTGGAACTCTTTTGAAAATCTGATGAAAATGTTGGACAACCACCACCCCGCCCCAGAAAAACCTGTGCCCACACACATGTGATTTTATGTGTTTATGTCCACCTCAGAGACCACCAATGGATTTCCTAGGGGGGCCATGGATCCCAAGTTCAGAGTTATTGTTATATTCCAGTAAATGAGAAAAAAAAGACGCCATGTCATATTTGTGTTATTATAATTATGTAACACCCTGAAGCTTGACTCCGGATCAAGGATTTCCTTCCCCATACTGCAGGATTTGTAGACTTTGCCATCTGAACATCGGTTCCTAGGTTCTCTGCTGGGGTTGTTTGAGATGCTCCAGCTTTAGCAGAAAGTTTGACAGACATGGTCCCAGCCCTCATGGAGCCTGCAATCTGGGGGAGGAACTTCTGTCCTTACTTGACCTGGGCTACCCTGGGGACATTTGCTGAATCTCAGCAGGGTGTTTGTCCTCTGGCTCTCACTGATGGCATGTCAGGAAGAAACAAGGGTGACAGAACTGAAGAGGGGACATGCAGGTGGCGGTGGTGTCAGGGTGCCTGGATTTCACCAGGTATGATGACCTCCAGTCAAGGCAGGGGCTGCGGGTTGCTGAGTCCTGCCTGGTGTTTTAGATGGACATCAGAGCCCAGTTAGGGTTTTGGGAACCAACACGCCTCAAACAGTGGAAACCAAAACCAATGCGTTACATCTGTGGGCATGAAACAAAGCCAAGGAGCGTGGCCACCAAGATCCTCCAGATCTGGGAGGTCCACAAATTACTTTGTGTGCGGTTTTCCATACCACATCACCAAAATCCAGTTAAACTGATGAGAATGGCAGGTTCTCCCATCTGCCTCCAAAGGAGTGAATCCAGTCAGACATAGGAAGACATCTTTCTGGGGTGAATAATTAACAGGTTTCCTTTGTCAAATTCCAAATGAGATCCTGGGCCCCCCTTTCTTTCACCCCAACGTCACACAAAAGGAACACGAAGGGTTCTGAACCAGGGGGCAGCCAGCTGCTTCAGAACAGGCAATAAAGCAGCACAGGGAGAAACCTTAGTAACGAAGCCCCGATGTCTTGGTGCCCTGGAGCAGGACTGTCTGAGAACAGGCAAACCCGGGAAGATAAAGGAGGGTGTTGATTTAGACCCGGGCCAGCTCCTCAAATGCTTATGATCCTGTGATTGTGTCCTTCTCACAGGTCACAGGCTTTGAGTAGCCAATGAAAGCCATGGGACCCTCTCTCCATACGTTACTACTGCGAATAACTTGATGAGGGTTTTGGACCATTGGAACCCAACCGTGGGTTGCTATGTGATCCCTGGAAAGCAAATCTTAACATGCATCGTCCACTGAGGGAGGCAAAATGTATATGTACTGTAATTATTGCTGTTGAAGAAGGTATGAATGATACAAATCAGGCAAACTTTCTCTTAAAGGGCAAGATAGTAAATACTGTAGGCTTTGTGGGCCATTCAGTCTCTGCTGCAACTGCTCAGCCCTGTGGTTATAGCATCAAAGCAGCCAGAGATGATCTATAAATGAATGGGTGTGGCTGTGTTCCATTAAATGTTTATTTACAAAAACAGGCAGTGTTTCTATAAATAAACAAAAATAAAATATGTTTATTTACATATTTGGCTTATGGGTAATAGTTTTCTGACCCCTGATAATAATAACAGCCAGTGTTTAGGAACACTCACCATAAGCCAAGATCTGAGTATGTTTTATTATATTATAATAATATAATATATTATGGGCTATTATTATCCCTATTTTACAGATGAGAAATTAGTGTTGCAAGTTGCCCAAGGTCACTCGGCTGGTAACTGATGGAGATAGATTCTGATTTTATTGCTTTGTTCCTAAGAGATGGTCACAGAAAGTGTTATGAAGGATAGGAGGTAGGAGATGAGGATGATGTTGATGATAATAATAATAAACATTTATTGAGAGTCTGCTATGTGCCAGGTGCTATGCTAAGTACCTTATTTGGGTTAACATAAGTCATCCCCACCACAACTCACTGTCACTATTATTACCCGTGAGAGGGAGCTGAGGCACAAAGAGGTTAAGCCACTTGCCTTAGGTCACACAGCTCATCAGTGGTAGGGCAGGATTCAAACTCACACTGTGCTCTCAACCTCCTTCAGTTGCTGTCTCAAAGTCCTTAGGCTACGGGGTTATCCCCTCTCTCATCTGAGAGGACGTGGGCTCTGACCAATTAGAAGGCAGGCCTGAGTCAAGATTCTGGGCCCACCGCTTGCCTGTTGTTACCCCTTTAGTTCTTGGATCAGAGGGTGGTCCTAGGAGAGGGTCCTGTGCAGCTGGGGTTTCCCAACTGGCCAGGAAGTATTCTGATATTTACAGAACCAGCTCAAGACGTCCAGCTGTGCTCCTACAAGGTGGGCTGTTCTGAAGAAGCCTTCCTAGGTGGGAGTATGTGGATGAACACAGGGAGGGAAGCCCGAGTGGTGACCAGGAATGTCAGGGGCATCTGGGTGCCTGGAGGACATGCCAGTCGAAGGGGACCTGTGGCCTGGGGCTCCTGAGTGTCAGCAGGACCCCCAGCCCTCCCTCAGAGGCAGCAGACTGAGTTCTGGGCTTGCCTCTGAGTCAGAGGCTCCAGCAGGGAAATAAACTTTCTGTACTAAGAGGAGGAGGGAACAGCTCACTTTTTAAAAATAGGAGAGGCAGCCCCGTTGCTATGACGAATTTCTCGTGTTGCTCCATGTTTTTAAATTAAAAAAAATTTTTTTTTATGACCCACATAAAAAGGTACATACAGCCTCTTTGTAAAAATACATGGAAAAATCTTCATCTTATGCCCAATTTGAGTGAGACTCAAGGGACTATGGACCAAGAGAGCTTGTTTTAAGGCCTTTGAAGGTTCTGGGACCTCTGACGTTATGGGGACCACACCCCACACCATGGCAAACCTCAAAATGTCCCTACAGATCCCATTACACATACGCATTTTTGACAAAAGTATCTGAAAAGGTGTTAAAGTAATTCATATATATGGGGTTTATGAAGAATAAATTATTTTTCGTGTCCTTGTGATTTGTGCTTTTCTATTTCTAAACACAAGTGCCGTTGGATAGCAGTTGACTCACTAACATGTTGTAGACATTTAATCAGACATTTATTAATTTTGAGTTTGCAGTTGCCTTTTGGTGTTCTGGGGTCGATTTGCTTGTGAGTTCAGGTTTCAAATATCTCTGTAGGCCCTTGACAGGTTTGTAGATCTCAAGGTTCTGGGCCTCTAATGTGGGACCATGGAGGTAGAGGCCAGAAGCAACTCCTTGGGTCTCAGTTTTCCCATAAGCAAAATGGGAGTGGTTCAGGAAAAGATGTGCACAGAGAGAGAGAGAGAGAGAGAGAGAGAGAGAGGGAGGGAGAGAAAGATAAAGCAGATGGGGCAAAATATAAATAATTGGAGAATCTGCGTGAAGGTATAAGGGAGTTCCTTGCACTACTGTTGCTACTTTTCTGCAAGTTTAAAAGGATATCAGAATGATGGCACATATCTGGAAAAGACACAAACTCTAGTCCGAAAAGATACATGCGCCCCAATGTTCACTGCAGCACTATTTACAGTAGCCAAGACATGGAAGCAACCTAAATGTCCCTTGATAGATGAATGCATAAAGAAGATGTGGTATACACAATGGAATATTATTCAGCCATAAAAAAGAATGAAATAATGCCATTTGCAGCAACATGGATGAACCTAGAGATTATCATACTAAGTGAAGTAAGTCAGACAAAGATAAATATCATACCATATCACTTATACATGGCATCTAAAAAGATACAAATGAACTTATTTATAAAACAGAAATAGACTCATAGACATAGAAAACAAAGGTATGGTTACCAAAGGGGAAAGGGCAGGTAGGGATAAATTAGGAGTTTGGGATTAACAGGAACAAACAACTATATATAAAATAGATAAATAACAAGGACCTACTGTATAGCACAGGGAACTATATTCAATATCTTGTAATAACCTATAATGGAAAAGAATCTGAAAAAGAATATATATATATGTGTAACTGAATCACTTTGCTATATACCTGAAACTAACACATTCTAAATCAACTATACTTCAATTTGAAAAATGAAACGACATTATATCAAGATGAAAAATGAAGACGTCCCCCCACCCAAGGTGGGAGGGGGCAGGGTCAATGGATTAAATGGAACTTTGGGTCTGTGCTCAGATGGAGCCTGGGGACAACCAGGGAATTGAGGGGTGTGGCTCCCTGTCCCCTGACCCCTCTAGCCAAGCACGTCCATTTTCATGTGCCTTATATTTTGGGGATCCAGATTCTTCTGGAAGAAGAGGGTTCTCTAAAGAAAAAGCCAGATACCAGTGGCCGTGGAAGTGCTTGAGGACGGAGGCAGGTCTAAGGACATGAAGGATCTTGTCCAGCCATCTTGGAGGCCTTGGGTTTTCCTAACAGTGAAGGAAAAAGAGGCCAAGTCACTGGCTGTAGATTGTGGGTGAGGCAGGAGAAGGAGGTGGGCAATGGGAGGAGAAACACGTGGAGGAAGAAGTGGCGGAAGACGATGGTGAGTTTGAGTCTTTACCAGCCAGGGCTCAGTACATGCCAGGTGCTAATCTAGGTCCTTTACAAGCACTAACCCCTTTGATTCTCAGAATACCCTTCCAGGCAGGCACTGTTACCATCCCTATGTAACAGAGGAGGAAACTAAGGCTCAGAGAGGTGAAGTCACTTCCTCAAGATCACACAGCCAGGCAGTGGCAGACCCAGTGTGGCTTTACTTCTTCCCTGTTAAGAACACAGCCAAGAGGGACTTCCCTGGTGGCACAGCGGTTAAGAATCTGCCTGCCAATGCAGGGGACACGGGTTCGAGCCCTGGTCCGGGAAGATCCCACATGCGGTGGAGCAACTAAGCCCATGCGCCACAACTGATGAGCCTGTGCTCTAGAGCCCATGAGCCACAACTACTGAAGCTCACGCACCTAGAGCCCATGCTCTGCAACAAGAAGCCACCACAGGGGCTTCCCTGGTGGCGCAGTGGTTGAGAGTCTGCCTGCTAATGCAGGGGACACGGGTTCGAGCCCTGGTCTGGGAAGATCCCACATGCCGCAGAGCAACTGGGCCCGTGAGCCACAGCTACTGAGCCTGCGCGTCTGGAGCCTGTGCTCCGCAATAAGAGAGGCCACGATAGTGAGAGGCCCGCACACCGCGATGAGGAGTGGCCCCCGCTTGCCGCAACTAGAGAAAGCCCTCGCACAGAAACGAAGACCCAACACAGCCAAAAATAAATAAATAAATAAATAAATTAATTAATTAAAAAAAAAAAAAAAAAGAAGCCACCACAATGAGAAGCCCACACACCACAACAAAGAGTAGCCCCCGCTCGCCGCAACTAGAGAAAGCCCGGGCAGCAACGAAGACCCAACACAGCCAAAAAATAAATAAATGTTCCTTTAAAAAAAAAAAAAAAGAACACAGCAAGAACAGGGACTTTGGTGAATGATGCAAGGCCAGAGCAAGGAGGGAGGATGGGGGGAAATGGGCTTCCAGAAATAACCCACAGAGTTATGGCAACACTATGTATTAAGTACTTGCTCTGAGCCCCATGCCGTATATATGACATGTATCATCTCGGAGAATTCTCCCAACCAGCCCTATGAGGTGGAGATTATGTTCTCCATTTTACAGAAAGGACAAGGGAAGCCCAGAGAGGGCAAGTGCCTTACCCAAGGTCACACAGCAAGAAAGTAGCAGAGATGGGATTCAAACCCAGATCTTTCTGACCTCAAAAGGCTGTGTTCCTACAACATTGTACATCAACTATACTTCAATTTAAAAAAATAAATAAAAGGCTGTGTTCCTGAACACTAGGCTGAACTGCCCTAATATGCAGTGGCTTTGGTGTATCTGATCCATTTCTAGTAGCTCACATAACAGCTGGCCTTGGGGAGGGATGGGCAGGCATGGGGGCTATCTCAATCCATCAAACATTTCCAGTAAGAGTCAGGTCTATTGTCAGGAACTGGAGCGACAGAAGTCCAGAGGCTGAGACAGGTGTGCACATGGCAGAATGAAAAAGCAGTGTGATTTGAGAAAGGATGGATGTGTTGGCCAAGTACAGACCCACCTGGCAGAAGGAGTAATCAACTTTCCCAGGTAGGTGGGAAGAGAAGGGACAATCCTGGAAGGCTGACTGAAGGAAGGGACAATTGAGCTAGGTTTTGAAAGATGACCAGGTTACCAGGTGGCTGGGCACAGGGCAGTGAGAGAGAGCATTACTGGCAGAAGGGACAGCTCAGGCAAAGGTGCCAGGATTTGAAACTGCATGATGGGGTCAGAGTAGAAGGAGGGGAAGAGGTGGGCCATGTGGCTGGGGAGATGGGCAGGGGCAAGGTAATAGAAAACCTGTGTGTGTGTGTGTGTGTGTGTGTGTGTGTGTGCGCGCGCGCGCGTGCGCATGCGCCATGTGTAGCAGAGGTGAGAGGGTTCTCTGGGAACTGGGAAGCTTGCCTGCTCAGGACTTGCTGTGTGGCTCTGAGCAGCTGCTAACCCTCTCTGGGCCTCTGTTCTACCCCCTGGAAAATGGAAGCTTTCCCAGAATCAAGCTACATGCTGTCAGGCACGACCTGAGAGCTGGGGAACTGCAGGCAAGGGGGTTCCAAGCTTCTCCCATCCCCATCCTGGAGAAATGGGCCGGAACAACCTTGCCGGCCCTCCCAGCCCTCCCAGGCATCCGGGGTGGTCCCCCCCCTCCACTGCCAGAGGAAAACTGTCTCTTCCAGCAGGAGGAGCTGGGCGGGTGGCATCTCCATGGCTCACGGGGGAGCGGTGGGCCTTATCGACCCCTCACCAGGACAGTCCCCTCCCCTGGTCTCGGAGTTGAGGCTTCCTTATCCCACCCAGGCCCCGCTTAGCGCTGTTAACCCTTCCCGGCTCGGATGAAAGCCCAGGGCCTGGATGCTTGCTGAGTGGACAGAAACCTGGGCTGCTAGCATCCTCCCATCTCTTCCTCCTTTTCAGCCCTCCCAATTCAACATCTCACCTCAGACAACCTCCGACAGCTCGAGGGACCCGCCTTCACCCAAGAAGAATGAACTCTCGCTGTTACTTGAACCCAAATCAAGTTTGCAATACAATTTTTGGCTGAGGGTGTGACAAGCGTCTAGTGATGCTTGGCCCAGTGCTCAACTCTCCTGTCTTGATAACTCTGCAGCCCTCTCAGTGGTTAAGAACCAGAACTTGGCTGTCAGGAAAAACTCTGGGTCCTCAGCCCAGCTGGCCTGGGAGGTTGCTAACTGGTCATCCATCTCTTCATTCATTTAACAAATCCTTATTGAGAAGGGACTACATGCCTAGCACCAGTCTCTGCCGCCATGGAGTTTACCTGTGGAGGGGGAGATGGGTGGTATATTCCCAGCACAAATGATCGTCACATTATGACTGAGGTTGGTACTGCTGTGGAGGTCAGGATGCTACAAGAATGGACAACAGGGGTGCTGACCTGTCTCAGGGGGTCTGGAGAAAGTGACGTTTCAATTGACATCTGAAGGTTTGGCTCCTCAAACTCTTTTCAGCTTTGCCATCCCTTTGTTTTCTCCTTCCTGGGAGATGAGGCTGGCAGAAGCCCAGTTATGGGGGATTTTGATCAACCAGATTAAAGACATTGTACTGGGGAGCCATGGAATGTTGTTGAGCAGTGGAGGGACACTGAATGAAATGGAGCATCAGGAAGGTGGCTCTAGCAGCATCCCAGGGGAGATTAGAGGGCCTGTATTTGGGAATGTAGGCCTCTTAAGGCCCAAAAGAAGGGGGAAAATCCAACATTTATTGAGTGCTGTGTGCCGGACTCTGTTCTAAGCATGTGGTATGTATCAACTGATTTCATTTTCCCTACAGTCTGAGGATGGTTCTTTACTACTCTCGTGTGCAGAGTAGAAAGCTGACATTCAGAGAGGTTAGGAATTGCACAAGGCCACACAGCTAGCAAGTGGAGGAGGGACTCAAGCCCAGACCTGCCTGCCACCTAGGGCAGTGTTCTGGTCTTCTCTGGAACAGCCCTTGTATTCATTTCCTATTGCCACTTTACAAATTACCACAAATTTAGGGGTTTAAAACAGTACATATTCTCCCACAGTTCTGGAGGTCAGAAGTTCAAAATGAGTATTAAGGGCTTCCCTGGTGGCGCAGTGGTTAAGAATCCGCCTGCCAATGCAGGGGACACGGGTTCGAGCCCTGGTCTGGGAAGATCCCACATGCCACGGAGCAACTGGGCCCGTGAGCCACAATTACTGAGCCTGCGTGTCTGGAGCCTGTGCTCCGCAACAAGAGAGGCCGCGATAGTGAAAGGCCCGCGCACCGCGATGAAGAGTGGCCCCCGCTTGCCGCAACTAGAGAAAGCCCTCGCAAAGAAACGAAGACCCAACACAGCCATAAATAAAAACAAATAAATAAATAATTAATTAAAAAATATATATATATTAAAAAAAAAAAAGAGTATTAAGGGGTTAGAATCAGGATGTTGGCAGGGCTGGTTCCTCCTGGAGGCTCCAAGGTAGAATCCATTCCTTGTCTCTTCTAGCACAGAGGCTGCCTGCATTCCTTGGCTTGTGATCTCAGATCTCTGCTTCCTTCATCACCCTACTGCCTTCTCCTCCCTTTTATCTCCTGCCTTCCTCTTCTGAGGCCCCTTGGATTATACTGGGCCCACCTGGATAATCCAGAATAATCTTCCCATCTCCAGATTCACAACTTAATCACATCCGTAATTTAATCTCACGAGCACTGAAGGAACCAGAGAGGATAAATGACTTGCCCAAGGCTACACAGCCCAAGGCTGAAATGGAGTTCTCATTCGGTGTGGCTTGTTATGCCTTAAAAGAAAGTCCAAAGTAGGCACACAGTTTGGTTTTATAGAGAATCCTGCATGTCACAGAAAGCATCTTTGAAGGCTCCCTTTGGTTTGAGAGCCTCTCTGGTGAATCTGCTTTAGCAACTGATGATCAGGAAGATAGAGGAATCATTTAGCTTTAACTAGGATATTAGGGATAGATGAACAGTAAAGATCAATCAGAAACAAATACCAAGGAGTGTGGGAATTGAGATACAGATTAGATATACACTAGGATCTGCCAGTTCCTGGAACAAATGGGGCAGAGCTGGAACCAGCCCCTGAGCCTTCTGGTCCAATGGGATGGACTTTTGTTGGAGGACAGCGTGGGATGAGAAAGCCAATACGGCCTCACCCCACTCCCGTCCAGGGCAGGCATTGTTAATCAATCACTGTGCTCTTCCCAGCCAGGCCTGGATGTGGCCTCAGATTCCCTTAAACAGAGAGCTCCAGGATTCCAGAACCAACCAGCTGGAGTTGGGCATCAAGATGAAGCCTGAGGGCTTCCCTGGTGGCGCAGTGGTTGAGAATCTGCCTGCCAATGCAGGGGACACGGGTTCGAGCCCTGGTCTGGGAAGATCCCACATGCCGCGGAGCAGCTGGGCCCGTGAGCCACAATTACTGAGCCTGCGCGTCTGGAGCCTGTGCTCCGCAACAAGAGAGGCCGCGATGGTGAGAGGCCCGTGCACCACTATGAAGAGTGGCCCCCGCTCGCCGCAACTGGAGAAAGCCCTCGCACAGAAACGAAGACCCAACACAGCCATAAATAAAATTTGAAAAAAGAAAATGCTCCCTATTAAAAAAAAAAAAAAAAAAAAAAAGATGAAGCCTGATCTGACAAAACTATAGTTCAAAAAGATACATGCACCCCTATGTTCACAGCAGCACTATTCACAATAGTCAAGGCATAGAAACAACCTAAATGTCCATTGACAGATGAATGGATAAAGAAGATGTGGTGTATATATACAAGGGAATAGTACTCAGCCATAAAAAAGAATGAAATAATGCCATTTGCAGCAACATGGATGGACCTAGAGATTAAAGTGAAGTAAGTCAGAAAGAGAAAGACAAATACCATATGATATCACTTATATGTCGAATCTAAAATATGACACAAATGAACTTATCTATGAAACAGAAACAGACTCACAGACATAGGGAACAGACTTGTGGGTTGTTCAGAGGGGGCTGGGGGCAGGAAGTGTTGGGAGTTTGGGGTTAGCAGATACAAACTATTATATATAGAATGGATAAACAACAAGGTTCCACTGTATAGCACAGGGAACTATATTCAATATCCTGTGATAAACCGTAATGGAAAAGAATATGAAAAAGAATGCATATGTATGTATAACTGAATCACTTAGCTGTACAGCATAAATTAACACAATATTGTAAATCAACTATACTTCAATAAAGTAAATTAAAAAAAAAAAAAAGAATGAAGCCTGATCGGCCACCTTGGAACGCCAGTTTCTATGGGAATAAACAGAGGCGTCTTTGCAGGCCTTGAAGAGCTCCACGTCTCTCTCAGGCCCCAGTATCCCTATATCAGGCCTTAGATTTCAGAATCCTACTTAAAAAAAAAAAAACACAAAAAGTGAAAAAACTCACCGAAAGGCTTATCACTCCAAGGAAGAAAAAGCCAAACTTCCCCGCCATGTTCAGAATGGTGGCCCAAGACTGTGGCTTCTGATTGGCCGGAGCAGCGCGACTCCGCCTGTTCCTCGCTAGGCCGGGTGGGGCTGTGAGCTCCGACCTCCACCTCTGGCCTCCGGCCTCCGAGGCCCGGCTGGCTGGGAACCCAGCGTCGTCCCTCAGCCTGGCGTGGCTCCCAGCTGATAACACCTGAGCCTCATTATTATAGCCTTGGGTTGGCTCCGGAGGCGAGAGGCCTCCTGGGGGCCTGCAGTAGCCTGCACTCAAGGAAGGAGGAAAAAGCAATTTCCATAAATCCATCCAGAGGCCGGATTCTCCCAGCTCCTCTTTCAGGATCTCCCCTCCCCCACCCCCAGTGTGCTCCATCTTCCTGGAAGGCTGCTTCCTCCTTCTCCTTCTCCCCTCCATCCTTTACTTCCTCCCCCTTCCTCCTCCGCGCCCCCCTCCCCGTCCCCTGCTCCTTCATCCAGAGCAAATGAGGAAACTGAGGCTCAGCGAGGTGAAAGGACTTGCCCACACAGCTAACAGTGGTGGAGACAGGGATTCAATCAAATCGGGTCTGTCTGATCCCAAGGTCTCCGTTCTTAACTACGATTCTGTGGATTGAGAAGGTGACCTGTCCTGGGATCCAGAATGTGTTCTTAATGGAAATGTCTGTATCAGTGGTTTTGAAACTTGAGCCAGCATCAGAATCCCTTGGTGACTTGTTAAGAGCCTGCATTTCTAACAAGCTGCCAGGCAAGGCTGCTGCTGCTGGTCCAGAATCCATGCTTTGAGTACCACTGGTCTGTATTAGTGACAAACCTTTAGATGGTGATGTATAGGATCCCCCTTGCATGGTGGAAATTCCTCTCCTTTGAACCAGGAGACTTGGGGCTGCTGCTCTACTGCTAACTGTTGGGTGACCTTGGGTGAGTCCCTTGCCTTCTCTGGATCCAGTGTTCCCATCTGTACAGTAAGGATTTGCATGGGCAAGCCTGGCAGAGTGGGGAGGAGAGGAGTTTGGAGTCAGGCTGGATCTGACTTCCGACCCTAGGAAGCTGTGTGACTTTGGGCAAGTGACTTAACCTCTCTGTGCTTCCAGTTATTATCTCTGAAATGAAAGCATTAAACCAGATAGTTTCTAAGTGTAAATCTCACTGAATTAAGGGTTGAGGATGGTGGGGAGAGAAGATGAGGTTTTCGGGCTGGTCATATGGTGAAGGACATGTTTCCCCACTTGCCAAACTTCTGGAGGCCCAAGAAGAGCAGATGTCCCTTCTTCCCACTCCCTCCCTCCTTTCCTTCCTCCCCCTTCCTTCTTTCTTTTTTCCCTCCCTCCCCTCCCTTCCTTCCTTTTTTCCTTTCCTTCTTTCCTATGCCCCCTCCTTCCCTTTTTCTCTGTTACCTTTTCCCATCCCCTCCCCCACCCCTCCCCTTCTCTTTTCCTTTTTTCACAGGTTATTTTCAGCAGCCCCAGCTTTGGAATCAGACAGACCTGGGTTCAGTCATGCCCCTGTTGGCATGATCTGGGCGCCTTTGGCAAAATGACTTTCCCTCCGTGGCCCCAGAATCCTCATCTGTAAAATGGGCAAGTTTCACCTCCTGCATTGTTGTTGGTTCACTACTTACTCCACGGAAAGCACCTGGCACAGGGCAATGCACACAGTGGGCCCTTCTGTTAGTTCTTTAGTTTGGGGGCTGAAGGCGGGGCTCTGGAGCCAGATGGCCTGGTTGGAATCCCAGCTTTGACACCTACTAGCTGTGTGGCCTTGGGCAAACGACTTAACCTTTCTGTGTCCCAATTTTCTCATCGCAAAATGGGGGCAGAAATAGTGCCTGCTTCCTTCCTTCATAAGGATTAAGTACCAAGTTTCTAGCACACTGCCTGGCTGTCAGCTATTTAGATTATTCACTGATGATGGTGATGTTGCCAGGCACCGTGCTTAACGCTGGGGATAGAGCAGGGGACAAAACACAGACCCTTCCCCAAGGAGCTCCTAGTGCAAGGGAAAGAGACACCCTAACAAGCTGGGACAACACTGCATCAGTGCTGTGATGGGGGGAGCCCAGAGCAGTCCCCCAAGGGGCAGGGAAGTCTTACCTGGGAGGTGGCCCCAAGCTGAGACATCAAGAGAGAGTGGGCAACTCTTTGAATAATAAACATGTTCGTAGGAAATTTGTATAATAAAGTAATTGGACAAGTGTGCAATGGTGTGCTCACTATAGTCGAAAAGTTGAAAGTAACCTAATCATCCACCCTCAAATTATTGTATTGATTAAATAAACTACGGTACATTGAGTAAATGAAGTAATCAGCAACTTTTAAAATATGGTAAGGGGGCTTCCCTGGTGGCGCAGTGGTTGAGAATCTGCCTGCCAATGCAGGAGACACGGGTTCGAGCCCTGGTCTGGGAAGATCCCACATGCCGCGGAGCGACTAGGCCCGTGAGCCACAACTACTGAGCCTGCGCGTCTGGAGCCTGTGCTCCGCAACAAGAGAGGCCGCGATAATGAGAGGCCCGCGCACCGCGATAATGAGAGGACCCCACTTGCCACAACTAGAGAAAGCCCTCGCACAGAAACGAAGACCCAATACAGCCATAAATAAATAAATAAATAAATAAAAATTTAAAAAAAATTATAAAATATGGTAAGGTATATATATACACACATATATTTTATATATATAATCGTTGAATGCAAAAGCAGGTTACAATATGGTACACAGAGCATGACTGAGCCATTTTACTTTTATATATAAAATATATATGTGCATGTGTTCATACCAACATGTTAATGATCTTTATCTCTGGGGAGCTGGGTTTAGGATGAAAACCGAATTTATATTTAAACAACACAAGTTCTGAACTTAGTTAAAGGTTTGATGTAGTTTGTTAGCTTTCTAGAAGTGGTACATGAATGTATGTATATTCCAATGATGGATAAGATTTTTGCTTCCCTGTAACATTTACTAAAATCAAATATTACAGAACATTTTAATCTTTGTTCATTTGATACTTAAAAAAAAAAAACACATTGCTCTTTTAATTTAACACCTCACCCCCCAAAAAAAGGAAGCAGGAGGTCATCAGGCCACGAATAGGGGCAGGAAGCAGGAAGGGCATCCAGGTGGAAGGAACAGCACGCACAAACGCCTGGGGTGAGGAGGTGACCCAAGGTGGTGGGATATCCGGCAGCTAGTCTCGCTTGTACGTAGTCTGTCTGGAGCTCCGGAGGCCCTTGCTGGGAGCAGACGTGCTTCCCACAGCTGCCCGGGGCCCACATGTGCTCCTGGTTTGTGCTCAGACGGTGGGCACAGCTCCCAGCTCCCAGAGGGGCGGGTCGTCCCCAGCAGACCTCGCCGCCAGCCACCACCCACGACAGGCAGGCTCCCCTGACAGCCCCGCTCCACGCAGCTGGCCGCCCCCGCCCTCGGGTCAGCCCGGTTTCCTGCCCCTCCCTCTCTCCTCCCTCCAGCTGTTTCTCTGGCAGAGGTCTGTCCCATTCAGGACAGCAGCCCTGGTGAGCAAAGAGCGCAGGACAGACCGGGGTCTCCCTGGGAGCCTCCAGGGGAATGAGAATGTTCTAGGGGGGGCTGAACTCTGGGCTATTTGAGGGGCCCTTGAATGAATGGATGAACCGCTTTCTGGGCAAACGGCCACAGCCAAAGGACAGTGCGATTTCAAGAGAGAAGTCGGGAAACACGGGTCTCCTGCACAACCTCGAGTGGCCTGAAGTCACGGAACCCTTGGGAAGACCTGGGCGGAGACCAGCCACAAGGTATCACGCTCGGCTCTGACATCACCCAGAGGCGCCAGGAAAGGGGAAATGGTAATAGAGAGAGAAGTTCTTTGGTTCTTGGTAAAATGTAATTTTTGTCAAAATGGAAATAGCTTTATTATGATTTTCAGATTTCCAAAGTAATGCATGCTCATTGTAAAAAAACAGCGAGGTCACCATAGTTATAAAAGCAGTAAGCTCAGTGCTTCCCTTCGGTTAATGCTCGCAACAACCCTACGAGGGAGATGCTTTCATTGTCCACATCTTATAGGTGAAGAAACTGAGAGTCAGATTGGGGGGTGCGGGGCTGGGTGCTGAGATCCAAATGACATGAGAGTCTGCATAGCCCACCTTCTTAGCTGCTGGACTGTCCTACCGCTCAGCTATGGAGAGGAAAGAAGGGGTTCCTAACCCAGAGGTGAACCTTCAGGTGCCTCTCTGTAGCACTCTCACTCACCCTCTCACTACTTGACCTATGATGTTTGTTGAGTGCCTACAATGTACCAGACACATAGGAGTATCTAAATGTGGACACACACATGCTTTTCCAACATCTCGTTTGGTACCTTACCTTGTCCTTAACCACGGATCATGAACCTGCATCTGTATTTTCTATGTTCCTCCAATATACATTTTAATGGCTGCACAGAGAGGGTGACTTGGGACTTATTAATCATTCCTCCATGTGGTTGCTTCCTTCTTCTTCCTCTTTTTTTTTTTTATTATTATAAACAGCACTGCAAAGGCTGCTCCTAGTACGTCATCTTTGCGTGTTTGGGCCTATGGATACCTTTCCTAAGGTGAAATTGCTGGCTCAAATGTTCGCGTGTTTTTAAGTCTTTTGAGGCTATTGCCCTGGAAGGTTGTGCTGGCTTGCACTCCCCTGGCACAGTATTGGGGTGTGATATTCTCACAGCCTCACACACACTGGTTACTACCCATCTCCTAAAACTTCCCTGATGGGAAAGGTGAGAATAACATCTGGCTGCTTGACTTTGCATTCCTTCATTCATGCTGAATAACCTTTATAATCTTATTGTTCATTTTATGACTATCCTGTTCAAGTCTATTCCCATTTGTTCCTTGCTGGCATGTTTGTCTCCTTTCTTATTGATATTTAAGAGTTCTTTGTATATGAAGGATATGAACCCTTTGCCAGTGGTATCTGTTGAAAATATTCCACTCCCCTCTCTGCTTTCAAATTAGCACAATTTAAATGGGTGAGCCATTTGGACCAGCGTTTGGCAAAGTTATGAGCAAATAGCACATCATTATACTCAAGTAACTGTTACTTGATGTCAGTCTGATCATTCAGACCTATGTGGTTCAGAGAGGCCAGCGAGCAAGTGGCTGAGCCTTGGGTCTACCTTCTCTCTCCGTGCAAGGGCCCAGCCCCCAGTTTCCTTTTTGTCATCCCTGACCTCCTTTTCAAGACCAATCTTCCCTGTAGTTCTTGCTGTCGAATTACACCGAGTCGAATTAGACTCAGGACTTCTCAAAGGGCAATCCTGGGACCACGAGCATCAGTTTTTTGAGTCAGAAGCTCTGAGGATGGGGTATAGGAGTCTGCATTTTGAACCAGCACCCCCAGTGATTTTGACACACCCTAAAATGTGAGAACCACTGAGCTAAGTGTCTTTTCTTTTTGCCCTTTGTGCAAGTTTCTGGGTTCTTTGTTGCACACTGAGGCTTCTTTTTTTCCTTTCTAAGCAAATATCTATGCCCTTCTGCGAGTCTACACGCCCTGTGTCAGCAGCTGAGGCCAGGAGACAATGGTGGAGAAGAAGCAAAACTTGGTCTTGTACCACAGAAAGTCAGACCACATCATCCAGCATTCGGGCTTTGACGTTAGTTTAAGCCACAGAGCCCTTTCTTCCGATGAAAATATATGGAGAAGTGCAATTTGAAGACAGATAAAAGTGATGTTTTTCTAGTAGAAACGGAAGTGGAGGACGCCAGATGGCAGCTCACTGAACCTCACTCTCACTGCCGAAGGGCCTCTCGGAATCCTCACGGCTCTCGGGGGCAAGTTGAAAACTGCAAAATCTACTCCAAATTGTTAAGACACCAAAGTTCTTAACCACCGCTGAATTTGCTGTGTGACCTTAGGCAAGGTACTCTCATTCTCTGGCCCTAATCGTCTCATTTGTAAATAAGGAGGTTGAATGTTGTATTAGGGTAGTATCTGCAGTAACAAATAGACCTAAGCGTGTATAATGGCTCAAACAAAACAGACGTTTGTTGTAAGGCAGGTACTTGTGAGTGGAGGGTTGTCCTCTTCCACACAGTGATTCAGTGAGCCATCTCACATTCCGACTATCCCTCGGACATCATCACCGAGGAAAGAAAGCATGGAGGGGGCGTGTTTGCTTCTTAACTGTTTTCTGCCACACATGAGAACTAGTCATGTGACCAATCTAGTTGCAAAGGAGGCTGTGAAATGTAGCTCTTGGCAAGGGTGGCTCTTTCCCATCTATGGCTGTGTACTGTGGAAGGGAGAACGAATTTTTGTGGACAGCTAGCTGTCTCTGCCACAAATACGGTGACCTTTGGGTCTCTTCCAGTCTCTGATTCTAAATTCTAAATTTTCATTAGTTAATCTTAAAGATAACTTGGTGATGTTGGACCCACAAATACTTTCCTATCCTCAAAATAATCCCCATCAAATAGACTGAGTAAATTCCCACATTCCAGGCCCCTAAACATGGATTTCCTTGAAACCTAGGCAACTGCCATTCTCTTTCCCTCCTGGAAAAAGGAAACAAAAATAATGTTGTTGAGCGAATCACATTTACGAACCAAAGGTTTTTGTATCCACTATCTCATTGAATCTCCCTACAACACTACATGGAAAGGCTTCATGATTAGCATTCCCTTTTTATAAAGGAAGAAAATGAGGCTCAGAGAGGTAAAGGGACTTGCCCAAAGTCACACAGCTCATAAGCAAAAGAACTGGGATTTGAACTCAGAAAATCCACCTTCTGTCCTAGGGTCCTACTGCACATTGGAGTGCATGTGTACAAGGATGCGTGTGTATGTGTGTGTCAGTGCATGTATGGGGTTAGGGTAGCGGTTTTCCTTGGGCTGTATTTCCCCAGGGCGAGGTATAAGGAAGTGGAAGTGAAGGAATCATTGTCCAAGTCCCCAGAATGGGCCAAGCTTGCTGTTTAGAAGGCAGCCGGGTCGTTGTCTTGGGCCGAGGAAGCCCACTGTGACTAAGTATCATAGTCACTGGCCAGAAAAAAGAGAAGGGGGTGGCGTGTGAGGACACAGCTGAGGTTGTGTGTGGGTCCTGGATGCCACCGAGGCCTTGACTGGGCCGGGCACGTAGTAGGTGCTTGTGGATGATTTCCTGTGTGAATAAACCCACAGAGGAGTGAAAGCTGTACCTGTGCAAGAACCTAAGATGGGTCAGCCCAGTCCTGCTTTTAAGGCCTTTGGGGGAGGGGAGGCAAACTTGTCACATAGACTTTTATTCAGTCACTCAACAAACATTTATTACCACCTGCTCTGTGTCTGGCACTCCACAAGGCAGGGTGATGGAAAAGACAGGATTCTTGCCCTCGTGGGACTGTGGAGGGGCTGTGAGGGTAGTTACATTGGCCCCCATATTAGATCTGAGGAAAGTGAGGCCCTGATTGGTTGAGCGACATTCCCAAGGTCAGTTGGTAGGATTAAGACCCGGGGCTCTGGTTCCCAGGTCAGGACTCCTTATGTGCCCCTGGCTGAGGGTGAGGCCCTAGCCTTGGGCCTGGGATGCAGGGTTGGCTTCTGGCTCCCAGGACGTGCTGTTTTCAGGCAAAATTAGGACACCAGTTAATTTACAATACTTCTCTTTTGGAACCTCTATATTTTTGCAGCGTTGGGCACAAGCATGATAGAGGAAGAGTAGAATTTCTTGCCCTGCTGGATGGAAGCCAGAGGCCATGTTAATTCTACACGGTGCTGTCAAAGAAAGAAACATTAATGTCAGGCTGGCATTGTCTGACAGCGTGACATGGCATGAACTCCACAGCCACCTGCTCTAGGGTTCAGACCCCGTCTCTGCCCTTTAACCTCCTTCCTCCTCCGAGTCCTCATCTCTAAGCGGGGGGGGGGGGATACTCTCAGGGTCTACTACTTCACAGGGTTGTTGGGGGTTAAATGAGTTAATATACATAAAAATATACACGAGCACAGCACATGGCCAGCTCAACGAAGGCGCTTCTATTTTTATTGCCGGGGAAGTGGGCACTGATATTCACGTTTGTACACAGGGGCTGATGTGGGCATCTTGTGCCCTGTGACCTCAGGTTCCCAGGAGAGAAAAGGTCATTTCGGTCAGTCTCCTGGCTTCATGGCTTGCCCCATGGGGGAGTCCTGGGCTCCGTGGGCAGTGGGGGGTGTCCCACCCACCATAGACACTCTGGCAACCTTGGAAGTATCAGCAGCTAACTCAGCAGAAGGGTCAGCTGCTATCCAGGCAGAATGTCAGAATCGGTTCTGCTTTCTTGGGGTACGTGACTTGGGTCCTCTGATCTTGGCCCTGGGATCCCGCTGAGAGCAGCTCTTGTGCAAGGAGGCGGGTTGGGTGGGTGGTGGGGCGACTGGTGCAAGAAACAGTCGCTAGCGTGCTCAGTTTTTCCTCCTGGAGCTCAGGGGTCAGAGACACAGGAGGCCTGGTGGGGCGTAGCCAGGCAGACCTGGGTTCTGGTCTTGGGAACCAACCACCCAGGTGAGCAAGTCACATGACCTCTTTGAGCCTCAGTTTCCGCTTGTCTCAGAGTTGTTGAGTTCCGCAGTGTTCAATCAGTGATCTGGGGGTGGTAATTAGGGCCAGGGGACATTCAAAATACGCCCATCCCTTGTCATCAGAATTTGTTTGAACAGTTGTCAGAATCTATGAATTCCGCGGTGTGGGATGAACGAATTGCTCAGATAGTCAGTGTATGAGCCCGCTGCTGCTATAACAACCGCTGCAAACTCTGTGGCTTAAAACAATACACGTTTATAATCATACCTTTCTGGAGGTCAGAAGTCTCAAAGGAGTTTCACCTGGGCCTTTTCGACCCAGGCCTTTTCGATTGTTGAAGACACTCCCATCCATGCCTGCCTGGTGCATTCAGCACCCAAACTACCCCGGGAGCAAAGAGGGGGTAGCTTTGATCGGGGAACTCAGGAAATAGTGTCTGGAGAAGGGAGCATGTATCTGAGCTGGTTCCAAGGATGAGTTGGCCTTGAGTGCCTGGAGGAAAACTTGGCCAGAAGTAAAAGATATTTCTGGCTGGGAGAGCAACGTGAGCAGAGATTTGGAGGCTTGACGAGTGAGGAGTATCTGATGAGGCGAATGGAAGCAGGGCACAGCCGGAGGGAGCCCAGATGTTCTGCAGGGCCTTGAAGGTCCCACGCAACTTTCTGGGTGGTCCAGTATGCCCCATCTCACCGGAACAGCATCTTGCTGTCCCCAGACCTTGCCCTCGCCAAACTTGGTGCTTAAACTCGAACATCTGGATGAGTGAAGATTCCAGACAATCTCAAGTTAATTGAGTTTGAAATTCCAACTTGGCAGAAGGGCATGTTGGTTAGTGGCTTCATCTCCTTGGTTGTCTGGTCCAGAAACCAGCTCGGAGGAGAGAATATTTCTTTGCATTGGTGGCTTTCCTGGCTGAATGCTGGGTCTCCTCTCCTAGCACATCCAGGACTTGCTGACAGCTGTAGGCACGGAACTTGGGAGAAACGAGGTGTTTCCTTCAGGGTTAAAGAGAGTTGGCTTAGGGTGGCACCTGTGGCCGGCCTGGGGTATGTTTACTGCGGGGAGAGGGACTTGGCCACTGCCCGCCGGAGCCAGATGAACCGGGCTGGGCATTGAAGGGTCCGCTGGCCGCCGCCATCGCCGGTGGGTAGAGCTGACTGACGTCAAGAGCAGGTCTTCGGGGAGTTCAGGCAATTTTCAGTCTCTTCTATGACAGATGCAACTCACAGGGGGCCTTCTTCAATGGTCAGGGATTTGGGTCAGGAAGAAAAACGACATCACTTGAGTAAGAAAGAAACGGCCACCCGGGGTAGAAGCGGGACTCTGCCAGCTCACGGACCTGTTTTGAAACCCACTTCTGCCCTCGCTGGCTGTGAGACCTCGGAGAGGACACTTAAATTCTCTGAGCCTGTTTCCTCCACTGTAAATTGGGGGTGATTAAAGGGTTTTCCTCATGGGGTGGGGGGGTGTTGGCTGGCTTACGTGAGATGCAGAGTGGCACAGAGTTGGGGCTGAAGACCAAATGCGGCCTGAGCATGAGGGGCTGGCTCAGGTGGTGGGCGGAGCAGCGGGGGCCGGAAGTCCTGAGCTGTGAGAGGCTAGAAATGGCAGGTGTGGATGGTGTCAGGGTCGGAGCTTCACCCCAAGCTTCCCCTCCACTTCCCGGCTTGGCCTGAAAACACGGCAGGGTCTGGGTAGAGACCCCAGATCACAGGTCTCTCTTTTCCTGGGACCAGTGGGGCCTGACTGGCTTAAACGGGCCTTTGTTTTTCTGTGTTTCCCTGCCCTCTTGTGAAAAACCTCAGACGCGAGGGAAATCAGCACCAGGGCCCTGGAGAAGGGTAGGGCAGCTTCCCTGAGCCTGGCTGGGCGGTGCTGCTCATCTCCCCATCACTGACTCCTAGCGGGCCTGGGGGGAGGGGATTCATCGGGCTGGGGCCCGGGGCCTCCTCCCCGTCCCACTGGGCTGGCCCTGGCTCCACGCATCCTGTCTGCTCCATATTCTCGGCCCTCTCCCAGCTCTGGCAGCTCACGCTTTCCAGGGGGCTGGGAAGCCAGCAGCGCCCCCAAATTTCTCCTTCCAAGAGTTTTTGTATTGTTTCCACTGTCTGAAGGGACAGGTAGCTTTCATTCGCCGAGACCACGCCGGACTTCTGCCCAATCCTGCTTCCCGCCTCCAAGATCCTCTTCGGGGGCCAGTCATTCCTCTCCTGGTATCACACAGACCCGTCAGAAATGTGGGAGATGGGGCAAACGGTCCCATTTTACAGCCGAGGAAACTGAGGCCTGGAGAAAACATGTGTGCTCACCCCTCCTCCATTCCCTAATTCACAGCCTCCTTCTCTGCCTTGGGAACACGTCCCGTCTCCAGTGGCCCTGGCTTTTTGTGCTTTGATGGGGCCCTCAGAGTAATGATTCAGTTTGGAGTAAGGCAGACCTGCGTTCGAATCCTGAGTCGCTTGATGACCAGCTGGGTGATCTCGGGTCGGTTCCTCTCTCTCAGCCTCGGTTTCCCCACTTGTAAATGAGAGTGTTGGCAGGTTCTGCCCTGAGTTGTGTGGTGAGAATTAAAGGAGATAATCCATGTAAAGGGCTTAGCACTCGGTCCCACACTTAGTGGGTCCCTGCAAAGACTTCTGGGCCCTGAAAATGGGGTGCGTGGCAGGTCCTTGGTAAATACTTCCTGAAATGAGATTGAATTCTTTAATCACCCCTTTCTGCTCCAAACCCCAGACTGTTGGCAGCTATTTTTTTCCTGTGAAGGATAAGGCTCAGAGATTGAGGCTCAGAGAGGTTAATTGACTCCCTAAGGCCACACAGCTCACAATGAAAGGAGTCAGGCTCCTGATGCCTCGCCCTTCGTTTACCTGGACACCACAAGGGCTGTTCCTATTCTCCTGGTCCCTTCTCCAGAGCTCACCTACCCTCCTCCTCTGTGATTTCCAGGCCTTTCCACTGATGCCACAGACTCTCCCTACACCAGTCAGGGTTATCTCATTTATCTTTGATAGCTCGATCAAAACTTATGAATCTCATGCCCCATCCCTCAGAAGACTCTTCTCATCCAGGTGTTCCACTGAAAACCAAAGGGATCCACTCCTTCACCCTGAGGTGTTTGCAGCTGATGACAGCTTGCAGGAGAGGGGTTTGTGAGCCTGGTGCCTTAAGCCAGCACAGCGTGTCCACAGTGGTGGACCCTCAGGCTCTGTGGACACAGGTGAGGGGAGCCTTTGGCCCGGGATCTTCCTGGAGGTTAGTAAGCGGCAGCCTCCCCTGCTTCAAGGACCTGATGACAGGCAGTGACTGAGTCAGTTCCATAGACGTCTGTGTTACCACTTCCTCATACCTCCACTGGGACCTCTCTGTTCCTCCCTTTTCTTGTAGAATTGTGTTGACATTTTTTTTTTTTTTTTTAATGTGACAAAGCTGCACATCATCAGAGCTCAGAGAAACCTAGCAGGCCTGGGAGGCCATGAGGGTAAGTGTTGCAATCTTGGCACACCCATGTCTACACTGCTTGCCTGCCTGCCTGCCTGCCTGCCTGCGGCTTTCTGCCAGAGCCCACGGGCCGTGGTGATTGAGGGTGGTTAAGGCTGTGTCCTGTGACCTGGAAGAAGAGACTGGGGTCCCTGTCACCTTCTGCTGAACTGGTAAAACTGTTCCCTCACTCGGGCATCCTTCCTTCCCTGTGTGGGCATTGGAGCCGGTGCCGGGAGACCAGGGGGAGAAGCACGGCTCGTCAAGGTGTTTTTGGAGAGGCAGGATGGCACGGTGGTTGGAGCTTCTGGAATCCGACTGCTTGGCTTCAAATTCCTCGCCTTCCTAGTTCTGCAGCCTTGGTTTCCTCATCTGTGAAATGGGAACGACACTGCCTCACAGGGCCTTTGGTAGGGGGGACATGGATCTAGGGGAGGGCACATTTTACTTTATTTTTTATCTTTGTTATTTTGGTATTTGCCGTGCCATTTGTTTAAAGGAAAGAACCTGGGGTTGGGTAAGTTGGAATTGGGCGTTCATGTGGGGGACGCACTTAGCTGGGGGCCCAGAGCTCAGTAAGCATGTGGCGTTCACGACTTTGTCTCTAGGTGTCCGTGTCCCTGGCGATGGGGCAGATTTAGTGAGAAGCTCTGCTTTCTTGCTGTGGCGCTTTGGCAAGTTGCTGTGCCTCGCTGAGAGCCGTGTTCTTGAAAACTGGGGCTGCGTCAGCTCCATCTCTGGTGGTTGTAAGGATGCAGGGCTGACGTCAAAGACGGCCCTGGCCCTGGGGCAGCCATCAGTTCTGGAAGCATCTGAAAGGCCTCTTTGGGCGTCATCTGGCTCCCCTGGTCGGGGTGGGGGGACGGTGGCTGGCTGCTTTCTCCCCTAGGATGTCATATGGAAATGCTGGGGGCACCCCAGACACTCAGGTTCTTTAGGGGGCTCTGAAGCTCATGGGGTGCAGAGCAGGGCCACTGTGGGGAACGGAGTAGAAGGCTGGCTGCCTGGCCCCTGCCTTCTCAGTGCACCTCCTGCCCCCGGGACCCCTCCAGCCCTTCTGGCTCTCCCTCCACTCCTGTCCCCTCCCCCCTCCTTCCTTCGGCAGCCGGTGCTCTGAGCCAACCGACATCTTCCAGAGCTGGAGCGGATGGAGCATCTTTGGGCAAAACCAAGCACTTACCTGCACCCTGAATCGTGGGCCCTCATTAACCCTTAGTGAGGGAATGAACACATGAGCCCCAACAGCAGAGGGCCACCCCCTGATATTTTGGGGGACAGGATCTGGGGCATCACTTGAAGCCCCCTCTTTCCCTTACGGAAAACCAACCCTGACTAAAGTTATTTTGAGGTCGTGTGCCTTATTTTTAAAACACACATAATTCTTTTGAGGACATACACTTTGTAAAAAAAAAAAAAAAGCATGAGACTTTTGTGTTCAACATCGTAATATTCCCGTCCGTTTAAAGACCAAAATTGTGTCCCTTGGAAATCTTTGGCTCAGCTCCAGGGAGAGGGCCCTCACCTGATTCCTATCTCTGTGGTTCATTTGGAGAAACTTGGGGTAGAGAATGCATGGATCGTCAGGTCTGAGGGGGGACACTCACAGACAACTGAGTCCCCTTCCCTTGCTTCTCCGCTGTGTAGGTGAGGAAACAGAGGCACAGAGAGGTTAAGTGACTTGCCCAAGGTCACACAGCTGGTAAAGGCAGAGCCAGAGTTTGAACCCAGACAGCATTAACCACAACACTTGCATTCCCAGAAGAGGAAACTGAGGCCCAAACGTGATGTCAGAGAAAGAAGCCTGGGTGTCCAGACCATTTCTTCAGCCGTGCTGGCTCCTGAGCTTGGGCAGGGTCTGAGTCCCATGTCCTCAATGCTGGACCAGAGGGTATCTTCAGGGTCATCTGAAATATCTACAGGTTCGAGGCTCAGAGAGGGGAAGAGATTTGTGCAGATTCTTTGAAAATTAGGAGCAGAGTTGGGCCTGGAACCCAGGCCTCCTACCTCAGCATGGTTTCCCTCCGGGGAAGATTCAAGGACGTGGGTTTGGACGGGAAAGACAGAGCTGCTCTGTGGGTCTCAGTTTCCCCTGATGTCGAAAGGGGGGTTGAGAACCCCGGCCCACTGGAACCTGTCTGTGGCCAACTTTTTACCAGCCTGCAGAGAAACGAAAAGAGAGAACACAGACAATTGGGTGATTGTTTTTTTCACAAAGTGAAATATTTTCAGCTGAGAAGGATGAGTCCATGTCCCATCGATTTTTGTCAGTATTAACATACTGTTTGTTTTCTGAAATGGTGAAGATGGTCAAAGACAGTTTTAATTCTGCCGTGCCCTTACTTGGCAAACCTAGAAAAGTGGTAAGTCTAGGACAGTCTCAGAAGCATTTGGGAAACGTAGCTGGTTCAGGAGTTCGCTTGAGCTCAGAGGGTCTCTTGGGCTCCTTTGAGGTGAGGGAGGGCACGGGTGCAGCTGAGGTGGGGCGCCCAGAAAGAACTGAGAAATT
Source organism: Balaenoptera ricei (assembly GCF_028023285.1). Taxonomy (NCBI): domain Eukaryota; kingdom Metazoa; phylum Chordata; class Mammalia; order Artiodactyla; family Balaenopteridae; genus Balaenoptera; species Balaenoptera ricei. The sequence continues at coordinate 19,726,551 of NC_082652.1, forward strand.
GGGCATGGAGATGAAGGCTCCGGCTGCCAGCGCCAGGGCTGGACTTCAGAGAGGAGGACGTACCTGGCACACCATGGGCTCCCTACGGGGGCAACAGGATGCAATGGTTGCCATGTGAGGCCTCTGTCATGACTCAGAGGCCAGGCAGTGGGCGGGGAGGGAGAGGACTGGGGGAGAGAGAATGAAAGGGGGGGATGCTGATCGTGGGTCAGAAGGACACAGGAGGGGGCTGGGAAGGGGTGAAGGGAGCCTGCTCTGGCTGGGACAGAGGGCGAGATTTTGGTGGGAAGGGGGCTGAGTTGGGAGGAGTTGAGAGGGGGTCGTAGGGCCTCTGTCGAGGTGGTGGATACACAGGAGAGGAATGAGTAAAAGACAGTCCCAAGAGGCTTGTTGTGGCTTCTGAGCTGGATATCTGTCTTAGGCGGGGGCCCCCCAGACGCAGAGCCTGAGGTGAGGATTTGGTGAAGGGGAGGTGGTGAGGGTGTGTCTCAGGCAGGGCTGGGATTTGGTGAGGGAAGGGAGGCAGGGTCATGCCATTTCAGGGTTGGATCTCATCTTTATTGAACATTTTGATATTTTGCTCATCGTGCCTTTTATGCATTAGCTTTGATTTTTCAATACTGCATGAAAGTATTATTTATCCTGATTAGTGGGTTTTGGGAGGGCACACCCTTAAATTTGCATTCAAGGATCGGGCACAGGGAGGAGGTCAGCAAGAATACGGTCTCAGGTGGAGACTAGCCTCAGCCTGATCCCGGGGGGATGGGTGGACTCTGGAGCCTGAATTGTACCCCATGGCAGTCGGGGAGAAGCAGCTCCTGCTTGGCTGAGGGCAGTTCTCAGGAGAAGGGGGCAACGGTGAGCTGTGATATCTAGCGTTCTCTGCAGCTGTGGGTTGGGTGCCCCCCTCTGGTAAAGGGGATCTGGGCTACCAACACCTACTACAATATTCTTTGTGGTTCTTTGAGAGATGGCAGTAAAAGTTGAATTATTTAGAAGTGCTTATGGCTGCTGGACTGTTTCTTTGAATGTGACTGTGCTAGAGCTTCCAGGGCGCAGCTTCTATTCCTGTTATAGAATGGATGAATGAATGAATGCTCGCAGCAGGGAGGGTGTCCTGGCTTGGGGGGAGGGGAGCAGGATGGTGGGCGGAGCTAGTGTGGCTGTGGACCTCACCTGAGGGGTGGGCTCATTTCAAGTTGGTCGTTCATTTCCTTAGAAGGTGGGAGCTGGGGAGAGGAAGGCCAAAGTGGAGTAAGTATCTATGATTCTGGCCATGGAAAGAGGAGCAGAGGGAGGAGGAACCTGGCTTTGGGTTTCTTAGGACTTGGAATTATATCTTTGTATTCCTAGCTGCTTGCCTGCTACCTGGCAGATAATATGGGCTCCGTGAGGTTTCCTGAATGTATGAATGAGAAATATGTAATCTGTGAGCAGATATTTACACCTCAGTGTGAAAGAAGCTCTGAGACGAGGTTTTGTATACTCACACTCCCTTATGACTGTACCACATTCAGGTCTGGGGCAATGCCAGGCAATCGTAAGAATCGTAATCATACTTGACAACACTAATAATAGAAACAGTGATAGATTATTTACTGAGAACTTAACGTGGACCAGGCATTGTTCTGGACGCTCTGTATTCCTTCTCTTATTTAATTCTAATACCAACTCTGTGAGGTATGTAGTATCACTGTGCAGTCTTGCAGATCGGGAAAGTGAGGCACAGAGAATTTAGGCGACAAAGAAGTCTCACAAGTCGTAAGTGGCAGAACTGGGATTTGAACTTGGATGGCCCAGCTCCAGAGCCTGCCCTCTTCACTATCACACGTTGAGCATGGCTTTGGGTTCAAGTCCTGGTTCCTCCATTTTTTAACTGTGTGACCTTGGGCAAGTTGCTTGACCCCCTCTGAGCTTTTAGTTTCCTCAGTTGTGAGGTGAGGGTAGTATCAGGGCCCTTGGGAGGCTGGAGCAAAGTGAGGGATGGGAAGGATCCTGAGGGCTCACGGTGATGGTTCCCACGGCTCAGCATCACGGCAGTTTCAAGGGTCCCCACTTGTGGCTACAAACTGCGGGGGCCCTTGGAAACCTACACCAGTGAGACGTTGCCAGGATTCTTGGCAGGAGGGTGAGGAAGAGGGATGAGGGAGACAAAGGCTCTTCTGTCAGCCTCTTGGGGCCCGTCCCAAGTTGGGAAGATGTGAGTCCTATAAGGGAGAGACAAGGAGTGCCTGGGCGTGGGGTGGGCACTCTGTTGCCCGCCAAGATTTGTTCTTCATGAGAAATGGGTGGAAAATTATTTTGGATCCTTTCCTGAGGGGCGGGGATGGCCAGGGCCCGTTCATGGAGGGGAGAGGTTTCTCCACACTCCAGGAATGCGATCACGGCCTTATTTTAAAACAGAATGAAAGCAGAAAACAGCTTCAAGTCGGCAGCTGCTGGGGGCTGCTCAAGGCAGCCAAGCCAGCTCCAAAAAAGGGCTTCCCATGGGCTCAGGCTCCAGGCTCTGAGCTCGGGGTCGACCCCAGAAATCTGCTGACTGGTCTGTCACTACCCTGTTCTGTGCCTCCTCTAGCCTGAGTGCCTTCTTCTCTGGGAACCTACAGGCTCCAGATCTACCCTTTGGGGTTGTTGAGGGTGCCTCGGGCCTAAATCTGTCTCCCACACTCTGCAGATAGTTTCATACACTGCAGAATTCATTTCTGATCCCAGTCTACATGGCTCTGAAGCTTTTTTTTTTTTTTTTTGATGGATGAAATCACAGCATAGCCAGTGCAAAGGAAGGGCTTAAGACTTGTTTGCTCATCATAAAAGACAGGGTTTGAGAGCCCCAGACACTATTAAGAATAAGTGGGGAATGACACACACACACACACACACAATGATTTCATGTAATACTGTAACACATACACGATGATGAACTCTAACAGTAAGAGACTGGAAACAAGCCAAGTGCCCGTGCCCGGGAGACTGGTTAAGTAAATGAAGGCAAATCCAATAATGGAATACTATGCAGCCATCAAAAAGGATGGGTGCTTTTTACACACTGATATGAAATTATCTCCAAGGTATATTGTTAGGTAAGAAAGACAAGTTGTAAAATAGTGTGTGTAATAGACCAACTTTTATGCAAAAGAGGGAAGAACTTGGATATATATTTGTATTTGTTTAAAGACACTCTGGAAGGAGACATAAGAAAAGGATTTGGGTACAGTGGGGACTGGGTAGATGGTGGCAGGATAGAATGAGGATTTGCATTCTAACCTTTTTATAATTTTAGATAGTTTTGAACATCACCAAGTAGATGGAGTTGTGTAGCTTAGTCAAAAATTTAAATTTAAAAAGCCAACTTAGAATTGTGAATGGATGCCCATTAGGCTAAAGCAAGTGCCACTGTGAAGAGATATTATAAACGCTAATGTCCGTGGCTTTCATCACCGTTATCTCTTTGACCACCACAAGAACATATTTGGGATTTTAAGCCTACTCTACCTGAATCCAGCTTCCTCGATGTCACAAGGAGAAAGTTCCTTCTGGTCTCCTTGAACCTGGCCTGAGAGGGTCCTGTTTGAGGTTTATGTAGGACCCACTCTTTCCTCCAGCATCCATGTCATCCTGGTGGCTGACATGTGCTCCCAGTGGCCCCTGTGGCCACGGCCGGTCCAGCTGATGTCTCACAGTGGATTTGCCATCTCATTCCAAGAGAATCCTTGAATGCTTGACCCCTCGATGAAGTGTTTGTAGGAAAGAAATATGTCCTCGTGGGCTAATATTCAGTGGACACAGAGATCCTCTGGAGAAGGTAATGACTGAAAACCCATGCTTGTAGGAGTCGTGAGTGTCCTTGTCAGCATCCTTTCACCATAGAACAGGGTAACAGACAAGCAAGCCCAGGGCAGTGAGCGTCATGACACCCCAGGCCCGTCTCCGGCTGGTGGAGAGCATGGCTGGGTTCTAGCATTTGTCACAGAGAATAATGTCCTGCTCTCCGCTGCTTATAGTATCAAGACATCAGTTCAGAGAAACGGCATCAGCGAGAATGTCTTGAGGGCCACACACTTCAGGCCCTTTCCCAGACATTCTAGAAATTTCTTCCCATTAAGCCAGCAATGCATAACCCTGATGTCTAGACCAAAGCAAATAGTCACTCCTTCCTTGGCACGTCTGGGGAAAGCAGCTCCTACTGAATGGTCTTTTGGGGCAGAGCTGCCAGCTTACAGGAGGGGGTATTGTATTCAGGCAGCCAGTGTTTGGAAGCCTCTCCTGAAACATCTGGAACCTCAAGCCTGCATCTACCGTCAGCACGTCGCTGAGGATGCTGGCCTGCACATCACGCTGGGTCCTCTCCACACGGAGCTCCGGGCAGGGTCCTTCTGCTCCGGGTCCCCGAAGGTTTCGCCTTCCCCGAAGTGGGTTTGTTTTGAGCCAAGGGGCACGTGACTCCTGTCACTGGTTTTTCTTTTCCAGACCAGGAGTCTGTGAGTCCACTGTGTGGCCCACCCAGGCTAAGTATTTAGGACATTACTTATTGTCTGCATTTTTCCCCTCAGCCCTGGCTCCGTTTTCTGTCTCCACCCATGTTTCCCTTCCTCCTTTCACTCTCACTTTTGTTTTTTTTTTTTAATTTATGGCTGTGTTGGGTCTTCGTTTCTGTGCGAGGGCTTTCTCTAGTTGTGGCAAGCGGGGGCCACTCTTCATTGCGGTGCGCGGGCCTCTCACTATCGCGGCCTCTCTTGTTGCGGAGCACAGGCTCCAGACGCGCAGGCTCAGTAGTTGTGGCTCACGGGCCTAGTCGCTCCGCGGCATGTGGGATCTTCCCAGACCAGGGCTCGAACCCGTGTCTCCTGCATTGGCAGGCAGATTCTCAACCACTGCGCCACCAGGGAAGCCCCCACTCTCACTTTTAATTTACGTTCCCTTGGATACATGAGCCTCTTTGGAGCTTTATCTCACCCTTGGGACCAAGCCGGTACATAAGCAAACAAAAAATTTGACAAACCTGCAAGCAAAAGCAGCCTGCAAACACCCCTCTCCCTGCCTGGGGAAAGAGCGATCCCAGCTGTAGGGACCAGCAGGTAAGGGGTTAAGAATGATGCAGAGGAAGTGCTGGCCAAGGTTAAAGTGAGGAAGTGGCCGCTGCCAGGGGAAGGAGGTGGCCGGCTTATCCTGTGTGACTCCAGGGGGCTGACCCAGGCTGAGGGGAATGTGGCAGGTTGCTGGAGTTCCGTTTAGTAAAAAAAGGAAGAGCTTTCTAATGACTTGATGGGTTTTTCTAAAAGTTCTGCTGTGGGGATGGGGGAAGAGAGAGAAGGGCAACCTTCTCTGGAAAATAGCAGAACCCAGGGAGAGGTTTTTTTCTGATGATTTTATTTCTGAGTGATGACTTGAGGGCCCAGGGGATGCCCGACAGGAGGTTCTAAGTGGATGGTCCCCCATTTCGAGGTGAAACCAAGCCTCAGAAACCAAGCAGCTTACCAGGAGGGCTCCCCTTCCTGCTGCCTGTGTGATGGTGTCTTGTGTCTTTCTAAGCTCTACCAGGCACCGGTTTTTCCCATTCTGCTCTCTACAGCATCCCCACGCCTAGCACAGTGCCTGGCAGAGATCTGTCGAATTTAACGGAATGAAAAAATAAAACAAAGTTGTTGCTTTTTTTTAAATGATGACAGAGCTAGAATACAAACTCAGTGTTATGCGACTCCAGAAGTAGCTTCCTTTAAACATCACAGCCACGGGGTGTGTTTTTTGGACCTGGGATTTTTATATAGGCAGGGCCACCTACCTGTCCTGATTTGCCTGGAACGTTCTGGTTTTAGCACCAAAAGTCCTATTTCTCAGGACACCCCCAAACTGGGATGACTGGTCAACCTATATACCCTGCATTTGTGATCTCATGTAAGCTTTACACCGGCCCGCTTTGCAGATGAAGAGACTGAGTCATGGCCCAAGATCTCAGGGGTCAGGCTGGCCTTGGCACCTGGCTTTGCTGCAGCTACGTGAGGCTTAAGCCCTCCGCTGCTCTGAGCCAGTTTCCTTTTTCTGTAACATGGGGGTGGCAGACCCCTCGATCCTATAGCCTCTCCAGCAGTGGCTTTTAAGGATTCTGACATTTCCTCTGGGCTTCAACTGTCTGTTTTTTCCACTGAGGGTGGGGGGCAGTTTTCCCAGCGAGACCCTTTCTGGGGCAAGGCTGAGCTTCTCCTTGGGAAAAGGTGACAGCACAGTTACAGGGTCAAGGGGGAGGGCAGCCTGTCCCTCCTCCCCCCAAGCCTGGGAACAGGGTGGGGATCTCCTACATACTCCACCAATGCCAGCCCTTCCGTCAGCTGCCTGGGCTGGAGCCAGGCAATTCCAAGGGGCCAGAGCCTGCCTGAGTGCCCCAGGGGCCCTGTGCCTGGTGCTGGCAGCCTGGGTGGGGCGCGGCTGGGGCGGCTCAGGCCTGCAGGATCTCTCCGGGGTCCTCCTGGCTGGACATGCCTCTGCAGCCCCCTGCCTGCCCTGGAGCCTGGCGTGTGGCGACTGCACTGGCCAGAGGTGGGTGAGTCGGGTCACTGAGGGCTCTTTGAGGTGGGGTTGTGGCTATGTGCGACACGGCTCCTCTGCCTGCCCTGTGCACGGGGGAGTCAGCGGGCGCAAAAACAGAGGGCCTTGCACACAGTGGAGTCCCCAGCCGGCAAGTCGCAGAACATCGAGGGCAGTCACGGTGATTGAAGATGTGGGCCCCTGTGTCAGAACAGCCCAGGTTCAAATCTTACCTCTGCCTCTTCCTAGGTGTGGGATCTTGGGCTAGTGGCTTTGCTTTTCTGGGCCTCAGTTTCCACATCTGCAAAATGGCAATGAAAATACCCACCTGAAAGGTTTGTTCTGAGTAGAGGCACTGGGTACACAGTCGGCGCCTGACAAGTAAGGGCCACTGTTATCACCACCTCCCACCCCCAGCCTCTCAGTGGTTTAGATTCCTCCCCCACCAGGGCTGCACCTGGGAACCCGGGAAAGAAGGAGGGAGAGGAAGGGATGCGGCCTGAAGGCTTGTCACGGCCTAGCAGTGAAAGAGGCTAGCAGCCCACCCAGGATGCTTAGAAGCACTGCGATAAGGACAGGAGAACATGGTGAACAGCTGTGTGGATTGCAGCTGGGGTGCACTGGAGCACGGGCTCTGGAGACCACAGATCCAAGTTCAAGTCCTGGCTCCACCAGGGCTGTCTGGTGATCCTGACCAGGTTCCTTTCAGAGCCTCAGTTTCAACACCTGTTAAGTGGGGATAATAACCATCCCCGCCTTGGGTGGGGAGCTGGTCAGGCGATGGGGGGATAAGGAAGGCAAAGCATCCAGCCGGACGTCTGGCACATGCCAGCAGGATCATTCTCTGTCTTCTTACCATTTGCCCTCTGTTCTGCCTGTCTTTTTGTCCAGTGCGTAGTGAGGCTGGGAGGAGCAAGAGGACAAGAAAAGGTTCCTCTAACCCCCAGCAGAGGAACCTGTAAGAGCAAATGCCCAGAGGCCTTGACCGCCACGCGTTCAAGGGACACTGGGCTCCTGGGGGCACAAGGGAGTGGGTCGTCTTGGAAGGACTTGGGGTCCAAGGTTCCCCCTGTGGCCCCTCCCTGAACCCAGCCGGCGGCTTCCCATGAACCCTGCCGCCCTGTCCTGGGTGGGTGTGTGCGTGTCGCTGACCTCCCTCGGGCTGGCTAAGGGGAACAGAGTTCAGTGCTCACAGCCAGGGGCCCTCCCTTCCTCTTTTTACAGCTTATCTCCACCCAGCCTCCTGATCTGGGCTGCCTTTTCCCCTTAACATCCCTTCCCTGGAACTTGGTAACGTCAGGACCAGGCACACGTGCACACAAGTAGATCCTTTCAGCCTTGTTTCATCAATAGTGAGATAACAAGAACCAGGACCTATGCTATGCGCTCTACGTATGTCAAGTTATTTAATCCCAGAATAGTTCAGTGCAAGAGGTATTACTATTTCCCCCACTTTGCAAATAGGGAAACTGAGGCAGAGGGCAGGTAAATGATCCTCCCCTAGTCCCACTGCTGAGATTAACCCCAGGCAGCCTGGTTCCCCAGCTGGGCACTCAGCCCCTCCACCGTCTGGCCTCAGTGAGAGCCTGAGTTTGATGGGCTGGATGTCTAACCTTCCCCCCAAATCCTATTTCAAGGAATAGCTAATGATTACATAATAGCAACATTTCTGCCTTTTGTCTTTCATAGCTCTGCAACCCCCATAATTCCTCCACACTGCACCCCAACTTTCTTTGCTTTCCTACTCTCTCTTTCCTCCACTCCAAAGTCTTCCTCTCTCAGTCCAACCTGTCCATTTTAGAGATGTGGAAACTGAGGCCTGATCAGAGAGGGAAAGTGCTTGCCTAAAGTCACACAGCAAACCAGGGACACGATGGGAGGTTCTGTCAGTTTGGTCTCTAAGCTCAGCCCTCAATGCATGCACTCCTCAGGTTTGCTGGAGTGGAAGACGGGGAGGGGGGGATCAGGTTGCATCCTTGAGATGTCCCGCCACCCCCATCATTTAGCATAAACTATTCTCTCCCTCGCTTCTCTCCACACCCACAACTGCTCCAGCCTTGCCCCCAACCAGCCTGAGCCAGTGAATGGCGGTGGGGGGGGTGTTGGCCCCCAGGCCATTATTACTTTTACTGCAGTTAATTGTGGGGGAGTTAAAAGTAGAACTCTAATGGTGGAATTCAAGGCTTAGCAACAGGGTTTACCAGGCATCATTTTTGGGTAGGGGATGCCTTTCTGAATCCAAAAATCAGACCCCAGAGGCTGCTCTTTCATCTGCACCCATGTTCTTCACTTACCTGCCTCTCACACCCATCCTAGGATTAGCATACCTTGTAAGCTACTGGTCTGGCTGCCCCTTGGCATTTCCTCCCTCCTGTCTCTCCCCATCCCCAGTGATACCCAAGGATGCGGAATCAGTGTTGCCACGGTGACCAGATTTCGTCTGTGGCATCCGGGATTCTGGGGCTGGGGTTGGGTCTCAGCCCCTGGGACTGGCCAGTGTGACCTGGCTTCTTCCATGAAGACTCATTTTGGTGTATCCTGTCCCTACTCCTCTGCTCATCCAAGATTTTTCTTGGAGCATTGGCAGTTGCCATGGAAACGGCTCTTGAGGCAAATGTGCCCATGCCGGCTGAGGAAGAATTCCCTCAAGAAAATGGGGAGATTGCCAGACTCCCCGGCTCTGTGATGGGACCCTTGATTTCTGAAGCCTCCAAAAACTGCCACTTCTGAGTGGACCTGGAGCTGGTGGGGGATTCTCACTCAGCTCATCAGGTCTCTTGCTAGCCTCTTGCCTCCAGTCTCCCCTCTTCCAATGCAGTCTCTGTATGAGCCATCTGGGTTAGAGCTGGGGTTGTTTAGAAAAATGGACATCCCTCTGCTTAAAAACCACCCATGGCTCCCTATTGCCCACAGGATAAATTTGGTAGATTGCAGGAGGTCTCATAATCTGAACCCCTCTTCTTTTCTCAGCCACGTCTCCTGCCATCCCCCCAAAATCCCCACCACACACACACAGACACACACGCACAGACACCCACACACAATCTAACCTCACGTTACCCAGCCTCTGTACCTTTGCACACAGTTTCCTCTGCGGAGATGCCTTCTCCCTCCACTGCTCCATTAAGCAAAGGCTTCGTACCCCTCAAGCCTCAGCTCAAATGTCACTTCCTCCCAGAAGCCTCCCCTGATTTCCCTGGCTACCTTCCCTTCGCTTTGTACAGAGCCAGGGCCACAAACTCAGCCAGCAACAAGGTCAGGCAGGAGACACGATTGACTAACATCGGAACATCCTCCACTTCCACAAAGAAATCCACACTCTCCCATTAAAGCTGAAAGTGAGAATGACTTTGTTCATCTTTCTCTCATCTTGCTCTTGTTTTGACAACAGTAGGGAGCCAGGGCAGGCTCCATGGTGAATCACAGCAGACTCATTGCCCCAGAGTCAAGGGGTTGATAGGGAGGCTGCCAAGAACCCCATCCTGTCTGTGATGCAGGCCCAATAGGGCTGGTTTGCTGGAAGTCTGGATTTTAGGTGACATCTCAGAGCACTGACTATGCCATGTTCCCGCACCCACCTCCCCTACTTGGGGGCATAGACTCCCACAGTCTCCAACAAGGAGTGTGACACTTAGAAGGTATTCACTAGCTGCTTACTGAATGGATGTTTGAATGAATGGATCCATGCTGTTTCTTGAACCTGCTAAACCTGCTCCTGCCTCAGGGCCTTTGCACTTACCCTTCGCACTGCCTGGAGTGCTCTTCCATCAGGTAGTGATATGTCTCCCTCTCCCTGTATTCAAGTCTGCTCAAAGGTCTCCGTATCAGAGAGGCCTTCTCGGAACACTCTGCCTAAAATAGCACCCCGCCCCCATCTCTATGCCCCACTCCTCTTTATATTTTAGTTCATAGCATATATCACCACCTGTTATATTCGTTTCATTTTTCCAGCACTTACATGGTGCTTCCAGTGAACCAGGCATGCTTCTAAATATTACCAACATAAACTCATTTAATCCTTGTAACAACCCTGTGAGGAAAGAGCTATCACCCCCATTTTTCAGATGAGGAAACTGAGGCACAGAGAGGTGTGGTGACTTGCCCACAGTAACACAGCTGGTGAGTGGCAGGGCAGGGGTTCAAACCCAGGCAGTTTGGCTCTAGAGGTGTTTGTCTTCTTTATTACAAATTTGTTTATCTGTTTGTTACCCAATCCTCACCCTTGAGAATGCCAGCCCCTCCAGGGAAGCGATGTGTCCATTTTGTTCCCTGCTGTAGCCCCTGGATCTTGATCTGGATCTGGGCTTGGCACACAGTAGGTGTTTAATAAATATTTCTTGGAAGGATGGAGGAAGGGAGAGAGGAGGATTGGAGAATTGGAGGGAAGAATCCTTGGCCTTCTAAGCTTTGCATTAGCCCAATGTCAAGACCATCTTGTCGGAAGTTTCTCAGCCTCCTGGAGGGTTTGAGTCAGCCTGTCTGGAAGGGACCCCACCTCGCCCTCCCTTCCCCTCCCTCACCCTCCAAGACAGCTTCTGTTTTCTGACCTCTCCCAGGCAAAGGTGCCAAACCGCACTCCTGGAACCCCAGGCCCACGCTGCGCACACTTCGTCCTGTGACAGGGCCATGGAGGAGAACGTTCCAGGCCAGAGACAGGAAGTCTCCGAAACAAAGTGGCCTGGAGTGAACAGGGCTGTTGGGCAGACAGTGAGGGGCCTGGGCAGGGCTGCTCTCGTCTAGATGTGCTGGGGCCTCAGGGCTGCTCAGGCGACGAGCAGATGGGACACGGGAGAAGGCTGGAAAGGGGTCCGTGACCTGACGCTGCAGCCTCCTGGTGTCTGCAATTTACCCAACATTCCCTGACATTCTGGGAATTCCAGAAAAGGCTGTGTCCTGCCAAGTTCTCCTTGGATCCTAAAATAAAGGACCTCACCAAGAGGGTGGAAACATATTTTCCAGTTTCACCACTGTGAGATAAATCCCCCCCCTTTCCTGTAATATTACTAATTACTGGTATTAATAGTATTGGTAATTGTGATCATGGCAGGCAGAATGCCAAGCACTTTACCAGCCTTGTTTTATTGTATTCTCACAACTCCTAGAGAAAGATGCTATGGATGAGGAGCCTGAGGCTCAGAGAGGTGAAGCAACCTGTACAAAGTCACACAGCCTCTAAGTGCTGGAGCTGGAATTGAAATCTAGTTCTAAGTGATATGGAACATGACCCCAGGGAAAACCAGGAGAGGAGAAGCCCAAAGTCTAGCCTAGAGCTCCTGATTATACCCATTGCTCACTTTCTGGGTAACTTTGGGAAAGATCATGAAACTTGTTTGAATCTCAGTTTTCTTACCTGTTAAATGGGCATAAGGGGGAATTGGCATCATCTGAGGCCCTATGAGCGGCTGGCTGTTTTGCTAGGTGCTTCATGTAGATCATTTTCCTTCATCTTCACAGTATGTTGGGCCATCTCTATGCGCCAGGTTGGAAACGGAAGGTTGGAGATGTGGAGAATGGGCCCGAGGCCACATAGCCCAGGCACTTCCTTGTTAAGCTTTAATGCCCTGTGCAGACAGAAGTGGGACAATGCTTGTTTTAACCGAGGGACTATAGTCAAGTTGAAAAATGCTTTGCAGAAGCTCTGGCAGAGGATGTGGGGATGCCAGGAAGGGAGACGGGGCCGAGAGGGGGAGGGAATGGCAGTAGCCACCGTTTCCTCATCCGGCCCCGGGCGGCATCTGGTCTGGAAGGAGGAGGCTGAGAGCAACCGCTGGCTGGTTCCCAGCCCTCCTCTGCTTCCAGACACCATCCAGGCTCATCTTTGAGCTCCGTGGGCTTCCTGGTAACACAGCCCTTTGCTTTGGTTCAGAATCTGCAAACTGGATATCCGGCCTGGCTTTCTCCCCTCCATGAGACAGGGATGCTACTGGATCTCACAGACACGTCACCATCTGATTTTTCTATACAAACGTTTGCTGAGCACCTGCTGTGCACCAGATACCACGTTCACATCATCATTTCGTGATATGCTCACTGTAACCCTAGGAGGGAGGTAATAATATCAGCCCCATTTTACCAATGAGCACACTGAGGCTTGGAGAAGAGAGGTAATATGTCCACAGTCACTGAATGAGGAAGGGCCTTTAAACCTGGTCTGGCTGACTTTCAAGTATGGGCTTTTAGCCACTGTGCAGCTGGGAAGGGGGAGGGGGGGCGAGTCTGAGACAACACTGTCACAGTCAGTAAGGACCCCAGACTTGGGGTCTTGGTGGTGGGGAGGCTTGTAAATTAACCTTGAACTTCCATCCCAGAGATCTTAGACCTGCAAGGGGTCCCAAGAGATCGCTTCATCCAGATCCCTGGATTTTCTGAAAGGAAGGTTTTATTATTGCCATTTTATAGGCAACCCTACTATAGCTCAGAGAAGTAAAGCAACTTGTCTGGGGTCACACAGCGTGGAGCTGAGCCATGCTGTCTTTTTATGGGCACAAGGCTGGGAATAGACAGACACTTGGCCCATTCAATTATGGCATATTTTAAAGCTGGAAGAGAGCCTTTGACACCATCAACTCCAACCTCCTTGTTTTATAGTTGGGGAAACCAAGGCCCCAAATGGTCAGGGATTTATCTAAAGACATTTGCCAAGTAGATTCTGTAAGGTATAAAAGAAAGAGCACTGTATTCTTTTTTTTTTTTTTTTTTTTTTTTAGTTAATTTATCTATTTAATTTTGGCTGTGTTGGGTCTTCGTTTCTGTGCGAGAGCTTTCTCTAGTTGCGGCAAGCGGGGGCCACTCTTCATCGCGGTGCGCGGGCCTCTCACTGTCGTGGCCTCTCTTGTTGCGGAGCACAGGCTCCAGACGCGCAGGCTCAGTAGTTGTGGCTCACGGGCCTAGTCGCTCCGCGGCATGTGGGATCTTCCCAGACCAGGGCTTGAACCCGTGTCCTCTGCATTAGCAGGCAGATTCTCAACCACTGTGCCACCAGGGAAGCCCAGCACTGTATTCTTAATCTGGGTTCAAATCCTACCTCTGCCTCTCACTAGCCACGTGACTTTGGGTAAGACTCTTAACCTTTCTGGCCTTGGCTTCCTCAACTCTAAAATGGCCATAATAATCCCCCTGGGTTTGTGTGAGATGATACACATAAGGTGTTTCTCAATGTCCTGGCATATATAGTAGGTGCTCAATAAAACATTGATATTTTGGTGATTATTATAATATTTAACCCTGGCATTCTAGGGTCAAAAGCTCTTTACCGGAATGTCCAGGAGTGACTTTCAGGGGCCTGGTAAGGTTCTCAGAGTAACAGAGAGAGAGAGAGGGGCTGCAAAGAAGGGCTGCAGAAGCAGATGAGGCCAGTCTTCAGCTTCCTTGCCCTTCTCTCCCACAGCAGGTTGGGGCACTAAAGATGGGGACAGTTCCTTTGGCTGCTCCCTTCCACACGTCCCAAGGTACCCGGAGGAGAAGCCATGCTCTGGGGCGGTATCAGATGCAGCCTGGCCCTCAGGGCTGAAGGTGGGCTGTGCTGGCCTGGATTTAGGGGGACAGGGGCTGGAACTATGACAACTCGCAGGGCACCCAGGAGCCACTCAGAGTCTGGGTTCCAAGCCCACGCCATGAGCAGAACACTGAGGGCATTGCCAGCATTGGGGAGACGGCGACCACCACTGGCAGCCTCCTCTGACCACATCCTGAGCGGCTCACGTAAAACCCCTGTGCCTGCTGCCTTCCAGATACTCTGTGTACACAGCTCGGGGATTATTTGCGTGAGTGGACTCAAGGCTGACTTCAGGGGATTAAGCGAATGGGGTGCCGGTCCTCCCAGTCCAGTGGGTTATAAGCATGGGAGAAAATCTGTTTACAGGCCACCTCCAGGGGCTGGGGCACTGTTTATGGGGGAGACACCCAGGCTATTTCCCTGACCGCTTTGGATGTAAGCTGAGTGGCCGGGAGAATTCGTAGTGTTTGTGCATTGGACCCACGGTGGGGGCCAGAGTAGCTTTTTGGCCTGGAAAGAGAGACAAACGTCCAAACAAAGAGAGACATACGTCCAAACAACATATGTCCAAACAATCTTGGACATATGTCCAAAGAGAGACGTACATCCAAATAATCTTGGGGGTCTTATGTGGCTGGAATAGCTGCTGGGTCTGCAGTAAAATAGTGGGGCTGGGTTTGCAAGGAAGAGTCCGCACTCTACCTGGGCCAGGAATCTGCTTCCGAGTCAGGATTCTCTCTGGGGCCAGCCTCGGCTCAGTCCTAGGGTAGGCAGGGGCCAGACTGCTTGGGCCTCCGGGACATTGGTAAGGAGTGAGCATTGTTCTAAGAACAAAGGGGAGCTGCCAGGGGCTTTTAAGCGGGCAGAGCTGTGATGCGGTTTGCATTTTGAAACGGTCTCTCCAGCTACTAGGTGGAAAATGAAATCATAGCGGAAGTGACATGCTGGTTAGGGGTCTCTAGCACTCACCCAGGCGGGCAGAAATGATGGACAGATTTGTGAGCTGTTTAGGAAACAGACGTGTGGGTGTCGGAGGGGGAGACACGGAGAGTCTGGATTCTGGGTCAGGGTCTTAGACCCCAGGTCTAAGATACAAGGAGACCTTCCTGCCCTTAGGCCGAGGGGTCAGGGAGGGACTGGTTACTGGGACCCAGGTTGTGTAGCTGTGACCGACTCATGGAGACCCTGCAGGGAGGTCACCGGGACAATAAACACCGACCTGCTTTCTTCCTGTCCTGCAGCCCCCGCTGGGCCTTCATGGATTAACTCAACTGGAGGTCAGAGGGCAGGTAGTTAATAATATTATTCCTACAGCTCAGCCTGCAGGGCACAGAGCAGGGAGCAGTGAATTTGAGGACAGAGCACATTGGGGAGAAGGCATGGATCATTCTAATGGGGGGGATCCAGGCAGCGGAGTGGACATCTGGGGGGGGGGGAGGCGGTCTCCTGTTTCTGTGCTCCCATCAGGCACTGGAGGTTTCCTGGGGCCTCTGAGCAAGCAGGTTGCCCATGTCGAAGGGCATAAGCTCCTTGCTTTTGCCCACCGCTGCAGAGTCCTAAGCCCAAGCGCAGCCCCATCCCAACCCAGAGAAAATGGGCCAGGCTCTTAGGCAGCCAGTGCCTTCGATCCCCACTACGGTGACTCAGCCAGAGCTCCCGGGTGTGGGCGTGGGACCAGGGAGGAAATTTTCTCCCAACACAGAGCTAATTCTGTCCTAGCGCTGGCAGCCAGGGCTGTGGCTGGAACGGCTGCTGCTGTGTGGTTTCGAGATTCCTGAGTCTCTCAGGGCTAGGGATCCAGGGATGGTAACCCCTGAGTATCTCTTGGAGCCGGCTGTGGGGCTGGGAGGCCCCTTCTCTCTGCCCTGAAGGATGAGGGACTGGTGGATGGGACCAGCCAGGGGACTGTGGCAGAGGCCAAGGTATCAGGACCAAAGCTGGTTGGCAGGGCCTGGGGGAGGTGGGGACGCCGCTGAGGAGGGCCATTTGTGATGGGGACCGTGATGCCTGGAAGGCCCCATTACGTTTCACCTGCTGGCTGAGGCTGTGATCTTGGGCAAGTAGAAATAGCCAAGGTTTGGGGGTCAGAGAGTCCTTGGTTCAAACCCTGGGCTGATGCTGAAAGGCTGTGTGAGCGGGGGTGAGTCCCTTCACCTCTCTGAGTGAGGCTTCGTTTGCAAATCTATGCCACGAGGGGGACGCGGAGTGGTGAGGCATAAGGTGTGTGAGGCGCCAGGCCAACTTCTAGGCTCTGGGATACACCACGTGCAAGACAGGCTGAGGCCCCCTTCTCTGAGGCTTAGGGAGGGTCAGTCCCTCTCCTGGACCTCTGTTTCCCCGGCTACAAAACAGAATGCCCTCTGAGGGGCCTCCCAGCTCCCGAGAGCCTGTTGGAGGCTCAGAAAGCTGGCGGAGAGGGCTCCGGGGCCGCCCGGCCCGGCGGACTGTCAGGGTGGGCCATGGGGGGGGGGGGGGGTGGGAGACGGCGACAGGAGCCAGGCCAAACATGGGGGGAAGAGTTTCCAGTTTCCCCGATGGGCTCCCACGCCCACGGGCCCTGATAAAGCCCCTGCCCTCGGCCTGGGGCCTGCAGCCAGGAGACGGTTAGCCATAGGCTGGAGAGGCAGCAGCCGGAAGGCAGCGGGCTGGGAGAGAGGGTGGCAGCCTGCGGTGTGGCCCGCGAGGCACATAGGTGAGTGATGCCGGAAGGTGAGGGGTGGCTTGGCCTCTCAGGGGGGAGGGTGGGAACAGGGAGACAAAGAGAAGACAAGGAGACTGCACAGAGTGGTGCGAGGCAGGGCGAGACACAGAGACAGGGACAGACAGAGAATACAAGACGAGACAAAGGGAGAGAGACCAAGATAGAGGCTGAAGGAGAAGCAAGCAGGGACAGAAAGGGAGCGAGTCCTCTGCAGACTCTGGCAGAGGGGCGTGGCAACGACACGGAGAGGAAGCTGAAGGCCACGTCTGCCGCCCAGATGGCTCTCAGCCCTGCTGTCCCCTGAGCCCAGGGGACATAGGCCAGCAGGTGGCAGCTGGAGGAGGTGGGGCCCTGGATTCCTAAGGACCCGTGTTCAAATCCCTGCACTGCCACTAACCAGGTGTGTGACTGCAGGCAAATGACCCTTCTCCCACTGATCCCTGGCCTCAGACATCCCCTCGGTAAATCAGGACTGATGACAGTGACCTTGCAGGGTTAGGGGGAGGTCCAGGTGAGAAGAGCCATGCCCATGGCACCCTAGCCTCCTCTCCAGGGCCAGGGGTCAGCGGGCTCCACACATCCTTGAAGGATGGATGAATGAATGAGCCCGCCCTCCAAAGGGCTTTTCCTGCAGCACCTGGGATGTGACATGCTCCCCTTAGGGCCATTACCTAGAGGCAGGGAGGCTTGGGGGAAACCCAGGGGAGCCTCGTCTTGCCCCACCTATAAAATGCACACCCTGACCTCGTGGGGACTCTTGGGAGGTTCCCCTGGGGCAATGACTAGAGGATTCTGGAACGTCCCGAGGAGGCGAGGCAGTGGACAAGGAAGGAGAGTGGGTTTGGCAGCTCATCAGGCTCTGAGCTGCCTCCTCTGTCTGGAATGACGAATTTGGCCTATCTTGCGTACCTGAGCTCTCTGTGTGACCTTGGGCACTTAACCTCTCTGGGACAATTTCCTCTTCTGTAATAGTGCTTAGAAACGTGCCTGGAATTTGGTGAGGGCTCTATACACGTTTGCTTAATAAAAACTAAGCAAAGAACATCTGCCTGAGGTTTCTGCTCTCTGTGGTGGGAGGAACCAGATGTGGCCTTGAGCTCTCCCGCCCCTTCCCCAGCAGAGGTCTGTCTGCCCTGGCCAGGTGGACAGGGCAGGACCATCTGCGCAGTATCTTCTGCCTGGTCCATCTGGTCTCCGGCAGGAGGAATCGGGCCTTGGCCACCGCACAGCCACCTCTGACTGGGTTGATGCTGTTCCTTTTGTGGGCTCGTCCACCTTCATTCCCAGCCTGATGGAGGGGGCTGGCAGCGCAGGGCTCTCAAGGCCCTGGGCAGGGACAAGGCTGCTTGTTTGGTCCTTCCCCTGCCCAATGTGGCTTTATGAGGGATTCAGTGACCCAGGCATGGGCTGGTCACTGCCCAAGCCTGAGCCCCGGGCAGGAATTTGGGGTGTGTATTTGTTTGCTTTGGGTTTTTCTGGACCTCAGGAGGGGAGGGAAGGCTGACATAATGACACCCCTCCACCCATCCCCATCTGTCTCAGAGGCCTCCGCATTTGTCTTATTTTCATTCTTCTCTGCATTCATTTCCTTTTCCCCCTTTTCCTTCTCCCTCTCCCTCCCACCCCCGCTCCCAAGGAGCCATTCTAATCTGTTAAGTGTGTATCTCATTATTTGGCCCTGTTCTTGCAAAACGTGTGTTACAGTGTTGCTGCTTTTGGATGCTTGTTTTCAGTGTACTTACGTGCTATTTGGGTAGGTGGTTTTAAATTGCTGTGTTCTTTTGCTGTGTGTACACTTGCTAATCTGTTGCCTCTAACAGCTGCGAAGCTTTTTGCCTCTCCCACACCGGACATAAGCAGCTTCCAGCTTCCAGCCGTCAGCAGATGCCTCTGCGCCACCTGAGACCCCTGGATCTTTGACTGTTTTTGGGCACACAGCTTCCCGGTGGGCTCTCACTACTGACAGCCCGCACCTGTGGCTCTTTGTCAGAGGACTGCCCCTCAGGCGCTGGGAGGGCCTGGGAATGCGCCCCTCCTAGGACAGGATGGAAGGATATAAATAGCCTCCTGGAATTCAACCTCCATTGTTCCCTGACCCCAGCGTGAACCAAGGCTGCCTTTCCCAGGATTTTGCCTGGCATTGCCCCCTTGTCGGACCTCCTCCCTTTCCTAATCCTACTTCTCCACTCCCTTACTGGGTTTTTCCTGGAACACTTCCTTAATAATCACCTTTGCAGGAAGGCTTATGTGAGGTTTGCTTCTGGAGAACCAAAGCTAAGGCATGCCCCTCCAAACACCGCACATGGGCTGGGGGGCACGCAGGGGTTCACGGGTACCCGCAGCAAGGCATGAAGCCTGTGCCAGCCCCAGGGGGTCTCCATCCCAGCTTTCTAGAACCTTTCCACAGTTCTCATTCGCATGTCTTTGATGATCAGTTTGTCTAATACTTGGGTTTGGAGGTTTCCCTCCTGTAAATTACCTGTTTATATCTTTAGCCCATTTTTCTGCTGGGGTTGCTGTCTTTTCGGATTTGCAGGAAGGCGTTCCCTGTGCATTCCAGATGGCAATCCCAGTACAGAGGGAGCGATCTGGAGGAAAAGCAAATAGCAATGTTAAGTTCTAACAATAATGACAACTATGCAGGTGTTGTGGGCTGAATTGTATCCCCTCCCCCAAATTCATATGTTGACGTCCTAAATCCCAGTACTTTGGGAATGTGACTGTATTTGGAGACAGGGTTTTTAAGTGGTGATTAGGGAAAAGTGAGGTCATTAGTGTGGGCCCTAATCCAACCTGCCTGATGTCCATATATGAAGAGCTGATTAGGACACGCACACGCACACAGGGAAGACCACGTGAGGACACAGCAATATCCTGAGGACCCACTTGGTGCCCACATTCTGCTCTGACCTGAGATACGGGGATGCTCTGAAAAAAAGAGTGCTTTTGAGTTTTGGCAGATGCCACGTAGCAAATGTGTTGCTTCACTTCGGGAAGCTTTGTCTCTCCACAAAGTGGAGCTCTTAGACCTCCCAGGGCCTTGACTCAGCCTGGGTCTTTCTCCATCATCCTCACCAAGCCTGGGACAAGCTGAAGGGCCTTAACACGTGCTCCCAGCGGTCCTGAGAAGTAAGCAGGGCAGGGGTTATTATCATTCCCATTTTGCAGATGGCACAACTGAGGCTCAGAGATGGGGAAGCAACTTGCTCCGTTGTCATAGCGGGTCTCCTGCCTCCCCTACCACCTCCTCCCTGGCATCCCCTTCTGGGGACCTATGGGAACTGTCCCAAAGAAAGGACTGCCAAGACGGGCTTGGGGAGTCTGTGTCAGGAGCCTCAGAGCAGACCAGCTCTAGGCCCCGGTTCCAAATGGGTATAAGTTTGGGATCACAGGAAGAATCTGGGAGCCGAGCCAGGACAGTTCATCTGTCCCCTGGGCTCCCTGGGGAGCCCAGGGCAGAAAGAAGGACAGTCTGGACAGGCTCGCTTGCCTGCCTGGGCTGTGACGGACAATGTCAGCTTTGGCAAACGATTCCCATCTGTGCCTCAGACCTCAGCCAGATTGTCCTGAAAACTGGGGAACATGGGTTCCTTGAGGGGCTAAAAAAGGGGAGCAAAGAGGAGGTTTCCCGGGAGGGTGGAGCAGGGGATCCTGGGGCATCAGCAAGGGTGTGAACAGACATGGAAAGATGGGCTCCACTTCCTGGAAAGCAAGATGGTTAAGAGCAGGGCACAGAGTCACAGCAACCTGCGTGAACTGGCCGCTAGCTGACTGTGTGCCTTAGCCTTACTTCCTTACCTTTACATTGGGAGTAATAGCAGTACTACTGCTGGGGTTTGTTGGGGATGCATGAGTGAATGTCATTAAAAAGCTTGGTACAATGTTTGGGCTAGAGTGTGCCCCGATTTATCTATCACAAGGAACTAAAACCAACATAAAGTATAGCTAGATGTAGACATCAGAGCCAACCCAAACCAACGCAGAAACTGCAGACCAGCAGGATGAATGGGCTTGCTGCCTTTGACCTGCAGATGTGACTCTGAGCTTCCTTATGGCCACATCAAAAAGGGAAACGTGATCCTTTGTAGAACTTTGTTTATTAAGATTGAGGAAGCAGCCTAGTTCCTCAGAGGAAACAATGTTTTTCCTTACCTTGAATTCTCCAGGGCATTTCTCACTGGGCAGGGAGCTTCGTAAAGGGCACCTTGAGAGAGGCAGTGGGTAGCATCATTGTCCAGGACTAATACAGCATCATAGAGGTGATTTCCCTGTGGCAGCTGCTTGTAGGGACCTTGAAGGCAAGGCAAAGGGAAACCGGGGAAGGCAGCTCCATGGGAGGATCAAGAATGTGATGAAGGTCTGGGCTCTCAGGGTTCAAAGCTAAGGCTTAGAGAGCTCAGAGAGGTGGGATTGGGACTCCTAATCTCTCAGGGAAGCAGGGGGAACACAAGAGACTTTTCACTTGGGATCCTTGGAAGTCAGACTCTGGAGTCAGATTTCCCAGCTGTGTGGCTTCGGGCAAGTTGCCTCACCTCTCTGAACCTCAGTTTTCTTACCTGCAAGCTAATGTATCCTTGTAAGGCTATCGCAGAGCACAATAGCATATAGGGAGGGCTCAAATAAATGTTAGCCATACACATATTATGTATGCAATGTTAGTATACACATAATGTATACTAACATTATGTATACAATGTTAGTATACACATATTATGTATATATACTTATACCCACTTTTTTCCTAAGCTTCCTGGTTATAGAGGGTTTAAGGAATATGAACAATGAGAATTTTACAGCTCTTTACAATTGGCAAGGGAGTCATTGTCATTTCTTATGACCCTTCCAACAGCAATGAGGGAAGGGTTCTTACCCCACTGGAGAGATGACGAGACTGGAGCTTAGAGAAGCAAATTCTTGCCTGTATCGCTCTTGACCTGCCCTTGAACCCAGAGCTGGGGAGACAAGCGGGCAGGATGCACAGGTCCTCTGCCCTTCCTGGCCCCTCCCGCCGTTTTAGAATGGCAAAGGCCATTTCAGGAGGGAGTTAAGAGTAGAAGACTGAGGGGGAAAAATGATGATAATAATAACAACAGTAATAATGACAGTAAAAACATAGTGCTTACCCCATACGAGGCCCTGTTCTCAGTACTTTGCATGTGACATTTAATCCTCTCAACCATTTGAACTATTACGATCATACCCATTTTATAGGTAAGACAACTGAGGCACAGAGAAGACACCTGAGTGGTTCAAGGTCACAGGGAGTTCATGAAGGAGGAGGATTTGGATGCTGGTAGCTAGGCTGGGCCCCAGGGTCTGTGTCCTTGACTGCTCTGCTGTACTGCCCAGGCTGGGGGCAGTACAGGACAGGAGGGATGTACGTTGGGATAGAGCAGAGGCCGAGGCTGAGGGCAAACCTGTGACTGGCGCCCCCCTGCAGGGAGATCCCAGGGGCTCAGGCAGGGGGGAGTGGAGGGGAAGGGCACACATCTATGGGGGACACTGACATTCCTGGGGGGATGAGGGGTGAAGAGTAGTCGGACAGACATGCCGGGGGATGTCAGCACCACCCCGTGCAGGCCCAGCCTGGCCTCCACCCTGCTCAAAGATGAAAAGACCTGTGACCTCTGACCCCGAGCTGCTTCCAGCCCAGCGGGAGAGCCAGACGTGACGTCGCATTTCTGCAGCTGCTTCAGTGCCAATTGCTGGGTCCTGAGACCCTGCTACTCTTCACCCTCCTCTGGGGGCTCAGACACCGCCCCCCGCCCGCTAATGAGGGGGGGATGCGGGGGCGGGGGAGACGGCCTGGCATGCCCTCCCTCCTCCCTCCTTCCCGTCTTAACTCACAACTGTCCTTTAAAACTCAGCCCATAGCCCCCCTGCTCCAGGAAGCCTCCAATGCCCAGGTTAGGGGATGTCCCTCCACGGGGCTCCCTGGGGGCAGCCTGGCCTTGCTCAGGACACAGCACCACCTCTGTCTTGTCCCTTGTGACTGACCGTGAGCCCCTGTGGGAAGGGACCCTGGGAAGCCATGTCCTTGTCCCTGGATCCTGCACAGCCCGGAATAGGGAACGCGGACATGTTCCTTCCTTCCTCAAGGACACACTCGGTGGCTGTCATGAGATCACGATTTCGCAGCGTGGAGTGGTGGGCAAGATCCCACATTCTGCAGACCTGGTTCAAATCCAGGCTCTCCCACCCCCTGCCCAGATGCCTTGGGCAAGGGTCTTCATCTCCTTCAGCCTCGCTGTGGCCCCTCCTGGGTCAAAGTGAGACCATCTGAATTACATGCTCAGCACATACATTATTATCGTGAACACCTGTCACGTTTCCCCCAGTTGCGGGAGTCGGGGGAGGGGGCAGCTGCTGCCTCCCCGTCTTCTCTCCGCATCCCACAGGAAGTCCTTGGGGACCCCTGGTTGGACACCTCTGGATTCTTCTCCCAGGCTGCAGAGTGGGATGGTGCCCACTCCTTTGAGACCAGAGTCCTCAATGGAAATTTCCAAGCGGCTTTTATTTAATAAAAAGCAAAAGATGACTTCTATGCAATAAAATACCACCTCAAGCCCATCAAGCACCAATGATGAATTTATATGGAGGAGGGTTGGACTTATTTATAATGAAGTGTCGATTGCCAGTCTCGCCAGGCTGAGACATCTGGTTTAGAGCCCATTTGTCAGATGGGGAAAACATGGGTGGTGGAAAGCGCATGGGCTCTGGGTTGTCAGCGCCCTGGGTTTGAATTCTAGCTTGGAATTCAGCTGTTTACCCTTGGGTTGCAATGTAATCACTAATATTTATCGAGGGTTAACTGTGTGCCAGCACTGAGCCAAATGCTCCAAATTCCTGATTGCCTGTCATTCTTACATCCTTTCTGTGAAGTAGTGAGTATTCCCATTTTACTGATGAGGAAACCGAGGCTCAGAGAGGAGAAATCATGTGTCTAAAGCCACAGAGCTGGCAGGTGGCCAAGGTTGGGTGTGAACGATGCATGAGACCACCTCCTCCAAGACCTCCCAAGCTTGCGAACTCTCCAATCTTTGTTCTTTCTTCCATAAATTGGGAAAATACCCAACAAAGTTTTTATGGGGATTGTATGAAGTACCAGTTCAGCTGTCTGGCAGTCTGGCATACAGTAGATGCTCAGGGAATGTATTTGTGTCTGTCTCATTGTACCGTTGTGACACCAGGGCCCAATTCTTGGTACCAAAGGGCCCAGAGGATGCCCAGTGAGAAGGATGCTTCTCTCTGAGCCTCAGTTTCCGCAGCTCCAAAACAAGAGTAGTATCACCTGCCTAGAAGAACCTCTGGGAAGATTTAATGTGATGAGGGAATTATAGTTCTTGGCACATAGTAGGTGCTCTGGGCAGTTCCTCTTCTTGTCTCCTGTGTCCCCAACACTGCCTGAAATGGTGTTTCCTGGGTCCTGCCCTGGCAGTGGATTTGTATCGAGCCATCCATACTCTCTCCCCTGCACCTTCCCCTGCACCCACCCCTGAATCGGGCTCTCATCTCTGGATGTGCTGGGGTGGGGGGTCGGTGGAGATGGGGGTTGGGATGAAGGGTTCAGCTGTTGATCTGGGTTCAGGGGGCTCCACCACCTTCCAGCTGGGTAACCTCGGGCACATCACTTAGCTTCTCTGAGCCTCTGCTTCCTCCTCTGGAAAGTGGGAGTAACAGCGATACATTCAACCTCTGGCTCTGGGTCCTCCCAAACCTCTGGTTCTTAGATCCAGAGCCAACTGCTGTTCCTCATTCTTCCCTGCAGGTGTTTCCAGCTGTGTTTGGGGACTGATTGGCCAAGGACCCACATTGGAGAGCTTTGGACATCGTAACAGTGAACGGTAAGGGACACGGGATCTGAACTCATCTCTCCAAAGGGCATCAGTGGGGGATGAGGACGAGGTGGGTGCACTGTCAGTGCAGCTGTCCCTGGGTTTTGGAAATGTGGTCGGAACCAAGTTCACAGCACTACGCACCTCTCCTTTGTTGCGATTTTTCCATGATTTGAGGAGTTTTTTGATGAATATCTGTCTCCCACTAGACTGTAAGGGAAAGGGGAGGGTCCCAGAGAGGCAGCAAAAACATGGTGGTCCAGAGGGACCATAGACTCTGAAGCTGGGGCCTGACTCCTGGCTCTGCCTCTTCCCAGCTGTATGACTTGGGCTCGTGACTTAAGCCCTCTGTGCCTCAGTTTCCTCATCTGTAAAATGGGATTTGTAACAGCCTCATTGAGTTATTACGAGGATGAAAAGAGTTTACATACATCAACCCTTTAGAATAGTACCCGATATATAGGAGGTGCCTGAGAGGTGTTAGTCAAGTAAATAAAGTAGCAAAGCCACCCAACTGGCCTTGCTCACAGCCAGGGAGGGCACTGTCAGTCGCGCTGGCAGTGGTCAACCTCTTAAAGCCAGTTCTAATCAAAGTTCCCCTAATGACCCCTGCCTCCACTTGCAGAGCATGGAGGACGAGGATAACAACACCTCCCTCTCCTACGAGTACGTGTACTCTGATGATTTCGACCCCATCGTGGTTTTGGAGGAGTTATCTCCCCTGGAAGGCAGGGTGGTCAGGATCTTCCTGGTGGTGGTCTACAGCATCATCTGTTTCCTCGGGATCCTGGGCAATGGCTTGGTGATCATCATTGCCACCTGCAAGATGAAGAAGACGGTGAACACCGTCTGGTTCCTCAACCTGGCCGTTGCGGATTTCCTGTTCAACGTCTTCCTCCCAATCCACATCACCTACGCCGCCATGGACTACCACTGGGTGTTCGGGACAGCCATGTGCAAGATCAGCAACTTCCTGCTCATCCACAACATGTACACCAGCGTCTTCCTGCTGACTGTCATCAGCTTCGACCGCTGCATCTCTGTGCTCCTCCCCGTCTGGTCCCAGAACCACCGCAGCGTCCGGCTGGCTTACATGGCCTGCATGGTCATCTGGGTCCTGGCTTTCTTCCTGAGTTCCCCATCCCTCGTCTTCCGGGACACAGCCCATCTGCACGGGAAGATATCCTGCTTTAACAACTTCAGCCTGTCCGCCACCAGCTCTTCCTCGTGGCCCACTCATCCCCAGGCAGACCCTGTGGGCTTTGGCCGGCACGTGGCGGTGACCATCACCCGCTTCCTCTGCGGCTTCCTGATGCCGGTGCTCATCATCACCGCCTGCTACTTCACCATCGTCTACAAGCTGCGGCGCAACCGCCTGGCCAAGACCAAGAAGCCCTTCAAGATCATCGTGACCATCATCATCACCTTCTTCCTCTGCTGGTGCCCCTACCACACGCTGTACCTTCTGGAGCTCCATCACAGCGCCATGCCTGGCTCCGTCTTCAGCCTGGGTGTGCCCCTGGCCACTGCCATCGCCATTGCCAACAGCTGCATGAATCCCATTCTGTACGTCTTCGTGGGCCAGGACTTCAAGAAGTTCAAGGTGGCCCTCTTCTCCCGTCTGGTCAATGCTCTGAGTGAGGACACAGGCCACTCCTCCTATCCCAGCCACAGAAGTTTCACCAAGATGTCATCCATGAACGAGAGGGAGACCAGCATGCTCTGAGCCTCGCCTGGAACACCCCCCCCCCCCCCCGTGGATACTCCCAACCTTGGAGGCTCAAAGCTACGCCTCCTCGAGACCACGGCAAGAACATCTTGGGCACCCACAGATGCCCGCTGTATTTTGCATGGGGCTGAACTGTGTTTTGAACTGGGAATCCAGGGCTCAGGACTCCTTTCTTCCAGGGGCACGGCAGACAGAGCGCGCCACGGGGCTCGGCCTTGGACCAGCATCCCGTGCGTCCTGGGAGACCAGCCTTGACTGATGCAAAGCAAAAAAAGGGAGAATTCCCAAAAGCACTGCCATGAACTGGGATGGGCATGAGACAGAGGGATCAGTTACCTACCTGAGTGCTTCCCAGGAATGACACAAACACTTTTCAAGGTCCATTCCTGGTGTGAGCAGAGGAGGTCAGAGCAAACCCAGTGTGATGTAGGTCACGCCTCGCTCATATCCCTCTATCAATAGCTGGCCAGAAATCCTGCCACTCAAGCCATTCCTCTGGGTTAGGGCGTGTGGAAATGCACACACCTTCTCCAGGTTCCCTGGGAAGAGAAGGTGACATATGAGCACAGGAATTCCCGGGACCATGCATTTGACTTTCAGATCAGCTGAAAAGACAGACAACAGGTCCTGAGGAGCCATGGGGCTCTTTGTGAGGGCAAGAGAAGCAGGGCTATGATGAGGACTCGGGGTTTTGGGGAAGGAATGAAGAAAGAAAAGACCTTTCAAAGGGTGCGTGACATGAATCAACTCACCCTCGAACCACCCAGGGCGATGGTGCTTTGGGCCGTAGCTACTTTGGGGGTGGGGGTGATGCCAGCCCCTTGCCCCAAGCCCTGTTCTCACTTTGCATTTGTCACCCTGGGCTGGTTCGAGGTGGGCAGCTTCACCAGCAGCCTCCACCCCATCACAGGGATTCCTCCCTCTTCCCTGATCCACTGGTTCTGGCTGGAGATGCTCAGAAGAAAACACTCCAGGGCAGGAGGCAGATGGGAGGACGGTGGGGGACATCTGCTCCTTCTCAACTTCCTCAAAGCCTGGCTGGAGGCTAGTCCAAAATCAGCTGCAGGAAGCAACCTGGGAGCACCTCATGGGCTGAATCTGAGTCCGAGGGCTCAGTCCCCGAGCTCGAAGCAGAATCTGGAGCCTGGCTCACTAGACTGTGCTCCTGAGATGCAGGGCCGAGGGGGGCCCACAGGCCTAGGGCCCCTCCTATGTGCAGTCACACTGTCTCTTCTGGGATCCACACCTCCCTCTGCTGCAGTGTCATTGTCCCATTTACAAACGACAAAGCTGAGGCTCAGAGAAGGGAAGTTACGCACCCAACGTCACACAGCTAGCCAGGGGCACAGTTACCTGTCTGAACCCAGCTCCGTCTGGTCCCAGAAACTCTGTTCTTTTATGGAGAATGTATCTACTGAGAATATTCTAGACTATCCTGGTAACCTACATTTATTTAGCATTTCTATGTTAAGCACTTTACATGTATATCTCATTTATCCCTCACAGCAGCCCTGAGTTAAGTACAATTATCACTTCCCTTTTATGGATGAGGCATCTGGGGCTCAGAGAGTTTAAGTAACTTGTCCAAGGGCACCCAGCAGGTCTCTGTTAGAGTCTGGCTAGGTTTGAACCTAGGTCTGTCTGGCTCAAATAAGGCCGCAGAGGCTTGGGGTTTTGACCATAAATATATATGCATCCCTCAGCAGATTAATGTAAACATCTTAAGGGCTTTAAAGGCAGCTTTGCAAATAGTTTTCAAAAACGATCCAACGTGGCAAAGAAAATGTACTTGGCTCCCAGCTCCCTTGGCATCCATTCACAGCCACCCACTCTGGCTCCCACCTCCTGTGTCCCCCCAGCTCTCCGGGGGAGGGCAGTGGGGAGAGAGGCCTGGCGGGAGGGCCCTTTGGCCTCCAAGTGTCCATATTCTGCTCTCTTCCAAGTTTCTTTGTTGCGAAGCCACTTCAACAACATACAGTGAACAGATGTAACGTATACACAGCCGCACGGCAAGTTCCCGAGGCCACGGGCTGTTTGGAATCACACCTCATTAAGAGACAAACTGTTCCTTCCCTTGTTGGGTCATTGTGTTTGTGAGGCAGCTCTGAATTGACCCCACTGGGGCCTCCGATTGTTTTGAGCAATCTGAACTTAGCTTGAGCTAAGGGAGCTTTAAATATTGCCCAGCGGCCCCTGTCACCCCCCTTCCCAACTTCACAGGGGAAGCATCCAGGGCACAAGATGGAGTGGGACGTGTTCCAGGCCCCAGAGACAGTCACCAGCCACTCGGGGAGGATCGTGCTGTTTCTTGGGGCTCAGTTTCTTGTTCCTTCCGGGCTGTGTGCAGGTCAGGCCAGGCTGGGGAAGCCAAGAAATCATTTTGTCATTGGAAAAGCTGATGAACAGGAGCAAAATAAAAACCAGCTGTTTTCCTCCTCGGAGCCAGGGCTCGCTCTTTCTGGCTGCCCCACCAAGTCTTCCTGTTCCGATTGTAGTTCCCCATCAAATGCTTAAGTGCCACCATAACACCCTTTTCAACCTTGTCCCTACAGCTTCTTCTGACGACCCCACAGGTCACACACACAAAGGCCCTGCAGTTCACAAAGCACGTTCACCTGAATGACTCCACAGGCAGCCAACACGCTTTGTGCCCGAGAGCCCTCCCTCCAGGGCCAGGACCCGCCAGTGGAGCCTCAGTGCTGCCTCCTGGGTTTGGTGGGTGGGTGGAGGGGGCACGGGGCTGTGGGCAGAGGGACAAGAGGAGAAGATGCTGTTTGAGGGTCGGGGAGAGGGAGGGAGGAGGGAAGCACAAAGGAAACAGAGAACGACAACGAAGAAAAGAGATCTGGCATTTATCAAGCATCTACCATGTGTCAGGCACAAAATCTCATCAAACCCTCAAAAACGGTCCTGTGAGAAGAGGACCATCAGACTCGCCTTGTGGGGTGCAGAAAGGGAGGTTCAGATTGTGGACCTCACTTGTTCAGGGTCACACAGTAGTAAACGGAACTGGGTCTGCTGCCTGAATTCCCAGCTTCTTCAGCCCTTGGGAGGATGGAGAGGGAGGGGGGAGGGGGAGGGGAAGGGAGAGAAGAAGGAGGAGGTGCAAGACAAGAGGGAGGGGCTCAGAAGGGGAGACCAACCCAGGCGCTGGCTGGGGGAGGAGTTTGCTTTAAGCCCTTGAGCTTGGAGAGCTTAGGGGCCAGGATGGGTGGGAGAAAAGAGAATCCAATCATGAGAGCCACAGGGCCATTCAAACTCAAACCACCCAGGTCTTTCCCATTTTACAGATGAGGGAACTGAGGTCGCAAGAGCTGCCCTTCGAGAAATCTGCAAAATTAGGTGGTGTTGGCTTGGATGGAATGGTCATTGATTCCCCAACTCCTGCCTCTGGCCTCCCTCTCCCGTTCCTCCCTGACATGCTGTGATGCTCTGGCTTTGGAAAATTGCCACTGGGGCTGGTATCCAAGACCAGGGGAATCAGGAAGCCGCTTGTCAGACCTTGAGGTAGGGGGCTTGCTTGCTTCCCCTGTTTGAGGACAACATTTCTCTTAAATAAAGAAACTGAAGCAAGCGTGGGGCTCCATGCTGGAGGGTCCTGACCCTTGCCTTCCCCGCCCAACTCGTGGAATACCAGCTGAGGCTCAGAGAGGTGAAATGTCCTGTCCAAAGTCACACAGCTATGTTGTGAGACAGCAGGAGAAGCCCTGAAATTCCCGACCTCCCATTCCCCAAATTTTGAACTTCAAGAAATCCACATCTCGAAAAAAATTCCCTCCACTCATGTAATTTTCCTAGAAACCAAGGATATGAGGCAAGTAGTGACTTACTCAAGACAAAATAGCAAGCCATGGCAGAGAAGGGACCGAAACCCAGGACTCCTTACTCCTAAGTCCGTGCATCGGGCCACCCAAGGACAGATGCTCCCATTTACACATTCATCTAGCCATCCTTTCACACACCCATCCATTTCCATAACCATCTGTTTATAAATCCACCCATTCATCTACTCCACAAGCATCTATTTAATACGTCCTCTTTGCCAGGCCCTGCAGGCATTGGGAATGCGGGGATGATCAGTACATACACCATCTCTGTCCTCCTGAGCACATTCATTGGCCAGTGGTGACAGCCTATTAAAAAAAACATACCCCAAACGGAAAACAACCATAGTAAATGCTACCCACATATTATAGAGGGATGTGACCCTGTCCAAAGGCCAAGGAAATTTCCTGGGAGAAGAGACACCTGAGATGTGAAGGATGGGTAGGCACTCATTCAGTGGGTAGGTGCTGGAGAGGGTGTTTCAGGTGGAGGAAACAGCGTGGGCAATGGCATTGATGTGGGAGGGAGCAGAATGACTCTGAGAGACTGAAAGGGGGTGGAGGCTGCAGCAGAGCCAGTAGAATGAATAGGGACCAGATAGGATGGAGAGGAGACAGGGCCAGACTGCGGGATGGGGGTGAAGGGGAAGCCATGTTTAAGGGAGTAACGTGCTCAGACCTGCCTATTAAAAGGATGCCCGATGCCCAGGGCTGCTCTGGGGCACAAGCTAGAGAGGGGCGAGAGGGGAAGCGGGAGGCTGCTGCGGCATCCAGGTGAATGCCCTGGTGCCTGGACTTTGGGAGCCAAGGTGGAGCTTGAGAGAAGTGGACTATTCCAGAGATAGTTAAAAGCTACCCAAGCTTTCTCCAGGGACCAGTTAGTGGGAAACCAACCCAGGGCTCGTTTCAGCTGCAGAGAGACCTCGGTGCATTGCTTTATTGATGGAAATTAACTGTAAATATTATTCAAATGTACCTCCCAATGCACACTTATATTTCTCAGGGGAGCCCTCTGAGCATATAATAAAGCCCTGTAAATAATACATATATTAACCTAAGAGGAATGGAAGCATATTAATGCAGCAATTGTGGGTGGTGGTTGAGGGGAATTTTAGCAGACGACACTCCAAGTGCTTGAACTTGGGGTTTAACCTCGGAGGTCACCAGGTTCTGCCCTGGGGGATCCTCCAGACACCCTCCAAGCACTTTCCTGTCATTAACTCATTGAATCCTTACAGCGATCTTTGTGGTAAGGACCATTACTATCTGCATGTACAGATGAGGAAACTGAGGTTCAGAGAGGTGAAGTGACTTGCCCAGTGTCACACAGCTAGTAAGTGGTAGAGCTAGAATTCAAACCCCAGTCTCTTTGGACCCTAAAGCAACTTGCAAACATAAACTGTCCTCTGAAGAGACTCCTCCCTGGAGAAGGATGGCAAGCATGTGCTCTCTCTCCAGTGTCAGATTTTGAGGTGGTGAGAGTGGGAGAATCTGAGAGATTGGTTTTTTGTTTGGAGGGAGGAAGTGGTGTCTGGGTGGGCTTGTCACTTCCTCCTGAGCCTGAGAATCTTAGGGTTGTTGAGTTTGGAAGGAACTCTGCTTCATCAAGTTCATCCCTTCCCATCCCCCCATTTTGCAGATTGTGAAACTGAGGCTTTTTTGTAATAACATTGGGACCTCCTTCCTACCTCACTGACTGCTGTGAAATGAGATGTGTGTGGAAATGCTCATGTGGATCATTTTTAAATACCATTATTCTAGAGACCTGGACATTCACCAAGCTACCCTCTTCACTTCTTAGTTTGTTGACAAGGGCTTTGGTGCTGGTCTGCCCTGAAGGACCCCTGCCTAAGGTCTGGGAGTCACTGGGAGTTTCCAGTGGAGTCTTCCTTCCAGGGGAAACAGGAGATCTTGGAAAAACCTGGTACAGGGCAGAGACATGCTGTGTTTGGGGCATAAACTCTACCCTTCAAAATTGTCCTGGGTATGGGTGAGAGATGATCTCTATCTTGATGTAGATGGTGGTTCCATGGCTGCCTTCATATGTAAAAACCCATTTCTCTGTACATATAAGACTAATGCACTTCAAAGTAATTAAGTTATGCCTCAATTAAAAGTATTTTTTAAAATAAAATAAAATAATTCATGGCGTCTGCAGGAATGACTTCCCACTTGCATTGGCAGCATAGACAGACCCAGGTTTGGGGGCTTCCCTCTGATTCAAGGGAGCAACTCAGAGGGGGGTAATCTCTGCAGGGTCCATCCAAAGAGGCAGGACCTTAGGAAAGACTGAGCACCCCCTGCCCAGCTCTGTCCCCTGACTCAGAGGGCTTCTGATGGTTAAGATCCAGGATCACATGGGCTCAGGAGTCAGAATGAGTGGGTTGGAATCTCAGCTCCACCATTTACATCAGCTAGGGTTAGGGCTAAGGTTAAGGCTCTATGACCTTGGGCAAGCTACTCAACATCTCCAAAGCCTCAGTTTTCTCATCTGCACAAGGTGTATAATAGGAACTTGCAGCTCACGGGGTTGCCATGGGGATTAAAGGAGATGCGGCATGTAAGCATTTAGCAGGTGTTGGGCTCACACTCACTGCCCTCTTTCATCTAGACATGCATCCACCCCGTCACTGGTCTCCCCACTTCCAGCCTTGCCCCCCGACAACCACTCACCACGAAGCAGCCAGAGTTAGCATCCATCCGTCACAGAGTACAATAATCCAGACCTTTCGCTGTGGCTTACAAGGCCCTAGAGGACTGACATCACCTCCTCCATCTTTATCTCGTGATGCTCCCCAGTCAGGCATTCCTCTCTGCGTCCCCAAAACAAAAGAGGCAGGTTAACAACGGCAACAAAGCTAACACATCCAAGGCTGTTCCCACTTCTGGCCTTCGTGTCTGCTATCCTGGGACCTCTGTGTGCATGACTGGTTCCTCCACCTCCTTTAGGTCTCAGCTTCAGTGTCACCTCCTGAGAGAGGTCCTTCCTGACCCCTTCCCCCACTTAGAGTAGCCTCCGTCCCCATTCACTGTCTATCAGATCTCTTGTTTCATTTTCATCATGGTACCTCCTGCCATCCGGAATGATTTGATTTATTTGTTTAGCTGCCTTAAGACTGTCCCCCTACTGGGCAGCGAGCTCCATCAGGGCAAGGACCGTGCCCATCTTGCCCACCTGTGTATCCCCAGCGCCCAGAGTGGTGCTTAGCACAGAAAAAGTGCTCACAGTATTTTGTTGAACGGATGAAAAAATAACGTAAGCTGATGTTATTTTTATCATCATCATCATCATCTAATTTCATGACAATCATTATTACAATACATCATTTCCAAAGTATTTTCACATTTTTTCCCATATTGATGGAACTTGGAAAGGGTAGGACTATCCCCCATTTCACAGACATGGAAACTGAGGCCCCAGTTCACCTAGTTTGGAAGTGGAGAAGCCACGGTCCTTTCCCTTGTACCATTAGGAGCGGTCACAAATGAAGGAGGCTTCCATTAAGTGCTTCTACCTCCCTTGGTTTTTTCCCTTCCCTTTTGTCTGATTAATTGCAGCCTGAAACTAAAGGAACCAGATGCCTCCCTCCTCCTCTTTCCCCTCCTCCTATTGTTTTGTTCTTTTCCGGACAAGGACTCTGTTAAGGATTTGGCTGGTACAACCATGACCACAAACTTCCACTTAGAAATCATGGATAGAGCAATCAACTGGGCCGCAGGTCTGTGTTGGGCACTGGGTGATACTACAGCAGGAAGCACAGCCAGATAATTATTCCCTGATGCCCAAGTGTCCCTGGAGCCCAGATGCCTAGCTTTGGGAGAGGTGGCTCCAGATTATCTTCTCCCTGACTTCCATCATACAGATGTTTGACACCTATAGAGCAAACATCTGGATAATAGAATGAGTTTCCGGTTGGCTCCCAGATGCTGGTGCCACAGAGCAGGGACACACACAGGGAGGTGGGAAAGGGGGCTCTCAGCCTTGGCTTGTGGCTGGTAACAGCCTATGAGCCCCTGGTTCATGGCAGGCAGTTTACGATGCTCAGGGCCCAGCGCTTTACTGGGAAGGTTTGACTCATGATGGGATTTTAGGCAATTCCACATCCATCGTCCCATTTCATCCTCATTAGAAGCCTGAAGCGTAAAAGCGTCTTAACTTTGGAGATGAAGAAGTTGAAACTCAAGAGGTCAAGCTTCCTAGAACCACACAGATATCCATTAGGGTACTTATTGCCATCTGGAATAATTTCATTTATTTCTGTGTTTAACTGCCTTAAGGCTGTTCCCCTACTGGGCGGTGAGCTCAAAAAGGCAGGGATTGTGTTTATCTTGCCCACCTCTGTATCCCCAGCACCCAGAGCTGTGCTTAGTACACAAAAAGCGCTCACAGTATTTTTGTGGAGTGAATGAAGAAATAAGCACAAGTTGATGTTATTTTTATCATCATCATCATCATCGAGTTTTATGACAATGGCTGCTATTACAATTCACCGTTTCCAACTTGTTTTCACCTTTTTTTCTATATTGGTGAAACTTGGGAAGTTTCATTGATTTTTATTGAGCACCTACACCGTGCTGGGCTCTGGGGATATGACAGCAATCACTAGCCTCACTTTCCTGAATCTTACAACATATTAGTATGGAGAAGAGTTGAGATTTGAACCCACATTTGTATTGCTTGGTGGCTCATACTCTTTCACTAGATATGCTGCTTCTTGTGTTCAATAAATGAAGTACGAAGAAATTAGTACAGAAGGGAGAGAAAGGCTTTCTGTTATAAAGCCTTGAACCTCCCAGGAGTTAGAGAGAGAAGACTCACATCTTGGCTGGGAGTTGATGAACTGGGATTGATTCTGGGGGCCAGGATGCATCTGTCAGCGACTGCTCCCCCATCTCTGACTCCTCAAAATAGGAGAGTGATCTGATCCATTATTCCTTCCCTCCTTTGAAAGAGCATCAGGGAGCTGGCATTGCTTAGCCCAGACGAATGGCATGCTAAAGGTGGAATTGCAGGAACCGAGAAGGTTGAAGGAACAAGAAATTGGGAATGGAGCGGGGGCTTCCCTGCTCCCCTAGCAAGCTCACCATAGGGACAATGGGTTTTCAGCTTGTTGGAATCTTAAATGTCACCCCTTTCTGGTTCCTGGATTTCCCAGGTGTGTCACCTGCTTATAAACCTCATCCTGGTTCCCTGGCCACAGCATCTTCAAGGATGCAGATGGTTCTATGGAAACGGCTTGCTCAAGCTGAACATGTCAAAGCTGACAAGACCCTTATGGTCAGTCTAGTGGAGCCACTCCACTGGATCCCTGATGGGACTCCAGAGTTCATCGGAGGTGAGCCAGGGCAAGAACCCAGATGTCCCCACAGCCAGCTCCACCGTTCCCTGATCTTCAGTGTGGTTGTCCATCCCCTTCAACAGCTCCACCTTTTTCTCACATTTTGGTTCAGACACATCAATCCGTGTCAACCACATATTCCTCGATAGAGCATTAATTGCTCAGTTGATTTCCTAGCAAACCTAGTAGAAGAACCACAACTTATTTAGGCAACCCCCTATTGAGGGACATGTAGATTGTTTCCTTTTTAGAAGTGTCATTGTTGCCGTTGTTGTTTTTGTAACTCCCTGATGGATTCTCCCCGGAGAAGCTAGGTATAGCTGAGCTTCTGAAGCCTGACCCTCAAGCCCCGGGAAATCTGCAGATCTGACTAATCTGAGCTTTTCGCACACCATCCCCACCTCGGGTCTGGACCCCACCCTCTCCCTTGGAGGAGAGGGACGCGCTCTTTGGAGGCCTTAAGAGGAGGTCAGCCAGCTCAGGAAAGAGAGGCGGGTGCAGTAGGCAGTGATCACACGCATAGTCTCTGGAATCAGGCCAGGTTGATTGGGCAAATAACTTTTCCTCTCTGAGCCTCAGTTTCCCCATCCATACGATTCGGAATGTGGGGGAAATGTCTTGCAGGGTTGCATGAGGATTCAATAAAATAATCCATGTCAAGAGCTTATCACAGCATCTGGAAAATATTACATGCCCCCCAAAGTTGCTAGCTCTCGCTGTTGTAATGTTTTATTCCATTTTTTCCCTTTTACTGGAGCTACAAGACTGCACTTGCTTTGTTATCTCTGGGGGCTGTGCCTAATCCAGACCATTGTTTCAGGAGGCTGCACAAATCTGCTTAAATTACCTATTGGGGTTGTACCTTGAACGCTTGCTACAATGTTGGTGTGTGAAGAAAATGTAATTTCTTTGTCTGCAGCTGACCTGGTCTTCCTTATGACATCTGCCCCAACTTCTCCCACCCCGCTGCATTGGCAGAAAACAAAACAAAAAACAAACAGTTAAGCTTTACCCATGTTGTGGGTTGAAGTGTGTCCCCCAGGTTCATGTGTTGAACTCCTAACCCCCAGTACCTCAAAATGTGACCTGCTTTGGAGATAGAGTTTTCACAGAGGTAATAAAGTTGAAATCAGTCATTAGGGTAGGTCCTAATCCAATATGACTGGTGTCCTTATGAAAAGGGGAAATTTGAACACAGACACATACAGAGAAAAGACGACATAAAGAGACAGAGGGGGAAACAGCCATGTACAAGCCAAGGAGAGAGGCGTGGAGAAGATCTTCCCCTCCAGGCTCTCAGCAGGAACCAACCCTGCTGACACCTTGATCCTGGACTTCCAGCCTCCAGTTGTGAGACAATGTGTTTCTGATGTTTAAACCACCCAATCTGTGGTAATATGTTACAGCAGCTCTAGCAAACAAGTCTAACCCCGTTTTGACATTTTAGTCCAAATGATAGTTATACAGGTTCCTGAGGTTAAGTGTCCTCCTGCTTTTCTCCTGGGGTGGTTTTGGGCATGTGGAGGGCGGGGCTTGGTCTGATGGTCCCAGGGGAGTGTGGAGGAGTCCAGAGCTCCTGAGGGCTCCCTGACCCAGTGCGTGTGGAGAAATGTCTCCATTCTCCCTGGTCCTGCGTGTGTGAGTATAAGACCATGGAAAGAGGATCTTGCCCTGGGCTTGGCTGGTTAGCTTCCCAGTGGCTCCCCTGAATATAAACCCCAGCACCCCTCCTCTGCCCTCCTCCCAGCTTGGACTGAGGTGAGGCATCCCAGCTTGTGTGAAGGTCACCTGGTCCTGCCCCACATCCATACCACGTGAGAACTGAGGGTGCTGAGAAAGCCAGTGAGATGAGG
This sequence comes from Balaenoptera ricei, assembly GCF_028023285.1. Classification (NCBI taxonomy): domain Eukaryota; kingdom Metazoa; phylum Chordata; class Mammalia; order Artiodactyla; family Balaenopteridae; genus Balaenoptera; species Balaenoptera ricei. The sequence goes on from NC_082652.1 coordinate 19,763,846, forward strand.
CTGTGATCTAGAGAGCCCCCCTGTCCTCACTGTACCTGGGTCAAAGTTGCAAGAAAGAAGGCCAAGCAAATACCTGGGCAGTCCTCTCTCCTGAATCCTTCTCCCCTTCTCCTTCTATGACTCCTGGTTCTGGAAAAAGAAGCAGCTTTTCTTTTCCTCTCCCTATGTTGTATTCCCGTATCATCTGGTGGTAAGCCTCGGAGTTGTAGCAGGAAGGGGGTCTGCTCTGTACCCTGGCAGAATCCAGGAGCTAGGCTTTCTTTTGTGTGTTAAAAAAAGAGAATAAAGGAAGTTGGAAAATCCTTCCTCAAGACAACAGCCCACCTTTAGTCCATAGCTTTGCTGCAAATCCCATTGCGCGTGTCAGAGCAGAATATCCCATCACTCTTCCTCTTATACAACAGGTCCAACTCTCCTCCCACACACACAGGCTCTTGGGGCCAATTGGACAAAGATCTTCCATTTGGAACACTAATAAGGAAAAGCTTCCTTTTATTATCATTTCCAGAAGAGCCACCTGTTACCATTACTTCTTCACTTTCTGCTGCTCCCAACAGGGTTTGAGTCTTAAAAAGTGGAATGAAAAAGTCATAATGATCGCTATTAAGATCATTATTAACAACTTTCAACAATTATTGACAATTATTCTACATTTCACATTTGGAGGAGGAATGAAGGCTTGAAGAGGTGAAGTCTCTTGCCCAAGGTGACTGGGTTGGGGAGATAGTATGGCGATGGGAGTTGAACCCACCTTTGTCTGACTTCAAGCTGTTTATCCTTGCACTAGGAAGAGTGCATCATTGCAGCCCAGGAGGTTTTGGTGTTGCTGTAATCAGGCTCCTGTGCACAGCCATATGTGATTTTCTGCCCACTTAGGTGAGCTGCTTCCCAGATTTCTGAGACCTGGGACTCAGCCAGTGACAGGGTTGGAAAAGCTCCATGGAGAGGATGGTGCTTTATGAGATCCCCTTAGTCTCCTAATGCATCTGTAATAGGATTAATGTTGCCTGGAATCCAGGCATCTTCTCTCCCTTCCTGAGCTCTCTGAGTCCCCTGGGTCGGGGAATTAGAGACCCATCCTGGATCTTTGGAGACTACAAGAACAGATGCTCAAGCCATTCCCCAAATGTTCCATGTGCAGTGCTGTTTGCAGCCATTCTGGCTTACAAGAGGCTTTCACCCGCCTGACCTCACTGCACCCTAAATGTTCACTGGGACAAGGCGGATGAGCCCCAATTTTAATGAGGTGCTCAGAGAGGTCAAGACATGTGCCCAAGCAACACAGCTAAGGAATAGTGGTGCCAAGACTAGAGTTTAGGACATGGCGGCTGCCAAGGTCTTGGGCTCAGTATTGAACTTGATGACCTGGCCACCAAGTGCCTTCTACACTTGGTGCCTCAATTTCTTTTTTTCATCTGCAAAATGGAGAAGCAGTGCAGGTTCTGAAATGAGGTGCTAAATCAGAAGGCAAGAGACTTGTGTTTGAGTCCTACCTCTGTCACAGGGTCTGTGTGTAACTTTGAGGTGGTCATGTTCCCTTTCTGGATCTCAGCCTTTCTTTCTGAAAAAATAGGGAAGGGGAAGGAGATGGGTTTTGACAGGAATGCAGTTATCAGAAGTTAGCATATAACAGGTACCTACTATGTACCGGGTACTTAAGACACACATCACTTCATCAAATCCTCCCCAAACCCACAGAGGCTAGCACGGCTATACACGTTTCATGGATGTGGAAACTCACGTTTATGTGTTTCCAGAGGCTTGCTCTTGGCCAGACAACCTCTAAGGATCCTTTAAGCTCTGACATTCCAAGATTCTAGGCAGAGGGTTTAGACAGATCAGGACTCAAATCCTGCCTTTGCCACTTCCCAGTCGTGGGACATTCTGGACTACTAGCTTCACCTCTCTGAGTCTCAGTTCCTTCATCTGCAAAATTGGTCCATCGTGTCCACCTGTTGGAGTTACTGACATAATTAAACGGTACACTACATATAAGTCCACCATCCAGCATGTGGTAGATGTAGATCTTTTTGCCCTTTTCCTGCCCACACTCACGGAATGTTTGAAAGAAATAGGAAGAATCTCTCCTCTCCCCAGCAAAATCCTTTCCCTCCCTCCTTCCCTTCTGTTCTGCTCTACCACACTCAAGTTCCAGCAGTTGCACTTAATTGGATTTAACTTAATAGTTTTATTGATGCCTTTTTGTTCAGAGGACGAAGAGGCCTCTGGGTAATTTGCACATTTTTAACAAACCAAATAAAGAGCTGATAAGCATAAACAAGTGCGTTTTAATTGGATTAAGGGAAAGCTTGGCTTGGGGACTGCAAACTACAAAGGAGCTGGAGGAAAAAGGGCTCTTGGAGATTTCAGATTTTCTGCTTCCTCGGACCTCCAAAGCACTCTGCACAAGGCTCTGGTTTCTTTCTAATAAACTGCGTTCTGGTGTATTTGTGTCCATGTCTTACTTCCTACATGAGATGGCAGCATCTTTCCCCCACCATCCTTCCCCACCTGCTGCTATGCGCCATGTGACAAGTGGTTCAACCCTCTGCCTTTGGTCTCAGACCCACCAAAGTTCAATTCCTGGTCCTGACTATTCCATGCTTCTCTTGAGCAATTTATTTAATCCTCTAAGCCTCAGTTTGCTGTGAAAGGGGATAGTGGTGTTCTCTAAACTGTAAGGTTAGTGTGAGAATTACATGCTGGGAAGTTGCCTGTTTCTGAATAGGTCCAGCAAAATGGCAGCCACTAATAGCAGGGGGAGGGATCAAAGTCCCTGTTCTCATGGGGGCTCACATATCTGTGAGTCAGATATTCTAATACTTATTGTCCAAAACATCCCCAACTGATGGGGCAGGGGATTGTTTTGTCATGTGAATCCCTGCACAAAATTTAAATATGCAAACAACTAAACTCTCATACACTCCTGGAGGGAATACAAAATGGTACAGCCTCTTTGGCAAAGTTTGGCAGTTTCTTTTATTAAAGTTAGACATCTATTTACCTTGTGATCTGGCAGCAATTCCATTCCTAGGTATCTACTCAAGAGATTGAAAACATTATGTTCACACAAAGACCCACATGTGAACATTTGTAGTAGCTTTATTGATAATAGCCAAAAACTGGAAAGAAGTCAAATTGCTATAAATTGGTGAATGGGTTAAAAAAAAAGAGTACTCAGAGTACTACTCAGGAGTGAAAAGGAATGAACTATTTACATATGCAACATTGAGTATAAATCTCAAAAGGCTTATGTTAGCTAAAAGAAGCAAGATTTGTATGACTCCATTTACACGAAATTCTGGAAAATTATAATGATAGAAAGCAGACTAGTGGTTGCTAGAGGCTATGGGGTGGGGGGCGGAGGGAAGGAATCGACTGCAAAGGGCATCAAAGAATTTTTTGGGGGGAAATGGTAATGTTCCATAGCATGATGGTGATGGTGGTGACATGACTGTATATGGTGATGGTTAAAATTCATCAAATTGTATAGCTGAAATTGGCAAATTTTGTTATATGCAAAATATACTTCAATAAAGCTGATCAAAAAACAAAAGAAAACATTGAGCCCATGGTGGAAGACATACTGATATTGACAACAATAATAATTAAATCCCTTCAGTGGGTCAGGCTCTCCACATACATGTCTCACTTTCTAGACCAGAAAACTGATGCTCAAGAACATGAAACATTTCTAAGGCCACACACCTGGGAAGTGGTAGAGCTGGGACTTGAACCTGGGAAGGTGAAGGCACCTCATCCAGACTCCAAGACCAAAGAGCTGGCCATCCTGTGGCTTGGGAATCAGGTCATTTGCTGGGGAAAGATGCAATCCTAACACCTGAGGGGGCCGCTGGTTTCTCCTTGGGGATTAGCTAACAATTACCGAATCCACGCCTCTAATGAGGTGGAAAGCGGCCTCTGATAACAATAATTAGTACTGAAGCATTGCTTTTTAACATTAACTTGCTTTGAAGGTGTGTTTATTAATTAAACACTTTCCACAGCCCTGGGAGGCAAGAGAAGGGTGGATGGCTGGCTTTCCAGGGCACCAACGGAGAGGAGGAAGAGGGTATGATTTTCCCCAGGTCAGGCTCCTGCCAGCCTCCCATCAGGACCCAGTGGCCTTAGTCCACTTAGTCCATCAACACGCAGAGAAAGGGCACATGGTGGGTGACTGTTCTCCAAACCATAGTTTTGACAAAAGGGAACGTAGGTGTGAAATACAGTTTGAGCAAACCTCTTTCCCCCTCCAGGCCTTGTTCCCCAGTGGCTTGGCTTGTGTGATTCTAAGTTGTACATATGCCCCTAGTCGTCCCATTCCAGGGATGATTGGATCAGTAGGGGATCGCCCAGTTCAGCGCCCTGGTTTTACAGAGGGGCAGGAGACTGGGAAGTCCAAGATCAAGGTATCAGCAGATTTGGTGTCTGTTGAGAACCCAATTCCTGGTCTGCAGATGGCTGCCGTCTTGCTGTGTCCTCTCATGGCACAGAGAAAGAGATCTAGTGCCTCTTCTTCTTTTTATAAGGGCACTAATCCCATCACGAGGGCACCACCCTCATGACCTAACCTAACCCTAATCACCTCTCAAAGGCCTCACCTCCTGGTACCATCACACTGGGGATTGGAGCTTCAAAATATGAATTTCAGGAGGACACAAACAGATAGTTTATAGCTGTTCTTGATCCCTCAAGTTAGCCAATGGCAGACAATTTTCCGGGTTATTACAAACTGAATTCCTCATTTGCAAAATCTTCCACAACACCACGAATAATCATAGTAATGATAATAAACAGAATACGTTTGCACTTTTTATTCCCTCTGTGTATAGAGTACTGTGCCCAGCACAAGAACTCCAGTAGTTATATTCCATGATAATCTCCATTTTAGAGATGAGGAAACTAAAGCTCAGAGATCTTTGGCAGCTGGTCCCAAGTCACACAGCTGAGTCCAAATGTAAGTCAGTTTGGTCTGATGCTGGAGGAGCTCCATACCCCACTCCCTGCCCATTTCACTGAATGAGTGAACGAATGAATGAGCAGCTCCCCTTTTATTATATTACACCAGGGTTTGCCAGCATTGGCACTATGGATATTTTGGGACAGATCATTCTTGGTTGTGGTGGCTGTTCTGTGCTTTGCAGGATTTTGAGCTACATCCTTGGCCTCCACCCAAACCAAAAATATCTCCAGATATTGCTAGATATCCCCAGGTTTAAATCCCCCTTGATTGAGAACCACTGTATTAGAGATTAGGATTTCACATTTGGTTTTGATTGAAGATAGGGTTCCACTGCCCTAATTTGGAAACCACTGGATTACATGATTTTTAATTTCCTACTTTAGGTCCCAAAGAGCCTAAATGCTCCTTGAAACTCTATGCAGAACTCTGCATGCATGGGTATACGTGTATGCTCACATTTTTCTAGGGAGACAGTTCATGGTTTTCACGAGATTTATAAGCTGATTTGACACCCCCTTCCCAGTCTGATGATTAGACCTGTGAGGTTTTAAGCCCCTCTTTGTTCTTTCTTTGGCCCCCCCACTCAAATTTCCCTCCTCCATCATCATCATGAAAGGGTCTCAGGCCATTTCTTCTTCTCCAGCACAGTCTGTCCTGGGGAAGAAGCCGTCACCCTGCCTCTGTCGGCTGGGAGGAGTGGTAGTGACAGAGAGTAGGAAGGACTTTCCAGAGAATCACTGAGCTGTGGAGTAAGAGATTATTGCTTGGCAGTTGCCATGGGAACCTATAAACCAACCTTGCCACTAAGAGCCCAGAGTTGTCTGGAGCACCAGCTTCCGGCCTTGTCTCTACCTCCTCTTCACCCCGTGGCTCCTCCACCCCAGAAAGGCCAATCCTCCGCATGATTTGTTTTCTTCCCTCATCTCCCATTGCAGCAATCTTCTCTGTGTTGACTTGAGAACCACCCCTTCCTTCTTGGCTCTGTGCTCATTTCTCCCCCTGCGAGGCAGCACTGTGGCCAAACATATGGACTCTGAAGCTAGACTGCCTAAATTCAAAGCCCAGATCTATCATTTCCCAGCTGTGTGACACTGGGCAAATTACTCAACCTCTCTGAACCTGGATTTCCCTCACTGTAAAGTGGGGAGACTAAATGTCCCTGTCTCCCAGAGTTCTGGCGATGATTCATACCTATGAAGCGCCTAGCACAGCGCCCAGCATATAATTAGTACTAAATAAATATTAGCTACTATCATCACTCTGAATAGTTTTTCATTCTCCTGTCTTCCTGGCCATTGTCTGCGCAGGTGGATCCTTCTAGCCACTCACCACAAAATCTGTGATAACTGAGAGGCTGGTGGATGGTGTTAAATGTAATTGATGTATTCATTCTTTTATTGGGTCAATGTTTGCTCATCTGGGCCAGGAAGCACGTGGAAATCCAGAGGCGAAGACAAGATTCCTGCCCTAACAGAGCTCATGCCCTGAGCTCTGAGAGAGAAACACATGCACCAGATTACTGAAGAGATCACAACAATGGCCACGTCCAGAGTTGTTAGAGGAGGAGTTGAATTTGGTCTTTGTGATCAGGGGAAGCTGCCTGGAGGAGGAAGATCCTGAGCTGAGTCTTAAGGAGGCTTTCCAGGTAGAGGGGGCAGCATGAATAAAGGCATGGAAGACTAGAAATAGCACATGTGTGCCTGTGTGCTTTGGGCAGTGGTGTGCTGGCAGATACTTAACAACTGGCTCTCCAAACAAAACAAAAAAACCACTCACCTGATTTGTAGCAGTTGCCAATTTCCATGGTGTAAATATTCTCACCATGGCCAGTTTCAAGCTACCGATGTGATGTCACTGAATGTGAATTTGAGAAGAGATGTGCACAATGGGCTTTTGAGAGCTAGTGTAAGTGGGCTGCACCACACCATCGGCTTTAGGGGCTCAGGCTGGGGGTGAGAGAATAGAAAAACAATTCAGTATTACTGGAGAGAAAATTGAGGGCAGCTAAGGGCCTGCTTTGGCTGATGACTTGTGGTTTTTCTCTGAATATTCTTTAATAGTCCTTGATACACTCATTCAGAAAATCAACAAGCATTTCGGTCACACCTGCTGTGTGCCAAGCACTGTGCTAGTTCTAGGGATATGTAGATCATGACGCGTGAAAAGCCATGGATGTAGGGATGATAACAACGACCCTTTGAATGCTTCTACCATAGAAGCACCTAGATTGGAGCCAGTAATTATCAACAAGGCAATTGTAAATACAACTTTGCCTCCCAGCAAGCCCACCAGATCCTTCGCATCCACACCTGGACTCCATCTTTTGGGAAATCTGATCCAGAAGGTCTAGGATAAGGCATGGGCATTCCACGTTTTGGAAGCCCAGGGAACTCTGACTATGGGTTGAGTGCCTAACTCAGGTCTTGGAAGAGAATCTGGCCTCTAAGTTGCTTCCTGCTCCCTCTCAACCCCGACATTAGGACACACACAAGTCTTGTCCCCCTAAGATCGACCCTCTCTCTCACTTCTGGAGGACTGTTCATTCCCCATAATTGTTTAGCAAATGACTCCAGAATACACAAAAATCATTTTGTTGCGACACATTCCATTCTATAATGACTTCATTTCAATTAGCTGTCAGAGGCCTGAAATAGAGATGCATGGTACTGCTCGGATAAATCACCACCTTGGTTTGAAAGTGGATTTAAGACAGCCGGGGTGGGGGTCGGGGGGCGAGTGGACAGAGGGGATAAATATGTCATCATTTCTTCCCTTCTTGATGTTCTGCCAGTTTGTTCTCATTTCCATGCTTCTCCCCCTGCACGCCGGCAGATTGCAGACTGTAAATTTGAGGGGAAATAGTAAATGTGCAAACGTGATAAATAAACATGTTGGTTTTGCGGGGACGGATATTATTATCATCCAGATTTACAGCTCTCCTCGCCTGCATGCTTTATTGCATTTGGGGAAAAGCAGAGTGAGGTTTTCATGTTACATTGATCAACTTTCTGCCCTTCACCCCCGTAACCCACTCTGAGTCGTTTAAATATCAACCTAGACCAGGGACACAATCCATCTCCCTGCGAGCGAATGCATCTTGACAGGTGTTTTCTTTGGGGATAGTTATTTATAGCTGCAAAAGCTATCATCCTGTAGGGTGCTTTTGTTTCCTCCCTCCCCCTTTGTCATTTCTCTAAAACTGAACATATTTTTGTTTTCCCAGTAGGAAAAAGTGCCAGATTGATGATTTAAATCTCTCTCTTCCTCTGTTTTCCCTCTCTTCCTGTCTCCTTCTCTGCCTGTCTTTTTATATTCTACCCTCTTCTGTCTTCCATCTTCGGGACAGGTTCTGGATCCTTCGAATCCAAGTGTCACCACCAACTTTTGGGCCACACGATCAAATTACTTACCGTCCCTGAGTCTCTCACCACCCTCGGGGCTGTGCTTTTTTCTCCCGGGCTCCTTGTTGCCAATTTGTAGGGAGAATTGAGTGAGATATTTCTGTGTCTGTTGCCACCTTCCCTCCCACAACGTCACCCCAACTAGATGGTGAACTCTTGGGGACAGGGAGCTATGTCAGTTTACCATCCCCCCAACCCCCACCTGCTCCTCTGCCCCCTGTTCTCCATCTCAGTCAAAGGACCTCCTTCTGGAGATGCACAGACAGAATCTTGGTGCCTCTTTGCCTTCCTGGTCACCTCCCCTTCCCTGAATCCAGCCTGTCACCAGGTCCTGTGGACTCCTTCCCCAGCTGTCTCCACTCTCTCTGCCTCTCTCTGACCCCACAGCCCCTCTATTTTTTTTGAATGTCCCCAAAGTGCCAGGCATTGAGCTGGTCTCTGACCGCTGTCCCCTCTCAAGAGGACCAATACAGCAGCGTCTATACCAACTGCCCCATCTCCAGGCTTGCCCCCCGCCCTCTCAGTACTTACTGTAATAGCTAAGGGATGGGGCAGTGGAGCGCGTGCCTGCAGATTCTGTTGCTAAGGAAACCACTTCTTGGTTACCGGCCTGGGTAGCATTTGTCTCACTGGGTCTGGATCCCACTGAGTCGCCCCCACTCTCCAGGAAGATGAGGAGGAGGAGGCGGGAGAGGACAACAGGGGTGGGGAGGAAGGGAGAGAGGGAGCAAGAGACAGGCAGAGAGACAGAGATTAAGAGAGAGACAGGGAGAGAGATGCTTGCACAAAGAGAAGCAGAAATCAAGAAAGAGATTATGATGAAAGAGAGAGGAGATTCAGGGATGGGGGTAGGGAGAGAGAGAGGAGAAAGACAAGAAAGAAAAGAGGTTTAACGAGCAGCTGGAAGAAATAAAAGAGACCACAAAGAGAGAAATTGAGAGCAGGAGGCAGTGTAAAGAAAAACAGTGACGGGGGTGGGGATGGCCAGAAAACAAACCAATGCAAGAGAGATGGGGGGAAGGGAAGAAAGCCTCTAGGAGGAGCTGGGTCCCTGTAGGACCTTGCCCCCCACCATCCCCTTTGCCTCCCCATCCTTTTCTCCCACCCACATTGTCTACCAGGTATATGTTTGCAGCAGCCTCCGGGGTTCCTGGAGAAATCAGGAGGAAATCCCAGCCATCAGCAGATGCTGGGCCCTGTTTGTTCTCCTTGAGTTCTGGAGTCACAATGTACCGGAGGTGACAGCAGGATGAGAGCCTGCGTGTCCCGGCTTGCAGGCCAGGCATGTCTGTCCCCTGCCCTGGGGACCACTGGAATGCAAAGCTTTCCTTCCTCCTCAAGTGCCAGGGTTTGGGTGGCACTTTTTGGAGAGGGCACACAGACACATCAGACACTGGGCGGTCATCACACCAGCTTGGGGGGGTGCAGCGTCACCACACAGAAGGGCAGTTGAACACAGAGGCAGAGACAACGTTACACACCAAGACACACAGTTCTTCACAGGCAGTTAGAGTTGCACAGACACCAAAGCAATGATGCTCCCAGAACATTCTCTGTCTCTGTCTCTTACACACACACACACACACACACACACACACACACACACACCAGAAAAACATCCCATTTGTGACCTTGCCTTACACGACACTCTATCACGTGGTAGAATTATCAACAAAACTTGTTTTTAATGATGGTGTTGACCTGAGGAATCTTCAGACAGAGGCTGGTGGCCTGAGGTGACCACCAGCAAAGAACTGGCCCAGGTCTTGGACCCAGAGTCTCCCAGAGAGAGCTGACCTCTAAGAGGGAGCGGAGGCCAAGTCCTCCAACTGCTTCATGAAAGACGACTAGAAATTTGCCTGGGGGAAAGAAACACGGTACAAAATACATTCAGAGCCCCCTGGCTGGGCCCCGGGGTGGCCCGAATCCTACAGATGAGGGGCTCAGGGAAGAGAACCACGGGTCCAGTCCTCTGGCCCTTCTCTTTGCATGGCCACGTTCCAAGGGGTGGAATGTTATTAGTCATATTCCTCTTAAAAAAATATATCTCTTTACACTCGCCTTCTCCATAGTCTCTCGGCTATTTGGGAATGAGCCTTTATCTGCACCCCAAGGCTTCAGAGGTGGCTGCTTGGGGGGCTGCTCCAGACAGAATAGCAAAGAGCTGTGACCTATGGCTTTTGCACCTACATGGTGGGGGGATGGTGTAGGTGCACAAATGTGGGCTGGATGCAAAACCACCGGTACCCAAGGTGGGGGGAGAGATGGGATCCTGGATCTCAATGCTTTCCGAGACAGATGATCAGTGATTTAGGTCCTCGGGAATCCTTTGGTTTGATGTCTCAGCATCAAAAGAGCAGCGTTTGTATGGACACGAACAACCATCCCATTCACCCCGTTCCTTCAACCCCGAAGAGAAGCTGGCCCCGTTGGACTATGAGCAAAGGGAGGTCTACGGTCTGGGAAGGTAGTGGGGTCTCTTGCGGTCACGGTTCCACCTGATTTGGAGCCCTCTTGTTGCCTCTCCTGGATAGCAAGGGACCTATTGGTAGGGGTCAGAAGGGCAGTGTCACATCAACGTGTGGGACCCCACGGTGGAGAGGTGTGTTACCAGAGCTCTCATCCTCACTCAGATTCTGCACGTGGCTTGTGGCCATCCTGGTGACATAATGGTTGGTGCCTGAGGACCCTGGAAGTGGGTCACCACCTGGATACAGCTGGGGAGGAAAGGGAAGAATTCCAGCCCTCGAGGTGCACAGGAACCGGGTCGTTTCTCAGGAGTGCTGTGACCTGGTGGGGGGGGGGGCGGGTTGGCATGTCAGTGACCCCACGCGGTGGCCCCAGTTAACCTGCTCTGAGCACCATTGCTCCCCTGACCCACCCAGCATGTCAGAAACCTAAGGCCGCAGAGAAACTTCCCAGCAATCTTTCTTCAAACAGAAGTGGCCAGGATAAGCCCTGGCGCCAGTGCTTCCTGGGTGGGGCAGAGACGGGGAAGCCTTGAGCGCTCAGCTCGGCACGGAGGAGAGTCTGGGGCCACATTTTCCCATGTCATTCTCTTTAGCTCTTGCACCAGGGTCCTCAACACCTGCGGTGGGGCACCCTTGTCTCTGGGACACCCATGAGCCCTCCTTCCCACAAGTGGAGACCAGAGTGGTGGGCACAGGGACACGGGAGACAGAGAAGGGTCCATGTGGCTAGAGCCCCCTAAACCAGTTGCCCCCTCCATCTCTGGGGGCGCGGTGTGAGTAGGTGGGGAGCGCCCGCACAATCTCTTCGCTTGAGCCTCCTTTGTCATGCAGGAAACTCATCGAAGGCCAATAGCAGCCAAGGGGATTGTCCCCCAATCGAAGAGGGGACTGATGGGTGTGGGCCCCCAGGGGTCTGGAGTCCCCAGGGCCTGCTTGGTCTGGACTGCCAGCTCCCCGCCCCGCTCCGACCCATCATCTGGGGTAGTAGTCCTCGGGAACGCCCGTGAGGTTCCTCCCTTTAAGGGCCGCATCCACCGTCTTGATGTAGGCAGAGATGGTCTTCTGCATGTCCGCCGTGTAGGGGTCGTACTCCAGCTTCCGGAGCCCCGAGCGCTTGAAGTTGCCGTCCTTCTGGCTCTCCACACACAGCAGTCGGTCCTCCCTGACAGCCACACCCAGCAGGCCGACCATCCGGCCCAGCTGGACAAAGAGGTCCTGCTTCAGATCCTCAAAGTGTACCACCAGCACCTTCTTGCCGAACTTGAGCCAGTCCAGCGTGTGCGTGGCCCACCACGGGGCGTAGTTCCTTACGAACTCTGGCCACTCTGTGGACAGAGCAAGGAGGCCCAAGTCAGAGGGAGGACGCAGGTCAGATGGCGCTGGCAATTCACAACAGCGCCACCACCGCTAACCCTTAGATCGCCAAACTCGCCTCCCTCCTCCCACCTCAGGGCTGCTGCTTCTGCCTGGAATCATCTCAGCCCTTCCTTCTCTCTGGGGAGAATGACATTTGTCTGGTGCTTACTCCATGCCAGGCACAGACTTATATATAAATCCTTGTTACTCTATTTTTATATTTTAATATATATTGATCTTAATATAGAGTGTAATAAATATACTAATAGAGCTATCAATTCACTTATTCCTCACAAGAACACCGTGAGGCAGGCATCATCGTTTTCTTCATTTACAGAAGGGGGAACTCAGGCACAGAGAGGTTAATTAACTTGCCCAAGGTCACGCAGCGCAGCTAATAACTGGCAGAGCCAGGATTTGAAACCAAACAGTCTGGCATCAAAGTCTGGGCTTTTAACTACCGAGTTATCCTGTGTAGGAACAGTTATCCTGTGTAGTAACAGTATCTTCTCACAGGATAGTAATAGGGCCTTTGTACAGAGAAGTGGAAAAAGCATACAAAATTTTTAGCATGGTGCCCTGTACCCAGTAGGTGCTCAGTAAACGTTGGCTAATATTATTACTGTGATTATTCTGTTCTCAGGTGAGATGTCATCTTCCCTGACTCCCCAGGCTCAGGCAGGTACCTCCTCTGGGCTGAGGGCAGTTTAAATCAGATTATTTACATTGTCATTTTGACACCTTTCTATCCTATCTTTCTTTCTTTGATTTTTTTTGAAGTATCACACACTGTTTCTTTGTGCTGTTTGTTCCCTTGCCATGGTAAAAGGGCAGGATGGATTGTCACCAAGATTGGGAGTGTGCGTTTGGGATCCCCTGACTCAAGAGACGGGCTACAACAGAATGTGGGAAATTCACCGGAGAGCCCTGGAGAAGACCTCAGAGAGAGCCAGCCAGCCAGCCCCAGGAGCTGTTGAAATTCTGATAAAGGGGAACCCAGGAGGGGGGTGGTGGAGGATGTTGGGAACAGAGAGAGGGATTTGCAGCCTCAATTCTGAGCCCCAGCTGGAGAATCATGGGGCCTGTACTCCAGAACCCTGAAGCCATACCCCCTGCTTCTCACAGGGGCAGCACCACCCTGCACCCTCCAGAGGGATATGTTTACTGAACCAGGCTCAGTGAGCCTCCCAAGCTGGGTTGGGGAGCCCAGCTGGTTCTTAATAACTAAATCCTCATCCTTTGCTGGATGATGGATACCCCTTATCTCATTTAATCATAGTAACTACCCTGAAAGGAAAAGACTACTGTTCATTTGTCACCAGTGAGGAAACGGAGGCTCAGAGACGTGAAGTAATTTGCCCAATGTCACACAGCCGGGAAGCATCATCCAGACCAGGCCTGCCTGATTCCAGGCCCCCATCTTTCCTAGGCACCAGCAGCCTCACCCCCACTCCCTCCCACTGCCTTACACCCAGCAGGGGCTTAATAAATGGTTGTTGAACTAAATTGAAATTCCCACCCGCCGAGTTGTGATGTGATAAAGGGCTCCTCTTTCTTTGCAGAGCACATCAGAATCTGTGGTGAGGCTCCTGCTCCCCCAGTGACCCCCTGGAACACCACAGCCACTTGGGAAATATTTATGCTGATGACAAAGATATTTTTTATCCTTCAGGTAGATTATTTACAATGTATCTAGCTAATTGGGCCCGTACTGTTATAAGACCAGATGTATCTGTGTGATTAGGAAAAAATCTAGCATGTGTATACTCTGCTTTATTTTTTGAGAAAGAATTTCCCCATTCCTGAGTCATCTCACAGCATCCCTGGTGATTCAGGACAATTGCCGCTCCCATGGCAGAAACCCAGATGGATGGAGAAGGCACTCGGTCACCCAGTAACACACAGATCTGGATGGACTTCCAGGCTTAGCGACTTGTGACCATCTCAAGAGGTCCCTGGAAGGTGGTCCTCAAGAAGAACGAAGGGCCTGTCTGCACGATGGCCTGGATCCCCCAGATGGTGCCCCTGGCCTTGGACACAGGCTGAGGGGAGACGACATGGCATCCCTGTGACTGCAAACTTCCCTGGGGTGGGAATGTACGTTGCCTGAGCACCTACTGTGTGCCAGGACTGTGCTGGGCACTTTGCACGCAATACCTCACGCAGTGCCCACAAGAAGCCTGGAGAGTAGGAATTACTCTAGCTCCATTTTACACACGGGAACAAAGGAGGCTCAGAGATGTGAAGCCACCTGCCCATGGCCACACAGTGGGTGTCCAGGGCAGGATTTGAACCCACGTCTATCCCAGACTGATCCTGGCTCCCGCCCTCCTGGCAAACCCTTTAAGAGCACCTGATCTGACCATCGCCAGCACTATTCTCGCCCCAGATCCTAGTCTACATCCACTTACCTCACCTTCAGGTGTCATCTAAGACACGGGTCTGTTCACAGAAGACTTTGGAGTAAGACTGCCAGAGTTCAAAACCCAGCTCCTCTCCATATTGGCTGTGTGACCTTGGGGACGTCAGGAGGTCTCCTTGAGCCTCAGTTTACCCATCTGCACAATGGCAACTGTGCTAAGACCTCCATCCTAGACACACCATACAGATGGAATGGAATAAGATTTGCAGACCCTGGCACCAGGGCTGGGGCATAGGAGGCGCTGGATAAATGTTGGCTACAATTATTCTTGATGTTGGTCCCCAGCATCTCTGAGATGCCCCAAGTGGCCCATCATTTTGGGGCAGCAGATACTTGCCCCCTCCCCACCCCTTCCTAGAGCAAAGATCCCTCACTTGAAGCTTCTGAATGACTTTGCTGGAACAAAGAAGAACAAAAATGAAAAACAAAAGCCCTCATTTAGCTCAGGATTCCCGGTAATTGATGGCTGCCTTCAAATTGGGCAATAAAAGCACACTATGCCATGGACCACTGGTAATGAGTGCTGGTTCTGCCGGAACTGTCCCCCACAAGGGCCCAGCGGGACACGGGCTGGCCACTCTCTGCTTCATCTTCTTGTCAAAGGGAGGAACCGGGGTCTGATTAATAGCTTAACTGTATTTAATTCTCCACGGAATCATTAAATACGGTCTCTGTTTCATTAAACAGATCCAGGACAATTCACTTTGTGTAATAGTATCACATAAAACTTTGCTTTGGGCCCACTCCAGGGATGTCATAAAATCAATGTTATGGAACCAAAAGCCGGGGGTGGGTGGTGGTGACACGAGCCTCGACCCAGCTATAACTGGGAGGGGGACACGGGTGAGTGACCTCTGCTCTTAGGTGGGAGTAACCCTCACATTCCAGGCCGAGGGTGTCCTAAAGCAGTGATTCTCAAATTTGAAAGCTCACAAGAAGCTTCTGGAAGGAATCTTGTTAAAATGAGAATTCTGATCCCGTAAGCCTGAGGTGGGACCTGAGAATCTGCATTTCAAACTAATTCCCAAGTGATACTGACGCTGCTGGAGCAGGCAAGGGTCTCAAACTCAAGTGCCTACAGGGTCAGATGTTAATGCAAATGAGAGGAATGGGTGGGTGGGGTCCGTGGGCATGGAGTTCTTTGGGGAAGGCTCTCAGGCAGAGCACTTGAAGACCTGGGTCAGGCCTGGGAGGAAGCATTGGGAGAAGGTCCCTCCCAACCCAGACTAATGAGGGGGCCCCAGGCCCCCAATAGGAGGTGTGTGTCCTGAAATCTCCTCTTTCCCATCCCCTGCAGCCTCTGGGCTCAGCCTGTCCTGACACCTCCCTTATCTTTGGTTTTAAAGCCCCCAACTGTCTTGAATAAGGAAGAGGCAAGGTGGCTCCTGGGAATTAGGAAATTGCCTAAACCTGAGACGAGGGGTTATGCCAAGAGGGGGGAGCCTCTGAATGTACCAGAA
The DNA here is from genome assembly GCF_028023285.1 of Balaenoptera ricei. NCBI lineage: Eukaryota > Metazoa > Chordata > Mammalia > Artiodactyla > Balaenopteridae > Balaenoptera > Balaenoptera ricei. The sequence continues at coordinate 19,779,919 of NC_082652.1, forward strand.
TGTCAGCAACACCCCAAGGTGAGAGACAGCCTGGTAGCTAGTGCCTGGGTTTGGATCTCAGCTCGCTCAACTCCTGGGGCCTCCGCCACATGACTCGCTCCCTTCCTGGGATGGTTTTCTGCTACCGGTGATTGTGGCAGCCCTTCTTACCGCCTCGGGTAATTAGAAGATTTAAATGAGACAATTATCGCTAAGTGCCTGGTCCCATATGAGCTTCCCCAGTGAATTCCCTCCCTTTTTACTTGGGGCAGCAGGATGCCTGGGAGGTGGAGAGCTGGACTCTAGTCCCGCATTATGTGCCCGAGTGACTCTGGCAGGCCCTGCCTCTCTTGGGCCTCATTTTCCCCACTAATAGAGAATGAATCCGTGGTTCTCAGGCCTCCCTGCACACTGCTTGAAAAAATACCAGTGCCCAGGCTCCACTCCAGTAATCGTCTGGGGTGCAGCCTGGGCACTGGGACTTCCCCACATCCTGGGATTCTGATGTGCTGCTGGGGCTGAGGACGCCTGGGTTCAGCGATCTCCCAGGTCCTTTGCAGCTTGACAAGCAGAGCATCTGCTCCCGGGACAGGGTCCTGCCGTCGGCACCTGCAGACTTCTCAGCCTGGCTCCAAACAGTGGTCATTTTTGACTGTTCTACAAATAAGTAATTCAGAGGTCTCTTTACCTCTGGGAACAAACGTCATCACCTGTCCAAGCTTCCACCCCCTCACTGAGAGAGGAGGTGAAGCAGGGGAAGGGACAGACAGGTCCCTTGAGCAAACTGGGAACCCAGGGCACAGTTGGTCAGGCAGGCCCAAGGGTTTTCATCAATGACATCAGTGCTGAGAATGTGATTGGCTGAGTTAACGTTGTCCTGCCTGCTCTGGTTCTCTCTGGGGAGGGGCTGGAGCGTGGAGCAGCTGGGGGCTAGGGGGAGGGTTTGGAGGAGTGGGAAGCACCCCTGGGCCTAGAGGCTGCAGCAGCTTGGTTCCTTGAAGCTGGATGAGGTCGGCAGGGCTCACGTTCACAGAGTACTTACTCGGCATCAGGAGCTCTGAGCGGGGGGCTTTGTAGCCACTGACGTTCCGTCTAACTCATTATCATAGCTCAGTGGTTAAGGGCATGGGCTCAGGAGCAAGACTCCCTGGGTTCAAACCCCTGCCCCACCACTTCCTGGAAAAGTGCCTTCACCTCCCGAAACTAGCTTGCCCCATCCATAACACAGGGTTAACTGTGTTGACCTAACCCAGGCATCAGCTAGCAGGCTGTCTCTCACCTTGGGGTGTTGCTGACATTCTGGTCACGCATGGAGGTGACTTCCATTATGGTAATGGAGATATGGGTGATAACTGACATGGGATTTTGAGGAGGTTGGGTCTGACTTCGGAGCTCTCCCCACTACTGTGGACCGCTGCTCTGTACTGAGACATTCTTCCATTCTGGAATCTACTAAGCACCAGAGGTGAACATCAAACTCAGATCATCTTAATGAAGTTTACTGCTCGGAGACTGACACTGTCACTTCCCAGCTATACCTGGGGCAAGTCACTTAACCTCTGTGAGTTTTCCAATCCAGAGTAGTTGAGAGGGTTCATAGAATGATGATCTTAGGAGCTCATAGGTGACCTCATGGCCACTCAGCCACTGACCTTGGGCTGGATTCAGATCCTAGGAAAGGACTCTTGAACACGAGGGTCCACTGAGTGTTTTTAAAGGGTTAAATTCTTGGATTTTTATTACCTCCACTTTATAAACAGGACAATCTAAGCTCATGGAGGTGAAGGAGCTTTTCTAGGAAGTCGTGGAGTTGGGATCTGAACTCAGGGAGTCTTGGTCCAGAGCCCATGCCCTTAACCACTGTGCCATGATAACAACCTGGCTCACAGAGGGTGATGCTGGTGGGTATGGTGGGATGTGCAAAGCATACCTGCTCATCTGTAAGCAGGACCTGGACACTTACACACATGCCTTCAAGGCTGCCCTCCTGGATTCCTGGCAGGAGACAGCACCAGCCCCTCGCACTGCCCTCTGCACCTAAGGGCCCCACCCCCCCCCCCCCCACTCCAAAGCAGTACCTTTGCCCTTCCAATGGGCATGGGCAGCAAAGCCGATGTGTCCGCCATACTTGCGGTTGAACTCTGCCATGAGGGCCTTGTAGGGGTTGCGGATGAGCAGGATGGCCGCGTCGAAGGCCTCGATCTCCTTCTGGCCACTCTCGTGCGTCTTGATGCAGATGGTCCTCCCGCTGCGCCAGTGGTCCCGCTCACCTTTAAACCCTTCCCACAACCAGGGGGTTAGGGAACGTGGCACTGAGCTGAGGGACACAAGAGGTCCACCCCACCCCCTCCTGGACCCCTTCAGGAATCGTCAGACGTTCATTTGTCCACTCATTCATTTACTCACGTACTTATAGAGCACCTACTACATGCCAGGCACTGGGCAGGGAGAAAATGATTTACAAAAACATCCATGGGTCTTAGTTTTTGAGAGCCAGATAATTTGAATAGTGACATAAATGAATGTAAAGTCACTGCCGTGGTGAGAGCTACAGAAGAGGAGTAATCATGCCTAAGTGCCACGAGAGTGGCCTGACCGTAATGTGCTGGAGGATTCCTCTTTGGGTGGAGTCTACATCTCCACCCCACTGATGCTGGGCACGGCCGTATGACTTGCTTTGGCCGGCGGATTGAGGGCGGAAATGGGTCTCTGCCAAAGTCTCAGGATGCATCACGTTTCTGTCCACTCTTGTGTGTTTCTGCTGTCACTGAGAAGGACATGCCTTGGAAGCCTGTTGGTCCTGGATGGTGAGAGACCCATGGAACAGACATGGGTCCAACCTGCAGTCTGCAGCTGAGCAGCCCAGCCAGCCTGGCCAAGATCACTGAGCTAGTCAGGCAGCATCCAGAAAGACTTCCTGGGAGAAGAGGTGCTTAGGCTGAGAACTGAAGGACGAGGAAGAATTTACCATCCCAAGTGAGGAGGGAAAGGTGGTGGGAACAGCAGGTGCAAAGGTCCTGTGGTGGGTGGGAAGAAACGTGTCGCACATGAGCGACTGGTACAGGAGAGCAGAGGGCAAGAGGGGGTTGTGATGAAGAGTTTTAGTACTGGACCAGAAAGACTACACAGCCTTTAAAAGGAATTAAGCAAAAGGAAGGAGGGACCTGATCAGGTGCTCATTTCAAAAGCTGAGGAACTGAAAGACGTTCTGGGTAGCTGGAGGATGCTTCTATAGCAACGACTCCGTGCTGGACACTGCTCTGAGCCCTTTTCATGTAGTAGACAACTGATCCTTTCAATAATCCTTTGCGGGTTTTATTTGATAGATGATGAAACAGTCCCAGGGAGAGCAAATAACTTGCCCAAGTTACAGAGCTAGCGAGAGGCAGAGCTAAGGTTCAAAGCTAAGCCATCCTGCCGCCCAAGACTGTGCTCTTCTCCATCTTGGCCTCCCATGCCCATGAGAGTTAAGGCATTTGGATGGGCTCTTCAAAGCCAGTTAGAATGCTAATGTATCAATACTAGACCTTCAAGATACTGGCTGTATTTCCAACTCAATGAGTGATCTGGGACATCGTGTCATCTCTTTGGGATTCAGTTTCCTGTATGAGGTGCCCAGCATACAGTAAGTGCTGAAGGAATGACTTAAATGGAGGGAAGGTCCCAGGCATATAGTAGGTGCTTGATAAGTGTGTAATGTTGATGGAAGCAGGTGAAGTACCCAGGACATGATACTCAGGAAATGTTTGTGGGATGTAAGTGAAGGGAAAGTACCAAGCACACAGTAGGTCTCGATAAACATGCCCGGGTGAGCTGAACAGCACATAGTAGGTGCTCAGGAAGGGGTATTCCCATGCCCTCCCAGGGGGTCTTTCCCAAGCTCCTGCCCCCATTCCCTGTTCCCCTCCGCCTCCTCACCTTTGTTGTAGAGAGAACCGTCGAAGTAGTAGCTGCCGGTGTAGAAGCCGGTGGCCAGCTCAATGAGGTGGCGAGCCCACGTGTTGCCGGCACCTGGGAAGCTGGCCAGAGCGATGAGCTGCTTGGACTTGGCTGGGAGGAACCTTCTGTCCATGCAGCGGTTGTCTGCAAAGGGCAGGGCACAGACAGGGGTCAGTGGCAGGGGCACATCAGAAGGAGCCTGTTCAGAAGGGACCAGGGTGTGAGTCCCATCCCTGCCACTTCCCAGCTGTGCGACACGGTGCTTTCTGGGCCTGTTTCCTCATTTGGAAATGGGAAAGTGGTTATATGAGATAATATATGAAAAAGGATAAGCGCATGGTACGGTTTCAATAAAAGTCAGCCAGGAGGATGAGCCTTCTCTCCAGCCTCAGTTTCCCCCCTGTCACAGTGAGTCTCTTATCACCCCCACACCTGCCTCCAGATTAAAACTCACAAATGCTGTCCATCTGCATGGGACTGAGTCCAAGGTTTTTATCTTGACCTTCAAGCCCCGAGTGGCCTGGCCCTTGCATCCTCCCAGGCTCACGCCACCCACATGCTCTCCCCTCAAACTCCCCCACCTGCCAGCCACTTGGTTCTTTCACCGTCTCATCCGTGCTCTGCTCCTTCCTGACTTGGCAGCTTCAGGTGCACTGGTCCCTCAGCCTTCACTGCCTCCTACCTGCCTTTGACTGCTTATCATCCTGCTCTCTGCTGAATTGGACTCTTCCTTCCTCCCTCCCTTCCTTCCTTCCTCCCTCCCTCCCTCTCTCCCTCCTTCCCTCCCTCCCTCCCTCCCTCCCTTCCTTCCTTCCTTCCCTCCCTTCCTTCTCTGACTCCCTGGGCTATCATTAGTGTACTATGTCCATCTCTCTCATATTACTTTCTGCTACTGTAATTCAAACAATTATTTGTTTAGTCAGAAACCCTGCCATATTGTCCTTTGCTGATTCCCTGGCACTTTCCATACTATCTGGCATCCATCTAACCATCCATCTACCCATCCATCCATCCATCCATCCATCCAAGGAACATTTATTATCCTTACTTGCTGTCTCACAATAGCCCTTCAAGGGAAAAGTTTGAAGTCCTAAATTTAAATTCCAATTCTGCCACCTCCTTGCTGGGTAACCTTGGAAAAATGATGGATCTGAATAAACCTCGGTTTCCTCACCTGTAAAATGGGAATGCTGATAATGATGACATCCTGGGGGTTGGTTAGGAGGGTTAGAAGAGAGAATAGGTGTTGAGTGTTAACACAGGGCTCACATGCTGTGAGCTCTTAGTATTGATGGTGCTAGCCAGAGACCAGGTCTCTTCCCCACCATGCACGTTTAATCTGTTTGTTCAGAGGAGAGCAGACTTTGGAAAAAAACCAAAAAGCATCTTTATCAAGCCAAGTAGGTGTCTGGGAATGGTTTTCATGAGAACACATTGCAAAAAGGAGCCTAGATGCAAAACTTTCTGGAGTGTGGTTATGTTTTATATTTTGACAGGGGTGTGGATTTCATAGGACCCAGTTGGCATCAAATAGTACACTTAAAATGTGTGCATTTCACTCTATGTAAATGCTACTTCAAAAAATCATAAGTAAATATTGAATTATAATTAGTGATATGCAGACTGAAGTGTAATGATGTTTGCAACTTACTCCGAAATGCATCCAAAAATAAAAATTGAGGGATGAAGAAATGGAGAGATGTATGATAAAGTAAACAGAACAAAATGTTGACAAATGTAAAATCTGTAGGATAAGTCTAGCAGGTTCACTGTATAATTCTTTCCATTTTTTTCTAGAGGTTTGACATTTTTTCATAATAAAATGTTGGGAGAGAGAAAGAACCTGGCTCCTCAATTTCCCCTGAAAACAGAATTCTCCATTCAAATACTGCCTGGGCGGCGAGGATAAAGGTGGTTATTTTCAGCACTAAAAAGGAAGTTTATTTGGTTCTTAAGCTCCACAAATCGAAATAGATGCTGGAGGCAGTGTTGTATATAGTTTTGGAATCAGACAGACCTGGGTTTCGATCTAGGATGATCATGGCCTAGTTGTGTGACACTGAACAAGGCTCTTCACCTCTCTGAGCCTCAGTTTCCTCACCTGTAAAGTGGGGCTAATAAACCTTCCAGGATTAGATGGACAATGCATGTGAAGTATTTGCAGTATATGTTGAGAAGCTGAGATTAAGAGTGCAGGCTCAGGACCCAGATTGCCTTGGTCTGAATCCCAACTCTGTTCTGTCCTAGCTGTGTGACTCTGGCCAAGCTACTCAACCTCTCTGTGCCGAGTTGCCATATTTGTAAAATGGTAATAATAACAGCACCTATGTCATTGGACTGTTATGAGGATTAGATGAGTTAATTCAGTCTAAAGAGCTTAGACAGTACCTGGCACACAGTAGGTACTCAGTAAATGGCAGCCATCGTGGACCAGACTCTTGGCAGCCTCATGAACCACATGACTCTCAAGCCACCCCAGTGTGTAGGGCCTGCAAGTGTGACATGGGAAATTGAACACCAGTAATGGCCTGGGGCCAGGCACTGGGAATGAGCAAACCCATCAATCAGGGGCTATTGAAAAGGCTCCAGTGTCGGTTCTGTCCACATCAAAGCTGTTCATGGTCACGGGATAATTAAGCTGTGTATGACCCTTCCCCCAAGCTGGGGTAACGCAGTTCTGCACAGACTAACCAACACTTCCCGGAAACTAACAAACACTCATCCTTCCTCACCAGAGTGTAAAGCCAAGGGCCACACTAGCTAAAGACATTTCTGCTCACTGGGCTCTTAGCAAGATTCAGCTGCCATGCAAGCAGCTGCAGTTGGCCACCACCGGTACGCCCATCAGGCCAAACAGGGGACAGGCTGTTGGTGAAGCTGCCACTAGCTCTTACAGCACCTTTGTGCAAATCAGATAAAGGTTCCCTCCCCTTCCTCTGGGCAGATGTGCTGCCATCCAGAGCTCACGGCATGACAGGCAGAGCACAGGCTGGCTTTCAGGCATTACTTTTCTTCTGGGTTATGCCTGTGCAGTGCTCAACCTGCCCGACCATATGTGGCAGCCTAGTTCCTGGGAGATGAAGAGGAGGTCTAGCCCAGTGGTGTTTTGTTAGCTCTCCAGGCTTCAGAGGGTGCGGGGAGTGTCCTTGGCACTGTGGGCAGAGGTTTCCAGCAGGGGCTTTGGAGTCAGAGACCTGAAAGCAAATCACTCTTGTAGATGTGTGATTATGGCCCGTTCTCAATCTCTCTGAGTCTTGGTTCTCCCATCTGTAACATGGGGATGCTATCACCCTGATCATAGGCTTACTGTGGGCTTCCCATCATTAAATGAGATGAGGCTTGGCATAGGACTGCACATTGTAGGTGGACAGTTTTTTCAGATATTGGGGTAATCCTTCACGGGTTTCCTTTGGGCTGAGCATCCCAGCAAGGCACCTTTCCAAGTGCCACCACCCTTCATGATGCCTCCATCAGGAGAAAAGATTTTCATCTAGAAATAGTATAAACACCATGACCTCAGGCAAGTCCTTTACCTGTTCTGAGTCTCAGTTTCCCTACCTGTAAAGTAGGCATAATGACTATTCCTGCCTCACAGGAAAGCTGAGGGGAATCAGTGAGAAAATGCATACGAAGGACTCAACACTGAGTCTGGCACAAAGAAAGTCCCTAAGTGCCACCATCACCACCACCACCACCATCGTCATCACAGTCTGGTACCCCAATAGATGGAAGAGGAGATAAACATTGAGTGTGGGTTCCACTAGCAAAGGAAGAAGGATGAAAGTGGAAAGGATGAGTGAAACAGAGAAAGAGAAGAAAAAGTTATAGGTAAATTTGCAGAATCCTAGCATTGGAAGGCTAACAACCTACAGCTTCATTTTACACATGGAGAAACTGAGGCCCAGAGAGGGGACATGACTCGCCCAGGATCATGCAGTGGGTCTGTGTTGAAGACCCAAGTCTCCCACTCCCAGCTCAGATGTTTCCCCATTCAATCTCACAGCCCCCATTACAGGAAGAGCCACCAAGGGGGTCTTCAGTATAAGGGATAGAGATGAAGGTTTTCAGAACCATCCCCCTTGCCGGGGACCCTCCCTCCATTGCCCATCCAGGATCTCTAAGCCTGGCTACGCTCACCAGCCCTGCCTCTGCCCTCTGCCCTCTGCTCTCTGCCCTCTGCCCTCTGCTCTCTGGCCTGCACAGTTCTCTTGCTGACAGGCTGGCTGGAATGGACTTGCTGGAGCATCTCTGGGAGGGAGGCCGCTGGGAGAGCTTCTGGGGGTCTGCTGGGTCGGGGGGGACCTGGCTTACCTTGGACTTGCGTCTGATACACAATGAAGTAACTGTGTGTCCCGCAGCTCTCAAACTCCTCCGCGCTGCACTTCTGGGCACAGAGCTGTTCGTCCTCTCTCTCGTGGAGGGGAAATCGCGTAGTGGGGAAGCCACAGTGGCAGGCAGTGCCCGCAAGGGCTGCCAGTGGGTACTCCTGGGGATGAAGCAGGAGAGGAAGGGGAAGAAAGTCACCAAATCCCTGGACAGCCCAGACTCTGGATGCAGAACAGGATCTGCGTTCCAATCATCCCCTTCTCCATCACTCTCCCCAACTCAAGGGTCCCCAGGCTTCATCAGCAAGATTTTGCCCTACCTGCGTACCTCCTGTACTATTATATTTTCCAGCTTTTTTGAGGTATAATTAAGTAAAAAATTGCATCTATTTAAGATGTGCGACTTGATGTTTCGATGCATGTATACATTGTGAAATAATCACCACAATCAAGCTAGTCAACACATCCATCACCTCACATAGTCACCATTTTCTTTTTTGCTTTCCTGTACTATTATTCATTTATTTGTTTCCTTTATGTGTCAAGTCACTTTTTAAAATTAATTTATATATATATATATAAAATATATATATAATATATATATATAAGTTTTGGCTGTGTTGGGTCTTCGTTGCTGCACACGGGCTTTCTCTATTCAAAGGAATCTATCTATTACTCCTGAAAGTAGTACTGGTAGAGAAGTATCATTTCCATACATTTCCATACTGTAAACCCCAATACTACAGAAACAAAACCATGTGATTAAATTCTAACTAGGCACTCTGCCTGCCAAGAACTTGATCCTGGGGTCGACTCCGTTTTTCCTGCAAAAGGGAGATTAGTTGAGGGGAGAGAGGTGTTCAAGATACTTTAGCACTGAAAAGCAGCTTTCTCCTGGAGGTCTTGAAAGAAAACTGAAAAAGAAAAGTTTTTCTTATGGCCATGCATTATACCAGAGTAAATCCTCTGCGTCTGACAGTGATATGAAGCCCATGCTTTGGGAAAAGCTGTCTGAATCCTTTCTTTTAAGCCAAAGAGGATGTTGATACCTACGTGTAGCCACAGTCTTTGTGGAGACCTGCTCCTAAGTGTTTTATTTGTTCTATGAAAGAGCTAAGTGGGAGCAGGCTGGACCTGAGATTTGGAGGGCAATGGACCGTCCTTTGTCCAATTTGCTTCTGCTCAGACCCATGAAGCTGAATTCTCCCTGGTAGCTGGTCCAGGAATAATCTGGTAACAAACCAAGGTCATACCGCCGTGCCTGGTTCCGGTGAGCTTTGCCATGGTAGGTTTGGTTTCTTTCTCACCGGTGTTAAATATGAGCTACAGCACATAGCCAAAGATCAGAGAGATGCTGATACGCAGGTGGGTGAGCCTGGGCTGTGACTGATGGTATTTTCTAGCCGGTGACCCATGTTGAAGCCTCCTCTGACACCCTAAGTCTTTCAGACCCTCCACCACTTGACACAAGCAGCTCTGGACCCCTGTCCACTTAATCCCCTCAATTTTCCTCCTGTGGCCCCCTAAGGAGATTAGAGGAAACTAGAAGAGGGAGGTTTGCAGCGGGGCCTTCCTGTTCCCCTGCCACCCCGCCCACGCAACCTGCCCACACCTTTGCTTCCCTCCAGTCCTATGTACAGCTGGACTCTCTTCCATACTGGTTTGCCCTGTGACCTCACTGTCTTGTGTTTGTCCTCCACCTCCAGCTGACCTGTAGGTTCCTCCAGGGCCCTCAGGACAGAGGGATGTCCACCTGGAGGGAATGCCATGGGAGGGGGATTCCTGCCCAAGAGAGAAAGCTGGACAAAAAGACGGTCAAACCTTCTTTATTCTTATGAACATCGCCCCTGACCTTCCAGGATGCCTCTCGGGAGCAGAGCAAGCACGCAGGAAATGCTTGGTGACTTGAAGTGGCCTGGCTGCCCTTGAATGGTTCCTGGAAACCTCTCTGTGGGGTCTCTAGGGTAGCTCAGAAGTCAAGAGAATAGATTTGGCGTCAGTCCCAGTTCTGCCACTTGCTTGCGCTGTGAGCTTGGGCAAATGACTTCATCTGTCTGAGCCTTGGTTTTGTCATCTGTGAAATGGGGATGAAAATTCCCGACACCTAGCTTTGTTGTGAGAGGTAAACTGTGTGACCCGTGGGGCAGAGGGCTGCATGGAGGAGGTGCTCGGTAAGTGGCAGTTTCTGTGATGATCCTTTCAGTCTTCCTGAGACATGCTTTGTGAATTAGGAGCCTTGATGAAAGAAAAGCCAAGCAGGATGACACAGAGCAGGTGGGGGCATTCAGCAGTTGGGGTGCAGGCTGAGCACCCAGGAAGGGCCACAAAGTCGGCCCCCAGCAAGTGCCAGCATCATGGAGGATAGATAAAGACCATATCTTGTTGACTTTGCACCCCCAGCACTGAGCACAGGGGCCTGGCACAAAGCAGGTTCTCATCAAATATTAGCTGAGTGAATGAATGAAATGGGCAACCACCTTCTTGTGGTTGCGGGGGGGGGTGGTTCTCCTTTGAACCCTCGTGTAACTAGCTCACCTTGAGTGAAGGAGGGAGCTCCTCAGACATCACTGAATGCCAGTGATGCGCCTAGCTCTGTGCTGGGTATTGGGAGTGGTCACAAAATGTTTTAGGCACAGTCTCTACTCTTGTGGCGTTCCCTGTCTGGCTTGGGAGGAAGGATAAACAGTCACCCATCAAGGATCTCAGGCTGAGAGAGGATCAGCCAGTTGGCTCATCCAGTCCAACTGCTATCCAATGTCCAAAGTTCCGTACACCACACCTGCCCTGCCTCTGCTTGCATACCTCCAGTGATGGGGAACTCACTCTGTCCCAAGGTGGGACTGTCCTTGCCTTTACCTGGCAATCTTCTACTCATGCTTCTCGGCCCGGTTCACATGTCGCCCTCACTCCTGAGCAGTCGTCACTATTAGAACAAACACACATCTTTGGAGGGAAAGAAATGGGCCCCATGTAACTCCTACCCTTCGGAGCCACATGAAACAGTCACGCTCCCCCCATGTCACAGATCACAGTAATGACCTCTCTCATCCCAGCTGGGCTGCTGCTTCTCCAAGCCACGCATCCCGTTCCTCCAGCTGTGTCACACCACCCTCCCCAGTGTTCCGTGCACAGAACCGGGCTCACCTTCTCTGTGCAAAGGTCCACACACTTGTCCACAGACATGTTGGGCATGGCAGCCGTCACGGGCAAGGCCAGGGAGAGGTTGTCGGGCCTGCGGAAGCAGCCTCGGAAGACTGCACTTCCATCTGGAGAGACAGAGGGAAAGGAACTAGTCAGATGTAGGCTGGGAGAACCACCTTCTGAAGGAAGCACTTATAAATTGAAGTCCAGAGAAGGCAAGAGTCTCGCCCAAGGTCACGCAGTGAGCCACAGTGGAGACTCATGAGCTAGAAAATTCAAAGAATGTCCTCAACCCTGGCATCTCTGTCAACAACACAGGTCACTGAGATGTTCTTGCTGGGCCGTATAATCCCCTTTTCTTTGTCACCATTCCTATGTCTCGCTTTCTCATTCTTGGTGGTGGCAACTTTTCATTTAGGGAAATGATAGATGCCATGGAGGATTTTCGTGATCTCATCAGGAGAGGGTTGGGCATTTGAGGATGGAGGGAAGCAAAGGGTCCAGAGCTCTCCTGCCCCTCCTTCCAGCACTGGGGTGCCCCCTCTCCCTCCCATTGTCCTGGGCTTTAAGGGAAAAACCGGGGCCTTGGGAGTCTCTGCCCCACTCAGTGCTATAAGGGACTGATTTGTTGGAGAGATTCCCTTTAAGATAACCTAATCTGGAAACATCCCAGCTACGCAACAGAAAATTCAGAAGACGTTGCTATCTCTTTAATAGAAGTCATCCTCAAAACAATACTCAGAGATGTTGCCTTCAGCTGGGTTTACTTGAAGCCGAACCTGAGACAATGTTTTATGGCTTCTCAGGAGAAGCAGGACAGGGCAGGGGAGGAGCTAAGTAAGCATGTGATCTTGGCTGGGTCCCACCTCCAGCTTGGAGGGTAAACTGTACCACAGAGTTGGTCCCACTTTAAGGAAAGGGGCCGACCTTGGCCCTATGTGCCCCCCTCCCCAACATCTGTCATTTGGAAGGCTGCTGGGGCAAGGGTCATTTTTCAGACAAGGGGGCAGATGTGAGCCATTGGTGGTAAAGAGGATTTGGGTGGGTACCCTTTGCATCCATTACAGGTGTACACAAAGACTTATCAATAAGGATGCTCATTGCAGCATTTATTTAAATTAATAGGTGAGAGACTGGAAGCAACCTTGCTGTCCAACAATGAAGTACTGGACAAATAAAGTAGGGAATGACAACACAATGGGATTCTATGCCCCATCAAAAATAATGATGTTAAAGGTTACTTGAAAGAGATGAAGATGTGTTCAAGACAGAATGTTAAATAAAAACTGAGACCATGAAACTCCACATATTATAAAATATCAATTGTGTCCGCAAATTATCTCTCAGTGTAAATCTCTGGAGGGACATAGACTAATATGTTAACAACCATGGTTATCTCTTAACAGCAGGTGTGATGGTTAAGTTTTGTGTCACCCTGGTGAGGCTATGGTGCCCAGTTGTTTGGTCAGACATTGGTCTAGGTGTTGCTGTGAAGGTTTTTTGTAGATAGGATTAATATCTACAGTTAGTTGACTTTAAGGAGACTTAAAAGAGATTTCCCTCTAAAACGTAGGTGGGCCACATCCAATCAGTTGAAGGGATGAGGGAAAAAAACGAGGTTTGCCAGAGAAGAAGGAATTCAGCCTCTGGATGTCAGGCTTGCCAGCCTCTACAATTGCATGAGCCAATTCCTTAAATCAATCTCTTAATTTATATATTTGCCTATATCTTACTGGTTCTGTTTTTCTGGAGAACTCTGATAGGATATAGGCAATTTTTATTTCCACCTTTTTGTAAAACTCTTTTCTAACTTTTTCGACAGTGCATATTTATTTTTTAATGTAATAAAGACAAATTTAAAAAATTATAAGTGGCCCCTGTCAAATTTATCTAAAGACTCATGGTGCCCATTTTAAATTGGGTTCCACTGTTCTCAAATCTGAGCTGTATACACTTTCTAGAAGCACAGCTTTCACATAAAATAAAGGACGCTGTTGATGCAGTGAATCAAAATCAGGAGCACAAAAGTAAGTGCCATTTACTGAGTACCTACTACGTGTGATCCACTCTTCTGAGAACTTTGCGAATGCCATCTCATTTTACCTTCCTGGGAACTCTGCAGGGTCCATAGTAAACTCTCATTTTACACGTGAGAGACACAGGGCTTAGAGAGGGGAGGTTACATGACAGTACTAAGGACCCACTGTTAGCGAAAACGTGCTAAGGATCATCTCAGAAAGACAATGCTAATCCTTGGGGAAAAGTGAAGCAAGCTACAAAAATCATATATCTCCATCTATGTCTGTATCTGGGTCTATCTATTGTGTAAACCACTCCTCCCCCCCTTTTTTTAGCATATACGTATATATCTATATTTAAGTGCAGAGAAAGGATATGAAATTACTCCCCGGGCAGAAGGATGGTGGAGGAGGGGGGAGGGAGTCTAGGAATGAAAATTTTAAATCTCAGCTGTCAAAGGCACCCTAGTGATTACCTCTGCCACCTGGCACCCTGTAGCCTGAAATTGCTCATCGTGGAGGCAAATCTAGCAAGCTGAGAAGACATCTGGAATTGGGTTAAATGACTGATTTCCGGAGCATGCTGCAGGCTCCCGCCATCCAGCACCATCTCCTCCACTTCCCCACCTCTCACTCCAGGCTGCTGGGAGAGGCTGGTGAGAAGTGATGGTGGTGGACGCTGTGGTCCAGGCCTCAGTTTCCCCACATGTAAATGATAGGGAGGGGGTTAGACTATGCAGAGTCTCTTCTGTACAGGACAGCCCTCCATCCCCCAAATGAGGAACTGCCAGACCCCAAACAGCACTAGTGTCCCGTGGGGGAACACGGGACAGTCTCCCATCCCGTGGCCCAGGATGCACCGAGGGACGTGCCATTTCATCGGTCACCCTGAGGAAGATTTAATGATGCTCAGAGAATGTGCCGTACGAGGAGAGGATGGGGAGGGGAGTCAGGCATTTAAGCTAAAGATTTACAGCAATGAGATGAGAAGCTGGAAGCAGTGTGGACGAAAGCTCACGAAAACTCCATTAGCTGGATGCCAATCAGGTCCCAGGGCAGAGACGCTGGCCTTACTCTCAGAAATAAGGGGACTCGCCTTTTCTCTTTAGACTCCACCAGTGTTTACTGAGCCCCCACGGATGCCAGGCTCCAAGCTGGGTGCTTTGGATCCACTGAATCTTTGCAGCAGCCACGAGCAGTAGCTGCCACGGCTGGCTCAAGGAGGCACTCTGGCTTCCAGGGTCACAAAGCTGTCTAAGGAAGGACAGAGTGAGATCAAAGCCAAGTTGCTCTGTCTCCCAAGTCTATGCTTCTTCCAATAATAATAACGCTACTATGATGATTAGATGCTTATAGTCATATCATAATATCATTGTTATCATCACAGCCACCATATACGGGTCACGTGCTATCAGCCGGGAACTAGGTTCAACTGTTCACACGTGCGGCCCCGTTGAACCCTTGCATCATTCTGGTGGTATAAGGATCCCCACTTTTACAGATGGAGAAACTCAAGCCTCAGAGGGCTGAAACCGCTTGACACAAGTCACCCAGCTTATAAGAGGCAGAGCTGAGACCGGAATCTAAGTCTGAGATCTTTCCATTCTTGACGATCTTATCGAATGCTCTCGCTGTACCAGGCACTGTGTAAGCACTTGATATACTTTATCCTCTTAATTCCTATAAAGAAAGTCTCACTCTCCCCATTATACAGAAGGGGAAACAGAGGCTCAGAGGGGTAAGTGACTTGCCTAAGGTCACACAGCTGACAACTAGCAGCATCCGGATTCTAACCTGGGAACATCTGAGCTCCGAGTCCTCACACTCTGGGCTGTCCCTCTTTAAGGAACCACCCCCAGGCCCTGTTTGAGCATTTTCAAAACACTGTGACATATATTCACTCCCCTTTGACCACTAATCATTCACAAAGGCTGTCACTCTGGGGTCTCCTGACTCTGGGGTCGGATTCTCTTTACACACCTAAACACCTAGAACTTGACACTGAGTCTCCAGAACCATATTCAAGTTGTTAACCTGCCCCTTCCCCACCAGGGCCCTATCCGAGGGACCATCTTATAATCCTCCTGGGTCCCAGCTGGGGCCAGGAGGGTCACTATGGGCAATGGTTTTGGGGTTGAGGCCAAGGGAGGCCCCTTCAGGACTGGTGTGGTCCTGGGTACACTGTAGGGTTGCAAAGCCCACCACCTTTTATCCTCTAGGGTGGTTGCTTCCTGGAGCCCTCTCCCACCACCCTGGGGGGTCTGAGACCCTCCCCAACCCAGGACTGTGCAGGGGAAGACAGAGTTGTATCAGAAGGTGTTGGGGGTTTGGGGGTACGTGTGGGTGTGAGGGAACCAATGGGGCAGGAGATGCAGACCATGAGAGTAGCTTGGGCCTGGTTGTAGTGACGGTGTGTTTGGGAGGTGGGACACTTGTGTACAGTGTGTGTGACAGGGAGGCAGTGTGTGCATCTTGTGTGTGTGTGTGCGTGTGTGTGTGTGTGACTGGGTTTGTGATGGTGTGAGTAGAGATCTACCTATTAGGGTGTGTGGATACTGAGCTCTGAGACTACAAATGTGGCCCCGTGGACCTGGTTCATCCGAGCGCGTTTGGGTCTGTCCATGTGGGAGTCTAGGACCCTGTGTGAGCAGGTGTTTGCCCACCTGCCTGCCTGGTCTCTTGACAGTGGGCACTGGGCTGTGGCTGTGTGCTTCGGGCTGTGACTGTATAGTTGTGCACTGGACCTCTGCGTGATGAGTCTTACCAAGGGGAGGAGACATAATCTTGGATGCTCTCTCTGGGTTGCCTGGCAACCAAGTACCAGAGAGAAGAGCTCCCCCTCTTCTACCAGAAGGCCTGGCTGAGCCTCAGCCAGCCTCCCACTGGACTGGCCCAAAGCCACCAGGGTTGGGCATTTCCCAACAACCCCTGAACAGCCAGCATCCAGATTCGAACAAAAACTTTTGTCTCCTCAGTGCAAGGCCACTTCATGCTTGAGCCATACGAGAGAGCAGAACAGGAGGAGTGGGCCCCTCTGCTGGAGTCCAGCCCAGACTGAGTCTCTCCCCAGGATGTCAAGAGCACAGAGACCCTTACACCTGGAGCCCACAGACAGGTGCACGGTTGGTATCGGTCCAGGTCCTGCATATCACAGAACACCTTGCATATGGGTCTCTGTACAGGAGTGTGTGTGTCTGACCGTAGGCATGTGAGAGCAGGAGTCCACCCTTGGTAGTCTTTGGAGTTACCTGCTATTAGGGGCTCACCCTTGGATCCTCTTGCAGACATGACCTTGAGTAACTGAGGGCACTGGGGTATCACTCAGGGCCCTGTGAGCCCACAGGCTCTT
The DNA here is from genome assembly GCF_028023285.1 of Balaenoptera ricei. NCBI lineage: Eukaryota > Metazoa > Chordata > Mammalia > Artiodactyla > Balaenopteridae > Balaenoptera > Balaenoptera ricei. Next base: position 19,796,670 of record NC_082652.1, read on the forward strand.
CATCTAGGCCTCTGGCCAAATGCTCTGCCCTCCTATCACCCCCAGCTGGACGCCTGTCTCTTGGGCCACATCAGCACGCATCTCCAGATGGCCTCGAGGGCCCAACTCTGATCCAGGGGCTCCAGAAGAGACCATCCGGCCTGGTACCACACCAGAAGGCCATGGCACTTCCCAGGACCATGGCACTTCTCTGGACGAGCTGCCCTGGCCAAGGAGCAGAAGACCAGTGGCTCAGAGACACGAGCTCTAATCCTGACTTTGCTTTTCCTCCCTGAAAGGTGGCGTCTTCACCTGTCAAACGGGCAGCTCTCCTCCAGTACACACAGGCAGCTCCACCCTTCTTCACTGACCTTGGCATGTTTCCTCTCCTTTTGGAGGCTCAGTATTCTCATCTCTAAAATGGAGGCATAAATACTGGGTGGATCATTCAGGGACGGACATGAATGAGATTTGTCAGTACAGTGGAAGGGACAGGCAAAGGGCTGTGAATCTGTCTCCTTAGAGGAAGTAGAATTCCTACCCTGGTATCTCCCCAGATGATTTTCTCCTGCCTTCCTGGATGCCAGGAGGCCAGACTGCAAGTGTGGGAAGAGGAAGGAAGACTCTGTAAGCCCAGCTCTGCTGAGACAGGTCTCCCTTTGACATTTAAGCATCTGCTAATGAGTCCCTGACCCTCCCAGCTTAGAAAGCAGAGCTGAGCTGAATGCCCTGAATACCAAGTAAGGTGACGTTTTCAGAGGCCTTAAAGGGCCAGGGAGGGGTCAGAAGCTGCTGCTGTGAGTCTCTCTTTGGTCAAGGTGTGCACTGGGGTGGGGGGCGGAGGGGAACACGTTTGGGAAGTTAGTTCTAGGAGCAGTAAACCTGCTGGATGTGGCGTCTTCCTACAGTCTTGCCCATTCTGCTTTTGGAGGGAAACCACATGGATTCACAGAGAATTCTGTGATGTCTAATGGGAAGGCCGGACTCCCAGGGATCTGGGGAACACTTTGGAGGCCACCTCTCTCTGCAGGTTGCTCTCCATTATGGCTTGGTGATTGGAACACTGAGAACATGCACGGTGGCCAACACGTTGAATCCTCCTGCTACCCTCATTTCCTCCATCTGTAAAATGGGTTGGGTCACCAGCTCTCCACACCAGTGGTGAGAGGCTTTCTTTTCTCTTACGTCCGAAAACAAAAGAGAAGTGACCAGCCTGGGTCCCTTGACCTCCCTAACACACTCTTGTGATACAAAGAATTTTGGACTTCTACAGCGGTAGGTAGATGCCTTCCTGTTTGCAAAAAAACTCTCGTGCCCAGCAGAAAGGGCCTTGGTTTTGAATTCAGACAGACCTGGGTCAGCAACTTACTTAGCTGTGTGTCCTTGGACTGAGCCTTGGTTTCCTCATCTGCATATGGGGATCATTATCTCTACCCTGCCCAGGTGGGACAGAAGGTGATGCAATGACATTTACAGTGCCTGAGACCTACGAGGATTTAGTCAATGTCTCTTCCTGCTCCTTCTCCATTGCTCGTTCATGATATGTGAAGGGTGGCTAGATCGCAGGTAGGAGACACTACCAGTGCCCCATTAATACACTCCTGGCGCTCACCATCCCAGTATAGGCTGACAGTGACCTACTGTAAACACCTAGGGTATGTGAGGGACAGACTGCACTTGCCAGGGAGTTAATCTCCCTGGGAGCCACCCTCAGCCAATGATGGGTGAACGCTGGAGGATAAATACTGCAGCTTCCTGCTCCTCCAATGGGACGTCTCTGAAGCACGCTCTCCACCACCTCCCACAGCTCCCCAGTGGGAGTAAGCCTCAGCTGTCCTCAGTAGTGACCTGCTTTGTAAAGGGCATGTATTGGCTCCTTCCCTTCCCTTTCTCACGTCTCCACTCCCCTGGAGGTGCATCCTGGGGTCATGATTCAAGTAAACCAAAGCTCACATCCTTGTCTCCGGGAGAACCCAACTTAAAATATCTTGGGTCTTTGAGCGTTCTTAATTTACAAGGGAAACGCTGCACAGAGTTCAGAGCCACTGCTCTTCACAGCCTGTAGCCTGTGAGAAGGGCGCTCCCTGGAGCTGTGCGGTACACAGCCCGTGGACAGTAGCAGCAACCCTGAGGAGTGTCTTCCTAACGACCAACCCTTGCTGAGGAATAGCAACAAAGGTAATAATAACAGCTGCTTACTGTATGTCGTTAGTGCTAAGTATGTTACACATATCACCCCTCAATTAATCCTCACAACAACTTAAGAGGTAGAGGATGCTATTATCCTGTTTTGCAGGTGGAGACCCCGAGACCTAACAAGATTTGGTCACTTTTCCAGCTCATACAGCTAGTGGGGAGCAAAGTAGGGATTTGACCCCAATCTTATTTGACATCACATCCTAGGTTCCCACCTCTCTGCTATTCTGCAGGAGGCCTGCCGAATTCCAACATGGTTGGGCTCCAGAGACCCCATGCCAGCCACCTGAATTTCCCAGAAACCCTCTGAGGCTCCATAGTAGGGGTCCAAGGATCACAAAAGCCCGTGCCCCACATTCTGATAATGTCAGCTCTTCATTGCCAGGCCAGCTGGGATGGTGCATGACCTCGGAAGCTTGGAGTTTTTACTAGCAAGAGGCGAGCAGAGCAACTGTTCATCAACTCCCTTTACTGGGGGCAGATGAAGAACATCCTGGAACCAGCTGCAAGTATCTCTGAAGTCCATCATCTCTTTGTTCTGAGGCTTCACAAAAATGAGGTAAATCCCACCAGGCATCAGCTTAAAGGCAGGCGTGGAAGAGTTCTCCTTGGTTTGAAAGAGGCCATCACCCCCTGGGTAATTAGGCCAAGCTCTACTGCATTAAAGATGCTGGTAAGGAGGAAAGGCAGTGAGCTGGGAGCTGTTAATGGCTACCTATAATCAGAGAGAGATTGAATTACACAAAGAGCCTAACTGTCCAAGGAGAATTCAAACCAGCTATTTTTAGGCATCACCAAAGGCTCCTGTGAGCTGTTGGAAATTCAAACAGCTTGAGTTGGGTGCCACTCAGAGTGAATTGAGGAATTTTCATTTCAGGAAGGAGGGTGCATCACCACTACTCCATAACAGGCACTGTGCTATGTGCTTTCTCAATTTTATCTCACTTGGTGGTCAGAGCAATCTTTCAAGGTTGGAATTGTCCCCATTTTACAGATGAGGCATTTGCAGCTCAGACAGAATGACTGGCTTGACCAAAATCAACACAGCAAGTAAGTGAAGGAGCTGGGATAGAAACAATGTCTGTCTGATTTCAAAATCTACAATCATTGCTCCCATAGCCTTCCTGGATTATGGTTCATGGAGAAGAGCAAACCAATTCTCCCCCATCATGATGCAGAAGGAGAAAAAATTTTCTAGCTAACATCTCCTTGGCCCTACACAGCAGAACACATGAAGACCCATATGAATTATAAAATTCAGGGGTCCCAGGCATATATCAAGGGAAAGGAGAGGCCTCCAGGCCCGGCAAAGAAGGAGCTAGACATAGCCCATCCATCCAATATGACTTTCCGTGGTCATCTGAGGCTCCCCTCAGCAGAACTGGTTAAAATGGAGTATCAGTGAACAAAAAGTACAAGCATTGCACATTTCCCTTCTAACCTTCAAAGACAGAAAATTGCCAGAACTAACAACAGTACACAAGAGTCACTTATGTAAATTGTGATCCATAAGTCAAGATCTATTTTTTCAGTGATAACATGAGCTTCACAATACTTTCACCAAGATAGAAAAGAAAAAACAAGAGGGAAAAGTGCTGAGTCCTGGGAGAGGCTGGGCTGCAGTCATGGGGGTTTTAGGCGGCACTGAAGGATGGTCAGCACCACGGACAGCCACCCACGGGACCCACTTATATATTGTATATTTTGTGTAATTCTAATGAACCTTGCAATGCAAATCTTGCAAGAATCTTTCAGGCAAATGAAATCTCTTGCAACACCCTATAAAGCCATAATACTCTCAAATCGCCAGCAGGTCTCTGCCCCTGGGAAGAGAAGCTACACTTGCTGACACATTCAGCAAACTGCTGTGAAAAAATTGTAATCCAACCAAGAAGGAAGTCCATTTCTCGGTTCTTTTGTAACAAGGGCAAAGAGTCCATGTGCCCGAGAGTCTGTGGCAAGAAAGAATAGCAGGGTGCCTGCAGACATTTGCTCTGCCAACCTTTTAATGCTCTCACTACTGTAGGAGCACTCCATCACCTCAGAAACACGTAGGCTGGCTTCCCACGCAAGGTGGACACCCCACCAGAGCGGTGCTTGGGCGATAATAAGCCTCCTTTGGATCTTCACAGTCATTAAGAGTTCTGTGCCACTGCTCAGGGAAACACAATTAGGACACGGTGTTAATACAAACTAATGACTCTACAAATGGAATCTGGTTTCCACCATACCTGTTTCCTGGAGTGTTTGCTCATCGCCCTCCCTAATGTAATGCATGCTAGTGTCGTGTGCCAATGGAAGGCCTCCCTTTCTGACTTATTTGTGTATAAATCAGATCTCAGGAATGGGAAGCCACTGAGTCAGAACAAAGGCACTGGATATTCTGTATTGTGTAGAGTCAGGACGCAGGGCAGAAGGAGAGGTCAGGGGTCAAGGAGGAAAGGAGATAAGTTAAATCCAAGGAACACTCCCAAAAGAGAGGCAATGGGGTCCAAAATCCAATACAAGAGGTCAAGGTGTCTACAGCACTATATAGAGTTAGCACTCAAACCAGGAGTCAGAGACCTGGGTTCCAGCCTATGCTCAGTCCCTAAGAAGCACTGTGGCCTTGGAAAAATCATGCCTGCCCATCATCTCTAGAAATTACCTCTCGGCTTTTGCACACTCTATTCCCTCTGCCTAGATTTCTCCCCCACCCTTTGGCAATTTGTTGAGTCTGGATATCCTCCTCTTTTACACCAGGCAAAATCCTATGCATCTTTCAAGACCTTAATCAGTCAGCTCTCTTTTGTGGAGCCTCCCGCAGAGCTGTTCAATTTAGCCACTTGTGCTGTCTGGGCCTCAGTTTCTAAAGCTGTAAAATGAAGCATCAGTGAGGAAGGTGCTTCCAACAGGTCATTCAAAACGTCACCTTTGCTGATCCTTTTGTTCACGGCTGAATACAAGACTCTCCCTTTCACCTGGAAATCTTAGAATGAGATTCAGCTCAAATGTTGCTCCCGTGGCTTCTATATATACACCCCATGCTTGAACAGATCCCACTGGTCTTGGGTCTGTCTCTCCACTAGATGGTGATCTCCTTGAGGGCAGGGACTGTGCTTTATTCCCCATTGTCCTCTCCACGCCTAATACACATGGGAGCAATCAAGTGTTTAATGAACAGTCCCCATGCTCTCTCCAAATACCATGTTGCCAACTGGGAGCCCACTAGGAGTCCCAATTTGACAAACCATCTGTCTCCTTATCCAAGCCACTTCCATTCTCATCTCAGCCACAGTAGCCTTGAGATTAGTAAGGCTTAGATTTCCTTCAGGAGTTTCCAGCTGAAGGTGCCCAAGCTTCCAACCTTGTACAGTGACGATTCAGAACAACTGGGGTGGACTTAGAGAATCCAGGACTCCCCTCTCAGTAGAAATGAATGGGTTCCCCGTCTTCGACATAAATACAAAGATTCCTTTCTCAGATGGAACAAAACACCACTGCAGAGGTGGGCAAGCTGAGGGGCACAGCAGCATTCCCATCAGCCTCAGGGGTTTCTCACCAGCCACCACCCACACAGCCCTCCCACTGCTACCAGGGCAAAACACACCCAATTGTAACGGGATCTAGCAGTCTCGGTGTGTTGAGGTTTATATATTTCAGCTGACTGAAAAATCTTTGATGGTCCACGAGAGTGTTATTATACCAGGTGATCTCAATAGTGTGTGTGTGTGCGTGTCTGTGTGTGTGTGTGTGTGTGTGTGTGAGAGAGAGAGAGAGAGAGAGAGAGAGAGAGAGACAGACAGACAGAGAGAGAGACAGAGACAGAAAGACAGGAGAATGTTCATATTACCCAGCCCATCTGAACATTAACCAAAAGGAGGTCTAGCTAATAGTGGCTGATGACATACACAGCCCAATTCTTGTTATCTAGCTCAGCATCATCCACTAGAATGTTCTAGTGGCATCAGCTTTCGCTCTAAATACACACAACTTTAAGGCCATCTCTTCATATGGTCAACGTCGCCATCAAAATAATGTAAACATTGGCATAAAGAAATCAATATTGGGGATGATAAATCTGCTATCAAATTAAAACCTCATTACACTAATGGCCAAACCAGAGACTTGCTGTATGGACATTATCCAGCCTGGATTTCACACACCCTCCCCGCCCTCTGCCAGCCAGACCTGCAGAGCTGGATGAACTGAGGCAACGATGGGGAGGCAGATGGTGCCTCCGTTTCTAGAAATCAGCCGCTTTGTAAATTGGCGGCACGCGGGACCCCGTTGTAAAGCAAAGCTTGAACAGGGCTTCAGAAACATGGGGTTTGGAAAACAGAACACAGTGTCAAGCACACCAGCAATGAATTTTTATAAACAAAGACATTCATACGGAAGAGGCCTTTCTCTGCATGCAGACAGGCATTTAGGTTCTGCCAAATCCACCTGGGTGGGCAGGCTGACATTCTGGGCGGACCTTGTCAGCTCCACGGAGGTCTAAGGCCTTATTGTTCAAAGTATGGTCCATGGACCAGCAACCTAGCATCACCTGGGAACTCCTTAGAAATGCAGAATCTCACTGGTTGAATCAGAATCTGCATTTTAACAAGATCTCCCTAGGGTTCATTGGAGCATTCAAATTTGGGATTCTTAGTTCTGGATTCCTGTTCCTACCTCAGGACTGCATCAGAAGAGTAACCAGGACAAACCTCAGCCCTCTGTCTTTCGTCAAGGCCATTAGCTCTTCGTATAGGTCTGAAGGTCACCTTTGAGGTCACAAGACTGTGTGACCTTGGGCAGGCTTACTTAAATTCATCAAGCCTCGGTTTCCTCACTGTAAAATGGAGATAATTAACCACGGTAACTTCCTGAAAAGTCTGTAGGGAAGGGAAACAAAATCAGGCTTGCAGTGGGCTCAGCACAGTGCCTGGCACACGGCAGATGCTTGATAAATAGACATTAACTGCTATTAAACACCCAGAGAGGGGACAACGGGACAATATCCACAGAAGAGGGGGTGGCTCTTGTCCTCGGCTATTCATCCCCTTCCCTCCCTCAGTTTGGAAACTGGAGAGATATTCCAACAAGACTGAGGCACTGGCAGGCAAGGGATAAATTCTCTCTACAGGAGCATTAAACACATAAGCTCTGGAGTTGGTTTAAATCCTCTGCTGCTGGTGTGACATTGAGCCTCAGTCTCTTCATCTGTAAAATGGGAGTGGGTGAATAACAGTGCGATTTCAAGGGTCATCATGAGGATTAGATGTGCTCTCCCATAGAAGGCACTTGGAAAACAATGAAGTGTTTGCTGTTGTCACTGTCATTGTCACCATCGTTAGACACAATCTGCTTTCAGAAAATGAGGAAGGACAGGCCAGCTCAGGCTCTAGCTGTTTGCTAAGGAGGAAGAGGGGCGTGGCTGGAGGTGAGGCTGGGGCAGGATGGTGGCAGCCTTGGAGGGCAGCCAAGGGCTTAGGAGCGGTGGGAGCCGTGGAAGGTACAGGTGGGCGCTCAGGTGGGCGAGGGCAGAGAGGGGAGGGGCCGACTCACGTACACCTGCGGGCTGACTCCTGGGCCAGCTGCAGCCGGTAGACGGAGAGGCGGTTGGCGCCACCGCACACGCTGCCCCGCTCGCCCTTGCAGTCCATGTCACACTCCGCCTCGCTCACGTTTGTCGCCTGGATCTTGTGGCCACAGTAGCACTCGGCGCCGAACTCCAGCCCAGCATACAGGTAACCCCTGGGGGAGGCTGCTGTCAGGCCAGGGTAACTGCCACCATGGAGACCCCAGGGACAGGGTGACTCACCTAGTGAGGAGGCCTGGGGGACGGGAGGGCTCTGGGGACCAGGAGGTCCCAGGGGAAATGGAGAGACAGATGATGGAAGGTGGGGGTAACAGAGAGACCCCAGGGGACAGAGGAGACCTCAGGGGACAGGAGACAGAAGCTTCCAGGAGACAGGGAGACCCCAGAGAAATGAGGAGATTGGGGTGGGGGTCTCCCTATCTCCCTGGACGAGGGGAAACAAGGAAGACCTTGGGCGTCAGGGAGACCCAGGGAGATCTGAGGTACAGGGATACCCCAAGGGACAGGGGGATCTGGACTGAGAATAAGGAGACCCTGAGAGGGTCAGGGAGGCTAAGGGGTTAGAAAGTCTTGGAGGTGGGATGGGCAGGAAGCCAAGAAGGAATACAAGGAGGTCCCTGGAGGACAGGGAGACTCTGGAAGGGGACAAGACCCCAGGGACCACCTGCTTCCATCCCTGCCTCATGTCTCACACCCCCATACACTTACCCACATAGACACACAATGTCATATTCACACCCATCTACATATACCTTCAACACACAGGACACTTCACACACACACCCCTCTGGTCCTGTGGTCCCTCTGCCCCACCCACTCTCTTGTTCTTCCCTGTCTAGAGTCACAAGCCAATCATATCTGCAAAGTCCAGCCTCTTTATTCCAGGAAACATCCCCCAGAAATGCCTCTATGTCCCCTGAGAGGAGCTGGACCCAGGGGAGGGAGCAGGGACTCTCGTATGTCTTTGGAAGGTGGCAAAACCAAGGTCACGTATCCAGCCAAGTAAAAAATTCCTTTCCTTAAAACAAAAAAAAATATCCAGGCACTGCAAGATTGTCAATTTTTTTCATAGCTATGGAATCATTTCCTAAAAAGGACTTTTAGTAAGGACCTGTTCTCTAAACAGATGAAAAGGGAATTGCTTGCTCTGGCTCACGGGGTAGGTATGAAGTGGTGGGGGAGAGGGGAGTAGGACAACCCCTGCTCAGTCCTCTTGCCCACTGTGGCCTCTGAGGCATTTTCCAGAATTGTGAAAGCTCCTTGGGGGAGCAGCCTGCAAAATACTGGTCATGCAAGGCTGGACCTATGGGAGGTGTCAGCTCACGCCATCACTCGGGACTTCTGGGGGCTGGCTGGAGAGACAGACACACCCAGACTCATGTCTCCAAACACCCCTACTACTCGGGTAGCGTGTGATCACACGGTCACCTGGGCAGACGCAGTAAGAGCAGCTTAAACTATCTGGGCATCTTGGAGCTGGGCCAACCTCCTTCTTCCACCTGTCTGCCACTGTCTCTCTCAAGCCTTGGTTCTCAGGTGCCCCTGGGGCCCGTCTCATATAATTGGACCCACTGATAGAAGGAACACTGGACAGCAGGAGTTTCTAAAATTTCCCAGCTGGGTGTGAAAATCAGAGCAGTGGTGCTCCAACCATAGTTCCAGGACCAACAGCATCCAGTGTCACCTGGGAACTTGTTAAAAATGCAGATTCTTGGGCCCCACCTCAAACCCACTAAATCAAAGGCTGGGGGTGGGGCCCGGCAATCTGTTTTGAGAGATTCCAGGTGATGCTGACGTGCGTCCTGGAGCTCACAGCCTAGATGGAGTGACAAGCGCTTAACAAGAAAACGCCAGCAGAGTGAGATGAGGGGTGAGATGGAATAAGTCGCAGATTGTGGAAATGCAGAAGAGGCCCCCAACCTGCCTGGGGTGTCAGGAGAGACTTCTCAGAGGAGGTGACAGCCAAGGTGGAGCTTCAGAAGATGAGTCAGATCAACTCGCGTAATTCACTCTGGTTCAGTGCATACTGTCTGGCTGCCTACATGGGTTTCCAGATGGATGCAGAGATGAGTCAGCTGCAGCCCTACCCACAAGGGGCTCCCCAGCTAGGTGGGGAGGCAGAAGCAAGAACGGGCTTGGGCCACAGAATGGAAATAGCTTACATTTGCTCTCTTCCAGGCACTGTTCTCAAATATTTGCTTTGCAAATATTAACTCTTCAACTCCCACAAGACCTGTCTGAGGGTGTGGACTCTGAAATTCACTTCTGTCTCCCCACCATTCAATAAATAAATTAAAGAATCAATATCCTCAAGAGCTTGGAGTCTTTCCCAAGCTGGAGATGGTCCTGGGCTCAGGATTTCAATGGTGGACTGTTCTGGAAGCTGATTATAAAGGGGACAGTGTTTCCTAGTCAGGAACTGAGGGGAGAGTCCCTTGGCCACTCACTTGCCCATTTCCACTCCAGCCATGCAGTGGAGCCCCTCTAGAGCTTGTGATCACCAGAGGCAACTGGCTAGAGTCTGAAGATGAGCATGGGGACCCAGGGCACAGGGGAGGAGAAGGTCAGCTCACTCCACAGTGCCTCTAGGGCAGCAGTGCTGGTTCCCAGGCCTGGACTGAGGGTCTCAACTCGCCAGTCCTCTGGGGCCTTATCCACTCTTGGAAAGTCAGCCCCCCCCACCCCCAGTGCATGTTCTAATCAAGAACATCATTTTCTTCTTAGATTGGAAAACACTGTCTGGACAGGTGAGTGTTTCTCCCTGGCAGAGAAACAAATAGTTTCTTGGCTGGTAAACCATTAAATAGCCCTGATCCAAGGCTCCCACCTCACCCTTCCCACGGGCATCACACAAGCCTCATGCTCACAGACTCACACTTGCCTGCATGTAAACACCCACTTGTGCTTTCCGCACAATTCGGGACCCTTGCAAACATATCCACAGAGACTCCTGCACTCACAGCTACTGTTATTTAACGACAGTTAGGTATTGGCATTAAGCTTACAAACATATGACCCTGCATACTGTACACTGCAAACTCACTCCTAGGTAGAGTCTCACAAATGCCCATAGACCAACTCCCTGCTCAGTTGCATGCATGTATGCATGTGCGCACACACACACACACACACACACACACACACACATACACATCACCCTTTCCTTGTAGCCGCATGTTCATCCTCCATCATGCCCTCCCATGGAAAAAGAAAGACCACCACAGGTAGGAATCTGAGAAGGAAGGGGTCTGAATGCCTGGGACACTGGTGGGGCCCTACCGTTCTGCACAGTTGTCCTGGCAACGGAAGATGGTCATCTTTTTGTAGTCGAAAAAGGACACGCCTCGAAGGGCCCGGCTCTGGGTGTCATCCAGGTAGCAGCCGATGTACTTAGCTTTGGGGAGATGAGAAAAGTCAGATTTGGCAGGGGGGACAAAGCTGAAAGGGTCTCAGGAGTAACCAGTGTGCCTCTGGCTATGTGGCCTTGCTGACCTTTTGGTACCAATTCCTTCCTCTGAGCAGTAAAGTAGAAACAAGAGAGACTGAAACTCATGTGCATTGGCAGAACATGATCTATAAGGGCAGTGGTGTCCCATGGGTAAGGCTGTGGGCCCTGGAGGTCAACAGAGAGGAGGGAGGGACCTTTCCAAGGCCAGGGTTAAGGTCATGCCCCTGGGCTCTACTGGTGACAACTGGGCACCCAGTAACCCAAGCCAACATCATTCCCTAAGCACCAAGCAGATGAGACCTGTATTAGGACAGCTCTGAAGAGCTTGATAAGTTGACCGCCTGTTATCATTTCTACAAGGTGGCTTAAGGTGTTGTTTTCCCTTGGAAGGAACACTGGCCTGGGATATCTCAAGATCTAGGTTGTCATAGGACTTTGGTTACATTCTAGTGCTGACCTAGTGCATTTAGGCCAGTTAACCTCTCTGAGGCCTAGTTTTCTTCATTGTGGGGATGAAAATATCAGCCCAATGAGGTTAAAATGGACTTATTTGTATAAACGTCTCTACCACAGTGTCTTGAATATAACAGGCACAAAGTTAAGGTGAGTGGAATAAAATACCAGCCATTCACAGTGCTGTATAAGTACTTTACAGTTTTCCCACCTTGTGGGCCAAGGTGAATGCTTTCATCCAAAAGGAAATTTTTAAATAATGTAAAACAACTATACAATTATAAACCATTCACTTAGTTTTCTTAAAGTAGTACACGTGTTCCTGTACTTCCTGGTAAATAGTACACAAAGATGGTACTTTACAGTTTATAAAGTCTTTTCCCATATGTTCTTACAATCATTATTATTAATTTGGACATGCACTTTGCTAAGTGCTTTACACATATTGTCTCAGTGAATCCTTAGAATGACCCTATGAGGTAAATATTAATATTCCCACTCAATGCAGAAGAGGAAGCTGAGGCCCAGAGAGGCTAAGTCACCTGCCCAAGGAAACACAGCTTATACCTGTGGAGTTAGGTTTGGACCCAAGCAATCTGGCTGCAGAGCCCATGTTCTGAACTACTGCTTGTTTCTCTTTGAATCCGAGAATCTTTGCAATGACCCAGGTGCAATGACCCTTGGCATGCTTAAATTCTTTTCTTAGATGATTGAACAGAGGCCCAGAAAGGTGAAGTGAGCTGTCTGAGACCTGAAACTAATTGATGGTAGAACAAAGATTTAAATCTAGATCTATGGCACCCCAAACCAGTGCTCTTTCCACCCTTGCACTTGGAAATAACTGAAGGTTAGACTGAGGACCCAGCCAGCCCTTGGAATTAAACGGCCCTCATAGGGAATGACTGAGGGAAATATTACATGCCACTTGATCTCATTCATGGGTGGGCTGCTGTCTATTTAAACTGTGGGCTTCTTGTCCCCCTCACTCATGGTGGAGAGCAGGGTCTAGCAGAGGATACAGGCTCATTATGGAGCAACAGTTTCTCTCAACACCACCCTGGTAAGTGCAGAATTTGTCAGTCTCGCTGGAGATGCGTCTCATCCCTGATCACCTTGAATTTCTTTCATAAGACAGAGGTGATTTGGTCAACTAAGAACAGTCCATCTTTAAAAGAAACATTGCCTCCCTGGAGCGGGCACATCAGATGGTGACAGCTCTGGAAAAGCCTACATCTTGTCACTGTGCTTGTTCAACAATGCATGTCCCTCCTGTGTCACAGAAGGAACCACGGCCCTGGGGCATGGATGCTATTTACATCTGGGCTGGGAGTGAGAACTTCCACGGGCCATGGTGCTGAGAGCTTCACACCAACTTTAGCTCAATAGTTCGCTAGAGGACAGAGTGTCCAAGGATGGGCAGGAGGAGAAAAAAAAGGAGGAAGGAGAGGGAGGGAGAGGGGAAGGGGGGAAATGGTTGTTTTATTTTGTCAGCATGAGGTCACTGTCATCAGATCAAAAGCTCTGTGTGTGTGTGTGTGTGTGAGAGAGAGAGAGAGAGAGAGAGAGGAGAGAATATGTATTGAGTATCTACTATGTGCTATCTACTTTACTAAGTGCCATGCCTTATTTTAAAAAATTCAGTCCTCACACCCTTATTAACCCATTTTATAGGTGAAGAGGCTGATCCTAATGACTATCATATCTCTCTGTCTTAGACGCAAATCTTTGTTTTGGCATACGGTATATGTTCTGACTGGTAACCACCCATGTTACTCCATGTTACTCGTTTTTAAGTAGAATTCGCAACTATGTAGTCTGCCTATGTTACTACAGCTTGGAAGTGTCTCACTTAAAATTTAAGCCCAGATCTGTCCTCCAGCCATTTTACATTTGGGGAGGCTTCACTTCCATTTGGCCCACAGACTTCAGGATCACAAGGCGCCACACTGAGTCCTGATGGAGAGTAACACTCGTGACCCAGAACTGCCGGGCTTGGAGTTGGATGTACTATGACCATGGGTGGTCTCACCTTAGGGTGAGGGTAGGTGCATTTGGCCATATATGGGATAGTGGATTGTGTTAGATGAGATTTTTACAATCAAATTAATAGCAGTGAGAGTGTATGTACACACACATGTCCTCTACAGGGTGAAGGGGTGGACTGTAATGGTACTGTTTGTGCCTTCAAAGCACCCCCTCTTCCTATTTTTCTGTTAACAGATCTTAGCTGCCCTGACCATGAGGAGACACTGACCTTGAAAGAGCCAATCATATTGCACCTGCCACCAGCCAGTGATTGATGGCTACAGGGAAGGGCACATGACCCATTCTTTGGATTTTTATAGATTAAAGCTGGGAGAAAGAAATCTGTTTCCCTTGGGTTATGACACTGGCATTCTCTAAGCCCAGAGCTACTGACAGCCACAATCCCTGGCATCAAAGTCAGTCTGTATAGGAGAAGAACCAAGCTAAGTCAGAGGCGAGCAGAGATGAGAGTTAGGAAGAGAAGGGCACAAATCATTCATTTGAAAATCTAGCCCCTTCGGTAGTTTGGTGACAAGACACAATACATTTTCTTCTTTAGCTTAAGCTGATTCAAGATGGGTTTTTGTCCCTTGCCACCAAAGGTGCACTGACTAATATGTTGATTGTCAAGTTAAGTTGCTTGAGTCCACCCAGCTTGGAGAGTCTAGACTACATCCATGTCTAGGCTGCTTTTTCCCATGTACCACATTCAGTCTCGGCTTGGGAGAAGGGCTGCTCCATCCTCCAAGAGAGGCCTTCCTGGAGGGATGATGGGAGAGGGAGGGTCTTTTAGGGAGAAGAGTTGAGATTTGACCATAAGTCCAACTGCCCCTAAGCCTGGGCTTTTAAATGTTGTACCACCCCTTCCCTAACCCTCCCACAGGCCAGGCATCAGGCTGAGATGTCCTACATAACAGGTGCTCAAGGACTTGTTGGGTGAACAGATGACCTTCCATTTCTTCATCTGTCAACAGGAGGATAAAAGAGATACATGGTACCGTCACTGATGCTCCGGAGAAGCATGGGCGTGTTACATACTGTGACCCGATGGACGGGCTGAGATCTCTGGGTCAGGAAATGGATATTGAGTCTGTTTGCTCCCTGTCCTGGGCAAGTGCTGGTGACTCTTTCCCCGCTGACCCTTCAGTGCAGGCTGCGGCCAACGCAACCGGTGACCCTGTCCCTGGAGCTCTGTCACCCTGCTAGCAATGAGCTCATCAGCCGGGGTAGTGTCCAGCCCACTTCTGCCGTTTTCCAAAGGCCCCGCCTCAAGTTCTGCTGTGGTGGCAGAATCTCCCGGAGATGAGGTGGAGATCGAGTATGCAACACAGGGACAAAAATCACAGGTCACTCAAGGGTGCATTAATGGCCGAGTTCACATAATCTTATCAGTTTATCTCTGCAGCCATCTAAATATTGCTGAAATGGCAAAGTCCTGTCCCAGCCTGCCTATTTATCTCAAGCACAGAAACCATGAGGGGTGAGCCCAGGAGAGCACAGGCATCTGGAAAGGAGCTCTCCTGACTGTGTTTTTTCCCCTTTCCTTTTTTTTTCTTTTGCTTCAATTAATCTTCCTTTTCAAGAAATTTTGCTCTCTTCAATGAAAGTAATTTGTTAAAAAGATAGCTACACATATGCTAATTTGTATTCCTCTTATTTACTGTCTGTGAGTAGATTCACAGACAGGAGGCACCAGATCTGGGTTCTAATCCTGACACTGCAGTAGCCTTGCAGTATTACTCAAGCTCCTGCCTGAAAAGTGGGAATAGTTATGGGTTGAATTGTGCCCCTCATCAAAAAAAAAAAAAAAAAAAAAAAAAAGATAGGTTGAAGTCCTAAGCCCAGTACCTCAGAATGTGACCTTATTTGGAAATAAGGTCATTGGTGATGTAATTAGCTATGAGGTGATACTGGAGTAGGTGGGTCCCAATCCAATGTGAATGGTGTCCCTGTAAGAAAGTGGCTCTCTGAAGACCCAGAGACACAAGGAGAAGGTCATGTGAAAACAGAGGCAATGACTGGCGTTATACAGCTGCAAGGAATGCCAAGGGCGCCTGCTGATGCCAGAAGCTGGGAGAAAGGCTTGGAACAGATTTCCTCTTAGAGCCTTTGAGAGCCCATCTTTTTTTTTTTTTTTTAAGGAAATATGGGCTTGCTTTAAATTTATTTATTTATTATTTTTGGCTGTGTTGGGTCTTCGTTTCTGTGCGAGGGCTTTCTCTAGTTGTGGCAAGCGAGGGCCACTCTTCATCGCAGTGCGCGGGCCTCTCACTATCGCGGCCTCTCTTGTTGCTGAGAGCCCATCTTGATTTTGGACTTCTGGCCTCCAGAACTTCAAGGTAATACATTTCTGTTGTTTCAAGACACCCAGTTCATGATATTTTGGTTATAGCAGCCCTCAGACTCTAATACAGGGGTAATTTTTTTTTTTTTTTTTTGTAGGAATTCCTTTATTTTTTATTTATTTATTTATTTAGTTTTGGCTGTGTTGGGTCTTCGTTTCTGTGCGAGGGCTTTCTCTAGTCGTGGCAAGCGGGGGCCACTCTTCATCGCGGTGCGCGGGCCTCTCACTATCGCGGCCTCTCTTGTCGTGGAGCACAGGCTCCAGACGCGCAGGCTCAGTAGTTGTGGCTCACGGGCCTAGTTGCTCTGCGGCATGTGGGATCTTCCCAGACCAGGGCTCGAACCCGTGTCCCCTGCATTGGCAGGCAGATTCTCAACTACTGCGCCACCAGGGAAGCCCAGGGGTAATTTTAAGATTGACTGTAAGATTGATCTCTTCATGGAGAAGAGAAACTGTATGTTCCTGCTGGGAATTCTCCGCCATCTTGGAAAGTTGTCCTTCAAGAGGATCACTCCAGTGCTATCTGGGTTTCCTTGCACAGGGAATAGAATTTCCTGCTCATATCTAGGCTTCCCTGGGGTCGAAGGGATGCATCTTTCACTTTGGTCAAGGCCCATGGATCTTGCAGGCTCAGCTCAACTATCACCTCCCCCAGGAAGGCAGCCATGATACAGCCCCATGACCGAACGGGATCCCTCCTTTGGGATCCCAGAGTCCCCTGGCTTACCCCACCTTAACACTTTTCTGAAACAATTTCCCAAGTATTGTCCATTATTTTTTCAAATTAGAAATAATTTAGGCCCATTGGGGAAGAACTTTTAACAAAATGAAAAAGTGCTATAGTAGGGGAAAGCAGGATATGATGCTATATATACAGCATTCTGTTCTTTAGAAATACACGCATAAAGGAAAAAGACAGGAAGGTAAAGGTGATACACCAACAGTGTTGACTGGGACTGTTGCTGGATGGTGGGACTCTGGGCTATTTTTTTTTTCATCTCTTTTTTGCTACGTATTCTAATTTTTCTACTTTGATAATCCAGAAAAAAGTTATTTTTGAAAACATAATTTATCTTTTACTTGCCTGTCTTCCCCCAGGAGGGTGTGAATATTCCTCACAGGAAAAAAAAAACTGTGCTTGAATCATTCTTGTGTCTCCAGCTCCCAGCATAAGGCGGGGCATACAGACATGCAGTAAATATGGAATGAATGAATGATTGCAGTTGGGGATTCTATAGCTCAGTGGTTAAGAATAAGAGCCTTGGATTCAGACAGAATCGGGTTGGAGTCTGCTCTGCCTCTTAGCAGCTGTGTGACATGGGGGGCAAGTCATTTACTCTCTCTGACCCTCTGTTTCTTAATGCATGAAAAGAGTTTAATACTTCCTACCTGATGTGAGGCTGAGTATGAGCACACAGTCTCCAACACAGAGCAGACCCTCCATAATCTGCAGAGATTGCATCCTCAGCTGGAGGAGATGGGGAGTGGGTGCCCTGCTGTCCCTTCCAAAAATGCTGACTAAATATCCCCGTGTCCTTCTTTACACCCAGCCCACCCGCTCTGTAATCTGGGGGAAACAGAAACAGCACAGACTTTGAAATCAAACTGGATTTGGCTCCTGACTCTGGTCCCAACAACTGGGTCACCTAAGGTAAGTCAAATCACCTCTGTTTTCTCCTACAGAATTACAGTATTAATAATAATAGCCGGCACGTGCTAACTGCTAACTGTGTGCCAGACTCTGTGCTGAGTACTTTCTGTGTGTTGAGAAGTGAGACGATGTAGTGGTTAAGGTTCAGGTGTAAGATTCAAACCACCTGGGTTCAAATATTGGTATACCCGCTCCTCCAGCTGGATAACCTTGGGCAGGTTACCTAGCCTCTCTGTGCCTCAGTTTCTTCCCTGTATGGGGGAGTTAATAACAGTGTCTACTTAATTGAGTTGCTACGAAGATTACATGAGGTAATAGATGCAAAGGGTTTAGAACAGTGCCTGGCATTTAGAGAGCATGCTATTGATTTATCTTATATAATCATCACATCAGTCATCTGATGTTAAGTACTTTTTATCTCCCAAAGGAAACTGAGGCTCAGAGAGGTGAAGTGACCTGCCCAAAGCTGCACAGCCAGCAAGCTGCAGAACTGGGATTTGAACCCTCATTTGGCTGCTCAGAGCACAGGATTTCGCAAGCCTAGCAAGGTGACTGGCACATTGTAGGTGCCAGCTCCACCCAGGAAGTCAGACTTCCTGCCCAGCCCCAGCCCAGCTTGGGAGCAGCTCCACCCTCACCTCCTGCGCCGTGATGGGCTCCGAATCCTTTACAGCTTAAGTCTTACATCACTGCATCAAGCAGAGCCCTTGCCAGCTTCAGAGAAAAGCCAAATGTGTTTAGCATCAGGTCAAAGAAGCGTCTCGTTTTTATTAGCGTTAATCTAATATGTTGTCTTTCCTTGCTGAACTCTGAATAAGTTAATCAAGGACAGTCTGAATTTGTGTTTTCTTAATAAGACCATCTGATTCCAAAGCTGCCTGCTGAGAGCTCTGGGGTCCAGGCTTCTTTCTTATTTTCTCTTCCTTCTGTCTTTATATTTTATAAAATATATAAGATTTCCAGAGGCAGGGGGGATGGCGTGGTAGAGAAGAAGGCTCACAAACTTTGGAATTAAATGGACCTTGTTTCAAACCTCAGTTCTTCCACTCACTACCTGCGTAACCTGGGGTAAGTGACTTCTCCCTGAGTTTAAAATTTTCCCATTTGTAAAATAGGATCATAGTCTCTAACTTTTTGAGTTGTTGTGATAACTACATAAGGCAATGAAGCACTTATAACATGGTCTAGCCAATGATGACCATTCGATAGATGTTTAGCTATTACTTCTACTACTAACAGCAGCAACTATTAAGTGACCTATTATTATAAACCGGGAGGTGTAATAAGCATTTTACGCATATCATTCCATTCAAATAACACATGAAAAGCAAATGGGGCAGTGACTGGCGTGAAGCAGGTGCTCAAGAAATGGTAATAATTACTCGTAATAGTGGCAGTGGTATTTCATTCTCATAACAAATGGGGGGATGTTGTTATTGTCGTTGGATAAATCAACTGTGCCACTAGGGAATCATATTCTACCAAAGGACCTCGATAAACACAGGCAATTACCATTCACATAAGGGCCATGACAGGGAGTACAGAGGAGGAACATTCGATCAAGCCTGGGGGGAGCAGTCAGGGACAATTTCCTGGAGGTGAGCTAAGCTGAGATCTGGAGGAAGAGTAGAGCTAAGCCTGTGGAGACACTCCAGGCAGAGGGCTGGTCATTCATTCATCTGTCCATCCAATCACTCATTCATTCAACCAGTAGGTACTGAGCGCCATCTTTGTTCCTGGTGCTGTCCCAAGTGCTGATAGAATGAGGTGACCAAGACAGGCACTATCCCTGCCTTCTTGGAGCTGACGGTCTAGTAGTAGAGACAGACTATAAACCAGAAAGCAAGTAAAAATGAGATACTTTCAGATAGTGATAAGTACTGTGACAAAAATAGAGCTGGGGAATCTGGTCCTGACCAGGCACAAAGTGGGGCTACTTTAGGACAGTCCAGGAAGACCTCTACAGGGTGGCAAGGTTTGACTGAGGTCCAGGGGGAAGGGAGGAAGGGAGCCATGCAAAGATATGGGGAAGAACATCCCAGATGGACAGGACTATCTATACAAAGATTTCTAGGTAGGATAAGACTTGGTGTGTTCAATGAACAGCAAGAAGGATAATGGGGAGGAGTGTGTGGTGAGGAGGGGTGGGAAATGTTATAACATGAAGCTGGATTGGTGGGCCATGGTGGGGACTCTGGAATTTATCCTAAGTATGATGGGAGCATATCCTAAGGCGCAGGCTTGTGGCAAACTTTGGGGTTTGCAAAGTAGCAGAAGGAGTTTGGAGTGGCTGGGGTGAGATGAAGCTTACTGATTGGAGAAGGTAGAGAGGGAAGCCACATCATGATTTCTCCATCAGTGTAGCACCTCACACCTCAACTGTGCCTACAAGACAGGGTCCCTTACCCAGGAAGATTCACAAGAATTTCCTGATCACCCATAATGTGCAGGCATTGTGCTAGGTGTTTCCATAGCCATGTCTCATTAAACTCTCAGGAGAAACCTGGCAGGGAGGGGGTCATTATTCCCATTTTACAGACGACAAGACTGAGGCATGAGAAGGTAAAGCCACTTGCCTGGACCACACGGCTGGTTGGAGTGGAGCTGGACTATGAATCCAAGTCCTCCAATCCATTCTGCCACCTCCCACAATCCCCTTCACCTCCCTGTGAAGTTTTCGAAGAGGCAGAATTCTAGGAAATTCCTGAGGGTGAGACGGTAGGGTCTTCCGGATGCTCCTGAGCCAGGTGCAGGGTGGGACTGAAGCAGGGAAATGTGCTCCCCGGGATGAGTCCCCTCCATTAGTCCTGCTTCCTTCCGCAGTGGGAGAAGGGGTTTTTCATAGGTTGAATCACAGCAGAAGCGTGACATGTGGCAGGGAACACAAGGGCTAGGGAGGTTTTCCTTCTGTCCTGATTGGTCGTAGATCCTCCCAAACCATCTGTCCCAGATTCTGGAAACATCCATTCGTGTTAATCTCATGAACTGCAGGGGTTGTGGGATCCTCCCCAGAATGCGGGTTAGATGGGCAGACATTGGCTGACTCTGGGAGGTAGTCATAGAGCCAGCATCCAGGCCAGACGGGTCTGATTTGAACTTACCACTTACCAGTTATGTGGCCCTGGAGAAGTGTCTTCCCTTCTTCAAGCCTGTTTGCACGTCTGTTAACTGGGCATAAGTTCATATTCCTTGTTTAAGTCCGTGGAGTGTAGTGAAAATCAAATGAGGTAATGCACTTAGGAAGAAAAGCCCTTTTTGACTGTGACAGGCTAAGAAAACGCAACGAAATATGCCCAGGGCCATGAGGTTCCCCAAGTGCCATCACTGAGAGATCCAGCAAAGTGAACTGAGAGGCAATGCAGTGGAGCAGAAGCTCTGCCACTAGCTAGCTGTGTAAACTTGGGCTCTCGGTGCCTCAGTTTCCTCACCTTTAAAATGGGAATAATAGCACCTATCACATAGAGTTGTGGTGATAATTCAACGCATGTCAAGTGCTTAGAAAAGTACTTAGCCCTTAGTAAGTGCTCAATAGATGCTAGGTGTTTTGATTTTCAAGTGTATGTAACAAGGGCTAAAAAAGGCTGCAGGGGAGGGTCAGACTTTGGACTCTGACAGATTCAGGGTTCAAATCTAAGCTTGGCTGCTTACAAGCTGTGTGCCCTTGAGCAAGCTACTTAATGTCTCTGAGCTTCAGTTTTCTCCTCTGTGAAACCTCTTGCATGTATGATGACTGGTTCCTATTAAACACTGAACACTGGCAGCTGTTATTATATTATTATCATCATCCCCCTTCCCTTCTCCTCAGCCACCTTCCAAGCCCAGATGCTCACCCCTCTTACCTCGCTCCTCCTCCTTCTCCCGGATGACCCTCCCCTTGAGGGCCCGGCTCCAGGCTCCCCCGTAGTCCCCCAGCTTGGCTCTCTCATTCCCGTCCTTGCCCTTGAACCAGGGTCCATACCTGCGGGCGATGCTCGAGGTTTCACCTGTATCCCGGAAGGCTCTGCCCAGATTTAAGTCACCCAAAAAGGCCAGCTCAGCGCCCTCCGCTGGGGCCCCCGCAGCGGGGTTGGCCTGGTTCTGGGAGACAGCAGGCTGACCCACAAAACCAGAGTGAAGGAAGACGAGGCTCCCAGCTGTCAGGTAGAGCACCAGGAAGGTAAAGAAACGTACAGGTTTCCTGCGGAAGTACCGCTGGAATTTGAACCAGAGCTTGGCCATAGCGGGATCATTCCGGACTGGATCGTTTCGGCTCCGCTGGGGGCTGGGAGGTGTGATCCAGGGAGGGAACGGAGGCAGGGCTCTGCTTCTCAAGCTTCCCTTAGCGATGGAGCCCCTGGGGGTCTTCAGTCTTAATCCGTCTGCGAAGGTGACTGCCAAGATCAGAGTGGGAGGGCAAGTCCAATGCTTGGCTGAAGCCAAGAGAATAGAGGACAGAGTTCACCAGCCCTCCCGGAGTCAAGGTGAGCTTCTTTGGGCCATGAAAGGGGTTTTGAGGCTCGGGACACGCAGGAGTTGGTCCCATTTTCCTACATCTTGTTCTTTGCCTCAGAGTTCCCAAAGAACTTTGAAAATAGCAATCGGAGGAGGATTTTGTGAGGGTTCACCAGCAGCTGGAGTTCGCTTCTTGCCCTTTCTCAGTTGCTCAGGCCTATAGGGGCTGGATTATTTCACTGAGGGCCATGTCTGGCCTCTTCCCCAGCTGGGGACCAAGCTCAGCGTGTCCACCTGGCAGAAACAGAAGCTAGCGGGCTTTCATCCGGTTAAGCATTCCGGCTCAGGGCTGTCACCTGCAAAACAGC